>NC_136434.1:52493794-53156711 GCF_052849685.1 Lactuca virosa | reverse complement strand
TGACCGTCATGATAGCGTTGGCCGTTAGGATTAACACAAATTAACCCTAATCGTTTACAACTATCACAATCGTTTACTCTTAAGATGTGACAAGAGAACAACCGGGTTGATGAACTCCAACCTCAAGATCTGAACAGATCAAAAAACAAACCCTAGATCTAATAACAGATCTAAAAAACCCAGGAGAAGAAAACAACGAACCAGTATCAGATCCTGATACAAGACCTGAAACCCTAACTCGATCTAGTTGAAATAACCTAAAACCCTAACTCGCTCTACACATGAAACCCTAACACGGTCTAAATGAAGATCATACCACAAACCACCGTAACCGGCTCCGATACCATCAAAAGAAACACAAACACATGAATATACAACATCAACAGTTCTTATTTATTAAGAACCAGAAGGTTTTCAAGTGAACTTACAGATCAAAACCTCACTACATCAAACACTCTTCACTCTACATAAAACCTCACTACAACTCACTCTCCTAATCTACACACCATGTGAATGACAGATTAAGAACAGAAGGTACAAAACTATGAGTTGTAAACCCTAATGACGAGAGAAAGAAGACAATATCAATACGTGTATGAATAGTTCTCTCACACAACATCATATTTATACTCCTGACTACTCAAAAGGATACAGTGAATTATAAGTTTGTAACCTTCAATCTTTATAATTCAACAAATATTTATACCTTGATATTTGATTTTTTTAATCAACTCGTATAGTACACGAGTCTCGCACCTAGTCAATGATAGAATCATATCCAAATTCAAATTCAAAATATTTCTTATCTACTCAATTACATTTAAAATATAAAAATAACTAAAAAATGAATGTGCCCGAATTAATGATAGAATCGTGGGTTTCTAGTCCTGATGTCATAGAAAATAAAAATGAAGTCTTCAATTTCTTTTCAGCTAAGTTTGAGGAAGATAACTTTAAGAGACCAAAGCTTCTTTGTAACCGTTTCAAAAAGCTATATATGTAACATCCCAAAATATTTCGACAAAATTTAACTTTTTAAAACAATCCATTTACTAAAGAGGTAACTACAAAAACCATTGTTTCCAAAAGATTATTTAAAATCGGAATCGTTTACAACATAGTTTTCAAAACATTTTCATTATCAGAGTTTCCCAGAAATCATAAGTCCCAAAAACACGAGGATGTGTACGGTCACGCTTTCACCTTGCCACGATCCACTGAAGTACCTGAAACCATAAACCAAAACTGTAAGCACAAAGCTTAGTGAGTTCTCCCAAAATACCACCACACGAACAAATAACATATACCAACAACTAACAGCGTACTATGGGTCCAATAAACCATCGGGTTGGAATACCTCATGCCCTCAACCATCAGGTTGGAATGCCAATACACTATGAGCCCAATCAACTGTCGGGTTGGAATACCCCAGACCCTCAACCATCGGCTTGGAATGCCAATACATTATGAGTCCAATCATCCTCGGGATGGAATACTCTCGGGCCCATTCAACCGTCAATTTCCGGTCAAGTCAAAGTCAAATAAAGTCAACAAGTCAAACCGGTCAACTCAATTACCCCTTGTATATTAGGGATTACATTATGTTACTATTGTACAACTTACTATTTTTTAATAAAGAGTTATCACTTGGAAAATTCATATGTTCAGAATTCTTAAACCCTAATCAAGGTAAGTGATGGAACTACTCGATAAAACACTGATACATACCCTCCGGGGGTGTATAACACTCATAACAAGTCATAACGGGGTTTACGAACCTTGCATTACAAGGTAAAACACTAATAAAAGTCACAAACGAAGTCTCTCTCAAACCTCTCTCACTCTATCTCTCTCTATCTCAAATCTCTCCCAAATCTCTCCAAGTATGTGAAATCTCTCCCAAATCTCTCTCAAAATCTCTCTCAACTTTTTATAATCACTCGGGGCATCCCGACCCTTAAATTAGTCAAAAACAACTCGAAACGGGAAGATAAATGGAAAATCAGCCATATAGAACCGAAACCTCTTAGGAACCGAAACTACTCCTTAAGGACCGAAACTAGCTTAAAGAACCAAACCGGCCATGGACCAAACCCGAACCTCGGAGGACCGAAGGCCCCTTCGGACCGAACCTCCTCTTTCGCCCCATTTCACTTTCGGTTCCTTCTGACGGCTTCGCCTGCGAGACTCGGACCGAACCCTTCTATCAGTTCTCATCCAACAACCGAACCCTCCTCTCGGTTCTAAGCACCCAAGGACCGAACCTTCGGCCCTGAACCCGGATTTTCGCAGCTTCGCCATTATTTCCCGGTTTTCGACCCCAACTTCGTTTTAGGCTCGTTTTTCGTGATTTTAACGCGGGATTTTCACCCAAACTCGTATTTTGACATAAGAGACCCTAAATATTCATAAATTAATCATATTTTGGGGGAAATCCTTGTCCAAGAATAAAATCTATTAAGTTAGATTTTGAGGTGGAGTGTTGTTTTCTCCATAAAGCTATGACACAAGCAACCTCCCATACCCACTCCATGACACCTCCATGTCACTATTTCTATCATCTCTAGTCTATTCCTTGTTCCCTCACACCCTTCTCCAGCAAGTTATCTTAATCAAGTATTGGGAAATCCTTGTCTCTCCTCCAAGATATTCACTCTTTCACCAAAAGCAAATACACTTTTTCTCTCTCATTTCTCTCCAAGATTTCGAGATTCTCCAGAGGTTTTGAGCTTTTCATCCTCTTTTGGTAAGTAAAATTTCATCCCTCACTTGATTATCTTACACCTCTTCACTCAAGTCATGGATTTCTCACACAAATATCATCATATTTGTTGCTAGATCTTCTAATCTTCAAGTATCTCCCAAATGTTCTTGACTTGGAAACCTCTCTTCTTCCACCTTCATCTCAGGGAATAACTCAAGGTGAGTTCATACCCCCACATTTTCATGTTTTCTTCAAGTTTTAGGGGGAGAATACAAGTTAAAATACCAAAAACTCAACTAAACTCAAACATCAGCTTTCAACAGGAAAGTTTAGTTCCATTCACGGACTGTTTTGACCATCTTAAACTTAATATCTTTCAAAAACTGTTTAATATACAAATAGTTCAGGTTCATACCTTTAAAATGACTACTTTCACATCTCCATACTATTTTTCTACAATTTATGGTGATTTTTACAAAACTGCCTATCATTTCATAAACGAATTCGGACCAGTATGTGAATATGAACATTTTCACACAAGTTAGAGACTTCTAAAAATCATAATAAAATTTATGAACAAACTAGAAATATTTTCTAAACCCTCAGAGTTTACGGAGTCAGTTTTCAACTTTGTATGATTTTTCTATGATTTTTCTAAAACAGTGTAGAAAAGTTAAAAACTAGTTAACAACTTACAACTTTCATAACACTTTGTAACATGTTGAGCAAAGTGTAATCTTTGATGACTTCATATTTTGCATGTGTTTTTCTGTTGTGATATGTTTGTATAATAGAAATATTCTCTGAAATAAAAGAGTCCTTTGTAATTACAAATAATGCAAGATGAAATATAATAAGTATAGTTATGCATTGGTTAAACTTTTTCATACACATGAAGAGTCTTACCATAATACAAACGGATTTTTAATTACTACATGATAAACTATAATAGTTATATTCTATGAATTTCACATCACTAATTTAGTACACAAAAGGGAGATTTCACTTCCACCACGGAAAAGGTTTTATATTCAAACTATATGTAAAATAGTTAACGTAAGTTGTGAGATAAATCTTCCATCATACTCTTAGAGTACGTGTTCAAATTCATGTAAGTTATAACCATAGTCTCTTGTAGGGAGAGCGTCATAATTATGTATAGATCTATATTGGGATTGACACCCCACACCTCGCTGCTAGCTACAGCCGGACCTGCAGGTCTACGGGTGACAAGAGTCATAGGATCTTGACTTCTGAAAAACGTTGTTGCAAGTTATTTCTCGTTATAGTATGGTTATAACGACTCACATAGGGAGTTAACAATCTTTCAAGTTTACAGGGAAAATTCTACTTTGAAAAGGGGGTTTTATCTATTTAAAACTACAAACACGTTATAAGTATAAAACACACTCATACTCTCGGACTTGGGATTTAGGACTACATGACTGTTATAAGGAAAATATTGGATTTTCTTTGGAAACACATTTCTATCAAAACTACGTTTCATCTAGAATTGTTAGACTTCAGCTATAATTGGTAAGTGTACATGTTAGAGTTATACATGAATTTAGTCTCAATCGACTTAAAATTGGTGGGTCCGCCTTACTTCATGTTCCTTGTTTGGTTGTGGACCTAGGGCAGACCCATTATATTCGACGGTTTATTTAATTTAAATTTTATATAACTTATATACACTGGGTGATTATAGAAGGAATCTACGGGTATTTCTAGGGTACATTGTTGCATAACATAAGAGCTTTCTTTTCACACTTAATAAAGAAAATATTGAATGTTCTCGAATCATACTCTGTCGTTTTTACAAGGAAAACGGCTTCTTTCTCAAATAAAACTCTTATGAAATCACCAACTTAATTGTTGACACTTTTCAAAACTACTTGTATTCTCAGGAAATCAGTGAAACAGGAAATCAACAACATTTTGAGGATGGGACGTTAAATCGTCAAACAGTTCATTTTGTCATCATAATGTAATTGATTTTGAAACATGTAAACACATTCTATGGTGTAACTTTTTCAATTATATTTATGATGGTTGTATTTACTTTGAGCACTATTATACTCGTTGTTGTGATACTATACATGAAGTCCTCCACCCCCGGACGTTTCCGCCATCCTTGGTTTGGGGGTGTGACACATGCCCCGGCCTGTTGGCTTACGCACAAAGCAGTGAAGCCTCATCCACCAACCAAACATGCACACATATAACAGATATTCATATAACAACCTACAACCAGTTCCACAAATCTACAGATCACTAAGCATAGCAACATTCCATCTACCAAGATACCGATCTAACAGATCATAACAACATAAAACACGCATAACAAGATATCAATCTAAGGGCCGACATTGGTGCCTTCAACCCGCAAGTACAGTGAGGAAAACTCACCTCACAAGTAGTGCAGAACTGATAAGGTCTGACTCCGAATCTCAGCTCCAAACTCAAATGCCTACAACCACCATGTGACCAATTCCATCAAAATCCTGAAATACCCAAAATTCCTTCAAAAGTCAAACTTGGTCAACCTGGGTCAAAGTTAAAGTTAACGGTCAAGGTCAACAGTCCATGTTGACCTAACTCGTCGAGTGCACCAATGAACTCGACGAGTTCCTACATAAATTAGAAGGTCGGGAAAAGCCCAGCCAACACGCCGAGTTGGCTTGCAAACTCACCGAGTTTGCACAAGATTAATACATTCAGTCGATCCTATGATTTCAGGGACTCAAAGACTCAGATCTAACCTCAAATGCTATCAAAAAGGATAAAGTTTCCAACTTTATCCTTTGGGGCTACTCCAAGTGTTCAAAAACCCATCCACAAGGCTTGAAGATTCAATGGTTTAACCCATAAGCACAAAATCCTTGAGATTTGGAACCCAACCTTTCCAGAAGAGATTTTAGCCTCAAAATCGACCCAAATGTTAGTGCTTTGTAGACATGCATGTCCAATGCATGTCCTGAACCCAAAATGGGTCAAAAAAGGGGAAATATGACCTAAACTCCATGCATGGCATCAAAACTTGACTAAAGATCAGATCTAAACCACTACAAGGATATCTTGACCTGGAGATTCATAAAGTTGCAAACTTTATGGGATCCATCCATTGCAAAATCCAAGAATAAGGTGAAAAAGGGACAAAACTCAAGATCTAGCTACATAGAGGAATAAAAATCGGATCTTGGACACTTACAAAGGTCCAGAAGAGTGTCAAACTGATATGAAGGCTTTGCTTGCTAGATCCTTGCCTCCTTCTTCCAACTATCTTCTTCTTTTGCTCCAAAAATACCATACTAGCTCACAAATGATCAGCCCTAGGGATTTAAGGGGATTAAATAGGGTGCAAAACCCTAAAATTTAGGGTTTTCCAACTAGCCGCCAGCACGTCGAGTTTCCCCTCACCAACTCGGCGTGTTGGTCCATAAAATACGCGGCCCAAAAGTCCTTCAACACGCCGTGTTGAGGCTACCAACATGCCGTGTTCCAAAGGAAAAACATGCTTAAAGAAATAAATCTCATACCCGGAAGTCGGAATGTTACAATATATGGTGGACAGAGATGCGTTGGAGGCTCCTTTTTCCTTGGAGGAGATTAAGTGTACAGTTTGGTGTTGTGGTAGCGAGAGAGCCCCGGGACCGGATGGTTATACTTTTAAATTCTTTAAAAAGTATTGGGAAGTCTTCAAAGTTGATTTTTCAAGATTCGTTAAGCACTTTGCATTGTCATGTTCATTCATTAATGGGTGTATGTAGCTCGTCTTTTGTATCTCTTATTCCTAAAGTTAATGTTCATATTTCCTTGAAAGAGTATCGGCCAATAAATCTAATTGGTGTTTTGTATAAAGTTATTTCAAAGCTTATTTCCTTGCGGATCAAGAAAGTGATGGATAGTATTATTAGTCTCGAGCAATCGGCTTATGTCAGTGGTAGAAGCATTCTTGATGGGCCTCTCATTTTGAATGAGCTTTATTCATGGGCTAAGAAGATTAAAAAAACAAAGTCATGCTATTTAAAGTAGACTTTTACAAAGCTTTTGATTCTATAAATTGGAGTTTTCTTGACTCAGTATTACTACATATGAATTTTGGGGATAAGTGGAGGAGGTGGATTATGGGTTGCCTCAAGTCGAGTAGGGCTTCGGTTTTGGTCAATGGATACCCGACCAAGGAATTTGATTTCAAAAAAGGTGTGAGACAAGGAGATGCTTTGGCTCCTTTCTTATTCATTATTTCAATGGAAGGTCTTCATATAACTATGGAAGCAACTTGTGCTCAACATCACTTTTGTGGTATTTCTCTCCCCAACAATGGGCCCATTATTTTGCATCTTATTTATGTTGATGATGTTATGTTTATTGGAGAATGGTCCGAGATGAACTTCATTAATCACATTCGGCTCCTAAGGTGGTTTTTCCTTGCTTCGGCCTTACAGTGAATCTTTGCAAAAGCAAGGTGTATGATGTGGGGGTTGAGTATGTGGAAGTGTATAGGCTTGCAAGTATTTTGAAATGTGAACCTGCGACTTTACCTTTTGTGTATCTTAGGCTCCGATTGGAACCAATATGAAACTTGAAAAAAAAATTGAAGTGTGATTGTTGAGAAATTTAAAAATAAGTTGTCCAATTGGAAAGCTAATAATCTCTCCTTTGGTGGAAGACTCACTCTTGTGAGCTCGGTGCTAAATAGTCTTCCTCTATACTATTTTTCTTTGTTTCGGGCTCCCAACAAGGTGACCTCTTTGTTGGACTCTATTAGACGGAGATTTATTTGGGGTGGAGGTATTGACAAAAGGAAGGTTTGTTGGGTGGCTTGGAGTGTGGTTACCAAACCCAAGGATAAAGATGGGCATGTTGTGGGTTGTAACCCGTTAAACCTCTCCATCCTTGCTAAGTGGTGGTGGAGATTGAAATCCGAAGAAAAGGATCTTTGGTGTAGATGTATCATGGCCTTGCACAAGCTATCAATTATGGATGGAAAGCTTATTGCTAAGAAGACTAGACCGGGGGTGTGGCTTAGTATCTCTAATATATTCTGATTTTGAAGAGCTTGATATCTCTCATAGGAGTCTCTTTGGTAGGGTGGTGGGTTCAGGGAAAAAACTATTTTTTTGGAAAGATTGTTGGCGTGATGATGAGACTCCTTTAAAAGAGATGTTCCCTAATCTCAACAATAAGGATTGTCTCGTCTCGGATAAAATCCTTTTAGGGGTTGATTTGGTGCCTTAGTGTTTTGGGGATTGAAGCAGGAACATAAGAAGGGGACGTGAAACTCAAAAACTAGAATATATTTTAAATTTAATTGCTAATTTTAAATTTTAAGGAGCAAGAGACAAATGGTGGTGGCTGGGAGACAGCTCTGATGTGTTTTCAGTCAAATCCTTGAGAATTATTGTTGCGGACGTTGAAGGTGTTGAGGCTAATTTGAACTTCCATTGGATTATTTGGGTTCCTCTCAAAGTTAATTGATTTGTTTGGAGGTTTCTGAAAAGGAGAATCCCGATCTTGGTGAACTTATGTCATAAAGGTGTTCATGTTAAATCCTCCACTTTTATAATCGCGAGGAGGAAGACATCGATCATGTGTTTTTTTTTTTTTTTTGCTGTGAGTATGTCACTGTAGTGTGGAGGTGGCTTTAGGCCTCTTTTCTGCCATCGGTTCCAAGGAACCTGTTAGAGTTTGATATCATTTTAAATTTCTATCTTCCAAACAAAAATTGTGCTTGCTTAAGGAGTACTCTAATGTATACCAGTATATGGTTAATCTCGAATGCTAGAAATAGGTGGATGTTCAACAAAAGCAAGGTTGTCCATTTGAAGACGCCGTATGATATCTAATTGATAGTTTTTAATTGGATCAATCATCGATCTAATTGAGTTCACTGGAGTGGTCGATGTAGATCTGTAATCCCCTTCTTAATTGTTTCTTATAAGTGTTTTCTTTAGCATCTTGCTAGTGTTTTTGTGTTTTTTATAATATTGTGTCATTCCAAAAAAACAATAATAATAAATAAATAAAAAAAACTAATCGGCATCCAAAAAATGAGGGACAAACTTATTTATTCTCTTTTCTTAATACCTATTTTAATCGCTAATTAGTAACAATCTCATTAGTTACCACTAGAGGTGGCAAATCGGGCCATCGTGTCGTGTTTTTGTCTGACACGACAAGGTTTTATGTAACACGAACACGACACGACACGATGTCGTGTTTTTTTTAACAAACACGAAAACGAACCGATTAAAATACAACAAACACGACACGACAAAGATAACATAAAATAAAAATTAGTTTATTTAATTAATAATTAATCATATATAACACGACAAACACGACAAACACAAAAAAACACGACAGACAAATGCTTAATCGTGTCGATTTCGTGTCGAATTTTGAACACGAACACGACACGACACGACATCGTGTTTTTTACACTTGACACGAACACAAATTCGAATTTCAATTTCGTCTCAATTTCGTTTTGTGTCGTGTATTTTTATCGTGTCGTGTCATCAATTGTCATCCCTAGTTACCACCAATAAAACAAAACCAAATATCACAAATAAAAAAAATAATAAAAAATAATAAAAAATAAAGTTACAGCCCTATAAATAAAAAGTTACAACCATGTGTTTCATGTTCCACCAATTTTCTTCTTTCATTCACGCCAAATAACAAAGTCTTAGTGGCTTTTTACTTTTTATTTTATAACTAAATTTCATAAACTATATTACATTAGTTTAATCAATAATTTTGTTATTTATAAACGCTGATCAACATTGATATATTTTATATGTGTTTTTCATATTTTTGTTCTATAATCACAAACAAAGAACAAAACATATCATTATGCACCATTTAATAAGTAATTTTGGAAGAAATTCAAATCGATTCGACTATGAATTTTTTATTATAGATTTTTTTGATTTCACATGTGTGATTGATGACTTTGTAACGGTGTTTTCCCTCTTTGAGGTCGAGGGTTCAAGTCTTATCATAAACATAAGTGAAATTAAATGTTAGCTTAGGAGTAGATTATATTTGCCGTTAAAAAATTATGTTCTTTTATAATAAGTTTGTTTCAGTGAAATTGTTTTTTATTTGAAAGTATAATTTTATAATAAATTTGTTTCAGACTCCAATTTATAAAAAGATATGAAATAGTTGGTTACCTTCACACAAACTGTTGTTTTATGATATGTATTTAGTGATGTCCTATTATGGCATATATTATGTAACAATCATGTTCATCATTCTTTCTTGAATATGTACCCAATTACTTTACCTTTCATTGTTCAAGTGTGTCGTTATTTTCTTATATATTAAAAAAAAAATCTAGACAATACTTAGCTGAAAAAAGAAGAAGCATGCCGTGATTGACTAAGCGTTGAATAGCATAGCGATTAAGAAATGTAGAAGAATTTAAGAGGAATGGGTAAGTCTTAGGTGTTTGTCTTTTTGAAGCAAAAATTCATAAAGTCCGCGGACCATCTCTGCAATCCTCTACAGTAGAAGAGGTGGACCAAACGGCTGCAAACTGCAATAAGAAGCGTGTTTGTTTTTTTAACATATGCATGCTGCTGCAGATATTAAAAAGTTAAAATAAACTAATTTTATAATCCAAAAATAGTTTTTTAACACCGAAAATTTAATAATGTATGACATTTTGGGAAGAATATATGATATTTGAGCAAAAAGTAATGATTTTTTAACAAAAAATAAAGATATTTTAGCATAAAATAATGATATTTCATCAACAAATTATTATTATTCAATATAAAAAAAATTCAACAAGAATAAACAAAAAAAATGTGAAATAAGATTTTAGCAATATATAATCAATATTTTAGCAAGAAAAAAAGAAGTAGAGGAGGTTGGAAGAGGTAGGAAGAGGCAAAACAAGTGTTGCGCCAAGAAGAACACGCGCAGAGGTTTTTTAATCCGAAAACTTCTGAAAAACAAACAGCTGCGAGATGAAAAGTGTTGCGCGTGTGCTGCGCCGCGCAGCAATAAGAGGTTTGAAGAGGTTTTTTCCAAAAAAACAAACAACACCTTAGTCTTGTGGATGGTATCATAATTGGAGAATTATGTAGAGTAGGGGATAATGATAGCTTTTGTTCTTTTTAGAACAAAGTTATTCATGCAAAATAAAGTCTTATCAGATGTACAATTAATCTATGACATTTATTTGTTAATGTGGATTGTTTGTGGGAGTTTTGGATTTGAGTTTAGGGATTAGTCGGACGACTAGTGAGTATAGATTTTAAATTGTAAATTCGTTAAATTTTAAACTATTAAATATAATTAATATCGTAACAAATTTGGTAATACCACTATTAACATACAAAATATGTTAATATGATAATACACCACTACTCGTTCATTAAATATTTCTATTAAGATAGAACTTCCTTCAAATGTTAAAAAATTAATCGGCTTCTACAACTTCATTCATTGTCTAGGCGGAGATTAATTGTTAGACGTCTTCTAAATGGCCGAGTAATGCCTAGGGATCAATCGGTTTTTAATCAGGGTTTAGTTAAAAAATTTACAACACACACACACACACACACACACACACACACACACACACACACACACACACACACACACATATATATATATATATATATATATATATATATATATAGGCTTAGGTTATTTTATTCTAACTAATTATTGTGTAGATGTAAGAATAATTGTGAATCAATCATTTTAGTCATTTTAAGAAAACCATTTATCCATATTATTAAATTAAAAATAAATAGAATAATACCATTTATATAAAAGAAGGGTAAAATTGTATATTTACATTACTTTAAATTAGGAAACACAAATTTAAAAATGGAATTTACGGAATTTTATGAATTGCTTTTATTATCTTAATTTTGAATTCTGTTTTTTTTTTAATTAATTCGATTAGAAATCTATCAGAATTTTATTTTGTTATAATGATGTTCTATGAGATTGTTTTGTCAGAATGTTATTCTACTAGAATATTATTGAATAATAACAAAATTTTTGAACATGCAGTCGAATAATAACAACATTCTTGAAAAAATATCTTTCTTAAATATAAAATTCTTGATACATTTTAGTATAATTAAACATATTCTAACAAAATGTCATCAAAATGCATAAAATTCTTAAAAAATATCATTCTCAAATATACAATTCTTGAACAAATTCTTAAAAAATATCATTCTCAAGATGCATATTCTAACAGAATGTCATCAAAATGCATAAAATTCTTAAAAAATATCATTCTCAAATATACATTTAGTTAGAATACAATGCTTGTGGACATGATGCACATGTTGCAATGCTTCTTGGTGCTGCCAAAATCTTGAAACAACTAGAAAACGAATTACGGGTAGGTAAACTGATCATAAAGATCAACTGGGGTTCGATTTTCAGTAACAATGTTGGATGGTGGAACTGGGCTTAATGCAATTCCAGATTCAGTCTCCATTACTGGTACTTATAGAGCTGTTAGCAAAAAGAGCTTCTATGCACTTGCAGAAAGAATACAAGAGGTGATTAAAGCTCAGGCGTATGTATATCGTTGTTCAGCTACAGTTGACTTTGAAGGTCCAAACATCCAATTTAAGAAATTTAGAAAGTCGATTTCATTCTTCTCAGCTTCAATCAAGAACAATAAAAAGAAAATAGAAGAAGAAGAAGGAACGACCTGGGATTTTCAAGAAAAAACCACCGAGCCCCCTCCACTGTTACGGATCGTTGCTGCTGGTTCATCCCTTTTGTTGCTTCGTTTCGTCGAACCCAAGGGACAACCCCCTCCATTTTGCGATCGATTAGCCACCACCGAGAATCGACACAACTTGCTGCTTCATTCTTCTTCTTCCGTTCGGACTCATCAACTCCGTAGACAATCGGACTCCTCCTGCCGAACACCAAGCAACACAAACACCATCAGATTTGCGACTTTTTTTGGGTTTCTGGTAGAGATCGTATGTTCTCTGGTGAAGAAGGCTTGGAACGAGATTTAGGATTAATGCTATGAAACTTATTCTTATTTAAAGGGAAATTAATTGATTTAAATTTACCAAAATTAATTAATAGCTAAGATTACAATTTTACCCTTATTTAGGTATTTGAAATGATTGGTCCACATTCATCCCTACATCCATACAATATTTAGTTAGAATACCCGAACCTCTCTCTCTCTCTCTCTCTCTCTCTCTCTCTATATATATATATATATATATATATATATATATATATAGAAGTAAGTTCAAATAAAAACAGCAAATAGTGTGAGAACGTAAAAACACTATGTTTATGTTATTATTCTGTAATGAATTTTGTATATGTGTATTGTTGAAGTAATTCTAATATAAATATTAACTTTCGATTAGTCATATATTCATTACAATGTTATTATTCTATTATAAACTTATATATGTGCATTTTGTAGTAAATTCTAATTTTAATTTTAACCTTTAACTATTCATTTATTCTTTGCTGAATAATGACATAAAGTTGTCGATACAAAATTCATTGCAGAATAATAACATAAAAAAATGTTTTTACGTTCTCACACTATTTACTGTTTTTATTTAAACTGTCTCCTATATATATATATATATATATATATATATATATATATATATATATATATATATATTATTGACCACTAAATATATATTGAGTAATCAATATACAATGAAAGTTTGAACATCTAACTCCCTTATATTTAACAATATTTCATATTATCCATTTATTTATATTTTAGTTTTAAATATATTTTATTTTTCTAATATTTTATTATTGTATTTTGTTTCATAGATGATAAATATAATACATTTATATATCTAAGTTTATTTTAAAGATCATACAATTAAGAGCATTGTTATTTTTTTATTTTTCTAACATCTAATTGATTAAAAAATGAGGGTTTTATAGAATATTCTAGATAGACCTGCTGATGAAGTTATATTAGTTAAAAAGAATTTAAAAAATTAAACAAAAATGTTAACTATTAGATGTTATTTAATAAGAAGTTAAAGTTAATGGAATAATAAGTTATAGTATAGCTTTAAGCTTTATCATCACAAATTTTCTCGTTGAAGGTGTTCTTAGACTAGTCGGTACAGGCCCGTGGAATGACGTTATTGCCTATGTGGCACGTCCTCCATGACATTACCACAGGGGGAACACCGCCCCCCTCCAGCCGTTACGTGGTGTTTCGTTTTCGTTTCAACGGACGATAACGCGTCTTTTTTTCAATTTCCTCACTTTACCATTGATTAACGGTAATACTAAAAAAAAACTTTACCTATAAAATCACAACTTTTATCTCTATTTAATATAAAAAGCACCACTTTTCTCTCTATTTCATATATTTTCAAAACAATAAAAAAAATGAATGCATTTGGTGATAGTGACGACGATGATATGTTTGTGTCTATGATGTAGGAGTATTGCACGAACGTGTTACTACGACCAAATCCAGCCCCCTTATTAACCAAGCGTGGGGCGTTAAACAGATATCGCGAAGAAGGGCACAAACGTTTAGTTCACGATTATTTTGCGGATGATTGCGTCTACCAGCCACGCGATTTCAAAAGAAGGTTGCATTTGTGGAAAAATGTTTTTGTTCGGATAGCCAACGCGTTGGAAAGCAGGTATTGTTTCTTTCAAATATAGATTTTGCATTATTTAAATACAATGCTTTGTTTAAATATAGCTTTTACATATTAAATATACGTTTAGGTATGAATTTTCCAAATGAGATATGATGTTAGAGGTAAGCAAGGATTCACATGGTTGCATAAATGTGTTGCTGCAATTAAGCTTATGGCAATGGGAGAGTCGCCTAATTCGACTGACGATTATATGAGAATGTCTGAGAGAACCGCAAGAGGAAGTTTGTATAGATTGGCAATGGGCGTTGTTGAAACCTTTGGTGACGTTCATTTGCACAAACCTTCTTTGAATAATATACAACAACTATATGCGGCATATGAAGAAAGACATGGTTTTCCGGGTATGCTAGGAAGCATTGATTGCATACACTGGAACTGGAGAAATTGTCCCGTGGCGTGGAAAGGCCAGTACACAAGTGGTCAGCATGGAACGTCTTCGTTGGTATTGGAGGCTGTTGCGTCCCAAGATTTATGGATTTGGCATGTTTTTTTCGGGGTTGCGACATGTTTTTTTGGGGGTTGCGGGTTCGAATAACGACGTGAACGTTCTTGATCAGTCGCCAATATTCGACGATATTTTGTCAGGAAAGGCACCAAATGCTCCTTTCACAGTGAATGGAAATGAGTATAAGTTTGGGTATTACCTTACAGATTAAATATATTCAGCATATTCCACATTCGTGAAGGCGTTTCGACACCCAGTAACACCAAGAGAAAACAAGAAGGAGCACGTAAGGATGCGAAACGTGCTTTTGGAGTTCTGAAGTCGAAATGACACATAGTTGAACATGCAGCATGACCATATCAGTTATACGTTCTACAAGATATTATGTATGCATGAATCATAATCCATAACATGGTGGTTGAAGATAAAGGACGAAACATTGCGGAATATTCGGCTTCGGAGCCCAGACACTTGCAATTTCAACTCGGGACAGCGGAATATTTACATAGGGCCGTAGATATTCAAGAGGCACGAAAACACAGACAACTTCGAGGGGATTTGGCTGATTTTATGTACGATGGAAATGAAAACGAATAAATTATGGGCAAAATGTAATTTTTTTTAAATGTTATGTTTTCGTAATGTTTTCTAAATGTTATGTTTAATTAAAAAATAGGTTTTATTTAAATAACATGTTTTAATTAATTAATTAATTTTGTTTAAAAAATAAAAATTAAATCGAAAAAAAATAAAAAAAGAAATGATGAAATAAAAAATTAATGATGTTATAACTAGTTGCTTATTTCCTCCGTTTGATGTTATAACGCCACAATGACATGGGTGATAATTTTTGGGTGTGATAACACCCCTTAACTAGTTGCTCACACCCACTAGTCTTTATAAAGATACCGGACTTTGTCGAAAATGATAAAAAAAACAATGGAAGCTGACAATTCATTTGCCCGTCGTTACCTCGAATTATAACCGTTGAAAAAAATGTGAATTTTGGGTATAAAAGTAGACAAAATATAGAACTAATTATCCGAATTTGACTTTAATTCTTTATGGAGAAACACAGCTTACTTTTAAAAAGTAAAATCTATTACTCCGTATTTTCTTTCTATAATTTCTACTTAATAATAAACATGTATCGAGTAACGCACCAGTATAACATTCGTTTAACAGTAACAGAGATAAAAAGTTGTACACTTTTATATAATATTTTCTTTTTCCTTCAATTCATTTTAATTTTACAATTAATGTAGGATAAGATAAAGGCGTGGGAGTCTTTATTTAGTGGGTGGAAGCCGCCGGTTTGCACTTTAAAGATTGCTGCAAGTCAAGACTTACCAAGTCTTCAATGGCGGATCACGACGACCACCATAAACACCACTCCAGCTCGATTCACCACCTACTAGACCCTGCTTCACCAGAAGAAACCGACGGCAGTGGTGGTCCTACCCGCCGTTCCCGTGGTCGTCCACCGGGATCCAAGAACAAACCCAAACCACCGGTCATCGTCACCCGTGATAGCCCCAACACCCTTCGCTCTCACATTCTTGAGGTATCCGCCGGCGCAGACATCGTCGAAAGCCTCAACGTTTTCGCTCGCCGTAGAGGAAGGGGAGTTTCTGTTCTGAGCGGTACAGGCTCCGTAGCTGACGTCACTTTGCGTCAGCCTGCGGATCCTTCGAACAACGCGGTGACGCTCCATGGGAGGTTTGAGATACTGACGTTTTCAGGCACGGTGCTTCCGCCGCCGGCGCCTCCCAATGCTGGTGGGTTGTCGGTATTTTTGGCCGGCGGAGGAGGACAAGTGGTGGGTGGGATCCCGGTTGGTACATTAGTTGCTTCCAGCCCGGTGGTTCTTGTGGCGGCTTCTTTTGCGAATGCGGTGTTTGAGAGACTGCCGTTGGATGAGCCGGAGGAGGAAGGTGGAAGCGCACAAGTTCAACCGACGGCTTCTCAGTGTTCGGGGGTAACAAGCGGCGGCGGAGGGGTTTCTGTTTTTAACACGGCGGCGGCAGGAACCAACAACAGCGGTTCCGATTACCCGTTTACAGGTGATGTAATGGGTTGGGGATCGAATTCAAGAACTCCTTACCAACGAGATTAATATTTGAAAGTTCAAGTTTTGTACTTTTATCTTATCAATGCAATTATGCAAATGAAAACGAACAAGAATTTGGAAATTTTGCATGTACTTTTGATCATTAATTTCAATGATAAGTTTTTAATTATTTTTTTAAATAGTATTTTAATCTTAGATAAATTAACCATTAAACAAGTCGATTTATGTTGAAATTCATAAAAAAATATCTAAAGAATTATGAGTTCAATACATCCTCTCTTTGTCTGAAAGACAGATATTTCTCGCTCCTATCACTTGTTCACAAACTTCATTAGAATTGTAAACGAACACAAATAATTACATGTTGTTGGTTCATTTAAATTAACCGAACACAAACGGATAAATAAGCGGGTTTTCTTTTTAATATTCGTTTGTTTAACAAATTACATTGTTCATGTTCGTGAATATGTTATATCAACATAAACGAACAAATATAAACAAACACAATTGAATATATACGAACATATAATATAGTAATGTAATAAAATTAATTGAACATAAATAAATATAAGTAAACTTAAATGAACTAATACAAACGAACCATATAAACAAACATTCACGAACATAAATGAACGAAGGAGACCATTGTTTATGTTTGTTCGTTTAACTTACCGAACAAGAATTTTTGTTTATATTCGTAGTTTATTAGAAAACGAACTTCCCGTCAAACGGTTTACTGAACGTTCGGTTCATTTACAGTTTTAGATACAAACATTATAAAGTTGGTTAATATTATGTCAAATAGCATAACAATTATTTAAATGCCACTTTAAGAGCATATTTTATATTTTATATGATTATGGTGAAGTCGATCGAAAGTCAACCTTCAAAGTTTGAGGCTAACGAATCTTCCTAGAAGCGATGTAGGAAAAACTTACTGGGTTTTTGAGATGTGAAGGTGTAAAACAATAAAAATATAATAATAATAATAATAATAATAATAATAATAATAATGGTAACATATATTTACAACATCCGATGAGAAGTGATATCGAGCAATTATATGCGACACATAGCAATAAACACGGTTTCTCATGAATGATTGAAAACATTGATTGTATGCATTAGGCGTGGGTAAATTGTCCCAATGCAGGCGGGGTCAATAAACATGCAGTGATCATGCATATCCTACGACAATGCTAAAGTGTGACAACCCGAAAAAATTTTGTTTTTAAACCCAGTCAATCAACTCCACTGAGTGTCAAACTCACTGGTAATGAGTTCCAGCCTGGTTAAAGGTCATTCTAAGGAGTTTTAAGCCTAGTACACTTAAGGAATGAGTGTTAGAATGTACCTGCTAAAGACATTGTCCAAGAAATCAAGCAGTAACCCCATCATAAGGAGTTCACGGCCACAAGACCAATGAGTTTACGGCCGTAAACTCTAGTGTATATATATATGGTCCTTGACCATTTTTCTCATTCTTTCCTTTCCTTGGCCGATTTTCTTCAAATCCTCTCAAGTATCATCAAGATTTTCATCCTAGATCTTCATAAGTGGTAAGTATTCTTCCTTGATTTGATGATACATCTCTTAATCTAGTATCCTTACATGATTTCATCCATGGAAATCATTCTTTTCTTAGATCTTCAAGTTTCACCAAGAACACACACTAGTGTTCTTGGCCAAAACCGACCATTTCAAGCTTCTAGATCGTAAGTACTCTTCCCTATACTTCATATCTAGTTAGGACTCATGCTTAGAGACTTGAAACATGCATTTCCCAAGAACATCTTGAGTTTACGACCCAAGATCTCCCTTGGCCGTAAACTCAATGTTGAAGCATGTATGGACCATAAACCCTCCTATATGCAAAGCTAGTGACCCAGGACCCTTCATGGATGAGATTAGGACCTTAAACTACTTTCAAGTGCACAATGACCATGAGTTTACGGCCGTAAACTCCTTTGGGCCGTAAACTCATCAAAAGCCTCAATGGAGGTGGTCTTTCTCATACTAGTGTGGAACAAAAGTCCCTAAAGTTTCCCTAGCTTTCAAACCAACACTTAGCCATGTTTAACCATGAGTTTACGGCCGTAAACTCCCTTGGGCCGTAAACCCATGGTAGTAAACTCAAGTTTGTGTCATTTCACTTCCCTTTGATGAATCACATGTGATTCCAACACTTGGTCAAAGTGTTTCCTAGTCGCGGAAGGTGTTTCCTTTCATATAGTTGTTTATAAACACTATATTCATGCAAATATGTATCATTATATGTCATTTAGGACCTATTGTGTCTCGGGACTTCATTCGTGGAACTTCTCATCCTTACACGCATACCCGTTTGAATCACCCACATCAGGTGAGTTCATACCCCGTAATGAATCTTTTAACTGTTTTAAATGTTTTAAGGGGAGGAATACAAGTTGAACACAATGATAATTGTGTAACTGTTCGTTATAAACTCCCTTGGGCCGTAAACCCATGGTAGTAAACTCAAGTTTGTGTCATTTCACTTCCCTTTGATGAATCACATGTGATTCCAACACTTGGTCAAAGTGTTTCCTAGTCGCGGAAGGTGTTTCCTTTCATATAGTTGTTTATAAACACTATATTCATGCAAATACGTGTCATTATGTCATTTAGGACCTATTGTGTCTCGGGACTTCATTCGTGGAACTTCTCATCCTTACACGCATACCCGTTTGAATCACCCACATCATGTGAGTTCATACCCCGTAATGTAACGCCCGGGTTTCGGGGCTAAGCATTTTTAGACGATGTAATAGTCTAGGTCAACTATTGTAACTCTTTTGATGTAATAAAAATGAAATATTTGAGTATTTTGTGAATTTATGTGCTTATTATTTAATTATAAATGTATAATTAATAAAGAATAAAAATAAGCGTCAAAATTAAAATATGAGATAAGCCCGATATCTTTACATAAAGTTGTAGTGGTCAAAACAAGGATTCCGGAGATATAAAGAACGCCGAAATCCGAGTTATAACGAAGAAGTTATGACCCGACGAAGTTTCACGACGGAACCGGCACGATACCGGGAAGCGTGAATAGTGAATTTATGATAAAGCGAGTTTTTAGCCGACACGACCTAAACGAGAATCGAAGAGCTCTTTAATTGTGGCGTAACAATAAAAAGACAGACGAAAACGGACGTCGGATGAAGAAGTTATGAATTTTTAACGGACCAATCCTGTCCCGGCCTGTTAAAAATATAACTTTTAAAATAAATTCAAAATTAGCCAACGGAGTCTAAACGAAAGTTGTAGATTACGTTCCCGCCTTCGCGTGGATATAAATAACGTCAAAAACGGAGCTCGTATGCGAGAGTTATGATTTTTCTAAGACGGGAGGCCGATACGCGATATTGGGTGACGTGGCACCACCAGAAATTGGACATGTGGCACCACCAGAAATTGGACATGTGACACCACCAGAATTTGGACAAGTGGCACCACCAGAAGGCCACCACATGCCCCAACTCACTATAAATAGAAGTGCCGGGTTCTCTCATTTCTTACACATTTCCTCTTCCATTTTCTCTCTCTAAACTCTCTCTCTAAGCTCCCTTGAGCCCCTAAAGTCTAGGTAAACCCCCTAGCACCCGAAGGAAGTCCCGAGGCTCCCGGAGTCCCGAGAAAAGAACCTTTCGGCTCGGAAACGCTGCTCCAGCGAAGCCCGGTTTTGAGAAAAAAAACTCGTTGTAAGTAAGGTACGCCTACGAAATTTTTAATATAACTTTTAATAATTATAGTAATGTTATTAGGTCCTTAAAATAATTATTTGGGCTATTATTATTTATATATTGAGTGTTATTTAACGCTTGTATAATAATAATAATAGTCAGACTATTAATTAGTCGCGGTTAACGTTAAAACTAAACGCTAGTGGTATTAATACTAGGTTTTGATCAAGGAAAAATTGTTTTGAGATAACGGAGTGCTGTTCGAGTACCGAGTCACCACCTAATCAGGTGAGTGCATAGTTACTTTCATCTTACACATAGATATGAAGTATTTTATATTAATTACGTGCTATGTGGGCATATTATCTGAATACTTGCTGCCTATGCTGATGAAAGATTTTTATACATGTTTTAAATAATTTAAACTGTATATGTATTTTATATCTACAAAAATGTTGGGGTAAAACATGGGTAGATGTAATAAGACGATGTGTGAAAAAAATGATGAGAGGCCTCGATGTTGTTGTTGTTGATTCTGTCATCTAGCGGAGTATGGATGACGACCACATACTCTTCTAGACAGTCCAGTGGAACGCTAGCAGGCTCGCAACCTGTAGGTGTTTGTGAACGATGTGTTCACCGGTGTACTCCATCCCCCTCATGGTTGCCTTTAGGACATTTATTGCTGAGGAAACCCCTTGGCAGTAGTGTCCATCCCGATATTGATCCTTAGTCTAGGTCCCTTATGATAGGTGTTTTAGGGACGTAATGTGAGGATAACGGGAACGGGTAATCGGGTTATTGTTGATTGATGAAACTAATAAACTTATTTATTGTGGGTTGAAAACCCTATGTGCTCACCAGGCTCCCAAGCCTGACCCACTCAGTTTCTTGTATTACAGGTAGTGGCGCACGAGCATAGATATGATGTTTGGGATGAGAGATTATGAATAAATGTAGTAAGGCTATATTGTACTGTTTATGCTTTTGATCTGTATCGAACATGACATCCCGATGTTTTTAATGAAATACATTTCTACGGAAATGCTTTGATAAGTCTTTATCATAATTTTATTTTGGGAACAAATTCCGCAACACTTTTATTTAAAATGTTACTCTGATTTTTAAACAAAGCATAAACAAAATCGGTCTTTTCTGGCAGTGAAAATGGGGATGTCACAGTTGGTATCAGAGCATTAGTTTAAGCGAACTAGGAATTTGTAGGATTTCTAGACTTAAACTTAGAATGATAAGCAATGATTGTGAGGTGTGAGCACTAGCTTATTTTAGGAATTGTGCCTAAAATGCTTTTATGTGCTAAATGATTTATGCCTTATATGCTGTTATTTGTTCGGATCTATGGTCTGTTGCCGACCGGATCTGGAAACCTTATGTGTTTAGGATTCTAAACGTACAACTACGATATTAGAACTAACATGTAAACGTTTCGGAGAGATAAGGATGATTTAAACGTCTATCCTGAATAAAGATCTAAATTCACCTTATTCGGTGTATAGATCAAAATGGCAAGAACCCGCAGTGGAGCTGGAAACGCAAACGAAAACAGGAATCGACCACCTGTAATTGAGCAAATACCTGTTGTAGCTGCATCACCTGAGCCAGTAACGATGGCTGGTGTACAATTGATGATTCAGGCGATGTTGGATAATCAGATGGAAGAAACTAGACGTCTGCTTCGACAAAATTGTGAAGAACTTTCAATCCAAGTTGAAGAGCCCGAAGTGAATGGAGGGTCATCGGAAGGTGGAAACTTCAGTGGTACCATTGGTCAAGACAACCCACAAATTGTTAGACAAGGCAATCGTAATGGAGAAAATGATGGAAGAGGATGTAAATACAAGGATTTTATGGCGTCTAAGCCACCGTGTCTATCCGGAAGCCCGACGCCGGTGCAAATTATGGATTGGATCTCCGAAATGGAGACAATGTTTGAAAGTTGCGAATGCAGCAACAGGCAGAAGACCGCTCTTGCGATCCCGTTGTTGAAATCTGGCGTGTTGAGTTGGTGGAAGCTGTTAGCTGATTCTATGCCCAAGGGAGAAGCGAGTAAAATGTCTTGGGAAGATTTTGTGGAACAACTGAAACTGCAATACTGCTCAGAGCAGGACCTACTGGAAATCAATAACGAGTTTCAGAATTTGAAGAAGGGAAAGATGAGCGTTGCTGAATACGCTGCAAGTTTCACAGAGAAAATGAAGCTTATCCCATACCTAGTTCCAACAGAACTCTCAAAGGTCAATAAGTTTGCCCTTGGACTACCAGCGGACTATGGTCCAATGGTTAAGCAAGCAACCACGTTGAAAGCCGCCATCTGGGCTGCCAGAAATGTTGAGACCCAGATCAGGGAGAAAGGTCTGGAAAGGTCAGAGGTTGGTGAGAAGAGGAAGTTTGACGGACCCTCGGGGTCCAGCAAAAAGGGTAAATTCTCAAAGTCTAGTTCGAAAGGAGGTGGAGGAGGCGAAGTGAAGTGGTGTGACAAGTGCAAGAAGAAGCACTCTCGGAAGTGCGACGAAGGGGTCACTTGTTTCAAATGTGGGAAGCCTAGGCACTATGCCAATGAATGCACATTCACTAAGAAGGTCTGTTATGAGTGCAACGAGGAGGGGCACATTTCGAGGGACTGCCCGAAGAAGAAGGAAGCAGGAAGACCCAACATTCCACCAAAGCCGAAGGCTAGAGCCTTCCAGATGACACTGGAAGCTGCTAAGGAAGAAGCTGATGTCGCTTCAGGTACCTTTCTCGTAAACAAATTGCCTGCCCAAATTTTATTTGATTCTGGAGCCAACTACTCCTTTATTTCGCATGAATTTGGTAGAAAGCTAGCTTTGCCTGTCGATAGACTAGATAATGCCTTATTAGTCGAAGTTGCTAGTGGCAAGTTTGTACCTGTTAGCCATCGTATGAAAAACATCTTAATTGATTTGAACGGGAATAAGTTTCACGAGGAATTATTGCCTATCGAACTTAACGGTTTCGACATCGTGTTGGGAATGGATTGGCTTAGCACCAATGATGCGGAAATACTGTGCAAAAAGAAGATCGTAAAAGTAAACCCGCTTGGGAAAGAGTCGTTTATGGTGTATGGGGACAAACGCAGGGTAAATTCTGGAATCATTTCTCTAATGAAAGCCAGAAAATGTTTGACCAAGGGATGTACATCATATTTAGCATTCGTGATCGATGCTAAGAAGGAAAAGAAGGTGATACAGAGCATTCCTGTCGTGTGTGATTATCCGGAAGTATTTCCCGAAGATCTTCCCGGATTACCGCCTGATTGACAAGTAGAATTCCGTATTGACTTGTTACCAGGAACGACACCAATAGCAAAAGCACCTTACCGATTAGCACCGACGGAGATGAAGGAGCTGATGATGCAACTTCAGGAGTTATTGGACAAAGGTTTCATTAGACCTAGTTCATCACCCTGGGGAGCTCCGGTGTTATTCGTGAAAAAGAAAGATGGAAGTATGAGAATGTGTATTGATTACAGAGAGCTGAACAAGGCAACAAAAAAAGAATAGATATCCGTTGCCAAGGATTGATGACCTGTTCGATCAACTGCAAGGTTCAAGTTACTTTTCAAAGATCGACCTAAGGTCAGGATATCATCAGCTGAAGGTAAGAGAGCAAGATATAGAGAAGACTGCATTCAGAACACGATATGGACACTACGAGTTTTTGGTTATGTCGTTTGGACTAACCAATGCTCCAGCAGCATTCATGGATTTAATGAACAGGGTTTGTAATCCGTTTCTTGATAAATATGTGATAGTGTTCATAGATGACATTCTGATTTACTCAAAAAGCCAAGAAGAGCATGGTAGACACTTGCGGGAAGTGTTAGAAGTCTTGAAGAAGGAGAAGCTGTATGCTAAATTCTCCAAATGTGATTTTTGGATTCGAGAAGTCCAATTCTTGGGTCACGTGGTCAACCAAGAAGGGATAATGGTCGATCCAGCAAAGATTGAAGCGGTAATGAAGTGGGAACAACCAAAAAGTCCCACGGAGATCCGAAGCTTTTTGGGATTAGCCGGATATTACCGAAGGTTTATCCAAGGATTTTCTTCAATCGCTGGTCCATTAACAGCGTTAACCCACAAAGGAGCTACCTATGCTTGGAGTGATAAGCATAAAGAAGCATTCGAGAAGCTAAAGAAGAAACTATGCGAGGCACCGATACTTTCTCTACCCAATGGAGTTGAAGACTTCGCTGTTTATAGCGATGCGTCTGGTGTTGGGTTGGGTTGTGTTTTGACCCAAAGAGAAAAGGTGATCGCATATGCGTCTCGACAGTTGAAGGAACATGAAAAGAACTACCCGACTCATGACTTGGAGTTGGCGGCGGTAGTTTTCGCTCTAAAAATATGGAGGCATTACCTCTATGGCACGAAGTGCAAACTTTTCACCGATCATAAGAGTCTCCAATATCTCTTTAATCAGAAAGAATTGAACATGAGGCAACGACACTGGCTAGAATTACTCAAGGACTATGACTGTGAGATACTTTACCACCCCGGTAAGCAAACGTTGTCGCTGATGCTCTCAGTCGAAAAGTCAACCTTGAAAGAAAAAGGCCAAGAGCGTTGAGAATAGAAGTTGTCTCGACCATTGTGGAAAGTATCAGGGAAGCTCAAGAAGAAGCTTCAGAGAAGAGTGACCGAAAAGAAGAACGTTTGGGAAAAACATTAGTGTTCGGTACAAACAGTCAAGGACTAAAGGTATTCCAAAATCGGATTTGGGTACCTAAGACTGGAGGAATAAGAGATATTCTGATGGAAGAAGCTCACAAGACCATATACTCGATTCATCCTGGTAGCACTAAAATGTATAGGGACCTAAAACCCTACTACTGGTGGCCGACGATGAAGCTCGACGTTGCGAAATATGTGGCCGAGTGTGTAACTTGTGCAAGAGTTAAGGCACAACATCAGAAACCATATGGGAGTTTAGAACCCTTACCTGTACCCATGGGTAAATGGGAAGACATCACCATGGATTTTGTGACTAAACTACCCAGGACGAAGAACGGTCACGACATGATCTGGGTGGTCGTGGATCGTTTCACAAAGAGTGCACACTTCATAGCTGCCAATGAAAGGTGGTCTATGGATAAGCTTGCAAATGCTTACGTGAAGGAAATTGTGAGACTTCACGGTGTTCCTCTAACAATTGTATCGGATCGTGATAGTCGTTTCACGTCAAGGTTTTGGAGAAGTCTACAAGAGGAATTGGGTACGAAGTTATGTCTGAGTACAGCTTACCATCCGCAGACTGATGGTCAGAGTGAAAGAACGATTCAAACGCTTGAAGATATGTTGAGAGCATGTACCCTCGAGTTCCAAGGTAACTGGGATGAGCACTTACCTTTGGTAGAATTTTCCTACAACAACAGTTTCCACTCGAGCATCAAGATGGCACCTTATCAAGCTCTGTACGGACAAAAGTGTCGTACGCCTTCTTGTTGGCTTGAGGCTGGAGAAAAGCAGTTTATGGGCCCCGAGATAATCCATGAGACTGCTGAGAAACTGAAGGTGATAAAGGAAAGGATGTTAGTAGCTCAGGATCGTCAGAAGAGCTATGCTGACAAGAAAAGACGACCGATGACCTTCGAAGTTGGGGATTCCGTTTTGCTTAAAGTCTCACCGTGGAAAGGACTTATACGATTCGGGAAACGAGGAAAGCTGAGTCCAAGGTTTATTGGACCGTTCAAAGTTCTTCAGAAGATTGGGAACCAAGCTTACAAGCTGGAATTGCCCGAAGAACTCGATGGTATTCATAACACCTTCCATGTATGTTATCTGAGGAAATTCACGGGAGAAGTTCCCGACATAATTCCGATCTCGGAGTTAAGAATGGATGAGAATAAGAGGCTAATCGAAGAGCCCGAGGCAATTGTTGACCATAAGATTAAGAAGTTACGACGCAAGATGGTCGACTTAGTGCTAGTCCGATGGAAACATTCGAATGGGCCGAATCTCACTTGGGAAACAGAGGATGACATGATGAGTCGCTATTCGCATCTGTTTGCTGACGCATGATTCCGGGACGGAATCATCCTAAGGGGGAGAGAATTGTAACGCCCGGGTTTCGGGGCTAAGCATTTTTAGACGATGTAATAGTCTAGGTCAACTATTGTAACTCTTTTGATGTAATAAAAATGAAATATTTGAGTATTTTGTGAATTTATGTGCTTATTATTTAATTATAAATGTATAATTAATAAAGAATAAAAATAAGCGTCAAAATTAAAATATGAGATAAGCCCGATATCTTTACATAAAGTTGTAGTGGTCAAAACAAGGATTCCGGAGATATAAAGAACGCCGAAATCCGAGTTATAACGAAGAAGTTATGACCCGACGAAGTTTCACGACGGAACCGGCACGATACCGGGAAGCGTGAATAGTGAATTTATGATAAAGCGAGTTTTTAGCCGACACGACCTAAACGAGAATCGAAGAGCTCTTTAATTGTGGCGTAACAATAAAAAGACAGACGAAAACGGACGTCGGATGAAGAAGTTATGAATTTTTAACGGACCAATCCTGTCCCGGCCTGTTAAAAATATAACTTTTAAAATAAATTCAAAATTAGCCAACGGAGTCTAAACGAAAGTTGTAGATTACGTTCCCGCCTTCGCGTGGATATAAATAACGTCAAAAACGGAGCTCGTATGCGAGAGTTATGATTTTTCTAAGACGGGAGGCCGATACGCGATATTGGGTGACGTGGCACCACCAGAAATTGGACATGTGGCACCACCAGAAATTGGACATGTGACACCACCAGAATTTGGACAAGAGGCACCACCAGAAGGCCACCACATGCCCCAACTCACTATAAATAGAAGTGTCGGGTTCTCTCATTTCTTACACCTTTCCTCTTCCACTTTCTCTCTCTAAACTCTCTCTCTAAGCTCCCTTGAGCCCCTAAAGTCTAGGTAAACCCCCTAGCACCCGAAGGAAGTCCCGAGGCTCCCGGAGTCCCGAGAAAAGAACCTTTCGGCTCGGAAACGTTGCTCCAGCGAAGCCCGGTTTTGAGAAAAAAAAAATTCGCTGTAAGTAAGGTACGCCTACGAAATTTTTAATATAACTTTTAAATAATTATAGTAATGTTATTAGGTCCTTAAAATAATTATTTGGGCTATTATTATTTATATATTGAGTGTTATTTAACGCTTGTATAATAATAATAATAGTCAGACTATTAATTAGTCGCGGTTAACGTTAAAACTAAACGCTAGTGGTATTAATACTAGGTTTTGATCAAGGAAAAATTGTTTTGAGATAACGGAGTGCTGTTCGAGTACCGAGTCACCACCTAATCAGGTGAGTGCATAGTTACTTTCATCTTACACATAGATATGAAGTATTTTATATTAATTACGTGCTATGTGGGCATATTATCTGAATACTTGCTGCCTATGCTGATGAAAGATTTTTATACATGTTTTAAATAATTTAAACTGTATATGTATTTTATATCTACAAAAATGTTGGGGTAAAACATGGGTAGATGTAATAAGACGATGTGTGAAAAAAATGATGAGAGGCATCGATGTTGTTGTTGTTGATTCTGTCATCTAGCGGAGTATGGATGACGACCACAGACTCTTCTAGACAGTCCAGTGGAACGCTAGCAGGCTCGCAACCTGTAGGTGTTTGTGAACGATGTGTTCACCGGTGTACTCCATCCCCCTCATGGTTGCCTTTAGGACATTTATTGCTGAGGAAACCCCTTGACAGTAGTGTCCATCCCGATATTGATCCTTAGTCTAGGTCCCTTATGATAGGTGTTTTAGGGACGTAATGTGAGGATAACGGGAACGGGTAATCGGGTTATTGTTGATTGATGAAATTAATAAACTTATTTATTGTGGGTTGAAAACCCTATGTGCTCACCAGGCTCCCAAGCCTGACCCACTCAGTTTCTTGTATTACAGGTAGTGGCGCACGAGCATAGATATGATGTTTGGGATGAGAGATTATGAATAAATGTAGTAAGGCTATATTGTACTGTTTATGCTTTTGATCTGTATCGAACATGACATCCCGATGTTTTTAATGAAATACATTTCTACGGAAATGCTTTGATAAGTCTTTATCATAATTTTATTTTGGGAACAAATTCCGCAACACTTTTATTTAAAATGTTACTCTGATTTTTAAACAAAGCATAAACAAAATCGGTCTTTTCTGGCAGTGAAAATGGGGATGTCACAGTTGGTATCAGAGCATTAGTTTAAGCGAACTAGGAATTTGTAGGATTTCTAGACTTAAACTTAGAATGATAATCAATGATTGTGAGGTGTGAGCACTAGCTTATTTTAGGAATTGTGCCTAAAATGCTTTTATGTGCTAAATGATTTATGCCTTATATGCTGTTATTTGTTCGGATCTATGGTCTGTTGCCGACCGGATCTGGAAACCTTATGTGTTTAGGATTCTAAACGTACAACTACGATATTAGAACTAACATGTAAACGTTTCGGAGAGATAAGGATGATTTAAACGTCTATCCTGAATAAAGATCTAAATTCACCTTATTCGGTGTATAGATCAAAATGGCAAGAACCCGCAGTGGAGCTGGAAACGCAAACGAAAACAGGAATCGACCACCTGTAATTGAGCAAATACCTGTTGTAGCTGCATCACCTGAGCCATTAACGATGGCTGGTGTACAATTGATGATTCAGGCGATGTTGGATAATCAGATGGAAGAAACTAGACGTCTGCTTCGACAAAATCGTGAAGAACTTTCAATCCAAGTTGAAGAGCCCGAAGTGAATGGAGGGTCATCGGAAGGTGGAAACTTCAGTGGTACCATTGGTCAAGACAACCCACAAATTGTTAGACAAGGCAATCGTAATGGAGGAAATGATGGAAGAGGATGTAAATACGAGGATTTTATGGCGTCTAAGCCACCGTGTCTATCCGGAAGCCCGACGCCGGTGCAAATTATGGATTGGATCTCCGAAATGGAGACAATGTTTGAAAGTTGCGAATGCAGCAACAGGCAGAAGACCGCTCTTGCGATCCCGTTGTTGAAATCTGGCGTGTTGAGTTGGTGGAAGCTGTTAGCTGATTCTATGCCCAAGGGAGAAGCGAGTAAAATGTCTTGGAAAGATTTTGTGGAACAACTGAAACTGCAATACTGCTCAGAGCAGGACCTACTGGAAATCAATAACGAGTTTCAGAATTTGAAGAAGGGAAAGATGAGCGTTGCTGAATACGCTGCAAGTTTCACAGAGAAAATGAAGCTTATCCCATACCTAGTTCCAACAGAACTCTCAAAGGTCAATAAGTTTGCCCTTGGACTACCAGCGGACTATGGTCCAATGGTTAAGCAAGCAACCACGTTGAAAGCCGCCATCTGGGCTGCCAGAAATGTTGAGACCCAGATCAGGGAGAAAGGTCTGGAAAGGTCAGAGGTTGGTGAGAAGAGGAAGTTTGACGGACCCTCGGGGTCCAGCAAAAAGGGTAAATTCTCAAAGTCTAGTTCGAAAGGAGGTGGAGGAGGCGAAGTGAAGTGGTGTGACAAGTGCAAGAAGAAGCACTCTCGGAAGTGCGACGAAGGGGTCACTTGTTTCAAATGTGGGAAGCCTGGGCACTATGCCAATGAATGCACATTCACTAAGAAGGTCTGTTATGAGTGCAACGAGGAGGGGCACATTTCGAGGGACTGCCCGAAGAAGAAGGAAGCAGGAAGACCCAACATTCCACCAAAGCCGAAGGCTAGAGCCTTCCAGATGACACTGGAAGCTGCTAAGGAAGAAGCTGATGTCGCTTCAGGTACCTTTCTCGTAAACAAATTGCCTGCCCAAATTTTATTTGATTCTGGAGCCAACTACTCCTTTATTTCGCATGAATTTGGTAGAAAGCTAGCTTTGCCTGTCGATAGACTAGATAATGCCTTATTAGTCGAAGTTTCTAGTGGCAAGTTTGTACCTGTTAGCCATCGTATGAAAAACATCTTAATTGATTTGAACGGGAATAAGTTTCACGAGGAATTATTGCCTATCGAACTTAACGGTTTCGACATCGTGTTGGGAATGGATTGGCTTAGCACCAATGATGCGGAAATACTGTGCAAAAAGAAGATCGTAAAAGTAAACCCGCTTGGGAAAGAGTCGTTTATGGTGTATGGGGACAAACGCAGGGTAAATTCTGGAATCATTTCTCTAATGAAAGCCAGAAAATGTTTGACCAAGGGATGTACATCATATTTAGCATTCGTGATCGATGCTAAGAAGGAAAAGAAGGTGATACAGAGCATTCCTGTCGTGTGTGATTATCCGGAAGTATTTCCCGAAGATCTTCCCGGATTATCGCCTGATTGACAAGTAGAATTCCGTATTGACTTGTTACCAGGAACGACACCAATAGCAAAAGCACCTTACCGATTAGCACCGACGGAGATGAAGGAGCTGATGATGCAACTTCAGGAGTTATTGGACAAAGGTTTCATTAGACCTAGTTCATCACCCTGGGGAGCTCCGGTGTTATTCGTGAAAAAGAAAGATGGAAGTATGAGAATGTGTATTGATTACAGAGAGCTGAACAAGGCAACAAAAAAAGAATAGATATCCGTTGCCAAGGATTGATGACCTGTTCGATCAACTGCAAGGTTCAAGTTATTTTTCAAAGATCGACCTAAGGTCAGGATATCATCAGCTGAAGGTAAGAGAGCAAGATATAGAGAAGACTGCATTCAGAACACGATATGGACACTACGAGTTTTTGGTTATGTCGTTTGGACTAACCAATGCTCCAGCAGCATTCATGGATTTAATGAACAGGGTTTGTAATCCGTTCTTGATAAATATGTGATAGTGTTCATAGATGACATTCTGATTTACTCAAAAAGCCAAGAAGAGCATGGTAGACACTTGCGGGAAGTGTTAGAAGTCTTGAAGAAGGAGAAGCTGTATGCTAAATTCTCCAAATGTGATTTTTGGATTCGAGAAGTCCAATTCTTGGGTCACGTGGTCAACCAAGAAGAGATAATGGTCGATCCAGCAAAGATTGAAGCGGTAATGAAGTGGGAACAACCAAAAAGTCCCATGGAGATCCGAAGCTTTTTGGGATTAGCCGGATATTACCGAAGGTTTATCCAAGGATTTTCTTCAATCGCTGGTCCATTAACAGCGTTAACCCACAAAGGAGCTACCTATGCTTGGAGTGATAAGCATAAAGAAGCATTCGAGAAGCTAAAGAAGAAACTATGCGAGGCACCGATACTTTCTCTACCCAATGGAGTTGAAGACTTCGCTGTTTATAACGATGCGTCTGGTGTTGGGTTGGGTTGTGTTTTGACCCAAAGAGAAAAGGTGATCGCATATGCGTCTCGACAGTTGAAGGAACATGAAAAGAACTACCCGACTCATGACTTGGAGTTGGCGGCGGTAGTTTTCGCTCTAAAAATATGGAGGCATTACCTCTATGGCACGAAGTGCAAACTTTTCACCGATCATAAGAGTCTCCAATATCTCTTTAATCAGAAAGAATTGAACATGAGGCAACGACACTGGCTAGAATTACTCAAGGACTATGACTGTGAGATACTTTACCACCCCGGTAAAGCAAACGTTGTCGCTGATGCTCTCAGTCGAAAAGTCAACCTTGAAAGAAAAAGGCCAAGAGCGTTGAGAATAGAAGTTGTCTCGACCATTGTGGAAAGTATCAGGGAAGCTCAAGAAGAAGCTTCAGAGAAGAGTGACCGAAAAGAAGAACGTTTGGGAAAAACATTAGTGTTCGGTACAAACAGTCAAGGACTAAAGGTATTCCAAGATCGGATTTGGGTACCTAAGACTGGAGGAATAAGAGATATTCTGATGGAAGAAGCTCACAAGACCATGTACTCGATTCATCCTGGTAGCACTAAAATGTATAGGGACCTAAAACCCTACTACTGGTGGCCGACGATGAAGCTCGACGTTGCGAAATATGTGGCCGAGTGTGTAACTTGTGCAAGAGTTAAGGCACAACATCAGAAACCATATGGGAGTTTAGAACCCTTACCTGTACCCATGGGTAAATGGGAAGACATCACCATGGATTTTGTGACTAAACTACCCAGGACGAAGAACGGTCACGACATGATCTGGGTGGTCGTGGATCGTTTCACAAAGAGTGCACACTTCATAGCTGCCAATGAAAGGTGGTCTATGGATAAGCTTGCAAATGCTTACGTGAAGGAAATTGTGAGACTTCACGGTGTTCCTCTAACAATTGTATCGGATCGTGATAGTCGTTTCACGTCAAGGTTTTGGAGAAGTCTACAAGAGGAATTGGGTACGAAGTTATGTCTGAGTACAGCTTACCATCCGCAGACTGATGGTCAGAGTGAAAGAACGATTCAAACGCTTGAAGATATGTTGAGAGCATGTACCCTCGAGTTCCAAGGTAACTGGGATGAGCACTTACCTTTGGTAGAATTTTCCTACAACAACAGTTTCCACTCGAGCATCAAGATGGCACCTTATCAAGCTCTGTACGGACAAAAGTGTCGTACGCCTTCTTGTTGGCTTAAGGCTGGAGAAAAGCAGTTTATGGGCCCCGAGATAATCCATGAGACTGCTGAGAAACTGAAGGTGATAAAGGAAAGGATGTTAGTAGCTCAGGATCGTCAGAAGAGCTATGCTGACAAGAAAAGACGACCGATGACCTTCGAAGTTGGGGATTCCGTTTTGCTTAAAGTCTCACCGTGGAAAGGACTTATACGATTCGGGAAACGAGGAAAGTTGAGTCCAAGGTTTATTGGACCGTTCAAAGTTCTTCAGAAGATTGGGAACCAAGCTTACAAGCTGGAATTGCCCGAAGAACTCGATGGTATTCATAACACCTTCCATGTATGTTATCTGAGGAAATTCACGGGAGAAGTTCCCGACATAATTCCGATCTCGGAGTTAAGAATGGATGAGAATAAGAGGCTAATCGAAGAGCCCGAGGCAATTGTTGACCGTAAGATTAAGAAGTTACGACGCAAGATGGTCGACTTAGTGCTAGTCCGATGGAAACATTCGATTGGGCCGAATCTCACTTGGGAAACAGAGGATGACATGATGAGTCGCTATCCGCATCTGTTTGCTGACGCATGATTCCGGGACGGAATCATCCTAAGGGGGGGAGAATTGTAACGCCCGGGTTTCGGGGCTAAGCATTTTTAGACGATGTAATAGTCTAGGTCAACTATTGTAACTCTTTTGATGTAATAAAAATGAAATATTTGAGTATTTTGTGAATTTATGTGCTTATTATTTAATTATAAATGTATAATTAATAAAGAATAAAAATAAGCGTCAAAATTAAAATATGAGATAAGCCCGATATCTTTACATAAAGTTGTAGTGGTCAAAACAAGGATTCCGGAGATATAAAGAACGCCGAAATCCGAGTTATAACGAAGAAGTTATGACCCGACGAAGTTTCACGACGGAACCGGCACGATACCGGGAAGCGTGAATAGTGAATTTATGATAAAGCGAGTTTTTAGCCGACACGACCTAAACGAGAATCGAAGAGCTCTTTAATTGTGGCGTAACAATAAAAAGACAGACGAAAACGGACATCGGATGAAGAAGTTATGAATTTTTAACGGACAAATCCTGTCCCGGCCTGTTAAAAATATAACTTTTAAAATAAATTCAAAATTAGCCAACGGAGTCTAAACGAAAGTTGTATATTACGTTCCCGCCTTCGCGTGGATATAAATAACGTCAAAAACGGAGCTCGTATGCGAGAGTTATGATTTTTCTAAGACGGGAGGCCGATACGCGATATTGGGTGACGTGGCACCACCAGAAATTGGACATGTGGCACCACCAGAAATTGGACATGTGACACCACCAGAATTTGGACAAGAGGCACCACCAGAAGGCCACCACATGCCCCAACTCACTATAAATAGAAGTGTCGGGTTCTCTCATTTCTTACACCTTTCCTCTTCCACTTTCTCTCTCTAAACTCTCTCTCTAAGCTCCCTTGAGCCCCTAAAGTCTAGGTAAACCCCCTAGCACCCGAAGGAAGTCCCGAGGCTCCCGGAGTCCCGAGAAAAGAACCTTTCGGCTCGGAAACGTTGCTCCAGCGAAGCCCGGTTTTGAGAAAAAAAAAACTCGCTGTAAGTAAGGTACGCCTACGAAATTTTTAATATAACTTTTAAATAATTATAGTAATGTTATTAGGTCCTTAAAATAATTATTTGGGCTATTATTATTTATATATTGAGTGTTATTTAACGCTTGTATAATAATAATAATAGTCTGACTATTAATTAGTCGCGGTTAACATTAAAACTAAACGCTAGTGGTATTAATACTAGGTTTTGATCAAGGAAAAATTGTTTTGAGATAACGGAGTGCTGTTCGAGTACCGAGTCACCACCTAATCAGGTGAGTGCATAGTTACTTTCATCTTACACATAGATATGAAGCATTTTATATTAATTACGTGCTATGTGGGCATATTATCTGAATACTTGCTGCCTATGCTGATGAAAGATTTTTATACATGTTTTAAATAATTTAAACTGTATATGTATTTTATATCTACAAAAATATTGGGGTAAAACATGGGTAGATGTAATAAGACGATGTGTGAAAAAAATGATGAGAGGCCTCGATGTTGTTGTTGTTGATTCTGTCATCTAGCGGAGTATGGATGACGACCACAGACTCTTCTAGACAGTCCAGTGGAACGCTAGCAGGCTCGCAACCTGTAGGTGTTTGTGAACGATGTGTTCACCGGTGTACTCCATCCCCCTCATGGTTGCCTTTAGGACATTTATTGCTGAGGAAACCCCTTGGCAGTAGTGTCCATCCCGATATTGATCCTTAGTCTAGGTCCCTTATGATAGGTGTTTTAGGGACGTAATGTGAGGATAACGGGAACGGGTAATCGGGTTATTGTTGATTGATGAAATTAATAAACTTATTTATTGTGGGTTGAAAACCCTATGTGCTCACCAGGCTCCCAAGCCTGACCCACTCAGTTTCTTGTATTACAGGTAGTGGCGCACGAGCATAGATATGATGTTTGGGATGAGAGATTATGAATAAATGTAGTAAGGCTATATTGTACTGTTTATGCTTTTGATCTGTATCGAACATGACATCCCGATGTTTTTAATGAAATACATTTCTACGGAAATGCTTTGATAAGTCTTTATCATAATTTTATTTTGGGAACAAATTCCGCAACACTTTTATTTAAAATGTTACTCTGATTTTTAAACAAAGCATAAACAAAATCGGTCTTTTCTGGCCGTGAAAATGGGGATGTCACACGTAATGAATCTTTTAACTGTTTTAAATGTTTTAAGGGGGGAATACAAGTTGAACACAATGATAATTGTGTAACTGTTCGTTATAAACATCTTTCAAAATGTTACTTATGTCATTTATAAGTTGTCAAAACATTTCAAAAACTCTTTTAAAGTTATGTTACTTTATAGTTATACAAAACTCCGTTTTTAAAGGTATCAACATAACTTCGTAGAAAATGAGTCTTTTCAACAACAGTACAAGTAAATTACTAGTAAACTATAAGGGGTATAGTTTAGGGGTTCAGTTCATGCTAGATACAAGAGTAGACACTATTATGAGAAACAAACAATAACATACAGAGAAAGACACTATTATGAGAAACAAACAATACCATACAGAGAGAGACACTATTATGAGAAACAAACAATACCATACAGAGAGAATACTATGATGAGAAATAAACAATACCATACAGAACAAACAAACTAGGTTGCTATAGCATGAGAACATACAGGATCTAATTATACCAATGAATCACTAACTCATTGTTTTAAACAAAAGGTGATAGTTATATTGGGTATACATGATCATATAAAATGTGAATTACACGGCTTGCAAGAATTTGCAGAGGTCGCGTTTGGTTCCCTTAATCTCCAGACAGAGAGAACGTTTAGTAGGGGTACTAGCCTTCACATTATGACCATAATAAAACAACATGTTTTAGGTCATTAGTACATCCGCATGTCATTTTAAACGACCACTTTGTACTTACATTTCCCATTACTAAAACTATTTTTGAGTTAAGATAGTTATAAACTAGGGAAAACATACATTTTTACAAACGACAAACAGAACAGTCGAGTCTAGCACATAACAGTAGATGCCTTGGTAGAAGGCTACGTTTAAAAGAAAGGACCATAATGCTAATCTTATGATTCCTTAATGTATACATCATAGGATATATATATATATATATATATATATATATATATATATATATATATATACACCAATAGGATCCGACAGGTAATAGGATGTGTGTTCTCCGCTTCATTTCCTGTTCCTTGTTTGGTTGTGGGCTTGGAACGAATTCACCCAATCTATTTTCTATTCGATTCTATATATATATATATATATATATATATATATATATATATATATATATATATATATATATATATATGCTTAGTATACATTAAGACATCATAAGGGTACCAGGTATGGGTCAGGTCATAGGACACAGAGTCAAAGCACAGTTTTCTAGTACAAAACATACTTTCCAAATCAGAACTTTTGGTATACAAAACTAGAAACTTAACCAGTAATGGGTTTAATCCATTTTATTAAACCAGTGAAACTTAAAAGACCTTAGGTGATTAACTCTATAATACTTTAGTTTATACATCATGGTTATATATAATTAATACCCAATAGGTAGTTGGATGTGTGCTTTCCACCTTACTTCCTGTTCCTTGTTTGGTTGTGGGCTTAGGGCAGATTCACCCAATTAACTTTCTATCCGATATTAGATCATATATATCCAGTATAAACTAAGTTATTATAAAAGTAGTCACTGTGGTCATCATTTTATCATAAGAAATAAGGGTTTTCTTAAAGGATCTTTTCATCAAATCTAAAGGAACAATTACAACTAACTCCATGAGTAACAAGTGAATACACTAGGGTTATATACAACAATGATCTAACAACCAATGGGATGTGTGCTATCCGCCCTAATTCATGTTCCTTGTTTGGTTGTGGGATTGGGGCAGATGCGCACAGTCGATTGTTTGTTTACTCTGAGTTTTATATAACTTGTATCCATTTAGTACTCATAGAAAGGGTTGTAAAGTCATTTTTACTTACCTTTCATTCAAGTAGGAAATATAGGATTTTCTAGAGGAACAGGCGAACTTTTCTAAACAGAACTTACAACTTACTACATTTTACAACTACATTTTTAACAACATTTTACAGCTTACTCACATCACTAAAATCTTATGAACTCACCAGCTTAATTGCTGATCAACTCTTTCAAATAACTTGTATTCTCAGGAGCCGATTAGACGGGTACTCGTGCCAGGAATTCAGAAGATGGAGCAGTATAGCTTCAAGTCTTGTTTTGTTATTTGCTTATGAATTCTATGTTTTGTGAACACACACATTGTAAACACTTTCTTTCTAAATGAAATGGTTGTTCATTGCTTGCTTACTATATACATATCGTGTGATATTAAACATGACGTCCTCCACCCCCGAACGTTTCCGCCGTTCCGGTTTTGGGGTGTGACATAAAGGCACTGGTGTCACAAGATCCATGGTTTTGGCATGCATACTTTGGTATGTCAGGATCAAACAACGATTTGAATGTTCTTGGCGCATCTTCGATAATCAACGGAATTTTGTTGGGCAAAACACATGAGTTACCTTTTATTATGAATGGAAATGAGTACAAGAATGGTTATTATCTTGGTGATGAGATATATACATAGTACGTTATATTTGTCAAATCATATCCATATCCACAAGATGAAAAAAGAAAACTGTTCAAAACAGCACAAAAAGCGGTAAGAAAAGATGTGGAACGTGCTTTGGATTCATAAAGGAGAAATGACATATACTTAAATACCCGACACAGTCAAGGAACCTGAAAAAACTAAGGAAGGTAATATATGTTCTATTTTTACATAACATGATAATAGAAAAAAATGGTTAGGCTATTTGTATATATAATCCAAACAACGAACTTAACTTGCATTCACAAATAGTACATGGTAACCTACCATACTTTGCGAGCATTTTAGAGATACAAAATGCATAACACCACAAACTTTGTTATGATTTTACGGAACATATATACGAAAGAAAACAACAGCATATGGATGACGATGATGTGGATGGCAATGACTAGAAACTATTTTAATTATGTCATTTTTATTTTTAATTATTTTTATATTGTTAAAGTAAATATTATTTAATTAAATGTTGTATTAAACTAAATAAGAAATTAAAATGATATCGGTGAAGTGAAGCGGTGATCATTTTCTAAGGTTTTGATGAAGAAATGGTAGTGATAAGTATACTTTTGGAATAGTCAAATAAGTGGTAGTCACTCTTAATAACCAAATAACTATCAAGTAGGTATGCTTTTGTATTCTAACTTACAAAATAGTTAAGATTTGTCCTACATTAATATGATTTAATTTTAAGTCACCCTTAAACTAAAAAAGAGTTGGTTGTCAGTTTAATTATTATTTTTACAATTGGTTTTCGTTAATAGGAATAAAGGATTTAGTATTAGCATAAACTCATGGTGATTTAATCATATATTGTCCATTCCTTTGTAATTTTATATCTTTGTTTTTGCTAACTTGTCTCTAATAAATTATTAAGACTTTCAAAAAGAAAAAAAAAAGTTGGTCGTCACAAATATAGAAACATAAAAAATGTTTTTTAATTCAAAAAAATTATAATCTATTATTTATTTAAAAGGTTATTGAATGTGAACTTATAAAGTGATCATGTGATATTCGAATTCGAAAACTGAAATTAGATATAATTGTATTAAAACATGATATACGATATGATTATAATGTGATTTTGATATTTGACGCTGAAATTATCAGACAATCAATTATTTATTTGTATATTGTTTAAAAGCTTTGATTCTTTAACATAATAATATACAAACAAATAAAAAGGTTTTTTTTTCTAAAAAATAAGAGTTGTGCATTGAATTGTAAGTAAAACTTTTAAATAGGTTGTTTTATTTTACTTTCGATAATAATCCAGATTTTGCTATGAATTTATTTATCCAAAAAAATTACAGTAACTAACATGAGATTGGAGATAAAAGAAAGGAAAAAAAATGGTACAAGCTTGCTAAAGCTATAGAGAAAAAGAAAAGGGAGTTAGAGAACCAAGATGACAACGGCCAAGTTCTACTAACGATGAGGGTATTAGGAGTAAGCACCATTTTCATATTGTTTTAGCTACTTATGTTACAAAAGCATAATATGATAATACAAAAATTACAATAAACTATAGTTGGAAGATAATGTGTGACAATTATTTGATCTCCCATTAATATCTTGTTACCCGAAATTATTAACCACACAAGAAATTGACCAAAAAAAATGTCAAACATTAATTGTAATTATAAAGATTCCACACAAAAACATAACAAAAAAACAAGTAGTTGCATTCTAACTGTTTTGCCTTTAAAACTTAAAAGAGAACTCATACTCACTAAAATTTTGAGAAAATATAGAAAACCTGACAGAAGAGTACACACAATGAGTTGAAAAGATCCTCAACTTGTACTACTTCCACTACTCCAACCGCTGTGAGGTCATGACAGATAGAATGTCTGTCACCGATGACATGGCACTCAAAGCCGCCTTCAAAACATCCTGAGAACACCCTGGTTTCACTATCGTTCTCACCTGTAGTACAAAATACAAATTAACACAAACTTAAATCTCATAATAATCTATATATACATACATATGATATGTTTTGACATACTACAGAAAGAAGGATTTAAAATTCAGAACCTTGTCAAGATATTCGTTTAATTCCTTAATACGACCCATGTAATCAAGATCCTCCACACACAAGCTGACAGCTTTAGAATCAGCACCTGGCCCATCAAACTGAAGAGGCCCGGGGTTTCTGTACACATCATCCATCAAGAATCTTGTTGCATTTTGTCTAAGCAACCTGTGCCATTTATCACATCGAATTTCAAGTTTCTTTCTTTCTTTCTTTCTTTCCATAAAAATAAAAATAAAAAATAAAATGATATCACATACTCGTATACTCTGCCTCTCAAGTCCACAGTAGCAGGATGGACTACAGGTTTGCCAAGTGTTATGGCCCCTGACCCTGACCCACGACCATAATGCTTCACTGTCATCATAGCCTTCAAAAAAGGTCAAAATAAGTCAACACATCATGTAATAAAAATCTGATATTGAAATAAAAAAGTATATGACATACTGTTATTGGAGCAGCACCACAACGCCATTTGTTTGAAGGATTCTTGAGGTTAGTGACAGTTGCCATGTAACCGTTTAAACCAGATGCTAGAATATGGTAACAACTATGTCCGAGCACCTACAATAATAAAATTACTTCCACTTTAGGTAAATATTTTGAATTTATATTTTACAATTGGTTAAAACTTAAAAGTGAAGAAATTTACATAGGCGTAGTCACAATCGAATTTTGATGGTAAAGAACCTCGAGCTTGATACCCAAAAAAGTGACAGATGGCATTGAATTTCTTCCCCTTGTATGTACCTTCTTTCTGTTTACATGTCCAAAGATAATGAATCAATAAATAATAGGGTTAAATGGATGAAACAGCAACATACTTTTTATTTATTTGTTTATTAGAGTAGAAAGAAGTGGAAGTAGGATACTATCATAAACAATTAAATTGAAAGTATGTTTGCTAATTTTGTATCTTACCAGTCGTTTATTGATTTCTGCTTCCACAAGTTCTGCAAGAAGCTTTTCTGTTTCAATCTGAGATAACTGAGCTGAGTCATCTGACTCAGGGTGGAGGAGAATCTGCAAAAATAAAGACGATAGATATGAGCATTGAGATATAGGTTTTTACAAGAAATGAATAATTAATAATTACATGAAATTATTTTAAAAAAAAATAAACCTGTTTCCTAATAAAGGGTGGCAAAAATTCAAACAAAGCAGAAGCCCAAGGTGAGAGTTGTGTTGATATTTTATCAGCAGAAACTCCTTGTCTCAAAAGACTATGAATTTCCTGAAAGTACAACATATTAAACTGTTAATATCATAGCATTAATTAATTACCTGGAAAGAAAGAAATTACTGTTGTAAAAGATTTAGTTACCTGCAAAAGTGCATAAACTTCTGGAATGCTTTCAATAAGTCCTTCTGGAAGTAGGATGACTCCATGATTCTTGCCTGAATAATAAAATAAAATAAAAAATCAAAACAATATCATTACATCAATAACCATTATTGCCATATCAACAACAATAGTCAAATAGTCAAATACCTTGTTCTGCCCTAGCTTGCACAGCATCACAAATCTGTTTTGTTATGTCAAAAATGGTAAGCTTTGAAGCAGCAACTTCTTCAGCAAGAATAACCTACAAGGAAAGATACACAAGGGTAATTTGGGGAACAAGATAAATTAGATATAAAGTGTGTATAATGGACAGAAATGTAAGTGTACCATGTTAGGATGTGATTGGAGAGTGCACTCCACAGCAACATGAGATGCCTTCCTACCCATGAGTCGGATAAAATAGTAGTACTGTAAAGAAAGAAAACAAATTAGTTTTTAATAATAAAAATTATAAAGAATCAATGTATTCAAGAGTCAAGTGATTATTACCTTTTCAGCAGAAAGAGCATCTGTGCAGACATTACTGATGAGTTGAGAGTTAACCTTACAGATAGTATCAAAACCAACATTTGCTTCAACAAATTGGTTCTTAAGATCTCCATTTAAGGTAACAGGGACTCCAACCACCTGCAAAATTATAAACATTTTAGTGGTATATACAAGGAAAAAGAAATTTTGATGTGTGAGAAAGTATAAACCTTTGTAGAGCACTTTGCTTCAGCAAAAGTCTCAGCAAGTTGAGCAGCATCTGTGTTAGATGTTACACCTTTAAAGAAAAACAAACAAGTGTTGTTAGTAAATAATCTGACAAAAAGATTATTATTGATAATTGTGTTTAATTATACCTCCAACAATGACTAAACCATCTAAATTCAAGGCCTTGCATGCAGCCATTGCAGAATTTACTTGCTCTGTGGTTCTTATTTGGTCCTTTGTTCTTCCCAATAGATCATAACCACCTTCAAAGGATTAAAATAGTCATAAATGAAATTACTTTAAGAAACTAGAAACAAAGAACAACAAAATTATATTTCTCATTAAGTACCTTGATTTTTGTAGGTTGCAAGAATATCGTCTGTGATCTCGAGAGTTTTTTGAGCAAATAAACCTTCAGAACCACCTAATCACACAGCATAACAAAAAATTTATGAGTAAAACTAAAACCCAAACTCACAAGTGAGAACAATCATAGGAAGTGATAAAATGTTTACCAAGAAATCCAAGCAAAGTGCTTTTAGGGTTGTGACTTTTGAGAGCTTCATGAAGGCCCCAAACAACATTATGTCCTCCAGGAGATTGTCTACCACAAAAAACCAGCCCAACCCTGGAACAATGATATTATAATTTATACACATGTTATTATTTGTTCATGATTTTTTTTATATGATTATTGCAAATCTGACATGAAGGAAAGAAACTGAACAAAGGGAACCCTTACTTTACTGCAGGGTGCTCATTAATGATCTGAGCATTGGATCCTTTAGCTGTTGCTCTGAGGAAATGAGCCAATGGTTGACCATAAGTGTGAGGAAATGAACGAGCAATGGCATGAGCACCTGAAGGATCAGCTGCAGCAGTTGCATCACCAAATTCTACTCGCACAGTTGTTCCCTGTGCACAAAGACATGTACGAATTAAATATGACCAGAAATAAGGCGTCAAAAAAGTCAAACATGATTTACTCTCTTTCAAGCACATAATATGATAATAGGTATAAGTTCAAAAAAAAGTCAAACATGCATCACTCTATCACCACTAAATGCAGTTTCTTCAGTATGTCACATAACATTGAATCGCTCTCTTTTAAGCACATGATAGTTATTAAGTTAGGATAAGTTCAAAAAAAAAGTCAAACATGCATCACTATCAGTCTATCACCCCTTAAAATGCTGTTTTTTCAATGTGTGAAAGAACATCAAATCACTCTCTTTTAAGCACATAAAGGTTATAAGTTTGAAACTTTATACAACATTACAACCTGTCTTTTGGATCCCTAGGTCATATTATCCGTATCTTATGCCACACCAAAAAACTGTTTGGTTTAATATTAGAAGCATGATTGATGTAAAGAAAACTAAAACCAAAACTAAATCTCTGAAATCGCTAGATTTATAACAGCAGAAAAGAAACCATAGCATTTAGATGCTATTCGAACAATTAAAGCAGTCAAAACTAAATCCGAAAACAGACCCAAAGCAATCAAAAAGGTGACGCGAATAAAGGGCGAGAAAAGGCGAAACGAAAACGAATAGATCGCAAAACACGTGATCTACATATGTCAGATCTATTTCGCTTTCAATCTTATCGAATCACCGAATATTCAAAACCTTTAAACATAAACCCTTGATTCGATTCACGATTTAACTTATATGAAACACATCAAAATCAATACAATGCCAACAGATGCATGTAGATATGTGAACAAATCTGAAGAACACAGTTAGTAACTTGTGACCTATATTGTAAAAGAGAAACCTGAAGACAAGGGGGAAGCTCAGGTTTGTACAGAGATCGATTCTTTTGCAGATCAGAAAGCTCTCTTGGAACTCCATAATCCGAATCCATTGCTACACAGAAATTCCAAGTTTTACCTAGCGATTCGTGCGAGAATCTCTCTATCTTTCTCTCACCAAGAACAAACAGCACTCACTCTGCTTTCTTCACCTAAAAACACACACTGGGGCGGATGATGTGGTGAGTTCTATAACTTCTATAGAATGGGGGCGCTACTATAGGCGACTTCACCAACCAACCAATAACTTTTGGAATTTTGCATTCTCATCCCCCCAAATATGTTTTCTAGACTTTGGTCCCTTTTTTCTCAAAAACATTTCAAACATGTAATCCTTGAATACAAAAGGACGTAAGTATCCCTCGAGTTTAATTGTTGATATGGAATATATTTAGCAACGATCATTTTTATATACAGATTTTGTCTTTACATAAACGTTTTTATTATATTTGGGTATAATTTAACAGCTTCTACAGGAACACTTTCCTTTTTCGTTCTTGAGATATATATGGTTTTAAAGAAAAGATATGGCATAAATATAGGATTGATTCTATTAATGGATATTTATAAAATAAACCTTAAATTTGTCTACTTTTTCGTATTATCCTAAGACCGGATGGAGTGATCTCGGTGAGCAACTCGGTTACCTCGGCGAACTCCTGGCCGAGGACTCGGCATGCCATGTCAAGCTCGGTTCGGCAACTCGGTGGGAAAATGCCGATGAGAGAGAGTAAAGTGGTTGGATGTTTTAATTTTTTTTTAACGTTACCTCGGTCAAAATGACTGTTTTTTACAAAAAAAAAAATCAAAAAATACCCTCTTTTTACCCTATATAAATACCATATATTCATCCCACTTCGCCTTCTTCGTTTTTTCACTCAAACAACATAATTTTTGTGAAAAAAAAATGGTTTCTCCGTCCAACCTAAAAGCTCCAAAAAATACCAAAAGAAAACACCCAAAACACAAACTCAATTGTAACACTGTAAATTTCAAATAAATTTTTCATTTTTAAATTACAAAAATTCTCATAATACATTTCACAAAAATCACAATTAGCAAATTAACAAAACACACTTCCATAATTATTTGATTAATAACCCAAGATCTTCCAAAACATAACTCTTTATCTTGTGTGTACAATCGAGCCGTTGCCTTCTCGTGATCCTGAGAAGTACCTGAAACACATAACACATAACACGGTAAGCACGAAGCTTAGTGAGTTCCCCAAAATACCACGCACAAGTAATTAGCCACTCGAGGCTATAACTCGGTAAGACCCACCGGTCAATGTGTCTCAGTGGGACCCTCCAGTCCCACGGTTCGTTGGACCCTCCGGTCCGGTCTGGTTGGGACCCTCCAGTCCCATGGCTCGTTGGACCCTCTGGTCCGGTCTGGTTGAGAACCCTCCGGTCTCATAGTACGTTGGACACTCCGGTCCGGTCTATGTATCACATAATATAACATACAACACATATATCACACAGAAAATGCATAACTCAAGCAAGCGCATAAGACCCTCTGGTCACACACATAAATTACCACTCTAGGTAAAGTATAGTGAGAAGACTTACCTCGGATGGCGAACAAATCCTATAAATGTTGCTGCTACACTCCGGCTTCTATCACTAAGTCAAACCCACAAATAACCCCATTAGGATCTAAGACCAACTTTCACATTATTAGGTCTAAATATGGTCCATCAATCCGGTCCATATATAATCTAAGCCCAATGGGCCCACCAAGGCCCAATACCAAATGGGTCCACAAAAAGTCCTCTAATGGCCCAACTATGGCCCAAGTTTCCAAATTGGGCCCAAACCCTCATATGGGCCTTACCCTAAAGCTCATCTACATATTCTAGTCCACATGATTGCTCTTGGGTAGCCCATCAATAGCCCAATCACCAAAGCCCAATAGAAAGGCCCAACACAAGGCCCAACAAATTTAAGGTTTTCACATAAAATGACGATTAGGGTTAAGTGTTTCTCACTTAACCCATTAAGGACTTAACCCATTAAGTCCATCACTCCACTAGGTCATTCATACAATGAAGTTGGACCTAATTCACAATATCCATCCAACAGCCTAACCGCGGGGCCCAGTAAAATCCAAACTAACAAACCCAAAATTAGGGTTTTCCAAACCCGAATTAGGGTTTCTAGCCCAATAACGATACAGCCCAGCCCAAGGTTAGTGTTTAGGTCCAATAGGGTTCCACCAGGCCGGGCATCACCCACTGCCACCTCGGGCGGTGGTGATCGGCGGCGGCTCAAGGCGGGAGGCGGCGGCAGCCACCCTTTTTAATGGTGGACGTGGCAGTTCCTGCCCAAAGAGTGCACAAGCAACCTCAAACATAAATACACACGCACACAACCACCTCCCATGGTGGTTGGTGGCGGCATAGGGCGGCAGAAGGCAAAGATAGGTGGCAGCCACCACCTTGAGGTGGTGGTTGTGGATTTTCCGGTACAATAATTCTCATATAACACCACAAATGACGAGAATAGCTCATATACTCGACCATACACAGCTCAGCCACCCTCACCGGCGGCTGCCATAACTGAGATAAGCAGAAACGGTAACCATGAGGCCACCGGCAGCAGGCGGCGACATCCCACGACGTCCAGCCGGTAGAAACGAAGAAGAAGAAGAAATAAGGTGGGTGGTTGGCAGTCTTACCGAGAGCCTTCAGGTCACGCCGGACCCGCGCAGCGACGAACACGGCTGTAGCCGCCAATCTCGGTGACTCCTCGGGCTCCCTTACGTCTCCGACAGCAACAAGGAGGTGGTGCTCGTCGGCGCTTCAACGGTGAGGCAGCAGCAGCGGTCGTGGAGCTTCTCAAGGTGGTGGTTGAAAGGAGTTTACGTGATCGTGGCGGCCGATAAGCAATGGTGTAGGGTTAGGGTTTCCATTATCCTATCCGAACAGAAGGAAAGAAATATACGGGATTAACCCGTGTCCATCCCAAACTATAATGCCAATTAAACACTTTTGGTCCCTCCCCATTAAGTTATTTTCAAAGAAAATCCAAAAGTTACCCTTTAGCCCTTGGCTCAATAAATTCCTTTCATCTAAGGTCCAAAACTTACCATTCAGCCCCCTATCTTTAATAATTCATAACAATACAAGTCCCAACAATTACCAACCAGCCTCCACCTCCAGAAATATTTACAAAGTGGCCCAAAAATTACACTTTAACCCTCAAAATCCATAATTAAATCAATTTGCTCCCCAACACCAACACCCCGCTCAATATTATCTAATTCAGGACTATAATCCATTTATAAATCTTTATCTACTTATTTAATCAATAAATGGGATGTTACATCAATATCACATTCTTCACCAAATTTCGTTCAAAGCTAAACGATCGGCTTATTTATTCACCACCAAATTTACACTTTTGTGGTGTTTACTACCCATTTCAAGCTCAAACCAACCTCAATTTAAAATACAACTTCAATTTCAAAAACCAACCTCAAATGAACTTCTCATCTCAACCTCAATCTCAAATGGAAAATGATTTCAACCCATTTGACGATCTTCGCGGCTCCTATGAATTTTCTAACCCAATTCCAAACTCATGGAGAACCCGAACTCGTCCTCGAAACGAAATCGGAACCGAAAGAGATTCGACCACGACCCAAGAAAAATGGAAAGGCAACTCCAAGGCAATGGACACCGGCCAAAGAAAATGCGTTGGCTCGTGTGTGGGTTGATGTTTCTAAAGATCCGTTGGTCGGAAACAACCAAGATTGTCCAACTTTTTTCCGTAAAATTACACGGTGTTTTCTCACGGAGATGAATCTTGGAGACTACCGGAAAAAAAGACCAAATTTACTCGAAGTGAAGAAATGTCAACAAAGTGGTGACGGGGTTTAATGGGGTGTTTTCGAATGTCAAACGACAATGGCAAAATGGTGCAAATGACGAAACAATTTTGCAAAAAGCTCTTGAAGTTTACCGGAATAAAAAATGGGCGAATTTCAAATTTCTACATGTTTGGAATGTTGTGAAATTGTCAAAAAAATGGCAAGACGTCGATGCTTCTGAAACCTTTACGGGTGGTTCTTCTAAAATAACCAAAACATCCGAAACGACACATAGTCAATCGTTCGATGCACATGTCGGGATTGACCTCAATGAAGAGGAGCCTTTTGAGGTTCCAAGAACCACTCGTCTCATGGGAATAGACCGAGTCAAACCAAAAAGAAAAGTGACTGCAAGTGGTTCGGGAAGTGCTCCGAGTGACATCGACCAACTAACAACCAAAACGGACAACTTGAAGTTGTTTTTGGAACAATATTTGGTGGTCGCACAAGAGAAAGAAAAAAATGTGCCGTGGCGATCTTAACAAGAGACACTAGCGCTCTCACCGGACATGAAAAAGAAATGGCGATAAAAGAAAAAGAGGAGGTTGCGAAAAAATACAACATCTAGACTTCGTTATTTTAGGGTCGTGGTTTCGTTATTTAAATTTCTAGGTTCGTAATTTGAAATTCTATGTTTTTTTTTTTTGTGTTGTAATTTTCTTTTGAGGTTTAATGAAAATTTAGTTTTAAAGAATAATCGTTTGAAATGTTTATTTTTTATATTAATTAATTTTAGGGAAAAAAATAGCATAGCAAGTGTGGCAACCCACACCATCTAAATGACAAAATTTTGAAGGAGTGTGGCAAATCATGGGCGGGGTCTACGTGAACCGTGGCAAACTTGACACCACTCTCTCGAGCCTAAGGCTAATAACATATAAAGTATTATATTTTGTCATTATGTATTATGTTCGTTAATTTTAATCCATATTAAAAAAAACAACCAAGTATTAAATAAAAGTTATACCGCAACTATTAGAAGAAGTAGATACCGATCAAATAGGTAATATCTCTTATAAAAAAAACAAGTTTTTATACGCTTAGAAAAATTGTTATGTACGAATGACTTTTATTTTTTAACGGTAAATTTAATCTACTACTAAACTACTCTTGCATCTGCATATGTCTCGGACTGGACTTGAACTTTTGACTTCAATGAGGTATGACAACACTTAACGGCTAGAATCTTTTTAGTTTTTATACCATCAAATAAAAAGAAACCCTACAAATAAGCATTTATACAAAAGGGTGAATTTCGTATATACCCTTCTTAAACCTCAAAATATCATATTTGTCCAACCTAATTTATAAATATCATATTTATCCTTTGTAAACTTTTAGAATATCATATTTTCCTAAATCCTTATTTTTTTGTATTTTTAAACAATTTTATAATCATTTTAATTTTTTTCTTTTATCAATTGACTATTACATCCCTTTTATAGATGAAGTAATTAATTATCAATCATATGCTTTGAATAGTTTTCTATTATAATGAACAGACGCCAATGCGGTAAAGACAAATACGTATAGAGTAGTTTATATTTGAACATCTGTTAAAGAATTCGTTACTAGCAGTATAGAAACTCGACGACTGAGATTAAAATAAGAGAATTAATCATGTAAGATAAATATGGTGGGTTTTATTGATATTCGTCAATGTTTATTAACACAATTAGCAATCTTTAAGCACTACCGATGCCATTTTCTGAAGTGGGATTAAACAAAATCAAATAAAAATACAATTATTAGTGCACAATATACAAATCCCAAAAGCATCATCATGACAAATTTAACAAAGCATTGGCGGCCAATGACCTTTCACCATTCTTTGTAACAATATATATGAATGGGGCTACAGGAGATGCCAAAGTAAACTTTCTTTTTTGCCATTAAAAAATCCTACAAAAACGCACAACTTATTTACATTTTCATAGAACGAAATTAAACCTTCAACTTCATATCTATCTCCATGCCATTGAAGAACATGATTACAAAGGATTGTAAGAGGGGTATAATAGTCTAATTGGTAAAAAATAAAGATTTAAAAATATTATAAAATGTTTAAATATGTTAAAAATAAAGATTTTGGCAAATATGATATTTTGAAAATTTACGAATGTTAAATACGATATTTAAAACTTAGGCCGGACAAATATGATATTTTGATGTTTAATAAGAGTATATATGAAATTCAAGGAAACCTTTTATAAGAAGAAAGACAAAAACTTATGTTGAAATACATAAAATACATATTATATAACTCCGTACATTTGCTGGGAATTTTACAAATGAGGTTCTTATGCCGATTTTTTTTACACAAATGATCCCTAAATAATTATAGAAATGGTCCTACCACAATATCCCAATAGGAAAACTGTCCCCATGTAATATAACTTTATAGGAAATGTCCATATGCAACTTTTTTTTTTCAGAAATCGTCTTTAACAATTACATAAATGCTCCATGTGGATGAAAATTACTACATAAATGCTCTGTGTAAAATAATTTTACAAAAAAGGTCTCTATGCAAAAAAAAAGTTACATAAATGGTCCCTAAATAATTATTGAATTGGTACCTATGATAGAAAATTACAATATAAATAGTCATGTGGAACAGAGTTTTATATAAAAAAATCATATGAATATAACAATTACATAAATAGTTTCAAAATAATTACTGGAATTGTCTATTTGACATAAAATTGTAACAAATACATTTGATTAGAAGTTTACAAAAAATTTACAAAGGAGGTTCGTATGCATATTTTTTTACAGAAAATTTCCCTAAATAGTTACATAAATGGTCTTTGTGACAGAATATTGCAATAAAAGTTGTTCACATGTAATATAATTTTACAAAAAATGTCTATGTGCATAAAAAGTTACAAAAACGGTCTCTAAAAAATTACATAAATAGTCTACCACTCTATGTGACAAAAAAAAATTACAACATAAATGGTCCCTATGTAAACAATTTTACAAAAAAGCTCCATATGTAGAAAAAAGTTATAGAATAGATCCATATGGTTTAAAATTAAAACAAATTTGATATATGTTTAATAAAAATTTATAGAAAAGGTCCATGTGTAGAACATAATTACATAAATGCTTCCCGAACCAATTACATGGTCCTATGATAGAAAACTACAACAAAAGTTACTTAACTCCTTACGGTTGCTAGGAATTTTACAAAGGAGATCCTTGTGTAATTTTTTACAAAAATGGTCCCTAAATAATTACATAAATGGCCCATGTGGCAGAATATTGCAATAGAAATCAATCATGTGTAATATAATTTTATAGAAAATGTCCTTGTCCAAAAAAAATTACATAACTTATCTATGTGTAGCAGAATTTACAAAAAAAAAGTTCATGTATAAATTTTTTTTAGAAAAATGATTCCTAAACCATTACAAAATTGGTCCCTAGTTTCATTTAATCTTAAATCGATTAAAATCAAACTTACAAGTTGCTTTGGTAAACACATGATTGAATTATAAGATCCTTGAAGTTGTTTTAATTCATTTGGTCATAGCCGGATGGAGCATACTTGAACTTATAGAATTCTTTGTTCAATGAGTACTTGAACTAGAAGATCTGTAACACTCCAAATTTAAACTAAAAATTTCATTTTTAAAGTAAAGATAAACATGCAAATCTCATTCTCGAAAGAGTAATAACAATCATTTGTTTCCTCATTTTGCATAGCTTGTTGGGAAATTTAGAGATCCAAAATCATCACTCATTTACAAGTCTTTTGAGCTCGGGGATTGTCGGACCAACACCCAAGGATTTATCAGTGTGATTCAGCAGTCGAGGTGAGTTTCCTCATTATGTTTAGCAGGTCGAAGGCACCAATGCCAACCCATGATTATGCTTTGTTAGTATGTTAGTTGTTTGCGTGACTCTTGCATGTGTTATGTACTTGTATGCTTAACGGGCGGGGCCCAATGACCATTTTGTCTGTTATGTATCTTTGTGATTATTGTATGTGTATGTGTTTATTTCGATATATATTATATATATGTTGGGCGGGGCCCGATCTGTATATCGAGCGAGGCTCGAAACCGGGCAGGGCCCATTATGTGTTTATTTATGTATGTATGGTATGTGGTATTTTGGAGAACTCACTAAGCTTGGTGCTTACGGTTTTCAGTTTATGTTTCAGGTACTTCTATTTTCAAAGGGGAGAGCTCGAGATGTTTGCAGATCACACACCACATGTTTCCGCATTCTGTTATTTACTCTAATAATGAGGATGTTTTGATAAATCTTAATTACCTTGGTTTTATGAAAATGATATGTATTAACGATTTATTAATTTAAAAACGAAAATTTTATGGTCTTAGTTTCGGGACATTACACCTGAACAACCATAACCAAAAGATCGACATATTTGGAACCACTGCCACGAATCATGGTAACAAACCATGTTATCTTCCCCGACCAGCTCCTTAGAATCCCCAAGATTTTACTCGATTCGAGTATAGATCCTGTGCTTCCAGTAGTACGGGCCCAATATTGCCTTCCACACCTATCCATACTTTCCTTAAGAATCATCCCAAGTCTTCTAATTCATCTACTCATAATAATACTCCCAATACTTGCTGAACAGTGTAGCAACCACACTAAATCACTTCCTAGGCTCTCCTATGATTCCCCACCTCCCCTGCCCATCAGCTGCTGAAGAACCCCTATTAATGTCAGCTAACCACTTCATGAATACAATTACATGCAACAAAACTTAAATAATCTTTCAACTGAAAGACTCAATCCCTACAACGATTAGACTCATATGAGAGTTGCGTAATAGGGCGAAATGCTTCACTCTAAGATTATTTAACCTTCGTGGCGTGTAATTTAACGTATTTATTTGATTGTTAAATCACATCAATATGAGTTCTTAAAAGCACAAAGCAAGCAACATTCGAGCAAAGGGAGTCGAATGACACTAAGACATAATAAAATCAGGCAAATCCTCATACGAAATTCCCAACCTCTAGGCCCAAGCATCTAAGATACACATTCATCCTGTCCTCACTCTCTAAAGAGTGGCAAATCATTCATCACGTTATCCTGCTATGAACTGCACCCAGTCATGAAACTTCCACCAACCCTGTAGCCACTCGTGTATTCTAATCATATATAACGTTAGATCTCATAGACAGCCGAATAATTGTGTAACATCCTAAATTTCGAGTCCAAAAATTTCATTTTAATTAACGGATTATAAAAACATTCATAAGAAAACTGCGTAACAATATATCATTTTGTGAACCAATGCATCATGTTTGAAAACCCATAACATATAATAGTAACATATCAGAGTACAATCCCAAAATATCTCAAGTGCGGAAGATCAATGCTTGTGTGTTTGATGTGCCGCTACCGCGCCAGCTCTTTCCCCTTCGCTGAGGAGGTACCTGAAACCAAAACTGTAAACTGTAAGCACGAAGCTTAGTGAGTTCCCCCATAATACCACATACCATGCACATATAATGAACATCTAGGAGATACGGGCCTCGCCCACACTCATGGAGATACGGGCCTCGCCCACACTCCGCTAGCTGGGAGATACGGGCCTCGCCCACACTCCACTGTCTCTGAGATACGGGCCTCGCCCACACTCAGCTACTAAACCATAGCATACAAGTATCACACAGACAACGAGTATAAACAATTCTATCATACAAACATATATCATAATCAAACTCAACTATGAGATACGGGCTCTGCCCACACTCCAATACTAACGTATCATCTATACGGGTCGGCCTTGGTGCCTTAGACCCGTTCCTACTGGAAGGAAACTCACCTCGTAAGACTGACTGTTGGAAAACTGCTCGGGAAGTCTCTGACTGTTGCTGCCCCGGAAATCCTCCGGCTATAATTCCCACAAAACACTCAGTCAGAATCTGATATCTACTCTTAGGGTAAAATGACTATTTTACCCCTACCCAAGACCAAGTCAAATTCAAAGTCAACTTCCAGTTGACCCGACTCGCCGAGTTAGGCCGTCAACTCGTCGAGTCCCTATCTCTTCAACCGTCCTCATCCACGTCCCTACTCGTCGAGTTTAGCATCGACTCGACGAGTTCTCCTTCTAACACAACCTCGGATGAACCTTTATCCGACTCGCCGAGCCGTATGAACACTCGTCGAGTCCATCGTCATCTTATGAATATGTCCTGACCTTGACTCGTCGAGTTGTATGAACAACTCGTCGAGTTCATCTTCAAGGGTTGGGAGATTGCCTTGGACCCGCCGAGTCTGTTCTAGCACTCGCCGAGTCCTATGAACTCCAGGTCTAAAACTAAGTCCAATGCGTTGGGTCACTCTTCCTGTCCTGCTACAACCCTTCTAACACCCAACTGAGTTCTTTTGACCCTCGATAGATATGGGACTCAAAGCCTTGGACTCGTCGAGTCCCAAGAACGGACTCGCCGAGTTGGTCACGTCCACACCCTAAATCCTCGATTTCTGATGTACAACTCATGACCAAAAGATAGATCTAGGCTCCTACAATCGTTCTAGCACGTAAAGTTACAAACTTTACGTGCATGCATGGGACTTTGAGTCCAAAAGGTCCTAAAACAAGCTCTTGGGTTGTATGGAGTCTTTCTTGGGTGTAAAAGCACCCACTTTCTGCCTTGTGACCCCTCTGAGGACCTAGATCCGAAGCCTTGTCCCCAACCATGCTTGCATTCATGGTTGGCTACCTAAAATGGCTTATAAAAGCCCTAAATCCTATAAAATGGGATCTAGCAAATGAACAAGCAAGTTAGCAACTTTATACCTTCTGAGGACTGAAAATGAAGCACAAACTCGAACCCCTCTGGTCTCCTCTTGTTTCCTCAAGCTCTTCTCCTTCCTTCTTAAGACTACCAACACCAAAATCCACCAAAATGACTTAGATTGCTTCAACAACGGCTAGGGTTTTCTATAGAGGGTTTCTGGGAGCATAAAGGGACGATGAAGGCTGTATAAGGTTGTTTAAATAGGGTGCAAACCCTCATATTAGGGTTTTGTCCAGACAGAGCCTACTCGTCGAGTCCGGGACCCGACTCGACGAGTCCATCACTTAGATCCCGCGTCTCATCCCGCTTCTACTCGGCGAGTTGGGCCTTCAACTCGCCGAGTCCCATGCCAAAAATGCAAAAATTACTTAAATAAAATACATACCAGGAAACAGGTGCTACAAATCTCCCCCACTTATTTTAGACTTCGTCCTCGAAGTCTGCTGCTCGATCCTGGAATAGCTCTGGGTAATGCTCCATCATCTCATCCACTAGCTCCCAGGTCCATTCCGAGCCCTTCCGGTGCTGCCATTGCACCTTCACGAGCTCCACCCTCTTGTTCCTCAGATCCTTCGACTTCCAGTCGAGAATCGCTACAGGCCGCTCAATGTAATTCAGGCTGTCATCGACCTGAATATCCTCTAATGGTACCACTGCCGAGTCGTCCACCAAACATTTCCGTAACTGGGAAACGTGGAAAGTGCTATGAATCTGACTGAGTTCGGCTGGCAGATCCAACCTATATGCCACCTTGCCCACCCGGGCTATAACCCTGAAGGGTCCAATATACCTGGGACCCAACTTGCCCCGTTTCCTGAATCTGATGATGCCCTTCCATGGCGACACCTTCAGGAGAACCATATCCCCGACCTGAAACTCCAGGTCCGATCAGCGCTTGTCGGCATAACTTTTCTGCCGACTCTGAGCAGTCTGAAGCCTGCTCCGGACCTGCTGAATCCTCTCCGTCGTCTTGAGCACCACTTCGGTGCTCCCCATGACCCTATGGCCAACCTCGCCCCAGCATATCGGGGTCCTGCACTTCATCCCGTATAACATCTCAAAGGGAGGACGATCAATACTCGCGTGATAGCTGTTGTTGTAGGAGAACTCAGCCAACGGAAGGTAAGTATCCCAACTACCACCAAAATCTAACACACATGCCCGCAACATATCTTCCAGAGTCTGGATGGTCCGCTCACTCTGGCCATCTGTCTGCGGGTGAAAGGCGGTGCTGAAATGCAGACGAGTACCCAACTCGTCGTGGAATTTCTTCCAAAACGTGGAAGTGAACCGAACATCCCTGTCAGAAATCACGGAGAACGGCACCCCGTGACGAGCCACCACCTCTCGAATATAAATATCGGCCAGCTTCTCGGCTGATATGCTCTCCTGGATCGGTATAAAATGGGCACTCTTGGTCAACCGATCCACGATGACCCATATGGAATCCACTCCCCCCGCGGTCCTGGGAGGCTTGGTGATGAAATCCATAGTGATGTGTTCCCATTTCCACAGCGGGATATCCAACGGCTGCATCTTGTCGTGTGGCCTCTGGTGCTCGGCCTTGACCTTCCTGCAGGTCAAGCACTGCTCCACATACCAGGCTACATCCCGCTTCATGCAGGGCCACCAATAATCAAGACGAAGATCCCTATACATCTTCGTCGCCCCGGGATGAATGGAGAATCGAGATTTGTGCGCCTCCTCCATCAGAACCTGGCACACGCCTCCGAGGTATGGAACCCACACCCTGCGGTGTAATGTCAATAATCCCCTGCTGTCATAGTCGAAGGAGGAAACCTGACCCACTATACGCTCGTTCTTCCGATGTTCCTCCTTCATAGCCTCCTGCTGGGCCTCTCGGATCTGCTCCAATAATGGGGTCACTACGGTCATCCTCATGTAGGTATCCCTGATCGGCGCTGCCTTGCGGCTAAGCGCGTCGGCCACAACGTTGGCCTTCCCCGGGTGGTAAAGGATCTCACAATCATAATCCTTTACCACGTCAAGCCACCGACGATGCCTCATATTTAGATTTGGCTGGTCCATGAGATACCTCAGGCTCTTATGGTCCGTGTAAATGGTACAACGGACCCCATATAGTAATGACGCCAAATCTTGAGGGCGAATACAACAGCCCCCAGCTCCAAATCATGCGTCGGGTAATTCGCCTCGTGAGGCTTCAGCTGCCTCGAAGCGTAGGCAATAACGTGCCCTCTATACATCAAAACCGCGCCTAAACCCGAAATAGACGCGTCACAGTATACCACAAAATCCTCTACGCCCTCTGGCAGGGCCAAGATCGGCGCCTCACACAATCTCTGTCTCAGGGTCTCGAATGCGGCCTGCTGCTCAAGCCCCCAACGGAAGACTACGACCTTCTTCGTTAGTCGAGTCAATGGCACGGCTATCTTGGAGAAATCCTGGATGAATCTCCGATAGTAGCCGGCCAATCCCAGGAAACTCTGAATCTCAGATGGAGATTTCGGAACCTCCCATCTTATCACGGCCTCCACCTTGGCTGGGTCGACCAGAATCCCGTTTTGATTGACAAGGTGCCCAAGAAACTGCACCTCGCGCAACCAGAACTCACACTTGGAGAACTTGGCGTACAAACTCTCCCTCCTCAGAGTATCCAAAACCTCTCGCAGATGCTCCTCATGCTGCTCCTACGTCTTGGAATAGACCAAGATGTCGTCGATAAATACTATCACGGACCGATCCAACATCGGCCTACATACGCGATTCATGAGATCCATGAACGCGGCAGGAGCATTGGTGATCCCGAAGGGCATCACCACGAACTCATAATGGCCATAGCGAGTCTGAAATGCAGTATTCTGTACATCCTCCTCTCTGACCCTCATCTGATGGTAACCCGAGCGCAAATCAATATTGGAAAACCAAGATGCTCCCTGAAGCTGGTCAAAGAGGTCGTCAATCCTCAGGAGTGGGTAACGGTTCTTCACCGTTACCTTATTCAGCCCCCTATAATCTATACACATCCGATGCGACCCGTCCTTCTTCTTCACAAACAGAATCGGGGCTCCCCAGGGCGAACTGCTCGGTCTAATGAATCCCTTGTCTAACAGCTCCTGCAGCTGTGTAGACAACTCCTGCATCTCAGGAGGTGCCAACCGATACGGTGCCTTGGCTATCGGAACCGCACCAGGGACTAGGTCGATCCTGAACTCCACCTGTCGCTCTCGGGGGGTATCCCAGGAAGCTCCTCTGGGAACACCTCTGCGTAGTCTCGCACCACCGGGACGTCACTCACCATCGCCCTACCCGCCTACCGGGTATCCATGACATAGGCGACATATCCTGCGCAACCCTGCTGAAGGTAACGCCTAGCCCTTGCTGCCGAACACAAAGCCGGTCCTCGCTGTGGCCTCTCGCCCTGAATCACCAGCTCTCCCCCACTTGGGGTCCTGATCTGCACCAACTGCTGCGCGCAGTCAATCACCGCCCCATTGGGGCTTAGCCAATCCATGCCGATAATAACCTTGTTCCCCCGCAAAGGTATGGGAACCAAGTCTACCAGGTAGCGCTCCTCGAATAATCTCAGCACACAATATTGGAATACCGCTGATGCTCGCACCGATCGATCATCGGCGATCTCCACCTCTAAAGGACAATCGAGCATGCCCGAAGACTCGGGAAACCTCTTGCTGAGCGCAAGAGAAACAAACGATCGGGTAGCACCCGAATCAAACAATACCTGAACTGGGATACTGGTCACATGGAACGATCCTAAACAGAGCACATATCAATATCATATACATCATATAAATAAATCAAAGGGGAAGAATCATACCCGTCACCACGTCGGGTGCAGCGCGTGCCTCCTCTGTCGTCAACTGGAAAGCCCGACTCCTCACCACTGGAGTGTAACATCCGGATTTTTCCAGATACATTAAGTATTCATTTATTTTTAGATATTTTGGGAGAGACTCGGCGAGTTGACGCTTAGACTCGCCGAGTAGAGTCGCGAATTTCCATCCGGGTTAATGACCGGACTCGGCGAGTCCATACGTGGACTCGGCGAGTCCACGCTGTTTAATGAAACCCTAATTTCTTGGGTTTGGGACCTATTTAAAGGCCCTTATGGCCTTCAATGGCGGCTACCAGTTGATAGAGAGAAACCCCAGAGTGTGTGAACATTTTGAGAGAGAAATTGAGCCATTTTTGATCCTTGAGTGGGTGATTTTGCAAGAAGAAGGTGACCAAGGCAAGAGGAAACTGAAGAGGGTGCTAATCTGTGGATTTCAGAGCTTAGGGACTTCATCTTGAGGTAAACATTCGATCCCCTTTTCATTTTTGGTGTAAGCTTTGAGAGTTGGGGTTTCTAGCCCCTTTTTGAGTATGATTTGTGAAGCAATTGGTCCCTTCTTGTGTTGGGGCTTCGAATATGGATCCCAAGAGGTCCAGAGACCTTAACTTCTTGATCTTTATGGGTGTCATGGAGAGTTATGAGCTTAAGGTGGCATATTGAGGCCATTTCTTCAAATAAAGCCATTGGGTTCTTGCATGGACATCAAGATCCAAACTTTACGTGTTTATATTGCTTAAGGAGGCCAGATCTATGAGTTAGAGGAGCGGATCTGACCTCAGGAGCTCATTTGAGCTCGAGCATGGCGTGAACTCGCTGAGTACCAAGAGCAAAATCGGCGAGTAGGGTTAGGGTTTCCCATAATTCACTCAGTGAGTAACTTGCCGAGTTAGGGGAATGACTCAGTGAGTCAGAGGGGGGATAGAGGACTCGAGTTCACGACTGAACTCGCCGAGTCACATTTGTGTACTCGGCGAGTCTGGTCAAGGGTTGACCGTTGACTTTTGTTGACTTTTAGGGTTTGGTCAACAATGGGACTTGTGGACTGTTTGAAGGGTAAAATAGCCTTTTAGCCTTCTTAGAGAACATGTGAGAGTCTAGTCTAGCCTAGAGAGCCGTTATTGATTGAGGTGATTATGTTATGTGTTTAGGCAGAGGCTAGATCAGTGTATACGCGAGCGGGATATTATCCGAGACATCCGAGGTGAGTCTTCTCACTATACTTTACCTAGAGTGGTAACAGAGTTATGTGACAGAGCTATTGTATGCTATCTATGTGATTCATGGCACGACATTATTTCTATGTGATTTATGCTGTGTGTATACCAGAGTTAGGACCGGAAGGTCCAAAGAGCTAGGACCAGAGGGTCCACAGAGTTATAGCCTCGAGTGGCTAATGTGTGTTATGTTCTATAGTTATGTGCCAGTGTATTTGTATGCTATTTATGTGTTGAGATTTATTGTGATATGTGGTATGCATGATCCAGAGTTATCAGAGTTAGGACCTTTGGGTCCATAGAGTTAGGGCTAGAGAGCCCACAGAGAGTTGGGACTGGAGGGTCCCACTGAGACACACTGACCAGAGGGTCAGCAGAGTCATAGCCTCGAGTGGCTAATATGTGTTAGAGTGGTATTTTGGGGAACTCACTAAGCTTAATGCTTACGGTGTTATGTGTTATGTGTTTCTGGTACCAGTGGTGATCGCGGGAAGGCGCCGGCATGATCTGTACACACACCCGCAGAGTTTATTATGATTTGATCTTGGGATTTGTAGTGAGATAAAATTGATACATTGTTTTTGAAAGCAATTGTGGATGAATTTATATGGTTTTAAAAAGTGAAAAATTGTTTTGAAAATTTGGGTGTTACAAGTTGGTATCAGAGCCTTGGTTTGAGGGATTCGGATACATCTTCGGGCGTATCTGAACTCAAACTGAGGAATTGAGAGATTCTCAAAATAAAATTTGCAAAATTTTTCACAAGAGTAAAGAGTTTTGAGACAAACAGAGCAGAGCCGTGTGTACGATCAGCCAGCGCCCGAACGGTGAATTCCCAAAATACCCTTGCAATTAGTGTTATGAGATATATTATGTTATGATATGCGATGAGTTATGCTATGCATGCTAGAGTAGACTAGGTATTCTTATTAGGACTAGAGTGGCCTGATATGTGATGCCTTAGTCTAGGAGTTTTGCTGCTAGGGATACTTGAGAGTGTTTAGATAGCAGCGAGGAGTTATGAGAGAGCTGCTAATGAGTAGCATATGGTTAAAGAGAGTAGAGTACTTGGGACTTGGGATCCAAGGAGGAGGACTTAGAGTGAATACTGATGCGGTGTGGACGGTAGTATAGGGCCCGTACTACTGAAGACACCGGAGCAGCGCGCACCCTAAGTAAGAATCCATTGGGTACTCAGGAATAAGTAGGGTTGAGTTATCGAGTGCGAGTATACTCGATCGAGTCTCTAGTATCTTCATATTGTGTTTCAGAGACATCATGGTTGGAACACTGCACACGCCGGAGGGCAGCAGTATTAGCGATGAAGAGATTCGCAGTATGATTTTGACGAAATGACCGTGGCGATCCGGAGGATTGTGAGTAGCGGATCGAGAGGTGATGTCATGGTTGGAGTACCATGATTAGTAGCAGATCGAGAGGTGATGTCATGGTTCGAGTACCATGATTGGTGGCAAAATGAGAGGTGATGTCATGGTTCGAGTACCATGATTAGTAGCAGACCGAGAGGTGATGTCATGGTTCGAGTACCATGATTGGTGACAGATCGAGAGGTGATGTCATGGTTGGAGTACCATGATTAGTAGCAGATCGAGAGGTGATGTCATGGTTCGAGTACCATGATTGGTGACAGGTCGAGAAGTGATGTCATGGTTCGGGTACCATGATTGGTAGCAGATCAAGAGGTGATGTCATGGTTCGAGTACCATGATTGGTGGCAGATCGAGGGGTGATTTTGTGGTTCGAGTACCATGATTTGAGGCGGGTTGAGAAGAGAGGACATGGTTCGAGTACCATGAAATGTGGCGGTGAGTGCTTCTGGTTTTGCCGGTTATTCCGCAGCGATTATCTAGACCAAGGTCGGATGTGAAGGAGTATGGGCCCAGAAGGCCATGAAGAACGAGTTTTAGTGGAGCATCCCATGATAGGGAAACCGAGTTAGCTCCAAGGGATTGTTTGTGATATGCCATTCGAGTCGCAAGAATCAGAGTAGAGTAGGGACGGTGCGTTATGGAGGGATACGGTCTGAGCTGGAGAGCCGGCCGATGGTAGATATGTCACTTTCCGTGACCCGAGTGGTGCTATTTCCGTTTCTTGTGGGAGGCGTAAGAGGTGTTGAGATTTCGGCTTCTGAGTTGGAGTGAACCCTGTGGGATCGCACTGATGGTGACTTTTCAATCAGAGTATCCGGCAGTAGGTCTGCCGCGAGGGAGTGATATAGTTTGAGCAGGTTGACAGTGGAGACTGAAATGGTCAAGGATCAAGATGCACCCTAATTGAGTATAATAGGGCAGGTGTTAGGTGTGGTATTGGGCGATCAAGAAGGGTACATCAGGGCAGTGACTCCTATTATTTCTGAGAGGTATAAGGGGTGGAAATGTGGTTTCGGCTCTTATGATAAGGAGCATGTTGGAACGTTGGGCAAGGAGTCAAGGATGAGGAGTATGATGGTTCATTATTTCCAGATCCAGAGTTAGTGTTAACACGGGATAGTTGGGAGGTCCGGTGAGAGTATAGTGTGAGGTCCTGAATGACTAGAGGTAGTCACGATGGTAAGTTCTGAAGGTTGCATACGAGACCTTGGTATCTGGAGTTGTTTGATCCTTGTCAGAGAAATCATCAAGCGTTGCATAGCACCTTGCGGAATTAGGTGCGATGTTACTTGTGGAGACAGCATGAGGGATAGAGTGTTGGTGCACCAATTGGTGGTGGTTCGAACCCTAAGCGGGGAAGAACCGAGTATTTGAATTGAGGAATCCGCACCTGCTGCTAGAGTTACCGAGGTTCGGCCAGTGAAGGTCGAGGCACCGAAGGCTCGCGGGAGAGCTTTACAGTTGACAGCGAAGGAGTTCCGCGCATCGCCCGATGTTGTGGCTGGTACTTTTTGTGGGTTCCGTACCTGTTTTGGTGATAATTGACTCCGGAGCGAGTCGATCATTTGTGTCAATAACGTTTGGTCGGCACATCAGTAGCCGACGAGAGGCGTTGAGTCGACCTCTACGAGTTTCCATAGCGGACGAGCGAGCGGAGTATGTTATGAATGTGAGTCGAGGATGTGTACTCGAGATCTTCGGTGTTGAGTCCCCGATAGATCTGGTCCCGATATCGATGGGGGACATGTGTGTCATAGTGGGCATGGTTGGGTTAAGCCGATTTGGGGCTGTCATAGACTGCGAGCGACAGTTGGTGACGATACGAGACCCCAGTGGGGGAGTACTTACGGTGTACAACGAGGGTAACCGATGTGGGTCGGCGTTTTGTTCAACCGCCAGAGCGAGACAGAGTTTTCAGCAAGGCTGCAGCGGGTATGTGTCCTATGTGATGGACACACGAGAGGCCGCTGGGAGGCCAAGTTCGATGGATGACGTTCCGATAGTGCGAGAGTCCCTGGATGTTTTTCCCGAGGAGTTGTCGGGTGTGCCTCCCGAGAGGCAAGTAGAGTTTCGCATCGAGTTGGTTCCGGGGGCAGCGCCTATCGCCAAGGCGCCTTATCGCCTTGCGCCGCCAGAGACGCAGTAGTTATCCTCGCAGCTTCAGGAGCTACTAGGGAAGGTTGTTGTGATACTATGGGGAGCCGTAGTACTCACTAGTCAGAGAGAGGTTGTTGTGATACTATGGGGAGCCGTAGTACTCACTAGTCAGAGAGAGGTTGTTGTGATACTATGGGGAGCCGTAGTACTCACTAGTCAGAGAGAGGTTGTTGTGATACTATGGGGAGCCGTAGTACTCACTAGTCAGAGAGAGGTTGTTGTGATACTATGGGGAGCCGTAGTACTCACTAGTCAGAGAGAGGTTGTTGTGATACTATGGGGAGCCGTAGTACTCACTAGTCAGAGAGAGGTTGTTGTGATACTATGGGGAGCCGTAGTACTCACTAGTCAGTAGGAGGTTGTGGTGATGTTATGGGGAGCCGTAATACGTACTAATTAGCGAGAGGTTGTTATGAGGAAGCCTTCTTGATCTGAGCATGACACAGGAGGGTTTTAGGCTTGAAAAGCCCTACGCATGAGTTTTGGGAGCCTGGTGGTCGGACCAGGGGTGAGACCGGGGTCTCCTTAATGATTGGGAATCATTACATTCTGAGTAAGTGTGGACATCCAATTCGAAGGGATTGGATAAGTAAAGTACGCATGGGCTGCGGGTCCCCAAGCTATGAGTTGAATGAGTCATTGGAACGAGCGATTCCAACTACGGGCGGACCAAACTCTTGAGTTGAGTTGAGTCCTGGTGATGTGTTGTACAGACCGGACCGAAGGGTCCAACGATATAGACCGGGCCGAAGGGTCCAACGATGAGTATCAGATGATAGAGGTCGGGGTTGAGTCGATCTCCAGTTGGGTACGAGGTTGCATTTCAGTACCGCCTACCACCCACAGACAGACGGGCAGAGCGGGCGGACGATTCGGACGCTCGAGGACATGTTTCGGGCATGTGTATTGGACTTCGGAGGAAGTTGGGACACGTATTTACCCTTGGTTGAGTTTTCCTATAACAACAGCCATCATTTGAGCATCAGTATGCCACCCTTTTGAGCTGTTGTATGGGAGGAGGTGCCGGACTCCCATTTGTTGGGGTGAGGTCGGGCAGCGTGTGATGGGTAATACAGAGATAGTACTTCAGAAGACTGAGCAGATTCAGCGGGCCAGACAAAGGTTGTTGAACTACTCAGAGTCGCCAGAAGAGTTATGCGGATAGGTGACGATCCGAGCTCGAGTATCAGGTCGGAGATCTAGTGCTCCTGAAAGTATCTCCTTGGAAAGGAGTGATCCGTATCAGGAAGAGAGGTAATTTGGGGCCTCGGTGTATTGGTCCTTTGAGGGTGACCGCCAGGGTGGGCAAGGTAGCCTACCGTTTGGAGCTACCTGCGGAGTTGAGTCGAATTCATGATACCTTCCGCGTGTCTCAGTTGAGGAAGTGTATCGCTGATGAGTCAGCAGTGGTTCCATTAGAGGACATTCAGGTGGATGCGAGTCTGAACTATGTTGAGAGGCCGATCGCGATTCGGGATAGCAGGATCAAGACATTGAGAAACAAGGAGGTGCCATTGGTTCAGGTCCAGAGGCAACATCAGAAGGGTTCCGAGATGACTTGGGAGCCGGAGTTAGAGATGCGCGAGCAGTATCCAGAGTTATTTATGGAAAGAGACTTCGAGGGCGAAGTCTGATTCTAGTGGGGGAGAATTGTAACATCTGGATTTTTCCAGATACATTAAGTATTCATTTATTTTTAGAGATTTTGGGAGAGACTCGGCGAGTTGACGCTTAGACTCGCCGAGTAGAGTCGCGAATTTCCATCCGGGTTAATGACCGGACTCGGCGAGTCCATACGTGGACTCGGCGAGTCCACGCTGTTTAATGAAACCCTAATTTCTTGGGTTTGGGACCTATTTAAAGGCCCTTATGGCCTTCAATGGCGGCTACCAGTTGATAGAGAGAAACCCCAGAGTGTGTGAACATTTTGAGAGAGAAATGGAGCCATTTTTTATCCTTGAGTGGGTGATTTTGCAAGAAGAAGGTGACCAAGGCAAGAGGAAACTGAAGAGGGTGCTAATCTGTGGATTTCAGAGCTTAGGGACTTCATCTTGAGGTAAACATTCGATCCCCTTTTCATTTTTGGTGTAAGCTTTGAGAGTTGGGGTTTCTAGCCCCTTTTGAGTATGATTTGTGAAGCAATTGGTCCCTTCTTGTGTTGGGGCTTCGAATCTGGATCCCAAGAGGTCCAGAGACCTTAACTTCTTGATCTTTATGGGTGTCATGGAGAGTTATGAGCTTAAGGTGGCATATTGAGGCCATTTCTTCAAATAAAGCCATTGGGTTCTTGCATGGACATCAAGATCCAAACTTTACGTGTTTATATTGCTTAAGGAGGCCAGATCTATGAGTTAGAGGAGCGGATCTGACCTCAGGAGCTCATTTGAGCTCGAGCATGGCGTGAACTCGCTGAGTACCAAGAGCAAAATCGGCGAGTAGGGTTAGGGTTTCCCATAATTCACTCAGTGAGTAACTTGCCGAGTTAGGGGAATGACTCAGTGAGTCAGAGGGGGGATAGAGGACTCGAGTTCACGACTGAACTCGCCGAGTCACATTTGTGTACTCGGCGAGTCTGGTCAAGGGTTGACCGTTGACTTTTGTTGACTTTTAGGGTTTGGTCAACAATGGGACTTGTGGACTGTTTGAAGGGTAAAATAGCCTTTTAGCCTTCTTAGAGAACATGTGAGAGTCTAGTCTAGCCTAGAGAGCCGTTATTGATTGAGGTGATTATGTTATGTGTTTAGGCAGAGGCTAGATCAGTGTATACGCGAGCGGGATATTATCCGAGACATCCGAGGTGAGTCTTCTCACTATACTTTACCTAGAGTGGTAACAGAGTTATGTGACAGAGCTATTGTATGTTATCTATGTGATTCGTGGCACGACATTATTTCTATGTGATTTATGCTGTGTGTATACCAGAGTTAGGACCGGAAGGTCCAAAGAGCTAGGACCAGAGGGTCCACAGAGTTAGGGCCCAAGGGCCCACAGAGTTATAGCCTCGAGTGGCTAATGTGTGTTATGTTTTATAGTTATGTGCCAGTGTATTTGTATGCTATTTATGTGTTGAGATTTATTGTGATATGTGGTATGCATGATCCAGAGTTATTAGAGTTAGGACCTTTGGGTCCATAGAGTTAGGGCTAGAGAGCCCACAGAGAGTTGGGACTGGAGGGTCCCACTGAGACACACTGACCAGAGGGTCAGCAGAGTCATAGCCTCGAGTGGCTAATATGTGTTAGAGTGGTATTTTGGGGAACTCACTAAGCTTAATGCTTACGGTGTTATGTGTTATGTGTTTCAGGTACCAGTGGTGATCGCGGGAAGCGCCGGCATGATCTGTACACACACCCGCAGAGTTTATTATGATTTGATCTTGGGATTTGTAGTGAGATAAAATTGATACATTGTTTTTTAAAGCAATTGTGGATGAGTTTATATGGTTTTAAAAAGTGAAAAATTGTTTTGAAAATTTGGGTGTTACATGGAGCCTCTGCCTTGCCCTGCCAGCCATCCGTAATCCGCAGGGTCGCTGGAGCTGGCGCCTTCACTGGCGCTGCTGCTGCTGTCAACTGGGGCAACTGGCCTTCTTGTGGCCCCTCTGGTTGCAGTGGAAACACAACAACTCAGATGTCTGAATAGTGGGTGTAGGGGCGGTACAATCCCTGCTGAAATGTCCCGTCTTGCCGCACTTGTAGCAGCCAGACGATCCCATCCTGCACGCCCCCTCATGAGACCTGCCGCATTTCTTGCAGCGGCCCTGTCCTGGCTGGCCTTTCGGCCTCCCATCTATCCCCTTGGGCTTCTTCCCCGAAGCCCCAGTCATCAATCCCTCCTCACATTTCCTCTTACCAATGTGCTCTAGATCAATCTCTCTCTCCCTCGCCCTGGCAATCATAGAATCCAGGGTGGGACAAGCGGAGAAGCTGACATGCTCACGAATGTCGGCCTGCAGCATGTCGTGGTAGCGGGTCCTCCTCATATCCTCATCTCCCGCATACTGAGGCACCAATAAAGCCCTCTCTCGAAACTTGTCGGTGATCTCCGCCATGGACTCAGTCGTCTGCCTCATATCGAGAAACTCCCGGGCTAGCCGCTGGAGCTCCACAGCGGGTGCGAACTCCACCCGTAATTTGGTCACGAAGTCCGGCCATGTCATAACCTCAATAGCTGAGGCTCCCAGGGAGTCGCCGACCGACTCCTACCAATCTCTGGCTCTGTCTCTCAAACATCTCGCCGCGAATCGTACCTTCGACCCCTTGGGGCAGAAGCTAGTCAACTGCGCAGACTCAATGTCTGCGATCCATCGTCTAGCAGCAATGGGGTCCTTTGCCCCATGAAAGTCCGGCGCACCACTGCCCCTGAAGTCCTTAAAGGACAGTGTGCGTGATCCTGACTGGGTATTGGCCATGTCACTCCTGAACGCCCGGAGGCGTTCCTCCATCAACTCCACGGTCCCCTCCTTTACCGACCCAAAGATAATCGGGGTCGCATCAAGGATGCCTCTGGTGACCTCTGACGCTATGAACTCGCGTAGTCTCTCGTCTACTGGCTCGGTACCTGATCCCGAACCCGACCCCTCTCCTGAACTGCCTACTGCTGGCCTCGAACGTAGTACCACCATTCTGCAATACATAACGACAATTGTCAGTGATACTGATACACCTAGAGGGATCATTTCTACCACAAGCTCCCTGGTCTCGTCTCGGCCTTCCTTGATTCGAGTACGGATCCTCTGCTTTCAGTAGTATGGGCCCATACTACCTTCCACATCTATCCGTACTTTCCTCAAGAACTGCCTTAACTCCACCAAGTCCCTTTTACTGCTACTGCTCTCTGCTACTCTCATCCCAGGCTTACCCCAGGGAAATCTTCGACCCAAACCAATCCAGTCCTCAGCTGCTGAAGGCCTCCTTGTAATGCCAATTAGCCATCACCTGAATACCATCACATGTGACGAGGCTCAGATAATCCTTCGAGTAAAAGACTCGTCCCTACAACGGTTAGACTCAAACAAGAGCTGCGCAATAGGGCCAAATCCAGCACTCTGAGATTATTCAACCCTGATCACATGTGACGTGACGTATTCACCTAATGGCTAACTCCCATCACTCAGATTCCTACAAAGCACAAAGCAAGCAACATTCGGACACAGGAACTACTCAAGCAATTCTATTCTCATAACGAGAAACTGTACTAGCATACAATGCTAAGCCCATACTATCAGGCATAACCTAAACATGCTATCCTACTACTGTCTACTCAATACTAGCATGCAATTCTCATAAAGCTGAAACACATATAGCAGGCACATAAGGCATCCTCCTAGATCCTTAGTCCTATTCTAGCATGCTGTTCTACTGTAAACGCTAACATAACATAAACTTGTATGGGTACTTTGGGGAATACTTACTTGAGCTCGGCCGGTCGCACACATCACACACTTTGTTCTTTTTCCAAAACTCTTTATCTTAACTTTTAGAAAAATCATTTTCTTTTGTAAAAATCTTTTAGTCCCTCGATTTGAGTCCAGACACTCCCGAAGGTGCGTCCGAATCCCTCAAACCAGGGCTTTGATACCAACTTGTAACATCCCAAATTTCGAGTCCAAAAATTTCATTTTAATTAACGGATTATAAAAACATTCATAAGAAAACTGCGTAACAATATATCATTTTGTGAACCAATGCATCATGTTTGAAAACCCAGAACATATAATAGTAACATATCAGAGTACAATCCCAGAATATCTCAAGTGCGGAAGATCAATGCTTGTGTGTTTGATGTGCCGCTACCGCGCCAGCTCTTTCCCTTTCGCTGAGGAGGTACCTGAAACCAAAACTGTAAACTATAAGCACGAAGCTTAGTGAGTTCCCCCATAATACCACATACCATGCACATATAATGAACATCTAGGAGATACGGGCCTCGCCCACACTCATGGAGATACGGGCCTCGCCCACACTCCGCTAGCTGGGAGATACGGGCCTCGCCCACACTCCACTGTCTTTGAGATACGGGCCTCGCCCACACTCAGCTACTAAACCATAGCATACAAGTATCACACAGACAACGAGTATAAACAATTCTATCATACAAGCATATATCATAATCAAACTCAACTATGAGATACGGGCTCTGCCCACACTCCAATACTAACGTATCATCTATACGGGTCGGCCTTGGTGCCTTAGACCCGTTCCTACTGGAAGGAAACTCACCTCGTAAGACTGACTGTTAGAAAGCTGCTCGGGAAGTCTCTGACTGTTGCTGCCCCGGAAATCCTCCGGCTATAATTCCCACAAAACACTCAGTCAGAATCTGATATCTACTCTTAGGGTAAAATGACTATTTTACCCCTACCCAAGACCAAGTCAAATTCAAAGTCAACTTCCAGTTGACCCGACTCGCCGACTTAGGCCGTCAACTCGTCGAGTCCCTATCTCTTCAATCGTCCTCATCCACGTCCCTACTCGTCGAGTTTAGCATCGACTCGACGAGTTCTCCTTCTAACACAACCTCGGATGAACCTTTATCCGACTCGCCGAGCCGTATGAACACTCGTCGAGTCCATCGTCATCCTATGAATACGTCCTGACCTTGACTCGTCGAGTTGTATGAACAACTCGTCGAGTTCATCTTCAAGGGTTGGGAGATTGCCTTGGACCCGCCGAGTCTGTTCTAGCACTCGCCGAGTCCTATGAACTCCAGGTCTAAAACTAAGTCCAATGCGTTGGGTCACTCTTCCTGTCCTGCTACAACCCTTCTAACACCCAACTGAGTTCTTTTGACCCTCGATAGATATGGGACTCAAAGCCTTGGACTCGTCGAGTCCCAAGAACGGACTCGCCGAGTTGGTCACGTCCACACCCTAAATCCTCGATTTCTGATGTACAACTCATGACCAAAAGATAGATCTAGGCTCCTACAATCGTTCTAGCACGTAAAGTTACAAACTTTACGTGCATGCATGGGACTTTGAGTCCAAAAGGTCCTAAAACAAGCTCTTGGGTTGTATGAAGTCTTTCTTGGGTGTAAAAGCACCCACTTTCTGCCTTGTGACCCCTCTGAGGACCTAGATCCGAAGCCTTGTCCCCAACCATGCTTGCATTCATGGTTGGCTACCTAAAATGGCTTATAAAAGCCCTAAATCCTATAAAATGGGATCTAGCAAATGAACAAGCAAGTTAGCAACTTTATACCTTCTGAGGACTGAAAATGAAGCACAAACTCGAACCCCTCTGGTCTCCTCTTGTTTCCTCAAGCTCTTCTCCTTCCTTCTTAAGACTACCAACACCAAAATCCACCAAAATGACTTAGATTGCTTCAACAACGGCTAGGGTTTTCTATAGAGGGTTTCTGGGAGCATAAAGGGACGATGAAGGCTGTATAAGGTTGTTTAAATAGGGTGCAAACCCTCAGATTAGGGTTTTGTCCAGACAGAGCCTACTCGTCGAGTCCGGGACCCGACTCGACGAGTCCATCACTTAGATCCCGCGTCTCATCCCGCTTCTACTCGGCGAGTTGGGCCTTCAACTCGCCGAGTCCCATGCCAAAAATGCAAAAATTACTTAAATAAAATACATACCAGGAAACAGGTGCTACAAATCTCCCCCACTTATTTTAGACTTCGTCCTCGAAGTCTGCTGCTCAATCCTGGAATAGCTCTGGGTAATGCTCCATCATCTCATCCACTAGCTCCCAGGTCCATTCCGAGCCCTTCCGGTGCTGCCATTGCACCTTCACGAGCTCCACCCTCTTGTTCCTCAGATCCTTCGACTTCCAGTCGAGAATCGCTACAGGCCGCTCAATGTAATTCAGGCTGTCATCGACCTGAATATCCTCTAATGGTACCACTGCCGAGTCGTCCACCAAACATTTCCGTAACTGGGAAACGTGGAAAGTGCTATGAATCTGACTGAGTTCGGCTGGCAGATCCAACCTATATGCCACCTTGCCCACCCGGGCTATAACCCTGAAGGGTCCAATATACCTGGGACCCAACTTGCCCCGTTTCCTGAATCTGATGATGCCCTTCCATGGCGACACCTTCAGGAGAACCATATCCCCGACCTGAAACTCCAGGTCCGATCAGCGCTTGTCGGCATAACTTTTCTGCCGACTCTGAGCAGTCTGAAGCCTGCTCCGGACCTGCTGAATCCTCTCCGTCGTCTTGAGCACCACTTCGGTGCTCCCCATGACCCTCTGGCCAACCTCGCCCCAGCATATCGGGGTCCTGCACTTCATCCCGTATAACATCTCAAAGGGAGGACGATCAATACTCGCGTGATAGCTGTTGTTGTAGGAGAACTCAGCCAACGGATCATCAAAACCCCATAGATGACCTCGATTGGTTTCAGTACTTTGATCATCAAGATCTTTTCAGGTATATATAAACGTCACTCATTACACCATCTTACGCACAAAAAAGTGATTTTGTCGACATTGATCAAAACATGGTTTGGATTTGTAGTGATCAAAAAGAGTCTTTCATCGTGTTGGATTTGATTATCTTGAGTTTTTTTTTGGATTTTTGCAGTGGTGACATGCTTAACCATCATGATTACGAGTTGTCGGAAAAATTGCATGAAGGGCTCGATCAGAACGTTTCCACAGTACTTAACAAGGATCAAAACATCATTTCTAGAAATAAGTTTCACGATCTTGATCCCCTTGAAGATATAAGCTTATGGGATTGTTGGGAGGATGGTAATTTACCATTGGTTAGTTTCAGTGAAGACTATAAATCCGGTGGTGAGGCTACATGTAGTGCTAGTGCTGTCACCACTGATCACGGTGGCCGGAAGGTGGCAAAGAGATTGAGACCATTGGAGTTTGAAGAGATAGAGAAGTACTTTGAGATGCCGATAATCATGGCAGCAAAGGAACTAGGGATAAGTTTAACAGTGTTGAAGAAAAGATGCAGAGAGCTAAACATAAACAGATGGCCTCATAGAAAACTTAAGAGCCTTCAATCCCTCATTGAAAATGCCAAGGTAAATTATGATAATAACCTTCTATACATTACTCATGCACTTGGTAACCAAAGTAGTTTTGGTATTTTCTAAAATTTTAATCGTTAGCTTCTTTATAACTAAACATAGGTCCTAGGCATATGCCACATCAAATCAATTGATTTACTACGATCTCCTGATTTATATTTATATAAACTTAACTCATTGTAAATTTTATGAACTCACATGAAAAATATATTGTATCTACCTTTAAAAAAAAAATTTAGGAGTTGGGATTAAAGGAGGAGATAGAGACGTTAGAAGGGCACAAGAAGATGATGGAGAAATTGCCAGGTATGGAATTGACAGAAAGAACAAAGAAGCTTAGGCAAGCTTGCTTCAAAGCTATTTATAAGAAAAGAGGACTTAACAATCCTTAGCCATTTTGTTATCATTAGTGGATTTTAATCTATATTGTATGTGTTTTTCTCTTGATAGTTTGATACTCTTTTTTAGTTTCATTTTATGTATTTGTCTATTGATTTTTAATGCAGAAAATTTTGTATAATTTGGGTATTATAGTTTGTATTATGTATTTAGCCATATTCTAGATTGCCGACACGACTACGCCGACGACTCTATACCAGAGGTCTATATAAATAGACTTATGAATTTAGTAGGAATAACTTGATTATAATCTTGTGATTTGTTCCATGTCTGATCCACTCCTAAGATTCACTTGACATGCCCCCAGTTATGTGTAATTAAAATTTTATTAGACTGTTGATCCTAATGAGTCTCTCCTAAGTCCACAACCAAACAAGGAACAGGTCCTAAGGCGGACTCACCATTTCTAGGTCAATCATTCCTTAATTACACATAACTTCGAGGTACACCTAAAGAATCTTAGAGTTACCAGTTGTAAATTGTTTGTAATACCAAGTAGTGAGATTCAATGAAATAAAATGCATGCCTATTTCATTGATAAACCTTTTAGTAAATATCCTTACCATTTATATACACATGTATAATTTCGCACTTTAGTGAACTATTCTTGGTGTTTCTGTTAACGTCTTGGAGATGGAGTTATGGTAGTGGGTAGAAGTAGGTTTTGTACGGGCGTTAAAATTTACACATCATGTTGCTCGTGCGAGAATAGGGGTAGAAGAGATAATTAATAGACGCCTAATCCTATAATTACTTATAGGGGTGATCCTTATTAGTTACGTCTATAATCACGTAGTGCATATCAGTTATACATAATTTGAGATAGAATAGACTTTCGAATAAATGACTCTACTCTAAGTCCACAACCAAACAAGGAACAGGAAGTAGAGCAATAGTCATAGATTCTGAGTCTATAATATCTTTAATTATGTATAACTTTGGCGTATGCACTCAGTTATCATAGGCCTACTAATAGAGGTCTTTAGTTTTCACATAAGTTGGTTATAGTATCACCAAATACTCCTATAGTTTTTTTAGCTGTTTAGATTCGATTCTTAAAGTATTCTCTGTAGGGTGTAGTTAGGTTGATAGATTTGTTGCCCATTATGACTATCCCCCAGTATATGCAAGTCACTCCTCGGACAGATATAGTTGATCAGGCTATATCCTTCCCAGACTTGATTTACATATACCAAGGCATACCCATAATGTACAACTCCTCTTCTTTTATTTTATGTTCTTCTAGTTATGACACTATATGAGCATGTATGCATGTATTTATACTTTTAATAAAAAAATCATTTATTTTCTAAAAGTATATTTATTTGAAAAATGCACAAATCAGAGACTATTAGTCCCAATTGTGTTTATAGTTTGTATATTTTATGTGGTTTGATATACTTAATTCACTATAAACTGTGCTCTGATACCAATCTGTCACACCCCCAAACCAAGGATGGCGGAAACGTCCGGGGGTGGAGGACTTCATGTATAGTATCATAACAACAATTGTAATAGTAATTCAAGCAAACACAACCAACATATATATAATTGAAAAAGTTACATCATTGTATGAATTACATGTTTACGAATCAATTACAATATGTTGACAAAATATGAAATAGTAGACGCCTTAGCGTCCCATCCTCAAAAGCACTTGGTTACATGTTTAATGATTTCCTGAGAATACAAGTTGTTTGAAAAAGTGTCAACACAAAGGTTGGTGAGTTCATAAGCTTTTGTTTGGTATTATTAAAAGCTTTTCGTTTGTAAAAGTAGTATTTGTTTTAGAAAAATCCAATATTTTCCTTAAAATGTATATGTAGTCTTAAATCCAAAGACCAAAATGTATAAGTAACTTTTCTTACTTATAATAAATAATGTAAGTTTAAATCGACATAAACTCGTTTAATTTTAATGAAGTTCCCGTAAATTCCAATATTCATTAATACTTTATGTGAGTTTATTAAAGCCTTTTCTTGTAAAAGTAGTGTTCGTTCCAGAAAATCCAATATTTTCCTTAATGTGTAAATGTAGTCTTAAAACCCAAAGACCGAAATGTACAAGTAGTGTTCGTTCCTTATAGTAAAACACTGCAAGTTTAAATCGACATAAAATCGTTTGATTTTAGTGAAATCCCCGTAAATTCTATGTTTGTTAATACCACATGTGAGTTATTATAACCATGCTATGACCTAGTTGGCCTGAAACGACGTTCTTCAGGCGTCGGAAATGTTATGACATTTGTCACCCCAGACCTATCGGTCTAACTGTTGCATGCAGTTTAGATGTGGGTTTGTCAAACCCAATATAGATCTATACACAAGTATCACGCTCTCCCTCGAGGAGACTCTGGTTATAATACAGGACTTATTTGTAAATTGAATCGAATGTCTCACAGAAGTCATTAACGAATTTACGTGTAGTGTAATGAAAACTTGGTACCGTATGGCCGTACCTTGCTTAATGAAAATATCCTTTGTATAAATGTACCCTTTTTAAATGTATGTGTTATGTAATGTTTCATAAAGTCATTAACGGAATTACGTGTTATGAAAACTTGGTACCGTATGGTCGTACCTTGCTTAATGAAAATATCCTTTGTATAAATGTACCCTTTTTAAATGTATGTATTATGTAATGTATCATAAACTATACCTATTATAGTTTATCAACCAAGGGTAGTATGTAGTAATGTATGCAAACTATATTCAAAATAGTTTATTAAATGTTTGAATGTATCGGTTGTACTTTGATTATAATCACTTGTTATTCTTTATATTTTATATGTCCAAATCCATTTGTAAACTGATGTGTGTCTAAATATTAAGATAAAATGTCATATATTGCAATAACATATAATCACATAAAGATATACACCTTGCTCAACATGTTACAAGGTGAAATGAAATTGACAGCAACTTTTTATTGTATACAGTTTCTGTTACTGTTCTTAGAAAATTTATAGAAAAATCATCAAAGCTCTAAATCCAAATCCGCAAATTGTGAGAGTTTGGAATATGAGTCTAGTTTGTTCGTAAATTTTATCATGATTTTTAGTGATCTCTAACAGAGGTGAAAATGTTCATAATCACAGACTGGTCCGGGTTTGCCTCTGAAATGATAGGCAGTTTTGTAAAAATCATCATAAATTGTAGAAAAATCATATGGAGATGTGCAAGTAGCCATTTTAAAGCTAAGAGTTTGAACTACTTGCACCTGGAACAGTTTTGAAAACTAAAATATTTAAGTTGACCAAAACAGTCCGTGATCGAAGTTCATCTTTTCTGATGTAATCTGATAGAAAAAGTTTAATTGTGTTCTTGATGATTTTACTTGTATTCCCCCCTTAAAACTTAAGAAAAACATGTAAATGTAGGGGTATGAACTCACCTTATGTGTTCTTAGAGGATGGATGTTGGAGAAGAGAAGTGTTCAACTCAAAAACACTTAGAAGATGCCTTGACGAATCGAGAACCAAGAGTGGAAGAAAGCTTGATGATTAACCTTGTAAGTCTTGAAATTGAGAGAGAATGGTGTAGAAAATGAGTGACTTAAGCCTTGTATTTATACTAGTAAGAATTACTATTCATATATAATTCTTTAATAATAAGTGTTAAATGTTGACATTCTCCATATAACTAGTTAGTGTATATGACATATTCATGATGTAATCATGACAAATGTTTCTAGAAGATGGTTAATACTAATTGGCTAATAATAGTAATTTTTAAAACGTAAATAGTAAATAGTAGGTAGTAAATAGTAAATAGTAAATAGTAAATAGTAAATATGATGAGATTTTTACAATTGTCATATTTGTAAACCCCGTTAAGCCATGTTTAAGAGTCTTACACAGCCCCCGATAATTGTGCAATAGTGTTTTATCGCTTTGGTTCGTTGTTTAGCACTGTTAAGGCTAAGGAAAATCAAACATATGAATTTTCCAAATGATGTTTTCTCATTAAAATAGCGAATTGTACAACGTAAACCTTAACATACAAGGGTTAATGGAGTTGACCGGTTTGACTTGTTGACTTTGTTTGACTTTGACTTGACTCAATTTTGACGATTGTCACATCTTCTCCTTCCTTCTTAAGACTACCAACACCAAAATCCACCAAAATGACTTAGATTGCTTCAACAACGGCTAGGGTTTTCTATAGAGGGTTTTTGGGAGCATAAAGGGACGATGGAGGCTGTATAAGGTTGTTTAAAAGGTGCAAACCCTCAGATTAGGGTTTTGTCCAGACAGAGCCTACTCGTCGAGTTCGGGACCCGACTCGACGAGTCCATCACTTAGATCCCACGTCTCATCCCGCTTCTACTCGGCGAGTTGGGCCTTCAACTCGCCGAGTCCCAGGCCAAAAATGCAAAAATTACTTAAATAAAATACATACCAGGAAACATGTGCTACAAATTGACTCTACTCTAAGCCCTTAATCAGAAAAGAATAGGAAATAAAGTTAAATCAAACATTTTCAGGCTATAGAATCTTTATTATGTACAACTATGATGCACCCACTAAGAAAATACAGTAATGATGTCAATTTCATCAAACATACAAGAAATTCTCCTAAGCTATCATGCATCATACATCAGGCAATTCTATCATGCAATTCCTGAAGTTCCCAAGCCTACTACTAGCACGTAGTTCTATTACAATCATTATAAGCAAATAACAGTGTGGGTAATTTGGGGTAAACTTGCTTGCTCCGGTTGATCGTACACATCTCATCCTTCCTTGGTTACTTTTGAAAATAATTTAGAAAACATTTTTGAATACTTTTACAGATCCTTAGCTTGAGACTGGATTCACACGAATGCTAATCCAATTCACTCAAACCAGGGCTCTGATACCAACTTGTAACATCCCAAAAATCAAGGCAAAAGTTTTCATTCTTAAATCAAGTAAAATCATTGTTTTCAGATACCATCCAATCAAAACCATTCATTTACAAACTGTTTTTCTCAAAAATAGAAATCATATATATCAGAGTGTCCCCAATTCATTATCATCAAAACCAAGAGGATGTGCACGATCACGCCTTCGTCTTGCCACGATCAACTGAAGTACCTGAAACAATAAACTAAAACTGTAAGCACGAAGCTTAGTGAGTTCCCCCAAAGTACCACCACGCAAACATATAAAATTTACAAACAAGCATGTCGGGTCCAATCAACCATCGGGTTGGAATACCCCAGGCCCAGTCATCCTCGGGATGGAATACCCCAGGTTGGAATGCCAATATATAATGAGTCCAGTCAACCATCAGGTTGGAATACCCCAGGACCATTCAACCTCCGGGTCCAGTCATCCTCGGGATGGAATACCCCAGGTTGGAATGCCAATATACAACGGGTCCAGTCATCCTCGGGATGGAATACCCTAGGGCCCAATCAACCATTGGGTTGGAATGCCCCCGGTCTGTTGGCTCACGCACATAGCAGTAAAACCTCAACCACAAATCAAAATATGTGCACATATAACAGATAAACATATAACTGACCGATAAACTATCAGACAGATCTACAGATCACTACTGCATACTCACATCCTATATACTAGGACTCAGATTTAACAAATCACTACAACATCACGGCATACTATCACAGAGCAGGATATCCAATCTAATGGGCCGGCCTTGGTGCCTTCGACCCATAAGTATAGTGAGGAAAACTCACCTGAATCAAAGAATTCTAAAACACTGCGATGCGATCCCTTTTAAGCACTACTTATTCCCGCGAATCCACTAATGCCAGAACCATATATAATCTCAATTAATAACCTAAAATCCTCAAGTTTGATCCAAAGTCAAACTTGGTTAGAAAATCAATGGTCAACGACAGTCAATAGTCAGTAGACCCTCACGACGTGACCATCTATGGCTCACGTCGTGAGCCACTACAGAACAAAATAGCTGGTTCGTACACTCCTCACGACGTGGCATGCATCATCCTCATGTCGTGAGATTCGTCTGAGCGCTATATTGATTCAAAAACCTCTTAATCAATTAATCCACTAATCCATCTGTTCCTGGAGGCTTCCTAACACTCGAAGGATCATAAAAATCGATGCTTTAAGGTCTTGTATGTCCAATATAAGACTTGGGCTCAAATTAGGTCATTCGTGGATAAAAAGAGGATAAATTCTCATGCATGAACTCCAACATCATTCAAACTTCAGATCCATGACATATAAGCATCTAGGGACCCTAAGGACCCATAAAGTTGCCAACTTTATGGAGTCCCAACACTATAACTCTTAAGATTTTGGATAAATATGCATAAAACCTTAGATCTAGCAATAAGGAACATAAAGCTTGGATCTTGATTACTCATATTGGTCCAGAAGCGTGGCTAAAGGTTGCAAACAAAGCTTCCAAGCTGCAACTATGCTTCCATGGTGATCTCTTTTTCTTCAAACCTCCAAAACTCCACCAAAAGCTCAAGAAACACAAGGAGATGCTAGGGCTAGGGTTTTACTGAGTTTAGGGACGAAAGAGGCTGGTTTGGAACCCTAAAATGAAGTTTATGGGGTTTAAATATGATGGAAACCCTAAAAGATCGTGGGCTTAGGTTGCAGCGTACCTCACGTCGTGAGCTCTTAATGCTCACTTCGTGAGCTCAACTTAAATCTGAATCTTCATTGTTCGCTTCTCACATTGTGACCTCTCTATAGCTCACGTCGCGAGTCATGGTTTTACCCAAAAACCATGCCTTGACTCCTTGAAACCCTAAATCGACCCGATTCGGAAAACCGGGTGTTACACTCGGTGGCTAAAAGCTTGACCGGTCACTTCAGTAAGTCAAGTCAACACAAATGCTAGTTAACAAGATTGTTTAGCCTAGGCATTGACACATCCATTTGTCTGGTCTAATTTACAGTCAACTAAATAATCAGTCTGGTGGAGTTTGCTTGAGGCGACCCAACCTATGGTCATTTCGAGCACTAATTCGACTTCAACATTTACTCAGTTCACTAGGTCCAAGTTAGTTTGACCAGTCAACACTTGTTTAGTAGCAATGCCCGACAATTTGCTAAATGGAAGGCTCCTTATGCTCCGTTGCGTACACGCATAATTCACAAAATCTAGCAACTACGGTACCTCACTTGGACTCCTACCTATTAATTAGATGGTAAGAGATCATATACTTTATAAATCCAATAAACTTTTACCTTTCTATGGATCGGTGTGGTGTGGGACAAGTTATTTTTTCCACTTTCAAGTTCCATTTTATTCATACAACTTATAACGACATTCAATATTTCTTTCAAATTAACTCCAATTTGGACGTGAAGTATATCGTTACCAAGTTCTCTTAAGGGAAAACACAATCGAATTAAACATTACATAGATGTATAAAAATATACAGATTTACAAGTGTCTAGAGTAAGTGAAAAAATCAATATTTTTCTAATTAAGAAAAATAATGCCTTTTCAACACTTTTATATTTAATAAATGCATTTTAAATATGAGAAACTATGTCAAAAAATAATGAAACTTAACGATAGGCTAGGATGAAAATAGGATGAGGTGGTCAAAGAATGAACCGGATATCCACTTTGGTGATTTGGCATATACCGGAAGTAACATCCTGCCTTGTATCCCACTTTGTAGTGATCCTTAGCGACAACATTTCCCTTTCGGGGGTATAATCCAATTCATTTTGTTTTAAAGTTATTTTGATTTTCGGTATCGAACTTCAAGAGTTTATATTCATAACCATTGACAAATTGACAATACTCAAAGACCTTAATCATGCTTGATGGAAGAAATCTAGGAGGCAAAAAATAAAGAATGACAAATAGGAAAAGATTGGTGTCCTAAATACATTAAGCCAAGTTATTTGGCTTAACCTATCAAGTCATTTTGTTCAAATTTTATAAAAAAGAAAAAGTCTCATGTATAGTTGTCCAAATTAATCTTTTAACTCATTTAGTACAAAAAATCCTTATATTTACATTTCCAACACTACGATACATATAAATCACTCTTACCTTTCTAAGTAAGCAAGCTAAACACATAATTGTAAAATCTCATACGATTAAACTTTTTGCTTGTTACCAAACCACATAAAAACATAATATAATATTTCTATTCGCACAATTATTTAGATATATAGACTTTCCACATGTTTTCAGTGAAAAAACCATGTATCATGTCCTTTTTTATCAATCTAAGTGAATAAACATGTATCACGCCCTATTTATTTAATCAATTAAAACAGTCTATATGGAGATTAGAGATACGATCCAGAAATAAAAGATTAACTGCATAATCTATTGCATAAGTTAACCATAAAGATTGGAGCTAAAATCCAAGAAAAAAAAAAGTATAAAAGAAATAGAAAAAAGAGCATAGCTCCTTCTACTGTGAACTGTATATCGTAAAGCATCTATCAGTCTACTTTCTTGTTTGTTTTCTCATCTACATCACCTTCACCACCAACAGCCGTTTTAGACTCATCAAATTCCAATAACTGCCAGAACCCAAAACTATCATATTAGAAATAATTTTTTATAAGAAAACAAAAAATAATTTAGAATAATTTTTTTTTGAAAACATTATTGTTATTGAAGACAAGAGAAATCAAAGTAAAATTTATAATCGAACAGGATTTGTTTGATGTGGATATTATTAGTAAGGCTTACCGGTTTGACCTCCCCATTCCATATGCAATGAGCACCCAAGAACCCGATAACTGATGGCACAATGTATAACAAAGCAGGCTGAAACCAAAACCAAAAACAATATTAGATTAAATTAAATTTAAAAAAAAAAAAAAATTATTTCCATTTCCATCATCCATTCATCACCAACCTGTGCAGCTTGAAACCAGTTCATGACAACAATTGTAAGAACCACACCAACTGCATATCCCAAGAAAGCACTTTTGAAGTATTGACTCTTTTGCCCTCTTGACACGTCAAATCTCAGTGCCAACGCTACAAAAATGCCTGATCACCAACACACACATACATGTTCATATACTTATATACATATGTTCATTACCCATTAAAGCACTTTACCCATACATGACTTAATAGCTCTTTTTTATTTCCTTTCAAGTCTTGTATGGATAAAGTAACTGAATGGCTAATACAAACTTCTTTTTTTAATTGAACTGTCCCAATATGAATGAATGACTATTTACCCTACTGTTTAGAAATTAATCATAAAAACAATTTATCAATGAAAAAGTGATATATTATGTATATTACATTTACTATAACTAAAAAAAAAAAAAGCTTATAAAGTATTAAAATATGAGAACTAAAACCTTCGATACTTTTTAATATATGTTGCAAATGTTATTGGATGAAAGTTGAAAATGGAATCTCATCTCTTTTTCATCAAAAAGAAATTGTCACGTGTTGAATCTAGAGATATATTTTTTCCTATATGTATGTCACGTGCTAAATAAAAATTATAGTTTGATTAAGATACATTATAAAAATAAAATCATCTATAATAAATGAAGGTTTTTTTTGCCACTTGTCACACTCTCATTCAATTTGCCAAATGTCATTTTGTAGTTATTTTGAATTAATTTTTTTTCCACATGTCATTTTATGAGTTTTTCTATTTTATTAAATTCCACATAATATTTTAATGTAATAATTGCAATAAATGTAGTAATGAATGGATACCAATTTCATTAACAAACTTACCTTTTAATTTCAAAATTCCTAAAATTAAAGCTTATTGGTTTCTTTTCTTTATTTAAATTATTTGCTTAAATTTAAAAGATAAAAAACATTTCCATTCTAATAATTCATTATTTTTTTTATTTTCTTATAAATTCAAAGTTCTCAAATATTTTGACTTTTATATTTAACTTTTTGTTTAAATTAACCATGTAATACATGGGCCTCACGACTGGTGGTAAATAACCACATCAAAAGAAATTTAACATGATTAATAATTTAAATTGAACATGATATTTAACAAGATCAAATAAAAAATTAAATTGATTTGGAAAGAGAATAGGCTGATTTAGGGGCAAGAAGATAATGGAACTGGAATAGGTTTATTTAAAAAATAGAAAAGAGAGAGAAAAAAAAAGGGTAGCACATGTAAAAAAGGAGCTCTTAATGGATAAATAAATGCCCCATCTTCTCACTTAACCCATTAAGCTCATCTTTATATATTAAGTAAAAAAGAAACACCATTATAAATTACCTGGAATGACAATATCACCTAAACCAAGCATAGAAAATGGGCGTACAGCATCTCTTGTTGGGAATAGAAGCTGAAAACAGATTAAAAGTTTCAATTAAAACCTCAGAATATGGTAAGAAAGACCCAATTTCAACCAAACAAAGCATAATACCTTTATAGGTGCATCAAATGATTTGGCAACACTGACCATCACAGGGGTAAAAAAGACCCAGAATATATCATAAAAGAAAAGTCCAGCCTGCAGATTGAGATCATAGTATTAATCCCATGCTTTACAGAACAGGGTAACTACAATGCAACTCACCAATAGAATAGCACCAGTCTTGAATGACCCGAGTGAAAGCATTTCAATTCCCTACAAATTTTTGCAAGTTTTCATGTCATTTTGTTCATCATGGCATACATGAAATATAAAATAATAAAATGATTAAAATCCAAACCTGAATGCAGAAAGCAAGTCCCAAAATATTGTTAGCCAGCCAATGCTTCTGTGCTACATACCACACACAAAAAAAGGTCCCAGGAATTCCAGCAACCACTTGAGACCTTGTGAACTCAACATCCAAAGCTGTATAAAAAAAAAAAGATTTTAAAAAAAATACATCTTTACACAAATCACATCACCATAATGTAAGTAAACAAATATAGATAACCAACAGTGAAAATAAGGGAAACGCCAAGTTATAACATCTTCATTCCACTTAGTTGGTAAAAACCGCCTGATTGCAGGTAAAAGTGTTGCCCTATAATTGAAAATGAAAGAAGTCATTAAAGAAGAGTGATTACTGATTAACAAAATTAGCAAAAATACTTATAAAAAGAGAGCATACGATAGCGCGATGATGCCAAGAACAAAGAAGTAACAAGTGAGAACAGCATTGACCAAGTCTTTTGACAGGAACTTAAAGAGCAAGAACAGAGACAACAGCATTGCACTACCAACTAAAGGAAAGCGCATGGCATGTTCATCAGACATTGTCTCCTGTAAAAAAGAGTAAATTTTTAAGCACGAAAAAGAGGTAAAAATCTTGGAATGATTCAACACATGGAAGCTGTGTACTTACAGAAGGAGGTGTTGGCTTGACAGAGCGATAACAACCCACAAAAACTGTGAGGCATGCTGTCAAGATGACATTTATATTTGGGTCTACCTTCATAACCAGTGGTGCAAGTGTTAAACCTGCAAATCCAAAATGATGCAGTAGATGATTTCTCTTGTTATGAAATAATCCATGGCAACTAGGATAGAGCTAAAAAAGAACGATGGTTTTCAGATGAAGTTAATGTAGATGTATATAGATCGGAAAGAGATACAGAACCTGCTAGAGCAATATTGGCAGCTCGCTCACCATTCTTCATTGTCAAAACTATGTCCCTACATTAATAAATCCAATATCGGTACACGACAATATTGATGAACAGAAAAAAAAAGAACAAGTCCATACTGTTTCTTAATCTCTCTAGCAACCAGAGAATTATAATTCAAATGGCGACTGAAAGGGGTATACGGAGATCCGAAAGGAATGGCAGGCCCAATGCAGTACAAAAAAAGACCAATTTTTAAGCCTAAAAATTAACAGTTCATGTAGAAAAGAAACTCAATCCAAAGACACTACGTGTAACTGTGTGCAAATTTGAAAAGACAAAGAACACGAACCGTAATTAACTGTAACACCAGAAACGACAAGTAGATGCAGCAGATGGACTAGATCGATTGATCGATCGACGACCCTCTCGAAGTCTATTCTGAAACGGCAGAATTTAGGGCATGAACATCAGAATTTTTGGTGATTAATAGAATTAAGGCAATGAATAGATCTCCTAAATCGTAAACTGATAAGGTCAGTACCTCCGACGGAAAAAGAAACTGAGAATCGATAATCGCCGGGGATGGGCCGGCGATGGTTGTTGCGGAGGTTTTAGCAGATTTCGTCTTTCTTCTGTACGTCTCCGTTATGTCTTCGTCTGGTAAATGCTTTCGACCACGTATTAACTCATTTATTTACTTTTGAGATTTTAATTATTTATTTTGCATTTAATATGCATTAAATACAATAGAGATTGTTACCAATTCTTATTTTCTACATGATATCTTTGGGTAAATGATGACTAAAATCAGGATATATATATATATATATATATATATATATATATATATATATATATATATATATATATATATATATATATATATATATATATATATATACATTACAGCCCCACCTAAGCTTAGGTACTAAACCTCTTGAAACTACATTGTTTTATTATATAAAGATTACGGTTAATGGATTCACGATTAATACTTCAAGATGTAAATTCAAGATCGACACAATATGGTTTAGGGTTTATGGTTTAGGGTTTAGGGTTTAGGTTTAGGTTTAGGTTTAGGGTTTAGGTTTAGGTTTAGGTTTAGGGTTTAGGGTTTAGGGTTTAGGTTTAGGTTTAAGTTTAGGGTTTAGGGTTTAGGTTTAGGGTTTAGTAATGTTCACTTGGGTGAAGTAATAACCGATAATGGAGGAAAGAAAACAGAGATGGTAAAACGATAATGAAAGAAAGAAATGTTATGGAGGATGGTATATGTACTAAGTGAAACCAAACCGGGTATATATAGCAAGTTAAAACGATATATTTTAGAAGTTTAGTACCTAAGCTTAGGTGGGGCTGTAATGTATATTCCCTATCCCCATATATATATATATATATATATATATATATATATATATATATATATATATATATATAGGTTTTATGGAAAACAAAAAACCCTAAAAATGCATAAAAAAAACACTTAGAGATCACAATCTTTTTTTTGACTTTATATGTACAAAATTCGCAGCGTTATTAACAAAATCGCTGAAATTTTTTTGAAAAAAAACCAAAAACCAAAAATCGATTTTTTAATTTTTTTTTCAACGATTTTTGTAAATATAAAGTCAAAAAAAAAAAAAAGATTTGTGATCTTTAAGTATTTTTAAGATTTTTAGGGTTTTTTTTTTTCAAATAACATTTCCCTATATATATATATATATATATATATATATATATATATATATATATATATATATATATATATATATATATATATATATATATATATATATATATATATATATATATATATATATATATATAGGGAAGGTATTTGGAAAACAAAAAAAACCCTAAAAATTATAAAAATGCATAAAAAAATACCAAGACATCACAAATCTTTTTTTTGAATTTTTTTATCAAAAAATCGCAGCATTTTTTACAATTTCGCTGAAAAAAAAATAAAAAACCAATTTGTTTTTTTTTTTTGTAAAAAAAAGTTTTTTTTCAAAAAAAAATTTCAACGATTTTGACCTAAAAGTTGAGATTTTTTGATAAAAAAATTCAAAAAAAAGTTTTGTGATCTCTAAGTATTTTTAATGATTTTTAGGGTTTTTTTTAGGGTTTATTATTTTCCATAGAACCTAAACCTATATATATATATATATATATATATATATATATATATATATATATATATATATATATATATATATATATATATATATATATATATATAGGTTTAGGTTTTATGGAAAACAAAAAACCCAAAAAATCATAAAAATACATAAAAAAAAACACTTAGAGATCACATCTTTTTTTTTTGACTTTATAGGTACAAAATTCGCAGCGTTATTAACAAATCGCTTAACTTTTTTTTGAAAAAAAAACCAAAAAAAAAATCGATTTTTTTAATTTTTTTTTTCAGCGATTTTTGTAAATATAAAGTCAAAAAAAAAAAGATTTGTGATCTCTAATTATTTTTTTTTATGTATTTTTATGATTTTTAGGGTTTTTTTTTGTTTTCCAAATAACATTTCCCTATATATATATATATATATATATATATATATATATATATATATATATATATATATATATATATATATATATATATATATATATATATAGAGAGAGAGAGAGAGAGAGAGAGAGTAATTGCAAATTTGGTCCTTATGGTTTAGGGCATTTGGACCGGACCGGCTTCAGAGATTGTGGACCGTGGATCATACCGGACAAAGCTTACAAAGTTTAGGTCCAGGTCCGGGTTTTCCGGTTCTTAGACCGGTAAAACTCGTTAAAAAAACATTTTTATGTTTGATACAGCTCGTTAAAACGAATATGTTGTTGAGTTAGATACGTTACAACTCATTAAAATGAATACATTTTTGGGTTTTATACGGTCCAACTCGTAAAAATAAATATGTTTCCTTTTCTTCTACCCATTTGACTTGTCAAACTCTGATTGTTTTATATCATTTGTTTGAACTTTGAATCAAATAAGTTGATGATTCTATCCAAGGTTCAAAAAAACTCGACATGGTTTCGTCATGACGCGTCATTACTCCAAGGCTTGTACTTTGTGTCAAACTTTGATAAAATGTCGTTTTAAGTCATATATGTATATAAAAATGAATAATAGTAGAAAATATATATAAAAAATTATATATTATATACAAAATTGTCGCTTTAGGTCACGTCTTACAAACGACGTAGCTAGCCACGACACGAAAACGGTTGAGGCTAGACATCACCGCCAAGTCACACCTAACGTTATTTAAAACCTTGATTTTGTCATATTTCATGCAAAATTAATTTTCCAAATAAAAACAATTAATATATAAAAACAAATAAAACCAACTAACATATAAATCAAGTTCATCAACAAAAGTTAACAATCTTAACACAAACATACAAAAGTAATTACCGTAACACCAAAATCCATAGTTTAAACTTTAAAATAATCCAACTTAACAAACGTCATAATCTAATCTTACATTGGCCTCTTCTCATATATTTGTCATCTAAATCTAACATGTTTAAAACTTGTGCAATCTCTACATAAACACAAAATAAAAATGTTATTAGTATTTAATAAAAAGTAATAATTGTATTGAAAAAGAAAATAGGTTGTAATTTTTTACCCAAAGTTATATCATCATCCTTCAAGATGTCGTCAACGTTGTCGATTATCGGATTTGTAGACTTTCTCACACATCTTGACTGCATAACAAAGCTTCAACTATCAACGTCGATAAACTAGTATGATACTCACTTACAACTTTACCACATGTGCTAAATGCGGACTCGGTCGCCACACTTGAGATTTGTATCACCAATATGTCTAACAACAAAACAATTAAATTGTCACGACATTAATTTATAAAGAAACTATAAAATACTAAAAAAGTAATCACCTTTCGCCATCCGAGCAACTGTCGGGAACCTAATCGCATTTACTCTCCACCAACCGAGAATTAAAGATTCTTTTTAATATTTAAAAAATATTCCATTTCAAATAGGTTCGTAACTCGTTATCTGTTGGACCTGGGTTGTTATGTCCCGGTACAAAGAAAACCGTTGAAAAAAATAGTTATCATCATCACAATCAATGAGTATTTGACTCGCATTTTATTGAGAAGACTCGCCATCGTCAAATCTTTTCAAGTAGGTGATAAATAAATTATTATCTTATTCTCAACCTCTCAGACCATTTGACATGCTTTTCTGTCTATGCTTACGGAGGTCAATGACGATTCCATATACCCGATCATTTTTTTAAATGCATGTAACAAAAAAGCTGATTTGGTGGTAGGATAAAGCAAAACCATAAAGTACATAAAATCGTTCATCTTGTTGTGGGCGTCCCAATACTTGTTGTATTTCGTCTTCATGTCCTTTACCATTTTTGAAAAACAATGGTTTGGTTGACCAGTTTTTTAGATGTATGTCCACATCTAAGACTTCCCGTATAAAAAGATTTACCAAAGGTTTTGATGTAGCCGAAACAATCTCTTTTGTCTTTAATTTTTCAAAGAACGCCATCATATCTGTTACCATTTCGCAGTCAGAATTTTTCGGTACTCTACCGAGATCCCTTTCATATGATTTATCTATCAAAGTTACATAAAATTTAGAATTATAGTCTAAAAAAATAACTGAAATATTTCAGCTTTGATATCCTAATTTTGGAAGATTGTAATTAATTGAATATAACACCAAAAAATGAGAAATTTATAGTCTAAAATCATCTACAAACCCCAAATTACATGTTGGAAAAAACCGCATGTCAATTCGACTTAAAACGAATGTGATATATTTGTCTAAATATTTTCATAGAATACAAAAGTTTAAAATAATAGTTGAAAAGTTGAAATATTTCAACTTTGATATCTCAACTCCGTAGAATTGTAATTCATTTAATATAACATCAAAAATAACAAAATTACAATCTAAAATCATCTGCAAACTCTAAATTACACGTTGGAAAAAACTGCATGTCAATCCGAATTAAAACGAATAAGATATGTTTGTTTAAAGATTTTCATAGAATACAAAAGTTTAAAATAATAGCTGAAAAGCTAAAATATTTGAGTTTTGATATCCCAACTTTGAAGAATTGTAGTTCATTGAATATAACACCAAAAAAACGACAAAATTGTAGTCTAAAAACTCATCTACAAACTCTCGTTAGAAAAAAATGCATATCAATACGACTTAAAATGAATGAGATATGTTTGTTTAACGATTTGAAAATATTTTCTTTTAAATCAGGTCCAAAAATTGGGTTTTACCCGGATCCGACTGGACCGCAGACGTAAAAAAAACAGACAGGTTTTGATCAATTCTTAGAATCGATAACCAGCCCAAGGTCCAAAAAAAGGTCCAGGTCCGGTCCGATCCACGGGTCTAAATGTTCACCCATACTACGTTTTACTAAAAAATATTGGTTGAGGTAAATTTTTTTTGTCGCATGATCGATACAAAAATAAAATTTCAATGCAAAATTGGTCCCTCAACTTAACAGTTATGCAAGATACTTGTTAAATCTCATATGTGTGATGAATATTTTTTCCATTTCATTTATTTGCTTGTTTGTTTTTTTCTTAAGCTCATGACTCTCTATTAAAGAGTCAACGTCTCCTAACTCTCTCTCTCTCTCTCTCTCTCTCTCTCTCTCTCTCTCTCTCTCTCTCTCTCCTTACTTTCCCGTCAGCTTCATCTTTATCGTGTAACCCTAGAAGCAATCGACAATGGTGATGTGTTATTGTGGTAAAATGGTGATCGTGGATAGATGGAAACCCAGTGATGGGATTTTGGTCAAGCCTAAACCGGTACGCGAACTAATTCAAACCCTTGTTCGATTTTCCCTTGCTTTCTTTTGATATATTTTCAAAATTCTCTTTATTTTTTTATAGGAATCAACATATGTGTTTTTTTTGGCTGGTTTGATACACCAATGTGTAAAAGAGCAAAAAAAAAATCAGGATTGTTGAAATCCATGAACATGCCTCAAGATTTGTTGGGCGGAATGGAGGAAGAACTGAGAATATTAAAGTTCTACATGATTAGCAACTAATTTTTTAGCGATGTTTGTTATCTTCAAAATAGTATTTATGGATGGTTGTTGTAATCGATGTTTTTGGTGGTGGTGTTTTTTTGGTGTAACCTTGTGTTTATGGTGATGTTTCTTTTTTTGTAATGTTTGTGTAAGGTTATGGTTTAGTGTAATCTAGGTTTTTGTAGTTGTAATGTTAACAATTAAAAGATCAATGAAATTACTTGTTGTTGTTCAAAATGTATGAAATGTTAGTTGTAATGTGTACAAGTTATACGTATAAGAAAATCAAGATGACAAAAGTGTGACATCCGTCAAAACTCAGGTTACTACCCAACGTGAACATCACAACTTTCGTGTGTATATATAATTTAGTTCTGGATTTTGTTATAGAATCAATTCGTGACTCAGTAGATACATCGGAACAATTAGATGCAAGTTAGTACATACTTAGCAATCACATGGATATGTGTGTGATTCAACTATTTTATAAAAGTGCCAAAAATCTAAACCTTGTGACATGTTACGAAATATAGTTAATCAAGATGCAAAATTTAGAGATAAATATAATACTTGGAATACTTAACTAATTTAATGTAACAACGTAAATTTCCAAAACAATTTTTCATTTTTAAATCATACTTTTAATCATAAAACAATATCAAAACATAATGTATCCAATGTCATCATCACAAAACAATTCCCAGAATCTCAACATAATCTCTATGAGTGTGTACTGATCATGTCGGCGCCTTCCCGCGATCCTCACTGGTACCTGAAACACATAACACACAACACGGTAAGCATAAATGCTTAGTGAGTTACCCAAAATACCACATACAACACATACGTCACTCGAGGCTACAGTACGACCCTCCGGTCGATGTGTCTCAACGGGACCCTCCAGCCCCGTAGCTCGTTGGACCCTCTGGTACGGTCATAGCTCGTCGGACCCTTCGGTCCAGTCTGTGTCGTTGGACCCTTTGGTCCGGTCTATATCGTTGGGCCCTCCGGCCCAGTCTGTTCAACACATAGCATACATATAACACAATGCACATAATCTCATATATACACATATCATACAAGACCCTCTGGTTTACACATAAATACCACTCTAGGTAATGTATAATGAGAAGACTTACCTCGGGTATCTCGGATAATCTCGCACACGAAAACACTGATCTAGTCCCCGCCTAAACACATAAACATCACTCTCGAATAATTAAAGGCTCTCAAAGACTAGATTACATCCCTTCCTACAATCCCACAGAAGGGTAAAAGACCATTTTACCCCTCCCTGATCCAAAAGTCCAAATGTTGACCAAAACCCGAAAAGTCAACGAAAGTCAACAGGGGCAATACGCGACACGTACCAGCTCTTGTACGCTGGGCGTACTCCGGCGATCCAGAATCGGGGTCTCAGACCCTTACGCTGCGCGTACTGAGATTTACGCCCAACGTAAGTCTCAGTTTCATGCATTCATGGATTTTGGTCTTAAACGGTTAAGACATAAACTCAAACTGCAGATCTGACTTCTCTAAGACCACTTAATCCATAAAGTCGAAACCTTTAAGCCTTTGCATGGCTGTAAAGGTCCCTAATCACTTTAACACCTTTCCTTCTTTCTCATAAAGTCTAGATCTCATGCTTGGCTCAATATTCACGTCCAAGATTGAATTTTTATGAACCTACAACTCATTTTACTCTGAAATATGGCAGATCTAGGCTTATGGAGACCATTTGCTCATAAAGTCTCCACCTTGGGACCAAAAACCCTAAAATTTGGTCCAAGAAGCACAAATCACAAATGACAAGGAAAGCTTTGAGCTTTTTACCTCAGAAAGAAGCTCCAACCTCTGTAGAACTCAGATCTACTCTTGTCCACCAACTTCTAGCTCCTAAAATGGCCTCCTTTTCTCTTTCACCACCTTGAAATGGCACTTTGAAGCTTAGAACACACACACACAAAAGCTAGGAACGAAGGGTATCTCTCTATTAGGGTTTCACTCTCTGAAATGGTGGTTGAGGATAAGGCCTTAACATTCCTTTTATAGTGCACAAGCCACAATTTAGGGTTTGCATCTGGGCCGGTTACGCCCGGCGTAACCTTAGGTACGCCCAGCGTACCTAGGCGAGTCCGCGTCCAACTTAAGCGCATGAATACGCGCAGCGTACTCTTCAGTACGCCCAGCGTACTCATTTGCCTTAATGTTTCCTTTAAGGGGCCAAACTTGACAACTTGGAAAAGAAGAAGGGTATAAGAGATGTACCTGAATTTCGGGATGTTACATTTAATTAAGTATTTAACTAGTTTATTAGTCAAATAAACTCAATGTATTCTTCTAATTCTATATGATTAAATCACAAAAGTATTACATATGTTTATTAGAATTCAAATTATAGACCCAATTATATAACTTAAATACTTCATAAATAAACCTTTATATTTTACAAACTTATATTCCAAATTTTATAAAAATTCACAGCTAAATTTTATAAATGATGCCAATTACCAAGAGAGATCTCTCTTTCATTCTCTTATACCCAAAACTTCGGCCACCACCTCTAGACTTCCCTCTCCGTTTTGCTTTAAAGTCATTTCTTTCTATTTATTCGTTCCTTTTACCACTCCAACGCTTCTCCCATTCTCCTAGAAAAATTCTCTCTCAAAACTCCCTCGACATGGTGATAGCAGGGTGCAAAACCCTAAGTTTTGGGCCTTAAGCCCTATTTAAGAAACCTTATGATTAGGGTTTGCTTTCAAATCATCCCCCATCCCCCTAAAACAACCCTAAAGCGTATGTGTGTGTATTATTGGTGAATGAGTATGTGTTCTTGGCTTTTAAAGGCTTAATGAGAAAAAAGAATGTGGTTCAAGCTAGTGGTGGGAATTGTTGTTGTTGAGGACTGCTCCTTCAACCATCCTTAGGCTCCAGAAGGTATAAAGTTTATAGCTATGCTTAGTGTGTGACTCTTTGGTTTTTGGAGGGTTAGTATAAAAAACCAGCCCCACGGTATAAACAAATAAATATAGAAGTAATAACCAACTCATCACTTCGTATTATCTGGATCCAATAACTCAGCGGTAGAGTGTCACCTTGACGTAGTGGAAGTCATTAGTTCGAGCCTGATTATCCCTAAACCCAATGTGAGTTTTGATATTTTGATTTTGCTACCCCGTCGTGATTGAATGAGAATGGACAAGAGGCTCGTGGGTTGCTTGTGATATTTTGAGTCTTTTTTTAGTGGAAGAAAGTGAATCCTTGGAGTTTGAAGGAACCCTAGGACCTTGGATGAGATTCGTGTTAGTTTTTGGACCTTAGGGTCCCATAAAGTTTGTATCTTGATCAAAAATCAACCATGCATAGAGTTTATAGGTTATTTGGCTTCCTTTTGTGCTAGGGTTTGAGATTTAGGCTTCTAGAGCTTTGGAAATGGATAAATTTGGAAACTTTATGTAACGTCCCAAAAATTAAGACTACAAAATTTCGTTTGTATATTAATAAAACTATTATTCAAAACATCATCATAAAAATCCTGGTGAAACAAAGCGTATCAACAACACAAAACATCAGAGTAATATAAAATGTGGAACGAGGTGGTGTGTGCACTGCAATCATCCATGGTTCTTCCCTTTCGAACCAGAAGTACCTGAAAACATAAACTGAAAACCGTAAGCATAAAGCTTAGTGAGTTCTCCAAAATACCACATACCATACATATCAAACATATAGCGGGCCCCGCCTGTCATTGAGCCCCGCTCAGTATACAGATCCGTCAGTCATCGGGCCCCGCCCGATATACATATAACATACAAACATATGCAATAATCACAAAGATAAATAGCATACTGGATAGTCATCGGGCCCTGCCCGGTAAACATATAAACACATATGACATGATGCAAAAGTCACGCAAACAACTAGCATCCTAAACATACAAACCATGGGCCAACATTGATGTTTTCGACCCGCTAAACACAGTGAGGAACTCACCTCTAGTTGCTGAAACACTCAAATGAATCTCGGTCTGCTGGTCCGGAAGATCCCCACGCTATCATCATCCAATTAATAGTTAGATCTCGACCCATAACCAAGAATCTAAGCTACTTAACCCACAACCAGGGTAAAAGACCATCTTACCCTTTTTTTACTTGGCCCAAAACCAAGGCCCAACCCAACTACGCAAAAGGCCCAAATCCTAAATGGCAACCCGAAGCCCAATATGGCCTAATCTTCCAAATTAGGCCCAAAATCCATTATGGGCCTAAATCTAAAGGAGCCCAAAATACTAGAAAAAGCCCAAAATCAGAAGACTAATGGCCCAACAAGGCTCAATCTTTAAAGTCCAAAACATGGCCCAATACCGAAAATGTCAAGCCCAAAAGTCCATACGCCGAGTACACGGGGGGTACTCAGCTAGTACGCTTAGCGTACTCCTTCCAGGGCCAGTACGCGCAGTGTACCAGCTGGGTATGCCCAACGTACTCCCCATACTACCAACCCACTCAATTAAGCACTTAATCGGTTAAGAAAACATGTTAAACTATCATATCTGATTCTAAAGGGTAACTTATCACGTAAAGTTGGGAACTTTACACTCATGCATGCCTTAACGGGCCTCAATGCTCAAAAAGAGCTTAATAAAGGTCTTAATACTTGCATGGACCAATATCCTCCATAAAGTTTGCATTTTTATGAACTAGGGACCTCATTGGAGCTAAGATCTAACATCCATGGATTCTGGAGTAGATCAAAAGCTCGACTTTGAACTCAAAAGACTTAAAAATGCATATATAACCCCATGAAAATAGATCTAGCACAAAGGACCATCAAGGTGGGAACTTTTTACCTCAAAAGGCTTGCTAAGGTGAAGGTAACTTTGGATCTACAAGCTCAAGCTACTCCTCCAAGTGTTCTTCTTCTTCTTCCTCGCCACAAACACCAACAAACTCACTTTCAAGCTCTAACCTCACCAAATACACTTAGGGTTTCGTTTTCAGGGTAAAGGGAGATGGAGGTTGGTCTATAAATGTCCAAGAGGTGGATTAAGATGTTTAAATAGGGTACAAACCCTAAAAATTAGGGTTTGCCCAAACCATGCGTACGCCCAATGTACGTGGGTGAATCCCACGACCAATAAAACGCCCCGCGTACTAGCCAGGGCCCAAGATGAAAAGGATTTGCATTAAGGGCTAAAAGGAAACTTACTAGAATATAAATGTTACACTTTATCCCTGAATGGCGTAAATCGATCCAGATATGAGCTCTAGAGCTCTAGAAATAAGGGTTAAAAAGTTAATGGATTAAATTGATACAAGACGTTACCACGACGTGGCTATGTTCTTGCCATGACGTGGTGGAAATGGTTTTGGCGACCATTTTGGCGTATAGCCACCACAACGTGGCCATGGTGTGGTCACGACGTGGTAACCCGACTATTGACTCGATCATTGACTTTTTGACTAAGTTTGACTTTAGGTTAAACTTTAGGGTTCAGGTCTTAGGTTGAGAATTGACCCTTATAAAATGTCTAGGTGGGTGTTGTATTGGTTTCTTTGTGGGTGATGATCTGTAAATGTATCTCCTTATGTCAGCGAGATGAGTTTTTTCACTATACTTTGGACTACAATATGGATCATTTGTATGATAGGATGTTGATATGTTGTATGGTTCTATTAGGCATGTAGATCTGTTATAATTACATATGCTTGTTTGTTTAGTAGTTTGTTGTTATATGTATATGCCAACATATTGTGGTTAGGTTGAGGCGGTTCAGCTGTGTGTTGAAGGCCAAGATATTCGATGGTCCAACTTTATGTTGTAGGCCCAAGGAGGGTGGTCCAACTTCATATTGTAGGCCCAAGGGGGCGGTCCAACTTTATGTTGAAGGCCCGGGTGGTGGGCCAGCCTTACGCTGCAGGCCTTGTGTGCATGCATTGTATATGTGTTGTTGTGTGGCGTATTTTGGGGAACTCACTAAGCATTGTTTACAGATTTGGATTTAAATGTTTCAGGTACTTATGAGGATCGGGGGAAGCAAAGGCGTGACTGTACACACTATCCCGAAGACTTTATGTTTTTTGGAGATGTTATGTCACTATACTCTAATTGATTCTGGTTTGTGAAGCAATTATTTTTATGGTGTTGACTTTTATGAAAATGGCTACTATTTTTTTTTTTAAAAATTGAAAAAATTTACCATGTTTTTTCGAGATGTTACACTGACCATCGTCCATCGCGATCGTCATACACTTGTGTTGTCTCATCGATGACTCAAACATCGTTCACAACAACCGAAATGCCGCCATCATTCCCCTTCGTTGCCCCTGATTATTATGAAGAACATAAAACAAGATGGAGCAAGTCTGATTCTATTTTTTAAATTTTTTTTATTCTATTTTGGGTTCCATAAAGTCAAAGGGATGTTTGAGATTGTTTTTTAGGCAAAAATGTTTATTGACGTTTGCAAGATGGAGCAAGTCTGATTCTATTTTTTAAATTTTTTTTATTCTATTTTGGGTTCCATAAAGTCAAAGGGATGTTTGAGATTGTTTTTTAGGCAAAAATGTTTATTGACGTTTGATGGTGACAAAATGAGTTTTTAAAAATGTTTGGATTATTTTTATGGTGACAATAACCAATAAGTCAATAAGTTAAGTGTTTGGCTTTAAATCTTTTTTTTTTGGTTAAAAAGCTAAAAATGTGTGTTTTTTTTAAATCTACTTTTACATGTATTTTAAAATATACTTTTTAAAACTAACGGAAAAACTATATTGAAAGATATTTTTGAATTTGCTGTTTTTCGCTTTTTGTCTGTCACATCGTTGTCATGCTATTTTCTCCTCACCATCCCTACATCCATAGGAAATGGTAACATCTCCCCACCTTTTTTTTAATCTTTTTTATTAAATATATAAAATTATAATTTAATAGTTTTCTAAATATTTACAATAATAAAAGATGAATATTTCATTAATTTAATAATAAAAACCATTAGATAGAAAAAACAACAAATTAACTAAAATAAACAACGTAAAATAAATGTACTTGAAATATTTTTTTCATAATTTACTCTATTACCGACAAAACCATCGCGAGTTCATCTCCTGAAAGATGGTTGATGTATTGCGTTACAAATTTCATATCACGACTTTTTTGTTTTTTTCTTGCACTTTTTTGCTTCTTTTTTTGCGATTTTTTTCTCAATCGGTTTCTCTTTTTTGAATTGCAAACGTCTTTCGAAATCCAAATTATATATTTCAAAGCTACTTGTCACCTTGCGCACGTCATCACCTTTGTCCGATCCCGATGCATTAGACGAAGACCCTATATTTTTTATTTATCTTTACCAATCGAACGAAATATTTATTCAAGCTTAAAGACGACATCTTGGCTCAAGTCTAACCCGAAAATGAGTATTTGATGAAATTGTATAACTCTTCTAATAATTTTTAGTTCTTTTTGAACCACCTTCTTTTTTCTTCTTTTTTCAATTAAGTCTTTCCATTTTTGGCGACATGATTAAAATTTCCAAACCGCGACAAATTTGAGTGGCTTCCGGTTATTATAGATTTAAAATATTTCAAACAACGTTTTGAAAATGTCTTTATCACTTTGTCCGCTTTTTCTTTGGTTCATCAAGTTGTTGTACACCCTGTTGAACTTTGTAACCATCTTGTTTATTTCACAAAACTTTGTCATACATTGGTGCTTTGAACGGTAGTTGCCAAGACCTATTTCGTTGAGAAACCATTCAGTAATGTGTTGTCAAAATGTTATTGTGCTTATGCATTTTCATACATGGGATCCTTTGAGATGTGGATCAATGATTTCGCTAGTTTTTTCTTTTCTTTTGGTGTCCATTGTCGAGGAGATGTCTTTCATTTTATAGTCTAGGATTTTCCCTTTCCCTTTTCCTTTTCATTTACGATTGGATGGTATGGGTTAGGTAGGTTGTATTTTCCGAAGAAATTCAATTCCTAACTTGGTCGGGGGCTGGCTTCTCGGAATTTACTCAGGAAGAACGGAAAAAATATGAAAATAGGTTAGGTTAACGGGTGATATAGAGTAATATCATGATATTTGTTGATAGTGAAAGTGTGAGGGTTAAGGTGAAAATTTTGGGCATCAAGTTGTGGTTGATAAACCGACTAATCAACGACAATATTTCGAATCGCCGTTGTTGAACCACTTGCCCGCAACTTGTTTCAACCGGATCTTTTAGGCGACTTTGGTGAGAAAGTTGTTTGGATTCATTTTGGTAATAGAAAGTGTAGAGTTTTGTTTGAAATGAATAGTAGAAAGTATAATAGTTATGTGAAATAAAGTATTACATATGATATTCTTAGTGGTTTATTTATATATTTTTTGAGAAATAGCCATCTATAGCCGATGAATGGAATAATAAATACGACACAATGAAAGTACCTTGAATAGCATGGACACCCACCACCTACATTGGTCGGTGTGGTGTTTACCACGGTATCAATACAATACCTTATAATGCGCAAGATGTTTATTTTGATATACTTAACTTAAAAAAAAAAAAACAAAGTCTGATAATTGTTTTGTAAAACAATCTTAAACATCCATTTTTTTTGAGTTCCATAAAAAAAAGCAAGTGCTGCTTTTGTTTTTATTTTTGAACGAAATAGATATAAAAAATTGTAATTTACTCGGTTGAAATGAATTTTATATCTCGTTTTCTTAAATTTTAATTCGCTTAAATTCAAAATCCATCGATTTTTAATTCTTTTGATTAAAAGTTTTATCTTTTAATATAAAAAATTAAAATCAAATATATTATAAAATTCAAAAAGGATAACACTAAAATAGGATTAGGATTTAGGAGGGGAGGACTTATCCTGTTCTTTTTCAAAAACCAAACAAAAAGGAAATAAACAGAACGGAGACTCCTCTCCCGCCCCAAACGCATATCTTTGATATCTTCTCGTTCTTCCCATTATTCTTCATCTTCTTGCTGCTAACTGCTCAGGACAGCTTCTGTTTTTAACACTTCAGGTACAGATTTAGTTAATCTGTATATGATCTTTGATTATGCGTTTACAACACCTTCTTTATATAATTACCACCTCTTTTCCTTTTCTTTTTTTCAGGAAATTGTAATTGTTTCATAATGACGACCGGTGTTTGTGAGGTTGAAATTGAGAATGGTAATGTTTTTTCCGGTGATTCCTCATGTGAGTTTGTTGGTGGGAGTGATGAGGTGATCGGTGGTGGTGGGAGAATGGTTGAATGCTCTGCCTTCGGGACTAATAGCATTGCTCTTGGGTCTGGATGGTGAGGTGGAAGGCATTAACGAAGAAGTGAACATCAAAAAAAGCTCGACTGTAAATTAACTTGGAAGGCTGAAGAGTGGTGTCGTTTCTGAGGACTCTGTGAACATTCATCTGGATGTGAGCCATGGCGAGGTTGGGGAAGTCTCTGCAACAACCTGTTGTGAAGTGGATAAGTTAATGTTGGAATCTCAATTCCTTAATTCCCTCCTTGTCTTCCACTCACCATATTTCCAGGAAAAGCAAAAGGAATACCATCAAGATGTTGGGTATCTTTTTCTATTTTATATTATAAAGCTTACTCTAGCATATATCGAGTTATGAAATATGCAGTACAACACAAACACAGTGTAAACAAGTTTGGTTTTGAGTTATATTTCCAAATCAATCAAAGAGATATTTTGATATATTTGTCTGTGTTTATACAATTGCTATACTAGAATTGTTTATACAATTGCTATACTATACAATTGCTATACTAGAATTGGTATCAGAGCCTTGAAATCAGTCAAGGGGAACTGAGAAATCAAGGAAGCTTATCTGTTTAAAATGTCCGATGTTGAAGATGATCGAAGTGGGGGTGCTGCTGCTCCTCCGACGAGAATCAAGGAAGTCGGAACCACATCGGTGGTCTACCCAATGTTAACCCAGACAAATTACACTGTCTGGGCTCTACGCATGAAGGTCATCCTGCGTATACACAAGGTTTGGTCAGAAATCGAACCTGGAACAACTAAAGTTGAAGAAAAAGACTGCTTAGCAGTAGTCTTACTATATCAAGCAATTCCCGAAGCACTTGTGATGCAAATTGGGGATGTCAGCTCTGCAAAGGCTCTCTGGGAAGCAATCAAGGCCCGTCACGTTGGCGCTGATCGGGTGAAAGAAGCCCGGCTTCAAACCCTGAACACCGATTTCGATCGGTTGAGGATGAATGAAACGGAGACCATCGACTCTTTCACCGGAAAGCTCTCCGGTTTAGCTTCGAAATCTGCATCGCTTGGTGAAACGATAGACGAATCGAAGCTTGTGAAGAAGCTTCTGAAGGTCGTTCCCAGACGATTCATCCATTTGGTAGCATCACTCGAGCAGGTGCTCGATCTGAAATCCGTGGGCTTCGAGGACGTAGTCGGACGTCTGAAAGCTTACGAAGAGAGAATAAGAGAGGTAGATGATAGCAGAGATGGTGGCGCGAAGGTGTTGTTTGCCTCGAGATCGACTGGCGGCTGGAGCGGTGGTGGAGCATCTGGTTCGTCCGGAGGATCATTGGGAGGGACGAAGGAAAAAGGGGGATCAAAAGCTTATAATCGGGGGGACAAAACCGGGTCGGGTGGATCCGGTGGAGTCGGGTCTTCGAATGGATCCGGGTCAAAATCAACCCGACCCAATTCGGCCCAAAACAATAATAAGCCCAATAACCGGCCCAATTCTAATTCGGACTCGAACCGTAACCCGAAAAAAGATCTGTCAAAAATTATTTGTTACAGATGCGATAAATCGGGCCATTACGCATCCAAATGTCCGGACCGAACCCAAAAATTCCAAGAAAGTAATTTTACTGAACACGACGATGCCGATGAAACAGTATTTCTACACGAGTCCGTATTTTTGAACGAAGAGAAGGTGATACCGTCTCGATACAACTCACAAGAAAACGATGTGTGGTATTTGGACAACGGGGCAAGTAATCACATGACGGAAAATCGTTCATTTTTCTCCGAACTCGACGAAGGAATAACCGGAAAGGTCAAATTCGGTGATAATTCGTGTGTCGAAATAAAAGGGAAAGGCTCAATTGTTTTCCAAGGAAAATCGGGGCAACAACGATTGATAACGGAGATTTATTTCATTCCGGATTTGAAAAATAATATTTTCAGTCTTGGACAAGCAACCGAAGCCGGGTGCGATATTCAGATGAAAGACAACTATTTGACAATGCATGATGCCGACAACTGCTTATTAATGAAGGTACAAAGAACTCCAAACCGCCTTTATAAAATACAGTTGCCCATTGGAGTACCTATTTGCCTTCATTCAAGACTAAGTGAAGACACGTGACGCTGGCATGCAAGACTTGGACACATCAATTTCGAGTCAATGAAAAAGATGTCCAAGAAAGGTCTAGTCAAAGGGTTACCCTATTTTGACAGTGAGAATCAATTGTGTGAATCTTGCTTGGTGGGCAAGCAAACAAGAAAGTCATTTCCATTAATGACGACGTACAAAGCAACACGACCATTGGAGCTAGTTCACGGTGATTTATGTGGTCCGATAACACCGTCAACGAAGGGTCAAAATCGATACATTTTCACACTAATTGACGATTTTTCACGGTATATGTGGATTTTTCTCTTAAAAGAGAAAAGTGAGGCGTTTTTACACTTCAAAAAATTTAAAGCTTTGGCGGAGAATGAGCTCGGAAAGTCTTTAAAGGTGTTTCGAAGTGATCGAGGAGGTGAGTTTACTTCGCTCGAGTTTAATTCCTTTTGTGATATAAATGGAATCAAACGTCATCTTACCGCCCCATATTCACCACAACAAAACGGTATTGTGGAACGAAGAAACAGAACACTTATGGACATGACACGAAGTATCATGAAGGCGATGCATGTTCCAAACTACCTATGGGGAGAAGCGGTAAAACATTCCACAAACCTGATCAACCGTGTTTACACAAGAGTACTTGGTGATACAACTCCGTACGAGAAGTTGTATAAAAGAAAACCTAATTTGGAAAACGTACGCATCTTTGGGTGTTTAGCATATGCAAAAGTTGAACCGGTAAACGTGAAAAAATTGGATGCAAGATCAAGACCATTGGTTCATCTTGGTTCTGAACCGGGTACAAAAGCCTATCGGTTATTTAACCCGGTTACACAAAAAATAATCGTAAGTCGAGACGTTATTTTTAATGAAACCAAAGGATGGAATTGGGTTAACGAAGCTACACCTGACAATGAAGAACCAGGATCATTCATAGTACCATGGGATTTACCGGAAGATGAGGCAAACAACAACCAAGGAAACGATGTAAACAACGAACCAAACGAATCGGATCACGAGATTGAAGACGGAGTGGAGGTACAAGAAAATGAGCAACCAAGTCCGGTCAACAACAACGTAAACAATGTTCAAAACCAAAGGCCCACAAGACCAAAGGTGCTTCCAATTCGATTACGAGATTATGTACTTTATGTTGATGACATTGAAGAACTTCTCCTAGCAACCAATGACGAGCCGGTATCGGTTGAAGAGGCGAAGAAAGAACCAGAGTGGGTCAAAGCCATGAATACAGAAATCAATTCGATCAACAAGAACAATACTTGGTCTCTCGTAAACAAACCTATGGGGGTGAAGCCCATTGGACTCAAATGGGTGTTCAAGCTGAAGAAAAATGCAGATGGCACCATAAACAAACACAAGGCGAGGTTGGTTGCTAAAGGGTACGTACAACAACCTGGTATTGACTTTCAAGAAGTATTTGCTCTGGTAGCTCGCATCGAAACCATACGGTTTCTCATTGCCTTAGCCGCTACCAATGGATGGGAGCTTCACCACTTGGATGTCAAGACGGCTTTCTTACATGGAGAGTTGAGAGAAACCGTCTATGTGTATCAACCGGAAGGCTACATAAGGAAAGGCGACGAGCACAAGGTGTACCGTCTTTCAAAAGCACTATATGGTCTTAGACAAGCACCGAGAGCATGGAATACAAAACTTGATGGGATTTTGAAAGGAATGAAATTTCACAAGTGCATGAAAGAACCATCGGTGTACCGGAAGAATGAAGGATCCAACTTGCTAATTTTAGCAATCTATGTTGATGATTTGTTTGTCACAGGTACAAATTTGAGCATGATCAAAAGGTTCAAATTTGAAATGTCCAAGAACTTCGAGATGTCTGATCTTGGAAGATTAACTTACTACCTGGGCATTGAAGTCAAACAGGATGAATCGGGGATTACAATAAACCAAGAAGCGTATGCACAACGCATTCTGAAGGAAGCCGGTTTACATGATTGCAATCCTACCCACATTCCCATGGATCCAGGAACCAAAATGTCGAAGGCCGAAGATGAACCCGAAATCGACCCGACACAATACCGAAAGTTGGTAGGATGCCTTAGATATCTCTTGCAGACAAGACCCGATATGGCATATGCGGTTGGAGTTGTTAGTCGATACATGCAAGATCCATGAGAATCACATGGTGTTGCAATCAAACACATCCTAAGGTATTTACGAGGAACAACGGGATACAGAATCAAGTACGAGAGGATGGGACAAAATCGAATAATTGGTTACAGTGATAGTAGTCATAATGTTGATCCAGATGACGGAAGAAGCACAACTGGTCATATTTTCTACTATGGGTTGTCTCCAATAACATGGTGTTCTCAAAAGCAAGATACTGTTGCTTTATCATCTTGCGAGGCGGAGTTCATGGCTGCAACTGCGGCTGCATGTCAAGCAATATGGCTTCAAGGTTTGCTAGGCGAAATCATGAACAAAGCACAAGAGAAGGTGGTCCTAAGAGTTGATAACAAGTCAGCTATCGAACTCACGAAGAATCCTGTTTTTCACGGAAGAAGCAAACACATTCACACGAGGTTTCACTTCATTCGTAAGTGTGTTGAAAAGGAACAAGTGGAGGTGAAGTACATTCCAGGTGAAAAACAAAAGGCAGACATTCTCACAAAACCATTGGCTCGAACCAAGTTCAAGACAATGCGGGACTTGATCGGGATTGAAGACATCTTTAGAAGGACTTAAAGATTGGCGGTGATCGGGAATCTCTAGAAGGACTTAGAGATTCGGGGGTGATTGTTGGAATCTCAATTCCTTAATTCCCTCCTTGTCTTCCACTCACCATATTTCCAGGAAAAGCAAAAGGAATACCATCAAGATGTTGGGTATCTTTTTCTATTTTATATTATAAAGCTTACTCTAGCATATATATATATATATATATATATATATATATATATATATATATAGCATATATCGAGTTATGAAATATGCAGTACAACACAAACACAGTGTAAACAAGTTTGGTTTTGAGTTATATTTCCAAATCAATCAAAGAGATATTTTGATATATTTGTTTGTGTTTATACAATTGCTATACTAGAATTGTTTATACAATTGCTATACTATACAATTGCTATACTAGAGTTAAATGGGTTTGAGGACTTGGGTGATGTAGGCTTGATAGGTAAAGACTCGTGTTATGTAGTCAAGACAGTTGAAGACTCCGGCGATAAGGTCCAGACAGTTGAAGACTCGGGTTATGTAGTCAAGATAGTTGAAGACTCGGGTTATGTAACCAAGACAGTTGAAGACTCGGGGGATGTGGTTCAGACAGATGTGTTGTTGAAGACTCTGGTGATGTGGTCCAGACATTTCAAGACTCCGGTGATGTTTTCAAGCCAGTTCAAGACTCGGGTGATGTGGTCCAGACAGTTGAAGACTCGCGTGATGTAGTCGAGCCAGTTCAAGACTTGGGTTTTGCTAATGATCCAATGGAGAATGGGGATACTGAAGTAAGAGTTATTGATGAAGCTCGATTATCGGACATTGTTGGTGAGGATGCCAAGTCAGGGGAGCAAGGGGAGCAAGTGAAAGGTAATCCAGAATTCATAATAGAAGAGATTGAATTTCTTGAATTAGATGTTAAATCTGAGGATCAGAACAAGAAGAATGTTGAAATCGTGGTTACCGATCGTGTTCAAAATACTTGCAACGAAGATGCTGATACGGAAGTTCAACAACTATCGGAAATTGATGATAATAAGGAATCTAAAATGTTGGTTATGAAAAATGTTGAAGATACTCCAAACTCGGATGACGATATAACACAATCAGTTATGGCTGAACATAAACAGGAGACAGAAGCCAACAATTATCCAATCACATATCATACTACAATTTCACAGGTAGAGATTGATTTTACTGATGTCAATGATGAAAAACAATCAGAAGAATTTGAAGTTAAGGAAGCTCCTATTGTCCACAAATTAATCTTCCCTGATTCATTAGTGATCCCTGATATAACGATGCAGTTTGGCTCATTCAGTCTTCATAAGAAGGATCAAAATCAGGAGACTGAACCCAAATGCAGTGCCAACAGTAATAATCTTGAAATAGTCATATGTGTTGACAAGGTAGTCAAAGATATGGATGACATGGTTCCTATGTTTTCTGTAGAGGCTTCAAGTGAGTTTGTTAATCTTCAAATTGAAGATACTGATAGCAAGGTATGATTTCACTCTTTTTACTTTCTATTGTTCTTACACAAACATCTGACCAGTTTTCTATCACGTATTATACTATATGTTGTAGTTCATTATTGGTTTTTGTTCTTGAAGCAGATACACAAAATGGAGGATATGATACACCATGAACCATTGGACTTAAAAGATAAGAATCAGTTCATTTGCGAAATCAAGCAATCGAAGAGTTATGTTTCAAATATGGGAATCCATGATGAAACTCAACATGCCTTAAACCAGAAAAGGGAGATAGAGGAGCACCTGAAGGTACATATACCTTCATATATCACCACTTTGTATGATTCTTAGACTACATTTTAAAGGGATAAATAGCTTGAATTTTGAATTGTATGCAGAATTCAGAAAAAGAAATCAACTCATTAGAAGATAATGTATCAAAACCTGAACCTGAAGTGGCGGCTTTAGAAATAAAGAAAACACATGAAGAAAATGAAAAAGAAAAAGAAGTACAAATTCCATTCCAAGCTGCGGCTAAACCAAAATCCATTTCAGTGTTTTCAACGGTTGAACATAGAAAAAAGAAGACGAAACACACTCACACTGATTATCAAACTGTAGGAAAAGTAGCTGGGAAATTTAATCATAAGATTAAAACTAAGGAACCTGTAAAAATAATAATAATAAGAGATTCAGTATTTGCTTGTTTGAATGAGATACCAGAGGATGAGGATGAAGAAAAGGAAAAAACCTTGGTGGGGTTTGACAAGAAGTCGGATAAGTTAAGGAAAGAAGAAACTAAACGCAAGTTAAAAGAGCAAATTCAATTGGAGAAGGTAAGTTTATTTCTTTTAGCATATTATATACATAAATTTGACTTTTATACAGGATGTTTTTTTTTTCTGGTTCTTTTTGTCAAAAAAAGAAAACTCTTTGGTTCATACATATACACATTAGGTGAACAGTCTCACAACCAACATGAGAAAAGTGTGTTTAGAATTGTAACAGGTTTTTTTAGGCATCATGTAACCAATCTAAGTTTTTGCAGGTGAGAGAAAAAAGGTTAAGAAAAAAAGAAAGGAAGAAGACAAGTGGCGACATCAGTATGAACAAGGAAATTGAGACAAAGGAGACAAAACCAACACCACATTTGTCAAAGCAGTTAGAAACCAAAAATCATCTTCGCTTTGGCTGTTATTTTAATTTTAATCTTTTTAGCTTACTATATAAACTAAAATATTTTCTTAGTCTTTTATAACTTTTTATAGATAGATTTTGAGTTTTGAGGTTGTAGGGTGGTTTCTAGTCTGCACATATGGTTATGGTTATTGACTTATTGGTTAAAGAAATATTCTCTAAATTTTTAGTCTCTTTCATGGGAAGCATACGTGGCCACATTCTGAGATTCTTTTGTACTTATTTATTGGATTTTAAAGAACAAGTAATTAACATCCAAATGGTTAAAGGGTATTGAATATTGATGACTATAAAATGGCGAGTAGGGACTATACAGTAATATTCTTGATAGAAAGGTGGCATGAGTTCATTAGTTGTCCTATTTAAAAGTTGCTTTCAATGTTGGTTAAACTGTTTAAAATAAATAATTAACAAGAGTTTAGATAACTGAGATAAATAACATGAATGATGAATTGGAACAAAGAAGTCACCAAAAGACTTCAATTAGCTCAACTTATATTTGGATTTTGGAAAAAAAAATATGAAAATAGATAATACATAACTGAAATTTAGGAAAAAATTGACACTTCTTCACGAAATTAAAGGTATTTTAGAGAATAATTTACCTGATTATAATTAAAACAATAACTTGTCCGATTCGTGGTTTTAAGAGCTAATAGGTAGAACTCAAAGGTATTATTTTTTTGATTTGCCTCAAATGACTTTAAAGATATTCGATCTTCCTCTTCCCATTTGCTGCGTTTTTATAATTTTCCTTAAGATTTGTTGAAACTTTTGGGGCCCCTTGTAACTTTGGTCACCCAGATCGCCCCCATGCCCCCCCACCCCCCCCCCCCCCCGCCCCCCCCTGAAAATGAAACATTGTACTCAAAAGATGAATAACATTTCATTCTTGAATTTAAGCAATTAGAGAGATATCGTGATCAACTAGCTTTGGTATGCAAAACGAATTTAGCCCACTGAGAGGAAGAAATGAAATGCTAAAATAGCCCAAAAGTTGAGGTGCGACTGCGACCCAAAAGGTAAACCAACCGAAAGAGTAGGTAAGTTCATTTCTTTTAGCATGTTACACATTTCATTTTGACTTTTTGAAGATGCTTTTTTTGTTCTTTTTTCTCTTCATTTTGTCAAAAAGAATAGCTTTTGGTTCATACATATACAACTGACTTCACAAACATGTAAAAAGGGAAAAGCGGGCGGGTCCCACAACTAAAAATGAGAAGGTAAATCACAATGTCACAAACTATACAAACAAGTGGTTTTTAAACCGTCAAGTTATTTTGTTGTCATCAATCATCATGTAACCGAACGAGTTTGTGCATGAATATCAAAACATTTACAGTAGATTCTTTGGTTTCTTAAAATTTTTTATTGATAGATTCACAGTTTAAGTTATATTAAATTGTAGGGTACTTTCTAGTTAGTATATATGGTTTGATGAGTATTTTACAGTTTTTTTTTTATGTCTTTCAAATTTACACAAGTTCATGGAAAGTGTCATAGGAAACATTTTACAGTTGCCAAATGCCAACCTGAAGACAGTTGGAGTTGTACATTTGGCTATTTGGGTGGTACATGATCACATTCTAAGATTCTTTTTTTGTACCTATTTATTTGGAGTTTAAAAAACAAGTAATTGACATCCAAATGGTTAAAGGGTATTGGGGACCATACAATGGTGCTAGTACAGTACTATTCTTCATAGGAAGCTGGCATTGGTTGTCCTATTTAAGAAGTCCAAAAGATTTTTTTCACTTCCCATTAAAGATTTATGATTTTATATTACTTTTTAATGTTACTTAAACTATTTAATATAAAAAAAAATTGATTAACAAAAGTTTAGATAACTAAAATAATGAGACATGGATGATGAATCGGAGTAAAAAAACAATGAAGGGTATTCGATCTTTATTGGAGGTAACAGAAGAGCACAATGCCTTTTGACAACAATTATTTTGTAGAAAAGTTATTATAAACTATAGGATTAATATCATTAAAAACCTTGTATATATTGTATTTTTTTCTGTTTAAACCTAATTTGTTTATTGAGAAAAAACCTTATGTTTTTCCATTTTTCTTGATTTGGCCAATTTAACTGTTTTTTCAAAAAGTTAAAGGTTTTTTCGGAAATAATTAAAAGGTTGAGTGTTTTATTGGAAAAAAATAAAAAATTGATGGTATTTCTGAAAAATTGAAAAGATTAGGTCTTTTTCAAGAAAAAATAAAAATGATGTTTAATCTAAAAAACAAATATATAGAATCTTTTATATTGTTAACCCTAAAATGTATAGAAAACTAATATGCACCAAAGTTTTTAACAAAAATTTGATCATATTGATATGGAAAACTAGAATCATGTAAAATAGATGTATTAATGTATTATATGAATATTTAATCTGTTTATTAGGATCATCTAACGCCCCATTCAAAATTTTTTAAGAAGAGAAAGGGGAGGAAAGGAAATGAAAGAAAATGTGTGTTTTTGAATTTTTTGTTTAGGAAGGGAACGGAGGGAATCAAGGAAATTGATGTTCCCGAGTTTTATTTAAGAAGGAAAATAAAAGAAAATGAAGGGATTGAGAGGAAAAAATAAACTTTTTTTATCTAAGATTTATTTTCTTCCACTTTTGTAAAAATTTCTATTTCCTTTCACTTTTCTTCCTCTACATTTCCTTCCTAAAAAACTTGACAACAGGACCTAAATGTCTTTTTACAATAAAATATATCTAATATTATTTGAGGGTATAATCTTTGATCCGGCATAATGTCACGTATTTAAATAAAATTCTTTGATAATAGAGTGAAATAAGTAAGATGTAGACAACAAATCGGTGATGTATCTTTCTAATATTTCGTAATCATTGTTAATAAACAAACAAATAAATATTTTTTGTGTCTGCAATAATTTTTCAGAATTTGTAAAAGAAATGATAATTTTTATGTTAATTATAGAGTAAAAATGTATGTAAAAAACGTATTTTCAACCAATATTTATTTTATCAACACTGTAATAAATTCAATATTCAAGAATTTATAATACAAGCCATTAAATAAAAAAGGAATTCCGTTATCAAATAAAAAATCGATTATCAATAAACTAATTTCCGTTACAATTAGTCGGTTATCATACACACTAACTTAATAGTTATTTTAATAATTAAATAGTATCTTTGACTTGTATTAGAAATATAAAAACAATTTATTAAAAAAGAAAGAGAGACAAAGAAATAATTAGTGTTGTGGAAACATAAAGGTGACACTGCACATGTTCACAAATGCATTGTACATGTTCAGCAATGTGCCTTTGCTTTTGGTTTGGTAATGAAAGATCTATTTGCCCACAAACTCACTCTTTCATGTAATTTTTAAAATAAGAGCAAATTTAACGTATATTTTTTTTTTTTGGGAAAATGACTTAGGAGGGTAACTACCTCTTATCCGTGTTCACATATTGGCAACTTCTTCTTTTTTGTACATAAGAAAACAACTAACTTGTTTTAACTGTTTAAATTACACCAATATTACCGGCTAATACATATTTTAACCGGTAACTCAAAGGGAAAATGACTTAGGAGGGTAACTACCTCTTATCCGTGTTCACATATTGGTAACTTCTTCTTTTTTGTACATAAGAAAGCAACTAACTTGTTTTAATGTGTAACATCCCAAAAAATCATGACAAAAAATTTCGTTTTTAATTTAATACTAAAACCATAATTGTCAAACCATTAATTTAATACTCCGGCATCAAGTCCCGCCCCGCATCAGGCCCCGCCTGGCATCGAGCCCCGCTCGGTATATAGATCTGTCTCGCTTAGGCCCCGCCTGTCTCCGGGCCCCGCCCGCTAAACACATACAATCATATAACACCCTAACACATAAAGAAACACACTCTACTGTATCCTTGTCCTAAGAAACATACTCTGCTAATAATGAGATACATAACCTCCTCACTGTGTGAATGGGTCTAAGGCCACAAGGCCAACCCATGTAGTCTATGAGTATGAAGACCCGGGGGTTAGCCCTAGGCATTGTATGCTAGTACGTTATTCCGGACCAAGGTTCGATGCCGAGCGGGTGCCCGAGGAATGTTTGCATGTTAGATTATACTTGTTGTCTGTGTGATACTTGTATGTGCCTGGTAGGGAGGTGAGTGTGGGCGAGGTCTCGTATCTCATCACTAGCTGAGTACGGACGAGGTTCCGTATCTCATTGTTAGCAGAGTATGTTTCTTAGGACAGGGATACAGTAAAGTATGTTTCTTTATGTGTTAGCATGTTATATGATTGTATGTGTTTAGTGGGCGGGGCCCGGAGACAGGCGGGGCCTAAGAGAGACAGATCTGTATACCGAGCGGGGCTCGATGCCAGGCAGGGCCTGATGCCGGGCTGGGCCCGATGCCGGAGTATTAAATTAATGGTTTGACAATTATGGTTTTAGTATTAAATTAAAAACGAAATTTTTGGTCATGATTTTTGGGATGTTACACAGTTAAAACAAGTTAGTTGTTTTCTTATGTACAAAAAAGAAGAAGTTGCCAATATGTGAACACAGATAAGAGGTAGTTACCCTCCTAAGTTATTTTTCCTTTGAGTTACCGGTTAAAATATGTATTAGCCGGTAATATTGGTGTAATTTAAACAGTTAAAACAAGTTAGTTGCTTTCTTATGTACAAAAAAAAAGTTGCCAATATGTGAACTACAGATAAAAGGTAGTTACTCTCCTAAGTCATTTTCCCTTTTTTTTTTTGACAACTTCGTTGTAAATAAATGTTGGAGACGTTAAGATTTATACTAATGCAAAGGTGGTTTGATACCTTTTACTAAGTTTGGTAAGCGGTTGAGTATGGTTCAGTTAGATTCAGACCGTTTGATTTTATAATTAAAAACATTTGATTCAGTATTTGTCTTATAGCTACTGATTGTATCTTACAAGCTGGATCTCACTCAATAGACACATTGACCCAATCAACAACTATAAAACAATCCTTAAAGAATCTTGTATAGAAAATATATAATCAATTTAATTAGACATATAATGTATATTTTTATATATAAATTAAAATAACACACTGTTCAAAAATATTTTTTTTTTATTTTAATATAGTTTTTATAAGTATAATTTGCAATTAAGTTACGTTGTTTGATTGTCTTAATAAAATGCCTTCTAAAAAGTTATACAACAAAGTAGAATTTATCAATTTAAAGTAAGAATTATATATCATAGAAAATGGTGTAGTTTGTCGTTATTAAATGATACATGGATTATTAATTAATATATACTCCTATTAAATATATGACCAATTAAATCTTTAATACTTTAAAAAAGCAGTTATGATTTTTGTCCAAAAAAACACTTATTTCATTCGACCACATAAGTTGGCTAGTTTCCAAATGGAGTCTAATATCAAAATTGGAGTCTAATATCAAAATTGGGTTTATGGTTATCAACATCAATAATCAACCAATGTTCATAATATACATATATAATGTTGGAAATTATAGTAGAACATGTAAGTTGGTTAGTTTCCAATTATCTTACATAGGTGGGAAAGAAACATCTGGTGGGTTTATAATGTCTTTCTTTTGATAGGCCTTTAAAGGCTTTAAGTGGATCAAGAGATGGGTCAAATTCACATGCTCACCTAGCCTAGCCGATGTCGTGAGTACGCGAAATTGTTTTATTTAGGCGCACTTGACACTTCACACGACACATCGGTCGTTGAGAGCTGGGGAGTTTTCAGGGTTTTGGGATCGGTCAGGTTAGAGCAACCTGATTTGTGGATTTTAGAAACTTTTGGAAGGCCCAAAAAGTGTGTTGCTTGGAGAGCAAGGCGTCGTCCTAGGGTTTATTGAGGTCGGCCATATAGAAGGTTATTTGGTGCCTTTTAGGGTTTCTTGCGAAAAATAGTCTAATAAAATAAACTTAATTCAAACTACAAATCTAGTTTTAAATTTATAAATCCTAACAAACTAAATTGAAGACATTGTATTTGATCAGATATAGTGTTAGTTGAAGTAAGTAATGGTGTAGAACTCAAGGGGAATCGACTCAAGGGGAATCGACGTGTACAAAATAAAATAATAAAAATAAAGTAATTCTGAAATAAGCAAGATACTATTAATTATAAAAGATACTTTTGATTAGACTTTCAAATAACTATAGATATATGGTTAATTTATATGAAGTGCAATGAAAATTTGATGGATATTCATTGATTTCTAATTTGATTAACTCCATGCTAATATCATTAATCCTATGACTCTAAGTTATCTACCAGCAAGGATAACTTTTCTAGACTTAGTTTATCCGTTCATATTATGTAATAATTTAACAAGTATGATTAGTCTCAGGGTTAGTGGCGACCTCTCAAATTGTCCAAGTTATTGGATCAATCACAAATATTAATCTCAGCTTTTATGTTTAACCTAGGGTGTCACTCCACTAGTCACAATTGCATATGTTTTTGAGTCAGTTTTCCAGCTTGGACAAGTTAATAAACAGTGTGATTCAAGATATATAATCTGAATCTAATCATCAATCATGCACTCAGTTACATAAACATAACAAAATCATTATCAATACTCTTGGATCTTTAGTTAAACATTAACATAATAAATTAAATACTATCAAACTCCTTCTTGGTGCAAGGAAACATATAGCAAGATTAGATCCATCACCTTCTTTAAGTTTTTGGACCTTTGGAGGTAAAAAGCTTTCATATTGACCTTGTTCTTTAAAGATTCATGTTTAAGGTCTTTAATGGGTGGTTTTGGTCCCTTCTTGGAAGCTCTTTGAGTTTGGGGAAACTTCAAAGCTTATTATGGGACTCTTGTGGTCATGAACTTCATGTAGTGGATAAAGGGGTCTTAGTTTAGTGTTCTTGGTCCCATGTTCAAGTTTTGGTCAAAATAAAATCTTAATGGACTTAGGGTTTAAGATCTTGCCTTGGAGTGGAATCCTAATGGATCAATTTTGAAACTTTATCCATTAAGTCATCGTAGATCTGGAAGTATGAGTCTTGAACTGTAAGGATTTATCTCTTAATGCGAGAAATGACATTCTGCTAGTGGCCACGACGTGGCCAATGGATATCCACGACATGGTGAAGTTTAGACCCACGACTGTTTTGTCTTGGCATTGCCACAACATGGCCAAAGAGGGCCCACACCATGGAATTGACTTTGGATTAGTTGCTCTTTGAATTTTGTTGACCTTTGACCGTTGACTTGTAAACAGTTTGAATTAGGGTCAAACTTGGAGGATTTGGGTTGTTGATTAAGGATTTATCTCTTTTAGTGACTAGTCGGTTCGTGGGATTAAGTAGTACAAGGTGTGAGAGTGTTGATGTGTTTCTCTAGTTCTTCAGTTCAGGTGAGTTTCTCACTATTCCACATATCCCATTGTATGTCCTTTGCATAATAGGATAAAAGTCTTGTTAGTACAAGTATGTTATAGACTAGGATAATTCATTTGTATATATGTGTAGTTTAGGACACTCGGTGTCTTGGTATGCTATACTGGTAGGGTCTTTCATGTTGATCGTATGGTATAGATTAGAGTTATGTTTGATTAGGGTAACTGAGGTGGACTGGTTATCAAGATTGTATATGACTGACCAACGAAGGACTTAATTGAGAAATGGTCGATGGAAGGGTAACTAGGGAAGGATAGTTGCTAAGGGTATGGACATATTAATATTTAGTATGTGTTTATGTTGCATGGTTATGTGATAGTGATAGGTTGGGTTCTATGTTGTTTAAGTTGTATAGCCTGAGAACTCTTGGTCTAATACCTGATTGTGATGTTCTTGTCTGATTGTTCGCTCTCGTGTGGGTCACTTGTTCGACTGTCTATCTGATCCCTGACTATATATGACTTTATTAATCGTATGAAAGACCAGGATCTGGCCCCTGACAACTTATATGAGAGACTGTGGTTTGATCACAACACTAATATGAAAGACTGTGGTTGGATCACAACACTGATATGAAACACTGCGGTTGGATCACAACACTGATAAGAATGAGTGTGTTTGTATCACAACAATTTTATGTAAGATAATGGTTCGACAATTAGCAATGGAGTCAGGGTTGGGCCTGTATACTCCCTAGGGTTGGGCCGGTTATGCATGATATATGTATGTGGATATGAGATTTGACTGCTAGGTGCTAGAGACAAGATCTTGTGTGGATGCATTGTATGTATGATGGAATATTTTGTATATTAGGGAACTCACTAAGCTTTATGCTTACAGTTGTGGATAAAAAAATTTGCAGATCGTTCATGAGAAGAGCTCGTCAGGACTGTACACACGCATCAAAGATGTTATTTTTTCGTAGTTTCCTAAACTTAACTCTGATATTGTATGGTTTTAATCAAATGAATGTTACTTGATGGTTTTTTAATCAAAGTTTTTAATTGGTTATTATAATTTAAAGTAATCCAGGTGATTGTTCTGACCTAACATCTATTGTGGCTTCGTTGAATTGTTTGAAGTAATCCCTTATTGAGTCCCTTTCATATTGCTTACACCATATGTTTTCTCGTACGTCTCCTCTATATTTTATCATTTGCATGAAGTTGGTGAGGAATAGTGCTTTTAATTCTAAGAAACTTTGGATGTTTTTTCGTGCTAAAACTTTGAACCATGCTTTCACATTCCTGTCGAGGGTGGTTGGGAAGTGTGTACACCAAAACCTCTTATCTAATTTTAGTGACTGCAAGTTCCATTCTTAAGCGTCCATGTGGCTATCCAGGCAGGTTGTTCCTGTTGGATTAGTGTATAAGTCCATAACTATTTTGGTATGTACTTGACCCGATTATGAGCATGGTCCTTTTGGGTTGCCTTCACCATAGCAATATGTAGGATGAATTAAGGAGAGAAAGGTTTAAATATTATTTATTAATATATTATGAGAATAATATATTAAAGGAGAAATCATATTATTTAATTAATATTAGTCAAGAATTAATTAAAATTTAATTTTATGGCTAAAAGAGATTAATTAAATTAAGGGAACTGATATTGTAATTATAAGATAGTTACAAAGTTGGGCTTAGGATCCATTAGATGGCAATGGACGAATTCTATATGGAGGTCCATAAAGAAATCGTCCAGGGGCCTTCTGGAATGGTCCATTGGACTGCTTAAGGCCTAAGTAGCCAGATTAGGGTGTCCTAGTTGTAAACCCTAATAGCCTACATGTATATAAAGGACCCTTAAGCCCCAAAAACGTGGTGAAGTAATCCTTTAGGGTTTCCAGCCGTTTTTTGGTGCCTCCTCTCTCCTCCCTCTTCATCCAAGTTGTTTAGTGGTGTTTGTGACTCCATTAGAGGTGCAACACTTGAGGCACTAAGCTTTCTAAAGCCAAGGATTGATTGTTATTGCTATATAACAATCAAAGGTAAGATCTAAACCCTAATTTCATTTATAGTTTATTAGATCTAGGGTTTATGGCTTTGGATTATCAATTGCATGTTCATTAGACAAACTAGATCCAAAGCTATTAGGGTTTGCATGTACACCATAGGATTGATGTATTGCTCCAAACCCATCAGTGGTATAAGAGCCTAGGGCTGTTTGTTAGTGAATTTGATGCTTACTTGATTGAAAATTGCATGAAAAACGAAGTTTTTTGCCCTCTGAATCTCCGACTTGGCGAGTCAATGGATGAACTCGGCGAGTCAGGCCGACTCGGCGAGTCCAGTCCCTGACTCGGCGAGTCAATGGATCTGGCAGCATTTTTTTGGCGATTTTCTTGCTGTTTTGGCTTGGGATACTTACCATAAACGTTTTTAATTCATAAAAATCCGATTTTTATTGATATTGGGTGATTATCCTTACCAAAATAGAAGATAATTGTCAAAATTTAGATAATCTTTTGTTTTATTAGATAAAGATTGATTATTTGTAATTTAGATTTGAATTATCTTGTGAAAAAGTTTCATATTTTCCCCTTTAGGTTTTATAGTTTAAATTTGAACTTAAAAGTTTTGTTTTTGAAATTTGAATAGTTAAACCCTAATGTTTTGAAAAGTTTCAAAACTTGCCCTCAAGTTTTGGAATTTAAATTTTTGATTAAAAGTTAATTTTGAAATATTTAAATTCTAATCTCAAATGTTTTGAAAAGTTTCAAAACTTGCCCTCAAGTTTTGGAATTTAAAAGTTGATTAAAAGTTTAATTTTGAAATGTTAAATTCTAAAACCCTCGCATTTTGAAAAGTTCAAATTACACCCTTATGGTTTTGTTAATTAATTAAAGTGTATAATTAAAAGAGAGTTAATAAATCCATAAAGTTTTGGTTTACATTTAATTAAATTAAAAGTATAATTAATTAAATTAGACCAGCTAGTATTTCAAAAAGTTTAAAATACACCCTACACTATGTATATATGACATTAAAAGTCTAATATTATATATGTATAAGTAAACAGTCAGTCTTATCGTTACTAGGCCTCATTCACGAAGCTGGTCTATAAGGGGTGTTTAAGGAAATTGCCTATAAAATGACGATTGAATGGGTATCCACTCTTACCCACCGCACTCTTGACTAGTGGAGGGTCGTTAGCCGAACGGGTAGGATAGGACGAAACCTTCCATTATTAGTATAATGAAGTATAAAGTAACTACATGCTTTTACAAATTCCCAAATTCTAGTTACTTTAGGCAAAATGTGAAATTGTATGCTAATCCATGGAATTACACTTCGTACCCCTGTCAAACGTTAGTGGAGCGTGTGTGGTTAACCGGCATACTAATTTGGGATTGACATTGGTGGCGAAGGGTGGCTCGATGTTTATCATAGATCAATGGAGCATGTGTGGTTAACCGGCACATTGATTAGGTGATAGTATTATTGAGTGCATCACGTAGATTCGTATGGTTATTCACACCTTGTTTTTGATCCTTGGTATCCCAGTCACAAATAGAAGGGCATAATCGAGATTAAACATGTCATTGAAAAGTTCAATGAATCTCAAAAAGATCTTGGAGTTTCAATTCATTTAAAACTTAAACTTCATTTTGTTTTTCATGGTGGGAATTGGTAAATCGTCATTTACCTACCTTCAAATATTCTGCAACTAGATTACGGCATCCCTCTTCTAGGTTGTAGAGTATTGTGTTGGATCCTAGCCTTGATGTTTCATTTGGGTGTTACATCAAGGACTCTTATCAACTAACTTGAATTTTCTCCCGTTTTGTAGATGTCTGAATCTAACAATGGTCTTCCTAAATCCATTGGAACAAGATTTCCAAATGAAGATGACGTTCCACGATACGATCAAGGAAATGAGAGTCATGCTTCACTTCCTCCACCTCCTCCAATTAATCTCCCTAACCCACAAGTTCAAAGGCTTGAAAAGTTCAAGCTCACTCAAGCCCTTTTGGCAAGTAAACACGAAGATGGAAAACATGTGTGTGCACACATCTTAGAGATGAAGTCACACATTGATAGGTTAAGGATGATGGGTGTCGATATCTCAGAAATGTTGGTTGTTGACTGGGTTCTTTAGTCACTTCCTGAATCATATAGTGAGTTCATTAGAGAGTACTATATGATGGACCATGACGTGGCCCTCATTGATTTGACCTATTTGCTTATAGCTGCTGAATCAGAAATGATTTGGCGTGCTGATCAAGCAAATTTGTCTGGCAAATCAAACTCCCAAACTTCAATGGAAATTGAAAATGGTGACATTGGAAATCCATAAAAGGTAAATTCTGAGATAGGTCCTTGTGCCATTCCAAAGGAGTCCATCTGCTTCTACTGCCAAGAGAAGGGGCATTGGAGACGAAGCTGCGCTGTTTACCTGAGAGATCTAAGAGATGGGAGAGTCAAGACGTATGGCTCTACTTCAGGTAAAATCCATTAACTAACTCTATAAGTTCCTATTCTTTGATTCTTAATACATGATGTGATAAGATTACATTTTGATGTTTTGCAGGATCGAAGAAAAGAAAGGAAGCTTAAGGAAGAAGCGTGTTGAATCTGATCATGAAGAAATGGATTTCGATCGCATGGATTCGAAGATCAGATTTGTTAAGCTGCTACTCTAGAGTTAGGATAGAATGATAAGAAATTTGAAATAGCATAGTTTTTCAGTTGAATTGCATTGTAAGGACAAATTTTTTCGCAATAAAATAAATTTTGATTTTGTCTTATTTATTTATCCTTACAATGGTGTGTATGAAAAATTGATGTTTAATTGTTTCTATTATTAGCAATAATGGATTTGATTCTTAATTATGTTATTTGTGGAAATGTCGAGAATTTGCCAAATAAGGGAAGATTCTCATCGCCCAAGTTTCAATTGGACAGAAACTTGGAATCATACAAATTGGTTGCGTGATGAATGAGAAACTTCATATTTGGAAATTAGACTAATTCTTTGACAAAGTGTCAAGAGAAGGACTAGGAGATCGAGTACACTAGATTGTGCGTTGATCAAGTCCACCACAAGAGTGATAAAGATATTCGTCATGATTTACTAAAGTTTAGTAAATATGGTTATACTTATAAGATTAAGTATAATTCTGAGTTAATTGAAAGAGTTTCAATCAATAGCAGAACGAATAAGAAGAATCAAGTAGGCAGAAAGATAAAAGTTTCTCTATTCTAAGAAGAAGGGAGAATATCTTTTATTGTGTTTTATGATAAGTCTTAATGATTAAGAACTATTTCTCAATTGATCCTCTAAGTGAGTCTTAGTGCATTCGTATGTCTAAGAAGAGGAATCGAGATTATGGAAATAGTTAAATCAATAAGTCAATCATACTTCGTTCTAAAATCAAGTCTTAGAGTCGTACTCCAAGATTGTGACTTGAATGACACGCCTTTAGTAGGTTTATAACACTCAACAAATGTGGAATTGGAAAAAGTCTTCTTATTTTTGCACATTTGAGATTGGTAAGTTGTGATGTCTTGGATAAGACAAAGACCAACTAGAACCAATTATGTGAAGTGATAGTCTTGATAATAATAATAATAAAAAAAAAACTACACTAACTCTTGAATATTTGTTTGTCAAGAAATGTTTCTTGACAAGAGAATCTTATATGTCAAGGAGTCAGTGGGAGTCTTAATGGTCTTGAAAAGTTTCAAGAACAAATCAAGAGTAAACCTAGTTAATCATCACTAGCGCACGACTTGAGGTTTATAACCTATCGTGTTAACATTATTTTGTTTCTGTGCCATTCCAATTAAGCTAAATATGTATGTGAGTTGTATGAGTTCTCATTTGAATGCATAAAGACAAAACACCTTGATCAATGGAAAGTACATTGATATGAAAGGGTGAGTTGCTTGGAAGACATGGTGGGCATTCATGTTACCATGAGGCAAGAAATCGAGATCGAGCACGTTCGGTCCATATGAGTTTGGATTTGTCGCAAACTTTGGTTTTGACAAATTCACATGGATAGGAGTACATACACTTTAAAATCTAAGTGTCATGAGGTTTCCCTCCTTCATGAAAATGATTGTAAGGAAATGCTTTCACTAAGAGAAATTTTAAGAAGATTTCAATTATGAAAATTGTATTCTCAAATTCGATTATGATTACGGCATCCCTCTTCATAGTTTGAATTGTGAGATTTGGCAATTAGTCTGAACATTTGGGACTTAGTAACATAAGTTCTGAATTTCTTTAGACACACATGTGAGCTATCTAAGGCAAAGGTATATGAGCTTACAAAGCTTAGATAAAGGCTTATCAAAGCATTAGGTATTAGAAATATGAACTTAAGAAATTCAATAAGCATTGTTTTCTGGAAGTTCAATTGTTTTATGAATACATGTCAAAGCTAGTGGGAGCATAAGTGTTATGCTGGTAAGAAAAATAATCATCATGTTAGTGGGAGCATGATTATTATGGTAAGTATTGCAAGTTAGCAATATTAATATAGAAAACAAAGATTCACTTTGCAAAGTTGCAAGGGTTGAAAAGTTGTTTTGCTATAATTAAGGGAGAGAATATTATACTTCGTTTCAAAATTCTAAATCTTAGATTGAGAAATGTTAATAAATTTAGTCAAGGATACATAGTGTGTTCTCAAATTTCGATTATGATTACGGCATCCCTCTTCATAGTTCGAATTGTGAGAACGTGACACATAAAATATTATGGCAGAAGATTGATAAAGTATCATATCTTTATATAAGACATTATGCATCGTGTCCCATACGCTTAGGGTATAGGATCGATTGCAAATGCTATAATATTTGACCATTCTAAAATTTTCTAAATGCCTAGGGCATTAAGAGGGAAAAGGGACTAGAACTGGTTTTGACTAAAATAATTAAACAACTATCAAAGGACGATATGAGGTTCACTGAGGATTTGTCGCTTGTGAGTAGTTGGAAGTATAGTATTGGATGGACTATATTGACATTATTATGAATAGATAAGATTCTATTAAGAATAAGTTGTCATATAGCAAATATGGAAATGTTTCCATAAATGGGAGTTGGAAATTAAGAATCTATGTAAATTAGAAACTTTTCTGCAAAAGGATGTTCGAAGGAATGTACTTTGAGTGAGAGACATCACATCTATAGAATTGTTTTGAGACAATTTCTGATAGAGTACTTTGTGATTTCATTGGCCAAGTCTTGATGACTTTTGTGCTATGACTTTACGAAAGGATCGTTGCATAAAATGTTAGAATCTGACATATTCTAAAAGTGGCAAGAATTTGGTATTCTTACACTAATGATAAGGATTGGGGATTGTGAAATGAGTTTCATTGGAAAAGTTTTTCAATTGATCTATTTTACAAAGTATGGACCATAGGAAACCAAAGTGTGCATGCTTGGAGCATGGGACAATTGTGGTTATAATTCGAGAAATAAGCTGATTTTCTGAAACAGTAAGCAATGAATAATGAGTAATCAATATGGTGTTTAAATAAAAGTGTTTTTATTTACACTCAAAAGTTTTGGGGCCATATAGGATTAATATTATTATTGTGTTTCACTTTGCATGTTTTGACTTCCAGAATAACTGGGTTATTCGAACCTCCACAGTCGGTCATACGTTGGAAGTAGGTATGAAGGAAGACTGTCATGAATCTGTCTGTAGATTGTCTAAGTGTTTAGACATAGCACAAGTTTGCTGCAGAATTCATGAGTGCTTTAATAAGATTAGAGTATTGGATCAAACCCACGCTCACTTGAATCACTTCATGGTTTTTATCATGAGTAATTGTGAGACGATAACATTGTATATTCTTGAAACCGAGATGTGTGAGTTGTTATTTGTTGGTCGGTTGCGCATTGATAAAAATAAAACGCACCAGTAACTTGGTGTTATAAAACTTATTGTTGTGTGTGATTCGATCAGTAAATGCAAGCGAGCATATGAGTTGAAGTTTATTCATTCCTTTTACCCAAAGTGGGATAAAAGCGATATCTGTGGGCCTCTCGATGATTTAGTGATGACACCCTAAGCGCTTGGCCAAGCCGGGACTAAGTTGATGTGTTCAATTGTAGTCTGTTGTCAGTCGTCATAAATCGGAAGTCGGGAAACAGTATAGAGAGAATGATCAAATTCATGTCTTGTGTCTATACGATATCTTAAGAATGGAGGAATATATAATCCCTTATCTAAAGGACACACGTATCTGATAAGATCAGAGTTGACAGCGGCTTTTGAAAGCTACGATTGCTTATTAGGTTCTGAAGTTATGCAAAATAGTTATTAGACTTATCCAAGTGGGAGACTGTTGGATTAGTGTCTAAGTCCATAACTATTTTGGTATGTACTTGACCCAATTATGAGCATGGTCCTTTTGGGTTGCCTTCACCATAGCAATATGTAGGATGAATTAAGGAGAGAAAGGTTTAAATATGATTTATTAATATATTATGAGAATAATATATTAAAGGAGAAATCATATTATTTAATTAATATTAGTCAAGAATTAATTAAGATTTAATTTTGTGGCTAAAAGAGATTAATTAAATTAAGGGGACTGATATTGTAATTATAAGATAGTTACAAAGTTGGGCTTAGGATCCATTAGATGGCAATAGACGAATTCTATATGGAGGTCCATAAAGAAATCGTCCAGGGGCCTTCTGGAATGGTCCATTGGACTGCTTAAGGCCTAAGCAGCCAGATTAGGGTTTCCTAGTTGTAAACCCTAATAGCCTACATGTATATAAAGGACCCTTAAGCCCCAGAAACGTGGTAAAGTAATCCTTTAGGGTTTCCAGCCGTTTTTTGGTGCCTCCTCTCTCCTCCCTCTTCATCCAAGTTGCTTAGTGGTGTTTGTGACTCCATTAGAGGGGCAACACTTGAGGCACTAAGCTTTCTGAAGCGAAGGATTGATTGTTATTGCTATATAACAATCAAAGGTAAGATCTAAACCCTAATTTCAGTTATAGTTTATTAGATCTAGGGTTTATGGCTTTGGATTATCAATTGCATGTTCATTAGACAAACTAGATCCAAAGCTATTAGGGTTTGCATGTACACCATAGGATTGATGTATTGCTCCAAACCCATCAGTTCCATCGTATATTTTGAGGTGTAGAAGTTCGGATGTGGTAGGCATGTCATGTTCATGTAGCTCTGGTATGAATGGTGAGGTGTGTTGGTCATTTAGTACAAAATGGTTCTTTCCATGGTTATATGTGAAATTTGTTTGTTGGAATGGAAGGAAGTTTGGTTGGTGTATGTTGTTTGGTGGGGGTGGAATAAACATTGGGAACAGTTGTGTGTTGACGTTATAAAATGACATGTTGGGATATAAGGAGGACGTACCAAACAGGAGTGGCAAATTGAATATTGGTTGCATGTGACTGGCTATTCCGTTGAACGGTATGGTCGATGATGGTTGTACCGTCGATGTTGAGTAGATTGGCTGGAAAGTCATCACCGATTATTTTTGTGTGAAACTGCATTCCCGTCTGTGGTGGTGGGAATGGCGGAGCGTTGCCGGAAAGCAGAGAGGTCGGCGCTTTGCGCCGTGTTCGGAGTAAGGTTAGTTTGGGATGATTGTTTATCGCTCGACGACATTAGCGGAGGGACCATTAATTGAATTATTTGCATGCTCGATGTGGGGGTGTACACGGCGGAAGGGTGGTTGTTTGGTTTGTTTCATTGATAACTAGTTCAAGGGATGGCATTGGTCGTACGGGGATCTGCGTTGTGTTATTGGTGCCCCTTTCTTCATTGTTTTCCATTGTCGAAATTTGTGTTTTGAGCTTTTAGTTTCGTTTGTATCAAAAGTGGATGACACCAATGATGTGATATTGGAACTTCGATGAGTTTTTGTCATCTGGTTGGTTGGGATTCGGTGTAGATATGTATCACAACAAGAGAAGACAAACCGTCAGCCGGTCTCTGGGAGGTGATCCCGGTAGAACCCTCTGATGGTCAAGTTAGTCTCTGATATAGATATGAGAGTGTTAAAGCGTAAGTCTTATAGAACGTGTCTTCAATCCTTTTACCGTTGAAGGCAAGTGGCCTTTTATGGTGAAGATCTGCGTACAGATCCCGCTCGTGGAGACATGGGTGTCAGACCCTGATCTGGGCATATGTGTTGATTGGTAGATCATACCTTTGTCCCGTGTCTAAGCTGTGGTTGGCTTAGCCATAGTAGTGGTGTGTGCACCCTCACTGGAGTTAGTAGGTTCCGGTTTATCGTCTGTTGACTTTCCCACGCATGTTCCAGGCTGGCCATCGGATGTCGGGGGATAGTCTAATGCGAGCTGGAAACGGAATGGGGTGGCCAAGATGGACGACTAGCTGGCTATGTGGCTAGCGCTTTTGGTATCTTTGACGTGCTCGAAAGGCACACTATCATGGTCTATACATGTATACGTTAATGCCTTGTGATATATAGTTGAAGACAATCATCTCTTACTCTACCAATTTATAGTTAAAAAAGTTCATACTCTTTTTCATTACCATATTTTAGTATAAAAAATAAATCTTAAAATAAATATCCAAAGCTATGTAAAAAAAAGTGTGTCATAAACTGTACGTGCTAGGGAAGGGTATGTTTAGCCAATAAGCTCGTTTCAGATACATTTGTCATGTTAAATTTAAAAAAAAAACTATATTATAAATAAGTATCACAATAGTCTTTGTGTGGAAAATTTCCCATAAAATCACTATATTTTGGATAATATCACAAAAGTCACTATATTTTAGTTTTTTTTTCAATTTTGACACTAAAAATATGATGTCACCAAATAGTGTCACACAATCATGTCATGCAACATGTCATACAATATAAATTGACATGTCAGTATGCCATACTAGTTGACAACCTAATTGAATGGTTAAGTGGTCAGAATTGTAACATATTGGTAAACGGAGATGCCTAATTTGAGAAGAAAGAAAACATAATGTCAAAATCGAATTTTGTGGTATTTTTCCTAATTTTTATCTAAACTTTTTGACTCAATTACTCTTATGCGATGAAAAATCTTCTGAAAATTATAACTAAAGAATATGGTTATTACCCTTACCCGATTCCGTTCTAAAGTCTAATTCCAATATTAGTCATTAAGGCCCCAAAGCCTAATGTATTACTTTGATATGTACTCACATATGAAGATGAAGTCATTGGTTAACATTCTTGAATATTTAGAAGATCATGCTATGTATGGTTTATCTTATACTTTGTGGTGATATTATGTTGAACACTCTTGTACTTGTTTTGAGTTTAAAACTATGCTTATGTTTTGGGACCAAATTCCATAATGATGTTTTCAAACAAGTAATATTTTTAAAAGATAACCATATTTCTACTAGCCTATACTAGAGATGTTCCGTACCTATACCATAAAAAATGTGATTATTTACATAACTAATTAATATAAACACTAAGTTAAAACCTTTAAATATGATACTTATTCTATAAGTATAGGAACGAGTAAAGACCATCGAATTACGCTGGCACTCTATGAATCCAACCTCCATTAAGAGGAGAAGACAAAGACTAACTACATCGTCATCCACTAAATCGATAACATTCGGATCATTAAAGACTTCAAGTATGATTGAGATCTTCACTAAATGACCATTCGGAATTCGAGCCAATATTTTGGTTCCCAAACATGCTCTTGATAACATATGATAAAGGAACATTAGACAACCCGAAACTTCTTCCTCGTACATCTAGTCGATTCAATCAATGTTAAAGTTGTTCTGTTTACTTCTAGCACGGTTTAAGGGTTCATTTAAGTGTTCTAAGCTTGGGTACAGTCAAGGTTGAGGTTAGGAATGAGTCAACAAGTCGTATAGTGACAAAACCGGGCCATACACTCCTTTAGGAGGAGTGTACGGCCGTACACATGGGTGTGCGGCCGTACACCCACCTCATGGCAGCACACCCACTCTTATATAAAGGGTAGACCCCTTTCCTTTCTTTCCTTTCACTCCTTGTCCGCACACTACACCATTCTCTCAAGCTTCTTCAACCGTGAACCCTCCAAAGCTTCAAGAAACGTGAGTAATTCATCCTCTAACTTGCAAACCATGAAAGACCACTCTATCTGAGCCTTGGGATTGCAATATTGTCATGTTCTTCATGTCTAGAAGAGATTGCGACCGCACACCCCCATAAGATGGCCGCACACTCCTAAAAGACCCTCCAAAGTGAGAGTTTGACCCCCATCTTCGAGTTGGACATGACCCTAGCCTTGTTGCACCTTAAAGTAGGCATTTTGGGCATAAACATGAAGGGTGTACGGCCGCACACCCCTATGTACGGCCGCACACACCTATTTTTGGGAGCACACTCCTTTGTGCGACCACACACACGCACCTTAAGGCTACAAACCCATTTCTATGACCTTTATTGACCTCAAACTTGCATTACAACTAAGCATGGACCTAGAACACTTCATGGATGCAAGTATGAACCTTGAAAACACCTCAAAGACACCTTCCATCATGAGTGTACGGCCGCACACCTCATGGGCCGCACACCCATGGCCGCACACACCTTTAAGGTGGCCATACACCTCCCTTACTCAACCCTACAAGGTTCTAACACTTAGTGCAAATGGTTCCAAGTCCCTAGGGTGGTTCTCTATCGTATCTAGTAGTGAAATACCTTCGTTTGACTCCTATATGTGTCATTACATGTTAATTAGGATCAAATTGTGTTTGAGGCTCCACTTGACACTCAACATCTCATACCGATCTTTCATACAAACCACTCGCTCAAGGTGAGTTCATACCCCTACGCTTTTTACGATTTTTAATGTTTTCAGGGGGGAGAATACAAGCCAAATTCAAAGTATTTTATTAAGTTTTAAACTTATTAATACAGATCAATGATTTCCACGTTTAATAAAATATTCAGATATTTTATCCCTTTTGTACTATGTCGAGTATAAGGGAAGATTTTATTTTGGAAATCTAACCTCATAGTTTTCAGAAAAGTTTTACAAAGCATTTTCCGTATCATTTCAAGTAAACTATAATGGGTATAGTTTGGGAGAATTTAATATACTGCTTATACCAATTCAGATTTCATGCATGAGTGAATATATATAAACTATGGCAGATTTAGTTTATGGTATATATTTTCTCAGGGGTATAATATATAGTTATTTAAGGATAATTATTACCTTATACTGTTTTCAACTTGTAAACTAGATTATACAGAACTGTGAGGCTCTACTTCTAAACTGTACCCTTAGGTATACAGGGCTAAATCCTATCTTAGTATAACCAGAGTCTCCTTGAGGGAGAGCGTGAGATTTGTGAATAGATCTATTCGAACTGACAATCCCACACCTGAACTTCTAGCTACAGTTAGGCAGGCATGCCTGGGGTGACAAATGTCATTAACTAATGCCTGAAGAACATTGAAAAGGTCTCTAGGTCATATCAAGTATGGTTATACGACTCACAAATAAGTATAAACTAATCTTTGTTTACAGGATTTCATTCTTCATTGGTTTTATTTAAGTAATAAGACTGCTTTCATATATATACTGATAGTAATCAGGTTTTTCAAAAGAAACTATGCTTTAACGACATATGTATGGTGAATACTCGAACTCTTCAGTCTAGAACGGATAACCAACAAACTACTTTTAGGGAAAATATAGGATTTTCCCAGAATAACACGGTATTTTATAAACTGATGGTTTATTATTCAACTAACGGATATTCATGTTCATTCCATGACTCCTTGGATTGTACGTATCTAGTATGAATCGGGAAGTCATGGAAGGAATGGGTTTCAACTATGCTTTTCATAAGAAAATATGAGATTTTCTTGAGGAACACTTTTTAAAAGAATCAAAGAACATTTTTCTCCAAAACTAAATGCTTATGAACTCACCAGCTTTATGCTTATACTCTTTCAAAACTGCTTGTATTCTCAGGGAATCAGTAGATAGGTACCATCCGGGCATCATGAAGAAGTCGGAGCAAATAAGATTATGTCTTTATATTTACTTATTCTCTTGATGTATTCGAATCAGATTTAAAACCGATATAAACTTATTAAATTTTCATGTATTCAATGTGTGGTTGTGTTTACTATGCTTGCTATGATACAATTGTTGTGATACTACGCATGACGTCCTCCACCTCAGAACGTTTCCGCCGTTCTGGTTTTGGGGTGTGACAGATTGGTATCAGAGCTATTGTTAATAGTGAACTAAGTATACCGAACCATACATAGTATACAACTATAAACACTAAGGGGCCTAAGTGCTCTAAACTAAAAGTATACTTTTGAAAATAGGGATAATGACGAAAAAACCACTATATTTTGTCACATTTTCTGGTTTAACCACCAATTTTTAATAAGTTCTGAAGAAACCACCAATTTTTAGTAAAATGTTTCAGCACGACCACTTTTACCTAATAGAACCTATTTTAAATACGAAAAAATCACTATATTTTTCTAAAAGTTCGGTTTAACCACCAATTTATGGGTGTTTAAACCGAACTTTTGATAAAATATAGTGCTTTTTCGTACTTAAAATAGGTTTTAATAGGTATAGTGGCCACGTTGAAAAATTTTATCAAAAATTGGTGGTTTTTTCGTAACTTTTTAAAAATTGGTGGTTAAACCAAACTTTTGGAAAAATATAGTGAGTTTTTCGTCATTTTCCCTTGAAAATATAAGTATTTTTATAACAAAGTATATAAGTATACCCAAGTACCAGAATCTGTGCCGTAAGTAGAACAGAACAAAAGTATTTGGATGCTAGACATCGCGGTTAAACCTGGGCAGTTATGTAATCATGTCTAGGATCAATATAGCCTGATCAACTATATTCATTCGAGACATGACCAACATGTGCTTGGGAGTGACTGTGGTGTTACGGCAAGCCTAAACCTTACCAAGAACCAAAAGCACTCAACATAAAATACTATAGGAGTATTTTAGTTAGAGCCAAATTCAGTATATAGATTCATTTCAAGTGTTGCTACCTCTTCCTTCTTAAGCGATAACTTACTTGCATTAGTAACCTTTCTTTGATTATCGCTGGTAGGGTACCTTTATTTATCAGGAAGAGATATATCTTGTTTCATATATCTCGAGGACTTACCATCCTCTTTTCCTGATTGTTTCTAGAACAAGATGCCTCCCCAAACAAGATCCGACAGAAGGAACGACGACACCCCACCACCACCACCACCACCACCACCCCCTTAGTTCGACCCCGTCATGTTCCAGGCAGCTGTTACAGCCGCCGTGACTGCAGCAATGGCACAAGTGAACTTTGGTGGGGCTGGAGGTTGAACCGACCCTCAAAGACAAGCCGGAATTCAGGGACAACAAAAGGAGTGTTCCTACAAGGACTTCATGACCGCAAAACCCAAGTCCTTCGACGGAAATGGAGGTGTTATCGCTCTGACTCGATGGTTCGAGAAGATCGAATCCATCTTCAAAATTTGCACCTGTTCCGAAGCAAACAAGGTGAAGTTCGCCGCCTGCACTTTCACCGACAGAGCTTTGACCTGGTGGAATGGTCAAGTCAAATCCCTGACTCTGCTAGTGGCTAATGTCATGGGTTGGGAAAGACTAAAGGAACTCATGCTTGCGGAATACTGACCGAGGGGAGAAGTGCAAAAGTTAGAGCACGAACTCTGGAATTTGAAGATGAAGGGTTCCGACATTGCTGCCTACACCGCTAGATTCTGTGATCTGGCTCTCCTCTGTCCGGGAATGGTCACCCCGGAAAGCAAGAAAATTGAGAGGTACATCTGGGGACTGACGGCACCAACCAAAGGAAATGTCTTGGCTGCTAGACCGACTACATTTGATAGCGCCAAGTGCCTGGCACAGACTCTGATCGATCATGGAGTCGATCTAGATGAGGTAGCAGCGGTCTCCGAGTCCCAAAAGGAGAGTGGTGGGAAGAAGAAGAAATTTTGGAACAAGCGCAATGGCCAGTCTTCTCAGGAGCCCTCCAAGAAACAACAAATAGTGACAGTCCACGCTGCTACTACTCCAGCTGCTGGTCCAACCACCCAAGCTCCTACCGGTTTTTATGTTGGGAAACTACCTCTGTGCAACAAGTGTAACTTTCATCATCACGGACCCTGCCGTGATTTGAACTGCAACAGCTGTGGAAAGAAAGGACATACAACTCGATTCTACAGGACACCAGCCCATCCAACCAACCAGGCTCCGAGAGCGGACGCTGGTCAAGCTTGCTATGGATGCGGAGAGGTTGGGCATTTCAAAAGAAACTGCCCCAAGGCGACAACAGGTGGCAATACAGGAAGGGTACTGGCTATGGTCCAGGAGGAAGCGGTCGCTGATCCTACCGTTATTACGGGTACGTTCCTCCTTGACAACTCTTATGCATGCATTCTTTTCGATTCTGGTGCGGAGAGGAGTTTTGTTAGTCATGCATTCAAACACCTAATCAAATGTAAATCTCAACCTCTAACCGAAACATTCACCGTCGAGATGGCTAACGGAAAGAAGGAGAGCACTAACGACATATTCATAGGCTGTACTCTTACCCTGAACGATTATTCCTTTCCCATCAACCTTATGCCAGTCTCCATAAAAAGCTTCGATGTCATTATCGGCATGGATTGGTTGAGCTCCAATCATGATGATATCCTTTGCTTCAAAAATGCCATCCGTCTCAATCTTCCCTCTGGCGAACCCCTCATGGTTTACGGTGATAAGCTCAGTTCGAACCTTCGTATCATTTCATGCATCAAAGCCCAGAATTATTTGCGGAAGGAATGCCATGCATTCCTAGCTCATGTTGTTGATGAAACGTAAAAAGTTAAAGACCTCGAGAGCATCCCCGAAGTCTGCAACTTTCCTGATGTCTTCCCAGAAGACCTTCCAGGAATTCCTCCCGAGCGTCAAGTCGAGTTTCGTATCGACTTAATCCCCGGAGCTACTCCTGTAGCTAAATCTCCATATCGTTTAGCGCCAGCAGAAATGCAAGATTATCCAACCAGCTCAATGAGCTGATCAGCAAAGGATTCATAAGGTCGAGTTCCTCACCCTGGGGAGCTCCGATCTTATTCGTGAAGAAGAAAGATGGAACCTTGCGGATGTGCATTGACTACCGAGAACTGAACAAGCTGACCATCAAGAACCGTTACCCCTTACCCAGAATCGACGATCTCTTCGACCAACTTCAGGGAGCCAGTTACTTTTCAAAGATAGATCTAAGATCAGGGTACCATCAATTGCGGGTTCACGAGAATGATGTGCCCAAGACAACATTCCGAACTCGTTATGGATACTACGAGTTCGTAGTGATGCCCTTTGGTCTAACCAACGCATCGACAGTATTCATGGATATGATGAACCGGGTGTGCCAACCTTTCTTAGATAAGTTCGTGATCGTGTTCATTGATGATATACTTGTTGTTTATTCTCAGAGCGAGAATGATCATAAACAGCACTTGAGACAGGTGCTAGAAACATTAAGGGCGGAGAAGCTATATGCAAAATTCTCAAAGTGTGAGTTCTGGATCAGGAAGGTAACTTTCCTCGGACACGTGGTTAGCAAGGAAGGCATACACGTGGATCCTTCCAAAATCAAAGCGATCGAGAATTGGTCGGCACCGAAGACACCCACAGAAATCTGACAATTCTTGGGCCTCGCAGGCTATTATCGCAGGTTTATCCAGAACTTCTCCAGGATCGCTAAGCCTTTAACTACCCTGACACAGAAAGGTGTAGCCTTTAGTTGGGGAGTCAGGCAAGGCACTGCGTTTCAAACTTTGAAGCAGGCCCTATGCAGCGCACCTATCTTGTCCCTGCCCGAAGGGACGGAAGACTTCGTCGTCTACTGTGATGCATCCAATCAGGGCCTAGGCTGTATGCTCATGCAGCGAGGAAAGGTTATCGCCTATGCCTCGAGGCAGCTGAAAACACACGAAGTCAATTACACAACTCACGATCTAGAGTTCGGAGCAGTGGTCTTTGCGTTAAAGATCTGGAGACATTATCTCTACGGAACCAGGTGCATTGTATTCACCGACCATAAGAGCTTGCAGCATATCTTTGATCAGAAGGAGTTAAACATGAGACAACGGCGATGGGTAGAGCTACTCAGTGACTACGAGTGCGAAATACGCTACCATTCCGGCAAAGCCAATGTGGTAGTAGATGCCCTCAGTCGTAAGGAGTATTCAGGGCGTAAGGTGAAAGCACTAACAATGACCATTCATTCCCACTTATCCGCGCAAATCAGAGAGGCTCAGCTGGAAGCCTTGAAACCAGAGAACATGTCAGATGAATCCTTGCGGGGAATGGAAAAGAACTTAGAGGCAAGGGAGACAGAGTTTACTATTTCATGGACCGTATCTGGACCCCGAAGTATGGTGGTTACAAAGAAGTTGTCATGAACAAAGCTCACAAGACAAGATACTCCGTTCACCCAGGTTCAGATAAAATGTATTTGGATCTCAAACAACTCTATTGGTGGCCGAACATGAAAGCAGAAATTGCTACCTTCGTGGGCAAGTGTTTGACTTGTTCCAAGGTAAAAGTAGAATATCAAAAGCCCTCAGCTTTGCTTCAGCAGCCGGAAATACCTGAGTGGAAGTGGGAAATGATCACCATGGATTTTATCACCAAGTTACCCAGATCTCCGAGTGGGCACAACGCCATCTGGGTAATTGTCGATCGGTTGACTAAATCCGCCCACTTCCTGCCAATCAAAGAAAACTTCAAGATGGAGAGACTCACCCGAATATACCTTCGAGAAATAGTTCTCCTTCATGGGGTACCTGTATCCATTATCTCCGATCGGGATAGCAGTTTTACCTAAAGATTTTGGAAATCACTGCAGAAGGCTCTTGGAACTAAGTTGGATATGAGCACGGCTTATCATCCGCAGACAGATGGACAGAGTGAGAGAACGATCCAGACATTGGAGGATATGTTGAGGGCTTGTGTCATCGACTTCGGCATGTCGTGGGACACTCATCTTCCCTTGGTCGAATTTTCCTACAACAACAGCTACCATACCAGCATCAAGGCTGCGTCATTTGAAGCCCTCTATGGCCATAAGTGCAGATCTCCTCTATGCCAGGCTGAAGTGGGTGACACGCAGCTAGCCAAGGGTCATGTCCCCGACAGTACTCTCACTGGTCCTGAAATCATCCGAGAGACAACTGAAAAGATCGTACAAATCCGGGAACGACTGAAAGCCTCGCGAGATAGACAAAAGAACTATGCCGATAAGAGACGAAAACCCTTGGAATTACAGGTTGGTGACCGTGTCCTTCTGAAGGTCTCACCCTGGAAAGGCATGATACGTTTCAGAAAGCATGGAAAGCTAAACCCAAGGTACATTGGACCATTCGAGATCCTTGCTAGGATCGGTCCCGTAGCATACAAACTCCAGTTACCGCGAGAACTCAACAACGTCCATCCCGTCTTCCACGTGTCGAACCTAAAGAAGTGTCTGTTCGACGAGACACTTGTGATTCCTCTCGATGAGATCGCACTAGACGAGGTTCTACACTTTATGGCAGAACCTGTCGAAATCATGGACCGAGAAGTCAAATGTACGAAGCAGAGTCGCATCCCGATAGTGAAGGTCTGCTGGAATGCCAAGCGGGGACCTGAATTCACTTGGGAGCGCGAGGATTCAATGAAGCAAAAGTACCCTCATCTATTTCCAAGTTCATGATTTGTACTCTACTCTTGAATTTCGGGACGAAATTCCCTCTAACGAGGGGATGATGTGACAACCCGGAACTTCTTCCTCGTACATCTAGTCGATTCAATCAATGTTAAACTTGTTCTATTAACTTCTAGCACGGTTTAAGGGTTCATTTAAGTGTTCTAAGCTTGGGTACAATCAAGGTTGAGGTTAGGAATGATTCAACAAGTCGTATAGTGACAAAACCGGGCCATACACTCCTTTAGGAGGAGTGTACGGCCGTACACATGGGTGTGCGGCCGTACACCCACCTCATGGCAGCACACCCACTCTTATATAAAGGGTAGACCCCTTTCCTTTCATTCCTTTCACTCCTTGGCCGCACACTACACCATTCTCTCAAGCTTCTTCAACCGTGAACCCTCCAAAGCTTCAAGAAACGTGAGTAATTCATCCTCTAACTTGCAAACCATGAAAGACCACTCTATCTAAGCCTTGGGATTGCAATATTGGTCATGTTATTCATGTCTAGAAGAGAGTGCGGCCGCACACCCCCATAAGATGGCCGCACACTCCTAAAAGACCCTCCAAAGTGAGAGTTTGACCCCTATCTTCGAGTTGGACATGACCCTAGCCTTGTTGCACCTTAAAGTAGGAATTTTGGGCATAAACATGTAGAGTGTACGGCCGCACACCCTTATGTACGGCCGCACACACCTATGTTTGGCATCACACTCCTTTGTGAGACCACACACACGCACCTTAAGGTCGCAAACCCATTTCTATGACCTTTATTGACCTCAAACTTGCATTATGTAACGCCCGTAGATCCGGGTTAGTCAATTTAGAGATAATAGGGGTCGAAAACGACTTTTTGACAAAAGATTATTTAGAATAAATAATCTTAACCAAGTTGTAGAATACGTCTCAAGGGTTCCGTACATATAAAGAACGTTGAAATCCGAGTTATAACGAAGAAGTTATGGTCCGTCGAAGTTTTACGACAAAACCGGCACGACACCGGTAGACGTAAATAGTGAATTTACGATGGATAACTTTTTAGCCTTAGAAATCTAAACAAAAGTTGTAGTATACGTTAAACCGAGAACATACAAAAAACGAACGCCCAAATCTGACTTCGTATGAGGAAGTTATGAATTTTCTAAAATTTGGCTTAACAGTGCACAACCCGAAACTCGAATTTTAGATCGAGCGGTTTTTGGCCTATGCGACCTAAATGAGAATTGAAGATCTCATTAATAGGATATCAACAGTAAAAAGACAGACGAAAACAGAGTCCATCTGTAGAAGTTATGAATTTTACGCGGACATTTAACAGTATAATCTCCTCGTACTGTTAAATTTAAGATCGGTACATAATTAGCCGCCGGAGTCAAAATGAAAGTTGTAGATCTTATTTTTACCTACGCGTGGATATAAAAAACATCGAAAACGGAGGTCGTATGTGAAAGTTACGGATTTTTAGAAGTCGGAAGTGTGATGTGCAAAAATGGGTGATGTGGCACAATCTTGGCCATTGCTTTCTCCCAAGTCTTGCCACTAGATGGTGACATGTGACACGGAGTTCAGGCATTTTTCACCCTATAAATAGAACCTCTCCCACCCTCATTTTCTTCACACCTTTCTCATTCTTTCTTCTCTTTACTCTCTCTCTAGAACCTCTCTCTAGCCCCGAAACCCCCCGAAAAGCCTAGGGAAACTCCCTAGCACGAGGCGGAAGCCCCGGAGTGCTCGACGGCTCCGAAAAGAAGAGCTTTTTGGCTTGGGAACGCTGCTCCAAGCAAAGCCTAATTTTCTATAAAACCCGCTGTATGTAAGCTACGTCTACGCTATTTTTAATATAGCTTTTATTTAATTATAGTAACGTTATTAGGAACTTATAATAAGTACTTGGGCTATTATTATGGGTTATATAAGTATTGTTTAACGCTTATATAATAGTAATAATAGCTAGACTATTAATTAGTCTCGGCGAATAATAGACTAAACTCTAGTGGTAATAATACTAGGTTTCGTCGAAGAAAATTATTTTTAAGAAGTGAAGCGTTGTCTGAGTTCGGAATCACCACCTTTTCAAGTGAGTGCATGGTCCCTTTCAGCTTACACATAGATATGAAGTTTTTTATATAAATTACGTGTTGTGTGTGCATATTATATGTATACTTGCTATTTATGCTGGATGAACGATTTTATACATGTTTTAAATGATTTAAACTGTATATGTATTTTATATCTACAAAATGTGTTGGGTAAAACATGGGTAGATGAATAGTTGCTGTGTGACAAAATAAAATAATGAGAGGCCTCGATATAGATGTTATTGATGATCCAGTCATCTAGTGGAGTATAGATGACGACCACGGACTATTCTAGACAGTCCAGTGGAACGCTAGCAGGCTCGCAACCTGTAGGTGTTTATTTGAACTGTGTGCTCACCAGCAGTACTCCATCCCCCACATGGTAGCGTTATTTGACATGAATTGTAGAGGAACCCCCGAAGCATGTGTTGTCACCCCGATGAAAGTCCTTAGACTAGGTCCCTTGTGTTAGATGTTTTAGGGACGTAAAGTGAGGATAACGGGAACGGGTAATCGGGTTTGTTTGGTTTGATAAAGTTAATAAACTTATTTATTGTGGGTTGAAAACCCTATGTACTCACCAGGTTTCCCAACCTGACCCACTCAGTTTATTTATATCACAGGTGTTGATATGAAGTCACATTACACTGAGAGATTAAGGAGATATAAATCACTAGTGATAATGAATGTAAGTTCTGTTTATGCTTATGTTTCTGTATTGACGATGACATCCCAAATGTTTTAAAATGAATAAAAATACTTTTCTTCGGAAATGCTTTGATAACGTATTTATCATGTTTTGCTGGGAACAAATTCCGCAACATTTTTATTAAAAGAAGTACTCTGATTTTTATAAAGCATAAACAAAATCGGTCTTTTCTGGCCGTGAAAATGAGGATGTCACAGTTGGTATCAGAGCATTATTTTAAGCGAACTAGGAATATGGATTTATTTCTAGACTTAAACTTAGAATGCTAAGCAAGGATTGTGAGGAGTGTGTCTAATAAAATTTAGGTAAAGCACCTGAATAGACACAAGCACTAGCTAATTTAGGGAAAATGCCTAACATGCTTTTATGTGCTAAATGATTTATGATATGCATTGTATGAACGGATCTATGGTCTGTTGCTGACCGGATCTAGAAACTTTATGTGTTCAGATTTCTAAACGTTTAATTACGGTATTAGAACTGACATATAACTTTTCGGAGAAATAGGGAGAATTACACGTCGATCGTAAATAAAATCTTTCCTATCTTAATTCTCGTCATTGCACACCGAACGTCTGATTTGGTATATAGATCGAAATGGCAAGAACCCGTAGTGGAGCCGGGAATGCAAATGGGAACAGGAATCAACCACCAGTGATTGAACAAATACCTGTTGTAGCAGATGCTCCTGAGCCAATTACAATGGTCAGAGTACAAGCCATGATACGGGCTATGTTGGCTGAACAACGGGAAGAGATGAGGCAAATGTTGCATGAAAATAGGGACGAACCTACAATGCCAGTTGAACAGCCCGAATTGAACGATGGGCAGTCAGAAGGAGGGAACTACAGTGGGACCGATGGTCAAGCCAACCCACCAATAGTTCGACCAAACAACCAGTATGACGGAGTCGAGAGGAATGGATGCAAGTACAAGGATTTTCTGACTTGCAATCCATCGACTTTCACTCGAAAGGAAGATCCGATCGAAGTCATGGATTGGATCTCGGAGATGGAGTTAGCTTTCATGACGTGTGGTTGCAGAGGCAAGTTACAGACCACCTTTGCAGTACGTCAATTCCGAGGAGGTGCTGTGCGCTGGTGGAATACCCTGGGGAAGACTCTGAGCCCCAATGAGCCCCTGCAACTGACATGGGCAGAGTTTTTGGTGCAGTTCAAACGCAAGTACTGCTCAGCCCAAAACCTGCTCGAGCTAGAGAACCAGTTCCTGACCTTGAAGAAATGAAGCATGTCAATGGATGAATACACCAACAACTTCACAGAGAAGATGAAGTTCGCCTTGCATCTTGTTCCGGATGAGCTGAAGAAAATCGACAAGTACGCAAAGGGACTTCCATGGGAGTACGCGGTGCCAGTGCGTCAGGCACCTACTCTGGAGGCAGCTATCTGGGCTGCCAAGTCTGTGGAGGATATGATTAAGGGAAGAGCTGCCAACAAGATTGAGGTTGGCGAAAAGAGGAAGTTTGAGGGGTCTACGAGGCCCAATAAGAAGATCAAGTTTGGTTCAAAGGAGTTTAGCTGAGGAGGAAACAAAGTGAAATGGTGCGAGAAGTGCAAGAAGAAGCACTTCGGGAAATATAGCGAGGAAGTGACTTGCTACAAGTGTGGGAAGACCGGACATTACGCCAACGAGTGCACCGCCAGCAAAAGGGTGTGTTATGAATGCCGTGAAGAAGGGCACGTTGCTAAGGATTGCCCGAAGAAGAAAGAGGCGGCAAGACCAAACATTCCACTGGAACCGAAGGCAAGAGCGTTCCATATGATCCTTGACGAAGAAGATGAAAATGAAAGGGATCAGGAATGAGGATCTATGAAGTAGTCGTGTAAATAGTACCACGTGGTGTAGCCTGTTAGAGGCATAGTATAGGTTGAACTTGAACACCTATGTAATCGTTTCAAGGAATAATATAAAGCCTTCGTTTTGTTATCTAATGTGTCAAGTTGTTATGTGATTTTCTTGTATGGTGACTTGGGTGAACTGCAAGACAATACTTGGGACGAGTATGAGTAGGTGTGAAAGGTAGTAGAGGCCTATACTACCGGAAGCACAGGACTCACGCTTGGATCAGGGAAAGTCACAAGGTTACCAAGAAGCTAGTAATTGATACCGTTTTATTCAAATACGTCGTTACCATCGTTTCGGTAATGACTAAGAGGATGATTGTTATTCCGACCCTAGTGGTCATATCGAATTGAGTCTGACTACGATAAGTATGTTACGTGGTTCAGAGAACCAAGTTTGATGTAGCATCTGACTTAAGTCGGAAGATTGAAATAAAAGATAATCAAAACGATCGGTAGAGGTATCGCGATAGTTGCTTGTAGCTAGAAATGCTACCTTTTAAGATGTGATTAGAACATGAAGAAATGTATAGTCTGTTCTGGAAGACTCTAAGAGACCTGAGTCTAAGCGTGGGAACATACGATGATAAGTCATTAGAATATGACACATCGGTCCATTTTAGTAATAAAATAACTTATCTTAAGTTTGTTAAGAAGAAGAAGCAGTCTCCAGTAAGGATCGAGATTGTGACTTGAAGGTCATAATTTGGAGTCTAATGTGAGATAGGGAGCAAGTGCAAGATCGAGCACCGCCTGCAATCAGGAAATCTTAGAGTTAGATATTCGTTCGAAGAAACATCAAAGTTACGGTTATTACTTAGGATGAAGAGATAACGTATGGAGTCATCATGTGAGCCCTGTTTCGTTGATGATTCCGGGACGTAATCATCCTAAGGGGGAGATAATTGTAACGCCCGTAGATCCGAGCTAGTCAAATTAGAGATAATAGGGGTCGAAAACGACTTTTTGACAAAAGATTATTTAGAATAAATAATCTTAACCAAGTTGTAGAATACGTCTCAAGGGTTCCGTACATATAAAGAACGTTGAAATCCGAGTTATAACGAAGAAGTTATGGTCCGTCGAAGTTTTACGACAAAGCCGACATGACACCGGGAGACGTAAATAGTGAATTTACGATGGAGAACTTTTTAGCCTTATAAATCTAAACAAAAGTTGTAGTATACGTTAAACCGAGAACATACAAAAAACGAACGCCCAAATCTGACTTCGTATGAGGAAGTTATGAATTTTCTAAGATTTGGCTTAACAGTGCACAACCCGAAACTCGAATTTTAGATCGAGCGATTTTTGGCCTACGCGACCTAAATGAGAATTGAATATCTCATTAATAGGAACTCAACGGTAAAAAGACAGACGAAAACAGAGTCCGTATGTAGAAGTTATGAATTTTACGCGGACATTTAACAGTATAATCTCCTCGTACTGTTAAGTTTAAGATCGGTCGAGAATTAGCCGACGGAGTCAAAATGAAAGTTATAGATCTTATTTTTACCTACGCGTGGATATAAAGAACGTCGAAAACGGAGGTCGTATGTGAAAGTTACGGATTTTAGAAGTCGGAAGTGTGTTGTGCGAAAATGGGTGATGTGGCACAATCTTGGCCATTGCTTTCTCCCCAAGTCTTGCCACTAGATGGTGACATGTGGCACCAAGTTCAGTCATTTTTCACCCTATAAATAGAACCTCTCTCACCCTCATTTTCTTCACACCTTTCTCATTATTTATTCTCTTTACTCTCTCTCTAGAACCTCTCTCTAGCCCCGAAACCCCCGAAAAGCCTAGGGAACCTCCCTAGCACGAGGCGGAAGCCCCGGAGTGCTCGACGGCTCCGAAAAGAAGAGCTTTTCGGCTCGGGAACGCTGCTCCAAGCAAAGCCCAATTTTCTATAAAACCCGCTGTATGTAAGCTACGTCTACGCTATTTTTAATATAGCTTTTATTTAATTATAGTAACGTTATTAGGAACTTATAATAAGTACTTGGGCTATTATTATGGGTTATATAAGTATTGTTTAACGCTTATATAATAGTAAAAATAACTAGACTATTAATTAGTCTCGGCGAATAATAGACTAAACTTTAGTGGTAATAATACTAAGTTTTTTATGCTGGATGAACGATTTTATACATGTTTTAAATGATTTAAACTGTATATGTATTTTATATCTACAAAATGTGTTGGGTAAAACATGGGTAGATGAATAGTTGTTGTGTGACAAAATAAAATAATGAGAGGCCTCGATATAGATGTTATTGATGATCCAGTCATCTAGTGGAGTATAGATGACGACCACGGACTATTCTAGACAGTCCAGTGGAACGCTAGCAGGCTCGCAACCTGTAGGTGTTTATTTGAACTGTGTGCTCACCAGCAGTACTCCATCCCCCACATGGTAGCGTTATTTGACATGAATTGTAGAGGAACCCCCGAAGCATGTGTTGTCACCCCGATGAAAGTCCTTAGACTAGGTCCCTTGTGTTAGATGTTTTAGGGACGTAAAGTGAGGATAACGGGAACGGGTAATCGGGTTTGTTTGGTTTGATAAAGTTAATAAACTTATTTATTGTGGGTTGAAAACCCTATGTACTCACCAGGTTTCCCAACCTGACCCACTCAGTTTATTTATATCACAGGTGTTGATATGAAGTCACATTACACTGAGAGATTAAGAAGATATAAATCACTAGTGATAATGAATGTAAGTTCTGTTTATGCTTATGTTTCTGTATTGACGATGACATCCCAAATGTTTTAAAATGAATAAAAATACTTTTCTTCGGAAATGCTTTGATAACGTATTTATCATGTTTTACTGGGAACAAATTCTGCAACATTTTTATTAAAAGAGGTACTCTGATTTTTATAAAGCATAAACAAAATCGGTCTTTTCTGGCCGTGAAAATGGGGATGTCACACATTACAACTAAGCATGGACCTAGAACACTTCATGGATGCAAGTATGAACCTTGAAAACACCTCAAAGACACCTTTCATCATGAGTGTATGGCCGTACACCTCATGGGACGCACACCCATGGCCGCACACACCTTTAAGGTGGTCGTACACCTCCCTTACTCAACCCTATAAGGTTCTAACACTTAGTGCAAATGGTTCCAAGTCCCTAGGGTGGTTCTCTATCGTATCTAGTAGTGAAATACCTTCATTTGACTCCTATATGTGTCATTACATGTTAATTAGGATCAAATTGTGTTTGAGGCTCCACTTGACACTCAACATCTCATACCGATCTTTCATACAAACCACTTGCTCAAGGTGAGTTCATACTCCTACGCTTTTTACGATTTTTAATGTTTTCAGGGGGGAGAATACAAGCCAAATTCAAAGTATTTTATTAAGTTTTAAACTTATTAATACAGATCAATGATTTCCACGTTTACTAAAATATTCAGATATTTTATCCCTTTTGTACTATGTCGAGCATAAGGGAAGCTTTTATTTTGGAAATCTAACCTCATAGTTTTCAGAAAAGTTTTACAAAGCATTTTCCGTATCATTTCAAGTAAACTATAATGGGTATAGTTTGGGAGAATTTAATATACTGCTTATACCAATTCAGATTTCATGCATGAGTGAATATATATAAACTATGGCAGATTTAGTTTATGGTATCTATTTTCTCAGGGGTATAATATATAGTTATTTAAGGATAATTATTACCTTATACTGTTTTCAACTTGTAAACTAGATTATACAGAACTGTGAGGCTCTACTTCGAAACTATACCCTTAGGTGTATAGGGCTAAATCCTATCTTAGTATAACCAGAGTCTCCTGGAGGGAGAGCGTGAGATTTGTGAATAGATCTATTCGAGACTGACAATCCCACACCTGAAGTGCTAGCTACAGTTAGGCAGGCATGCCTGGGGTGACAAATGTCATTAACTAACGCCTGAAGAACGTTGAAAAGGTCTCTAGGTCATATCAAGTATGGTTATACGACTCACAAATAAGTATAAACTAATCTTTGTTTACAAGATTTCATTCGTCATTGGTTTTATTTAAGTAATAAGATTGCTTTCATATATATATATATATATATATATATATATATATATATATATATATATATATACTGATAGTAATCAGAGTTTTCAAAAGAAACTATGCTTTAACGACATATGTACGGTGAATACTCGAACTCTTCAGTCTAGAACGGATAACCAACAACCTACTTTTAGGGAAAATATAGGATTTTCCCAGAATAACACGGTATTTTATAAACTGATGGTTTATTATCCAACTAACGGATATTCATGTTCATTCCATGACTCCTTGGATTGTACGTATCTAGTATGAATCGGGAAGTCATGGAAGGAATGGGTTTCAACTATGCTTTTCATAAGAAAATATGGGATTTTCTTGAGGAACACTTTTTAAAAGAATCAAAGAACATTTTTCTCCAAAACTAAATGCTTATGAACTCACCAGCTCTATGCTGATACTCTTTCAAAACTGCTTGTATTCTCAGGGAATCAGTAGATAGGTACCATCCGGGCATCATGAAGAAGTCGGAGCAAATAAGATTATGTCTTTATATTTACTTATTCTCTTGATGTATTCGAATCAGATTTAAAACCGATGTAAACTTATTAAATTTTCATGTATTCAATGTGTGGTTGTGTTTACTATGCTTGCTATGATACAATTGTTGTGATACTACGCATGACGTCCTCCACCTCAGAACGTTTCCGCCGTTCCGGTTTTGGGGTGTGACAGAACAATGTCAGATCGAAATCCAATAATAAAGCATAATCTATAATCTCTAACCCAAGGATCCCATATCATTATTTGTAGACTTATTTGGGTCTTAAAAGATCGTATTATAGAGCATCAACCGAACAAGAACAAGTTTCCAAAAGATTATAGGAATTTCGGCCATGGATAAAAACATGTGGCCATAGACATTCACATACTAACAATTGTTGGGTTTTAGTTCAAAAATAGTTTCATAAACTAGAAAAATATGGCAACGGAAGACTTAAAATTTTGAACATAACATAACATTTTTATACCCACCAAGGATCTCCTTGCAAATTATAGAAAGATAAAATACCAACCATAGAAAGGATGAAGAAATAACAACCTTTGTTGTTCTTTGGATCATCTTGGGAGGCTTGGAAGTTGATGAAGAATGTGAAACCTTTGAGACACCTACAATGACTCAACTTGATGTAGATGCTAGTCCATAAACTCTTAAACCCTTAAGCTTTAAGTTTATAACCAATATGAAGTTAAAGAGGGGATGAAAATGCAAGTAATCTTCAAGAAGAGATAAAGAAAAGAGAGAGAGTAACCTCCTCTAAGGAGGTTACGGTTCTGGGAAGCAAGAATGAAGCACTCAATTCAAGAGTGTAGGCCTCATATTTATATTGTCTTAAAGTGAAGTCTTTAACCATTAGGTCCTTCCACTTTAGACAAGCATGTCCCTAAAGCTTACATGTCTCCCATGCTTCTTATTACTTTTGATTAAACAAACATGAAAGCCATACTCTTGTCTTTTGACTCTTATTTTATAAAAATAATAAAAGGAAGAAGACAAAAGCTTTATAATTTATAAACCAAGTTTATAAAATATAAACTTTAACTTTTTGGTAAAAGACAAAAGAGTTTATCTAGTCCAAAATGTTGTGCATGACTTATTAAATAATACCAAATGAATTATATATAATGTTACTTGCTAATGGAAATTATTATTTTCTAGAAATAAATAATTTCCAATTTAATTATAAGAGTTTATTGAATATTTATTAAAATCAATTTATAATAAATAATCAATTATATCAAGTTGTTGTTAGTGTGACCCATTAGTATCATATGTTAATTAGCAATACACTTTAATATGACTCTTGAGCATACCATACCTTTCAGCAACAAACATCCTCCAATTTAGGAACTCATCACATATAATGCCCATCATATGCTTAATGTTCAAGGGAGCCTTGTAAATAACTCAAATTAAATACATCTAAATAACCAATCATAAAATACTTTAGTAATGTAAAAAAACTAAACAAAATTCATGAAATATTTTGAACGTTTTGTGAAATGCTTTTAATATGTGAAAGACATTATGAAAAACATATAGTAAACTACTAGTTAGGAAGATATACTACCATATTGTCAAAATATGTTAAATAATCTACAAATAACTTGAAAAAACATGAAAAAGTAATTGTGAGAAAACTAGGTTTATCGAAATGCTCTTAGTTTGCGAAATAGAATATGTATAAATATGAAGTAAACTAGCAATGTGGCAAAGTCGATATAATACACAATTGAGTGAATATGTTATAAAATTTAAGAATATCTTGAGAATATTAAAAAACATTGCTAGACGAATTTATGATTTTGCAAAATCCGCTTAATTCGCAACACAATTTATGGAAAATAAATTACAATATACTAGTAATACGGATAACCAGATATAATACCATATTGACGACATATGGTAAAGAATCAAAACTTGAGAAAAACACTTTGTACAAAGTGGGTTTTACCAAATGATCTTAGCTTGCAAAACTCGCAAAAGAATTCGGTATATATAAACATTAGAATACCTGGTTTGATTTCATGTCTTTACACAAATTTATTTTTCAGGTAAGGTTGTTTAAAATTTTGAAGACCATCCTTATAGATCTTATAAAGAAGGACATTCAAATCAATATGATTCAAGATAAATCATCTAGCTTTAACCATATTCATTTGAGATCCCTACAAATTTTCATCATATGGTATTTAATAGATTGGTTAATAAAAATATTTTTATTAGATAACTTCTACAACTTTTCAACTTATGCTAATTAATTCATTAGTTAATCAAAATATTTTGTCTATAGAAGAACATTATTTTCATGTTAGATTACCTATACTTGTGTAACATCCCAAAAATAAGACCCAAAAATAAGATCCAAAAATTTCATTTTTAATTTAATAAAACGGTAATCCAAAACATTTTCATGCAACCAAGATAGGCCAAAGTATATTACTAAATCACAAAATATCAGAGTAAATCACAAAATGCGGAATTGAGTGGTGTGTGCTCTACAATCATCCCGGGCTCTATCCTTACGAACCAGAAGTACCTGAAACATAAACTAAAAACCGTAAGTACAAACCTTAGTGAGTTCCCCAAAATACCGCATACCATACATAATAAACACATATTGGCCCCCGTCCGACATTAAGTCACACCCGGCTTCGGGCCCCGCCCGACATCGAACCCCGCTCGGTTTACAGATCTGTCAATCACCAAGCCCCACCTAAAACCGGACCTGGCCGATAGACATATAAGCATATAAATGCATAATCATACTAACACATGTGATAATCACAAAGATAATAGCATACAATACAATCATCGGGCCTTGCTTGACCTCGAGCCCCGCTCAGTATATATACCAACGCATACACATGCAAGAGTCACACAGACATCTAGCATCCTACATAATAAACCATTAGCCGACATTGGTGCCTTCGACCCGCTAAACACAGTGATGAGACTCACCTCAGACTGCTAAATCTCACAGATAAATCTCTCGTTGTTGGTCCGCTAAAATCCTGACGCTAACAACATAAATAACATCCAATTAATAATTAGATCGCGACTCACACCAAGAGTCCAAACTAGGGTAAAAGACATTTTTACCCTTTACCTAATTTGGCCCAAGGCCAAAGCCCAAGCCAACTATCCAAAAGGCCCAAATTCCAAAATGATCACTCAAAACCCAAATGGCCAAATATGGCCCAATCTTCCAAATTGGGCCTAAATCCCTTTTGGAACTTCAACCAAAAGAGTCCAATAAATAGCATCAACCCAAAAAATTGAATTTTAATGGCCCACCAAAGCCCTAGACTTCTAAGGTCCAACATGGGCCCAATACCGAAAAGCCCAAAATTCTGAAGTCCACTACTGAGTACGCGGGGCGTACTCAACTCGTACACCCAATGTACGCCTCAAATGCCTATTTTCTTCATTAAGATCTTATTCAGTTAAAACCTCAACCAACTCTCAGATCTGACTTCCTTAGGGTGACTTATCACGTAAAGTTGGCAACTTTACGTGCATGCATGGCTTAATGGGGTTGTAGAGCTCAAAAGAGCTCAACAAAGGGTCTTAACACATGCATGAGTCCATAAACACCACAAAGCTTGCATTTTTATGTACGAAGAGACTAAAAGAAACCTGGATCTACCAACAATCACTTCTGGAGTGAATCAATAAGCTTATCAATCACTCCAATGACTCAAAAGCATAAAATAACAACATAACTAGATCTAGCATCATAGATTAAAAAGATGTGAGCTTTTTACCTCAAAATGCTAGCAAATGATGAGTTAATCCCGGATCCTCAAGTTCCAAGCACAACTCCAAGTGGTCCACTTCTTCTTCTCCTTCACAAAGCACCAATAAACACTCTTTATGGCTCAAAACTCTCAAGAACACACTACGATTTCGATTTCTGGACAAAGGAATGTGGAGGCTGGCTAGACATGACCAAATTAGGCTATCATAAGGTTTATATATGGTGAAAACCCTAAAAATTAGGGTTTCATTAAAGCTCACATACGCCATGTGTACTCCATGTACGCCTAGCGTACGTGGATTGAATCTGCGACCAACTTCGGGATAGTACGCTAAGCGTACCACCCTGTACGCCCCGCGTACTAGCTTAAGGACCAAAATGAAAAGTTTTGATAAAAAAGGTTAAATGCGAAACTTACCAAATTCAAGTGTTACAATTTGCTTCTTTTCTTCTTTTGTTTTTATTATCTAGAGTCCATGAAAATGGAAATAAGGTAGACATAGAGGAAATTACAAAGTAAAAGATGACTACAAGTGATTTAACATATTTTACATGTAAGTGTATATTGTTTGTGTGTAACCTTCCACTGTTAATATCCATATATAATGTTGATTTTTTCTTTATAATTTTCACTTTCTTTTTCTTTATACTTTCTTTAAATTCACTAAATGTTTATGATTGTACACGTAGACCCAAACTAAAAGGATGATACATTTTTAATTAATTTGTTATAATTTTTTTGATGTAGGATTATAATATATTTTTGTTGTGTACATCATTTCAACTATTTGTCATAATTTTCTAACTATATTAATAACTTTTGTGTAAAGATAGAACTTTATTAACGTCTTGACTTTTTTTTAGATTATAATAACCACCACCTATACAAAAAATATTTTACGCTCATTTTCTAGCATCTGGATTTTTCCACTCGATTATGCTTCAGTAGATCATGACATATTTTAAGAAAGAGTGTTTATATATAATAATAAAAGAAACAGTATGGTTAATCTAAATTCATATATTTGGATTAACTAATGAAATAATTAACATATGTTAAAAAATTATAGGAGTTATAAAGTAAAATATTTTAATCAATCAATCCATTAAATACCATAATATGAAAATTTACTGTAACATCCCAAAAATATTGATAATTTTTTTTTCATTTTTAAAATCATCAAATTCATACATTAAGTGTCTCAAAACCAATCAAAGTAAAAATGTATCAGAAACATTAGAGTGAGATAACAATCATCGGTGCGGAAAATCATAAGGGGATGTTGTGCAGTCAAGCCAGACCCTCCCCTTTGCAACTGAAAGTACCTGAAAAATGTTTAAACCACAAAATATAAGCACAAAGCTTAGTAAGTTTCCCAAAATATTACATACCATACAGACGGGCTCAACCCAACATACATATAAATGGGCCCAACCCAATCATGCAAATGAGCCCAACCCAACATACATATAAATGGACCCAACCCAATCATGCAAATGGGCCCAACCCAACATACATATAAATGGGCCTAACCCGACATATAAAAAATGGAACTAGCCCAACATATAAATAAATAGGGCCGACCCAACATACACATGCAAGAGTCACAAAGACAGCTAACATCCTACACAATATAGTGAGAAGACTCACTTGCCTCATGAGATCAGCTAAAAGGCAGCTCACTGCCACACGAACGACACTTCAACACACCTATTGAATCAAACAAGGTCCTACCTTAGTCTAACCTCCAAAAATAACTGTTTTGACCAAAAGTCAGACCCGGTCAACAAGTCAAAGATCAAAGTCAACAATCAACACTTCCATTAGCTGACCCTCACGTCATGATCAGCTCATCCTCACGTTGTGGAAAACGGATTCAACCCGATCCAACTGAGCCATGATTCAACTCAACCTCAGCTCAACTCATTTCGATCCATGCCATCAACATGTTGTGATGCCCATGTCCTCACGTTGTGACAGAGTCTGTCCAAAACAATCGAAGAAATTCTCATCGTCACGTCGTGACTTAAGTAAAATGGGCAACTTAATGCATTCATCCCAAAACTTTAAAGCCACACATTCCAACTTTCCAGATGTCCATATAACTCCAAAATCATACTAAATATCAATGCTTTATGGACACGCATGTCTAGATCTCATATCAGGTCAAAAATGAAGAAAAATCACCAAAGCTCAAATGCATGGGTCCAATACACATTCGATTTCCAGATTTGAACCATATGATATACAAAGGACCTCAAAGATCCATAAAGTTGATAACTTTATGGAATCCTACCAATCCAACTAACTCAAATATGAAGAAAATGGGACAAAACCTTAGATCCAACAACCTAGCATAAGAGATTTTAGATATTGGACACTTACAAAGGTCCAGACTTGCTCAAAATGTAGCCCCAAGCTAGCCAATACGTCCACAACACTTCCAAGGACTCTTTCTTCCTTCAAAAGCACACACAAGCACCAAAATGAGCCCAAAACGGAGGGATTAGGGTGTAACGTCCCAAAATTTAAGACTAAGAATTTCGATTTTTAATTTAATAAAACCATTATCCAAGACAACATCATCAAAACCATAGTGAATCAGAGTGTATCAATAACATCCAAATATATCAGAGTAATATAAAATGTGGAGCGATGTGGTGTGTACACTGCAATCATCCCATGCTCTTCCCTTCGAACCAAAAGTACCTGAAACATAAACTGAAAATCATAAGCACAAAGCTTAGTGAGTTCACCAAAATACCACATACCATACATATCAAACATATAATAAGCCTTGTCCGTCATCGGGCCCCGCCCGACATCGAGCCCCGCTCGGTAAACAGATATGTCAGTCATCAAGCCCAACTTGGCATCGGGCCCCGACCGGTATACACATAAACATGTAAACATATAAACACATAAACACATGCAATAATCACAAAGATAAATAGCATACAGAATAGTCATTGGGTCCCGCCCAGTAAACATGTAAACACATAACACATGTAAGAGTCACGTAGACATCTAGCTTCCTAAACATAGCAAACCAGGGGACGACATTGGTGCCTTCGACCCACTAAACACAGTGAGGAAGCTCACCTCAAGCCGCTGAATCTCTTAAAAAAATATCGGTTTGCTGATCCAGAAAATCTCTCAATAAAATCAAGAATATGAATTACTTGTCCAATATCCAGGGTAAAAGACCATTTTACCCTTTTCTTACTTGGCCAAAACCAAGGCCCAACCCATTTACTCAAAAAGCCCAATTTCCTAAATGGCATCCCAAGGCCTAATATGGCCTAACTTCCTAATTGGGCCCAAAAACCATCATGGACCTAATTCCAAGAAAGCCCAAAATCTATCAATGGCCCAAAGTCAGAAGTTCAATGGCCCAACAAGGCCCAAAATGGACATCCTGGGGAGTACGCCTTGCGTACCAGAAACATACGCCCCGCGTACTCACCCACAAAGCACAACGTACAAGCTGTTGATGCATGATACCGGTATTACGCTGAGCGTACTCCTATGTACGCCCAACGTACTCCTCAAAGGCCAAAAATCCATATTAAGTTCTTATTGGGTGAAGACAATTCGTCCAAACATAGATCTAATCCCTATAAAAGGTCTTAAACCATAAAGTTGCCAACTTTACTTCCTTGCATGCCTTAATGGGACCCAAAACCCTTTTTATCCCTCTAACTCATAATATGAACATCAAATTAATCATGACTCACCTAAACCTATCAAGATGCCATTTTTATGCACCCACAACCTTAGAAGTGCTAATATCCAACATTTTAAGCTCTTGGAGTAGCTCATAGTCACAAAGATGACTCTAAGGACCAAAATAAACCCAAAACATACCCTAGGCTAGATATAGCACATAAAGTCAACAAGTTAGAAAGTCTATACCTCCTGGAAGTTGATGAATATGATTAGAGCCTTGATCCACAAGCTCCAAGCCAAGCAATTCTTCCAACAAGAAATCCTTCTTCTCCATGGCACACCAAAATCACAGCAAAAACCTCAAAATGCTCAAATGGAAGCTAAGGTTTAGAATCTAGGGTTGAATGGGATGGAGGCTGAGGATAAGAGGGGTCGGGGTGGAGTTAAGGTCATTAAAAGGGTCCAAGACCCTATATTAGGGTTTACATGACGATGGAGAACGCATTGCGTACTCCCAGTACGCCCAACGTACTCCAAATGATGCATGTGATCCTTCTACCTAGTACGCCCAACGTACGCCCTAGGTACGCCCAGCGTACTAGGCTTGATCTTAAACCCACCAACTTCCGAAGGCCATAACTTCTTCGTTCTATGTCCGATTTCGGCGATCCTTATATCCACAGAAAGGTAATGATAAGCTCTACAATTCTATTAACTCCCCCTTGCCATAAAACTTTCCGAACTAAAATCCAAAATTCGTAAAAAGCTCGAATTGTCACTTTACCGGTATACTCTTGGACTCTAAAACACATACCAAACTCCCAGATCCTCTAACCCACATTATCCACACTTAAAGGGGTTTAAGTCTTTTTCCCAAAGGCCCTAAGCCTTATGATAATTGGTCGACGGGTCATGACCCCTTGAAATCATTCCTTACTACTTCATCTGCCATGCTAGATAATCCTGACCAAACTTCCCGAATTACAATCAAGACTGAAGAATCATCCCCCGCCGACGACCGCCTCCCAAACCTGCCATCCAAGCCCCTTCTTGGCAGCAATTGCTTGTACCTCCGCGATAATGAACCTTAACACCCTGCCCTCAACCCAATAGAAGTAAGCCCAACAGCCCTGCCTGAGAATTGGAAAAACTACCTTACTCTTGCCAACTGGAAGACCTCATACCACAACGATAACCATTCAAAGTAGGAACTTCCCGAAAACATGAACCCATCAATATAAACCCCGACAGGTTATTTCTTAGGACTATTGATCATCCATTCATCGCACCCACCCCCTCTAGTCCCTGACTAGGAATACCATTCTACTATGCAGAAGGAATGCTCAAAATATACCTATAGCGAATTACACAAAATCCCCAATTTGAAGGTGGCGCGTAACAACCTCACACATGCGCTTGACTTCCTAACAGTCATCACCAACCTGATGATCTCACGAGCATAAGAATGGTTAATCCAAATATTCTCACGTTGTATCCAAACTTTGGGACTTTTCAAGGTCCAAACTCGAGATTGGAGCCCCCTTAGGGTAGTGAACTATAGATCTGGACATCATTGAGCTCCAGGAGCTCAAAGTAGCTACCTTTATGCAAATATAGCCTTGTTCCAAACCCTAAGTGCTTAGTGTTGGATGATTTTGGTGTTTTAGCCCCATTCTCGTGTGCATGCACGTAAAGTTGGAAACTTTACGTGCAAAACCAGACCTAGAAGCCCAGATCTATGAATTGGATGCATCGAAATCGACTAGAATCGACTGTATAGTAATGGCATGCAGGAGACTCGGCGAGTCCACGCCGTGACTCGGCGAGTCCAAGGCAATCTTCTTGCCTCAAGAACAAACTCGACGAGTTGTTCATACAACTCGGCGAGTCACAGTCAGGACGTGTTCTTATGATGAAGGAGAACTCGACGAGTTGTTCATACAACTCGGCGAGTCGGATGAAGTTAGACTCGATGTTAGTATCGAAGAAGAACTCGTCGAGTCTTTGCCAAACTCGACGAGTAGAAGCGGGTAGAGGATTAGAAAGAATGATAAGGACTCGGCGAGTTGGCGGCCCGACTCGGCGAGTCCGGTCAACTGAAAGTTGACTTTGTCCAGGAAGTTGACTTTGACCAGGGGTAAAATAGTCATTTTACCCTGAGATTAGTTATCAGTATTTGATTTAGTGTTTATGGGATTTGTAGCCGGGGAGTTCCGGAGCAGCAGTCAGACAGTCTTAGATTTAGCACCTCAGCAGTCAGCGTTACGAGGTGAGTTTTCCTTCCAGTATGAACGGGTCTACGGCCACAATGTCGGCCCGTTTAGTTAGCAGTAGTTTCGGACTTCGGTCTGATGCAGTGGTTCAGTATGCTTGATGTCTTTGTAATTCAAGCATGTCTTTGTGTTATGTGTTCCGGACTTCGGTCCGATGCAGTATGTAGTATATGTGTTTATGCTAGTAGTTATGATTATGCCATGCTATGTTCAGTTAGTTCCGGACGTTGGTCCGATGCAGTTTCCGGACTTCGGTCCGATGCAGAGGGCAAGGCCCTGGTTAGTTCCGGACTTCGGTCCGATGCAGTTTCCGGACTTCGGTCCGATGCAGAGGGCAAGGCCCTGGTTAGTTCCGGACTTCAGTCTGATGCAGTGGGCAAGGCCTAGTAATTGCTTTATATGTTATTGTTGGGTATGTGGTAGTTTGGGGGAGCTCACTAAGCTTCGTGCTTACAGTTTCAGTTTTGGTTTCAGGTTTATTCAACTAGCAAAGGGAAGGGCTCGGGATGATGGCATGGCACAAACCACAGTTTTAGCCTGGAAGTTAGACTCTGATATTTGATATGATCTTGACACTAGTTCCGATTTGATAAATTTATTATGACATTTTGAGATACATGATTCATGGATTTATCTTTTAATATTTGATATTATGGTTTAGTAAAGTTTTTAAACAAAAAATTTCGGGTGGTATTTTTGGAGCGTTACAAGTTGGTATCAGAGCCTTGGTTTGAGGGATTCACGCACACTCTCGGGTGTGAATGGACTCAAACTAAGGAAATGGTAAAAAGATTTTCAAAAGAAAAATGTTTTCAAAGGAATTTTAGAAAAAGAAAACTTAAAAAGAAAAGAGTTTTTGAAAAAGAGAAAAAGGGTGTGGTGCATGCGATCAGCTGAGCTCAAGTAAGTACTCCCCAAATTACCCATACAAGTTTATGCTATGATTATCAGTTTCAGTTTCAGTAGAACAACATGTTAGAATAGGAGTAAGGATCTAGGAGGATGCCTTATGTGCCTGTTATATGTGTTTCAGCTATATGAAAATTGCATGCTAGTATTGAGTAGATAGTAGTAGGATAACCTGTTTAGGTCATGCCTAATAGTATGAGCTTAGCATTGTATGCTAGTACAGTTTCTTGTTATGAGGATAGGATTGCTTGAGTAGTTTCCTGTGTCTGAATGCTGCTTGCTTTGTGCTTTGTGGGACTCTGAATGATGGGAGTTAGTCATTAAGTGAATACGTCACGTCACATGTGATCAGGGTTGAATAATCTTAGAGTGCTGGATTTGGCCCTATTGTGCAGCTCTTGTTTGAGTCTAACCGTTGTAGGGACAAGTCTTCTACTCGAAGGACTATCTGAGCCTCGTCACATGTGATGGTATTCGGGCGATGGCTAATTTGCATTACAAGGAGGCCTTCAGCAGCTGAGGACTGGGTTGGGTGGAGTCAGAGATTTCCCTAGGGCAAGCCTAGGATGAGAGTAGGAGAGATCAGTAGCAGTAGAAGTGACTTGGTGGAGTCAAGGCAGTTCTTGAGGAAAGTACGGATAGATGTGGAAGGTAGTATGTGTTGGATTAATGTCTAAGTCCATAACTATAATTGGTAAGACTTGACCCGACCCGGCATGGTCCATTTGGGTTGCATGGCATCATGCATTTGGATAGACTATAATGAGAGAAATAACACTTAAGGTTGGTTAATATATTATGAGTTCTAATATATTAATAAGGTTATTTAATTAGTATTGATCAAGAATTAATTTGTAATTAATTAAGTGATCAAAAGGAGACTAATTAAATATATGGGTTGATTGTGTAAATCATTCATTCTTATATATGTGGGCTTGTGATCCAAGATTCCTTATGTTGGACTAAGTCCATGGGGTGACCCATGGATACTCCATGGAGGTTAAAATCCATGGAGCATAAGGAATGGGTAAAGTTATGAGTTACATGGTGTAACCCTAATAGCCACCATATAAAAGAATCTCATGGCTCAAGAAATCGTGCACTAATGTGTGAATATGAGGGCTAGACGATTTCAAGGAGTGTTCCATTTCTCTCAAGTCATTCCATGTGCATTTGGTGTTGTGTGAACCATTTGAGGTGTCACACTTGGGGCACTAGGCACTCAAGCTTCATGGAGACAAGCTACATCAAACAAAGGTATGTATTCTATCCATTTGATTACCCAAGTATCAAGTATTGTATGCTAGATAGGGTAATACCTTGGAAAGTTCATAATTGCATGTATAATAGAGAAAACATAGATCCAAGGTATTTAGGGTTGCATGTACACTTAGGAGTGTTAGAATGCGCAAAACCCATCAGTGGTATCAGAGCCAAGGCTTGTTTTCTTGTTATATTTTGATGTGGTAATGTTCATGCTAATCCAATTTCAAAGATAATTGTCAATAGATTCATGTTTTGTATTAGTTTAAAAGTTATGCTAATTCCTTGAAAAAAATTTTGATGTGAATTATCTTTGTTCATATGAGTTTCTTAGATTAATAGAAAAGTTAATTGATTATGTGTTTTCAATCCATTTTAATCTAAGAGTTGATTCTAAAAATGTGTTTTTGTAACTTGTCCTCAAGTTATATGAAAAGTCACATTTAAGTTTCATAAAACTCATAAAAAGTTGGCAATGGTTACAAAAATGAAGAGTCTTGTCCTCATTAAATGGTTTTATGCCTCCATAACTTGTCCTCAAGTTATGGAGGTTCAAGAGTCACTTCATTAAATGATAAAATGTGTAACCTTAATTAGTTCCATAAGTTACAAAAATAAAGGAAAGTTACATTCTTTTATTAGTTTAAAGTCTTCCATAACTTGTCCTCAAGTTATGGAACTTGAAGAGTTTTTTTTAATTAAAACTACTTTAAACACATAAGTTATGGAATTAATTAGTTTTGAATATTTTCAAAACTTGCCCTCAAGTTTTGGAATTTGTAAAGTTTTCCCCATGAATACTTTAATTCCAAGTTAGCCCTTAGAATTTTAAAAGTTAAAATTCAACCCTTATACTTTATAATATTATAAGTTAATAATATTTATATATATGTATAAGAGTAAAGTCAGTCTTACCGTTAGTAGGCCTCATTCACGAAGTTGGTCTATAAGGGGGGTATAAGGTTACTGCCTATAAAATGGCAGTTTAATGGGTGTCCACTCTCACCCACCGCTTCCTTGACTGGTGGAGGGTCGTTAGCCGAACGGGTAGGACAAGGACTATAATTCTCCCTTCATTAAAAGTATTAATGATAAATACTAAGTAACTAAACACTTATAAATTCTCAATCTTAGTTACTTAGGAAAATGTGAATAATGTGCTAATCCATGAAATTACACTTTGCACTTTGTTTAAACCGTTAGTGGAGCGTGTGTGGTTCACCGGCACACTAACCTGGATTTAACAAAGTAGGCAAAGGGTAACTTAATATTTATCATAGTATCGGTGGAGCTCGTGTGGTTAACCGGCACATCGATTGAGGGGTAAATATTAAGGGTACCAAGTATATTTGCATGGTTACTTCACACCTTGTTTTGTGATCCTCGGCATCCCAGTCACAAAACCTGAAGGGCACACTCGAGATTGAAACATGCCATTGAAAAGTTCAATGAATCTCAAAAGATCTAGGAGTTTCAAATCCAATTAAAAACCTAATTACATTATTTCGTTTTTCATGGTGGAAATTGGTAAATCGTCATTTACCTACCTTCAACTATTTTATAACTCGGATTACGGCATCCCTCTTCCAGTTATAAATAGGTTGTTGGATCCTAGCCTTAATATTTCATATTGGGTGTTATATTAAGGACTTTAGATCAACTATCTTGAATATCTCCCAAAAGATGTCTAGTTCATACATCTATGATCTTCCCAAATCTCTTGGAACTTTACTTCCTCCACCTCCTCCAATTATTCTCCCTAACCCACAAGTTCAAGGTCACTCAAGCCCTAATGGCAAGCAAGGTCTATGTGTGATCACATCTTAGAGATGAAGTCACATATTGACAAGCTGGGAGAGTTGGGTGTCAAAGTCTTGAGAAAGTTGGATGTTCAATCACTTTCTAAGTCACATAGTGAGTTCCTTTGGGACTACTATGAAACAGACTATGACATGAACCTTAATGATCATATCTATTTGCTTGGTGCTGCTGAATCAGCAATGATTTGGAACGATAGTAAAGCAAATTTGATTAGAAGATCAACTTCCCAAAAACTTTATGGACAGTGACAATGGTGACACTGGAAATCCAGAAAAAGCATTCTCTTCCCAATGGAAAGGGATTGGCCATAGTCAACCCGGTTGACCAAATGGTAAAGAGAAAGGCTAAGTCTGAGATAGTCCCATTACCAAAGGGTCCATATGTTTATTTTGCCAAAGGAAGGGGCGTTGATTGCAAAGCTGCCAAATTTACCTAAGGATGTTAAAGTCAATAAGTTTGACTCTACATTAGGTAGAGCCCATTATCTAACTCTGTTAAGTTCTATTCTGAGATCCTCATTACATGATGTGACTGGGTCACATGTTGATGTTTTAAGAATCAAAGAATAGAGAGAAATCTTAAAGGAAGTATATGTTGATTCTGATCGCGAAGGTGGATTTCGATCGCATCAGAATTGTGAGCAGTTGCTTAAGAAGTTATGATATATTGCTAAGGAATAGATAACAACAATTTTCCATGTGGATTGTAAGGATAAGTTTTTCCGCAAAGTTTTAAAATAAAAGAAAATTGTTTAATTTTATTTATTTGAAGTATCCTTACAATGACATTTGTGGAAAATTGTTGCTTATATGATTCCACTGACAGCAATATTGGAAAATGGATTTGATTCTTTCATTTGTGGTAGTGTCTAAATTTACCAAATCAGGAAAGTTCCTCATCGCCCAAGTTTCAATTGGACCGAAACTTGGAATCATGCAAGTTGAATAGTATGATGAATGAGAACTTTCAAGCATTGGAAAATCAAGACTAATTACTTGTTCACATGGATGTGTGAGTCAAGTGAAGGACTAAAGGGTTCGAGTACACATTCTTGTGCACTGGTCATGTCCACCACAAAGTATGTTAAGATTATTTGATTTACTAAAGTTTAGTAAATATGGTTATACTTACAAGTTTAAGTATAATTCTGAAACATTGGAAAAGTCTCAATGTATGGCATAACGAATGAGAAGAATCAAATTAGGCAGAAAGATAAAAGTTTCTCAAATCTGAAAAGATGGGAAAGTACTTTAGTATCATGTTTGTGATCATCTTAATGATTTAGAAATCATATCACAATTAGTCCTCTAAAGGTCATCTTAGTGCATTATTATGACTAAGAAGAGGAGTCATGAATTGTTGAAATGGTTAGATCAGGAAGATGAGTCATACTTCGTTCCAAAACAATTCTTAGAGTCATACTCCAAGATTGTAACTTGAGTGACATATCTTAAAGAAAGGTTTAAAACACTTGTCAAATGTAAGAGTAAAAGTGTCCTACTCTTGTACATTTGAAATTGGTAAGTTGTGATGTTTTGGATAAAACAAAGACCAACTAAGGCCAATTGTGTGAAGTGATGGTCTTGATAAAGAATCTGCACTATCTCTTGAATATTTGGCAAGATAGTCTTATATGTCAAGAGGATAGTGGGAGTCTTAAAGATCCTAAAAAGCATTTCAAGAACTAATCAAGAATAAACTGAGGTTCTTCACTAGCACACGACTTGAGGTTTATAACCTATCGTGTTGACATATTCTGTGCCCATTCCAGTTAAAGTTGGCTTTGCATAGAAGTTCTGAAAGTTCTCAATTGGTTCCATAACAACTTGGAAGCAATGGCAGGCCCTGTACTGCCAGGTGGCAAGAAGTTAAGATTGCATAAGTTCAGTCTATATGAGTTTAGATTTGTCATTATCCTTGTCTTGTGACTATGGTTTTGACGATTCACATGGATAAGAACACATACACCATAAAATCTAAGGGTCATAAGGTTTCTCTCCGATTCATGAAAATGATGGTGAGGAAACACTTCCACCAAGTAGATTTGAAGCAGATGGCAAAAGGTCTAAACAATTGAGACTATGATTACGACATCCCTTTTCATAGTTCTGAAATTGTTTAGACACACATGCATGCTATCTAAGGAAAGGTGTATGATTTTGATAAAGTTTTATCAAAGCATCTCATATCAGAAATCTGAACTTTGGTAAGAAAGTCAATAAAGTATTGATTTCTAGAAGTCCAGCTGATTTCTGAGTACATGTCAAAGCTAGTGGGAGCATAAGTGTTATGCTAATAATCATCATGTTAGTGGGAGCATGATAATTATTGTTAGTGTTGCAAGTTAGCAATGTTAATTATAGAAAACAAAAGTTTCAATTCGTGAGGCTGCAGGGATTGAAAACGTTGTTTTGCTATAATTAAGGGAGAGGGTATACTTCATTTCAGTTCTAAAGGCTTAGATTGAGACCTTAATCATCTTTAGTCAAGAATATATATATGAATTTCATGTTGGATTGGTTCAACTTAAGGAAATTCTATATATTGCGTTCTCAAAATTCGATTATGATTACGGCATCCTTCTTCATAGTCAAATTTTGAAAACATGGCAAATAAAAATATTGTAGCAAAAGACTGGTCTAGAATCATGTCTTTATGTGAGACATCATGAATCGTGTACCATTTGCTTTGGGTACAGGATCGATTGCATGTGCTATAATATTTGTTATTTCTAAATTTTTCCAAATGCCCAGAGGCATTAAGAAGGGAAAAGGTCTAGAATTGGATATGACTAAAATGATTAAGCAATTGTCGAGGACAATTTGAGGTTTACCAAAGATTGGTTGCTCAGGGACAGTTGGAAGTATAGTGCTAATTTTTGGAAGGACCATATTGACATATTCTGAAAAGAGGCATCTCTTATTCAGAAGTGATAGTCAAAATGAGAATATGGAGTTGTCTCCATAAGTGGAAGTTATCTGTGTAAGATTAGAAAACTTAATGCAAGAAGCATGTCCAAAACAATGTACTTTGAATATGAGACTTAGTTTCCATGGAGTTGATCTCCATTGGAATACCTTATAATGACTGTTCACAAGTCTTTGTGACTTTGTACATATTCATTACAGGAGGGTCAGTGCATATAAGTTTAAAGTCTAAACAGATTTCGATAAATGATAGGAATTTGAAATTCTCACATTTTTCGATAAGGATTTGGGAGTGTGAAATTAGAATCATTGAAATTATGTTCAATTGGTTTATTTCACAAAGTAAGGATCATAGACAAACATAGAGTGCATACTTGGTGTATGGCAAAACTATTGTTTTAGAAAAACATAGTGTACATGCTTGGAGCATGGGACAACTAGTGTTTTTAATTCAAGTATAAAGTTGATAAAACCGAAACAATGAATAATGAGTAATCAGTATGGTGATAAATAAAAGTGTTTATTTATATTCATAGGGTTTGATACCATATTTGATTCATTTATTCTTGTGTTTCACTTTGCATGTTTTGACTTCCAGAATAACTAAGTCGCTCTTCCTGAATGATTAAGTTATTCAAACAATCCACAGTCGGTCATATGTTGGAAGTAGATATGAATCAAGACTGTCATGGGTTGGTTTGTAGAGGTCCAAGTTGGTGGACAAAGTGGTGCTACAACACTCATGAGTGCTCATAAGTTCTGAGTATTGGATTCAACCCGCGCTCATTTGAATCACTTCATGGATTTTATCACAAGTGATCATGAGACGATAATATCTTATATTCTTCAAACCTAGAGATATGAGTTGTTACTATGAGTTGGTTATACATTGATTGCACGAAAACGCATTGGTAACTCGATGTTATAAAACGTGCCTTTGTGTATGATTCAACAAGTAGTAGAACAAGCCATATGAGTCGAAGTTTATCCATTCCTTTTACCTTCGGGATAAAAGCGATATTTGTGGGCCCCTCGATGATTTAAAGATGATACATGTGAGTGCTTGGCCAAGCCAGGACTGATTTGATTTGTTCAATCAGTCAGTCATCATGAATCGGAAATCGGGAAACAACAAATGGACAGAGAGAATGATTGATAATCCATGTCTCAGTCCATATGATATCTAGAATGGAGGAATATATGATCCCTTATCTAATGGACAAGACATTGACAAAGGTCAGAGATCATCGGCAAGGTCAGAGTTCCACGGAAGCTTTTGAGAGCTATGATTTCCAGTCGGTTCTTGAAGTCATACGCAAGAATAGTTTTAGACTTATCCAAGTGGGAGACTGTTGGATTAATGTCTAAGTCCACAACTATAATTGGTAAGACTTGACCCGACCCGGCATGGTCCATTTGGGTTGCATGGCATCATGCATTTGGATAGACTATAATGAGAGAAATAACACTTAAGGTTGGTTAATATATTATAAGTTCTAATATATTAATAAGGTTATTTAATTAGAATTGATCAAGAATTAATTTGGAATTAATTAAGTGATCAAAAGGAGACTAATTAAATATATGGGTTGATTGTGTAAATCATTCATTCTTATATATGTGGGCTTGTGATCCAAGATTCCTTATGTTTGACTAAGTCCATGGGGTGACCCATGGATACTCCATGGAGGTTAAAATCCATGGAGCATAAGGAATGGGTAAAGTTATGAGTTACATGGTGTAACCCTAATAGCCACCATATAAAAGAATCCCATGGCTCAAGAAATCGTGCACTAATGTGTGAATATGAGGGCTAGACGATTTCAAGGAGTGTTCCATTTCTCTCAAGTCATTCCATGTGCATTTGGTGTTGTGTGAACCATTTGAGGTGTCACACTTGGGGCACTAGGCACTCAAGCTTCATGGAGACAAGCTACATCAAACAAAGGTATGTATTCTATCCATTTGATTACCCAAGTATCAAGTATTGTATGCTAGATAGGGTAATACCTTGGAAAGTTCATAATTGCATGTATAATAGAGAAAACATATATCCAAGGTATTTAGGGTTGCATGTACACTTAGGAGTGTTAGAATGCGCAAAACCCATCAGTATGGGCCCGTACTATTGAAAGCAGAGGATCCGTACTTGAATCGAGGAAGGCTGAGATGAGACCAGGAAACTTGTAGTAGTAGCGATCCCTCGAGATATATAAGTGTTTCTGACGTTTGTCATGATGTGTTTTCAGAATGGTGGTTTTACGCCCTAGGCCAGCAGTCGGCAGTTCAGGAGCCGGCGAGGGATCAGGATCAGGATCGGGGGCCAAGCATCTAGATGAGCAGCCAGGGAGTTCCTCTCTTCAGAGGTTACTCGCACCATACTTGAGCAGACTCCTGTGATCTTCGGTTCGATCAAGGAGGGTATTTTAGAGCTGATGGACGAGATGTTGAGCACATTCCTTGCTGAGGTGGCGGCCATGATGGGGTCGCGCACACTCACCTTCAGGGAGTTCCGGGCATGTGGAGCTCCAAACTACCATGGGGCACAGGATCCCATTGCGAGTACCAGGTGGTTGGTGGATATCGCCAATGGGTTCCGCACCAGTAGATGTCCCGAGGGGGACAAGGTCAGACTAGCATCCTGTCTTCTGAAGGACAGGGCACGAGATTGGTGGAAGGAGATCGGGCATGTTATCAGAGATGACGTAGCTCTTGATGCGATGACCTGGGCTGATTTTACTACCAGGTTCAGTGCCGAGTTTGCACCGGTTATTGAGGTGCAGCAGTTAGCTAGGGAGTTTCAGGATCTTACCCAGACTACAGAGACAGTGGCGGAGATTACCGCCAAGTTCAGGGAGAGGGATCTTCTCGTTCCTAAGTACGCAGCTGATGAGGAAATGAAGAAGGCTCGTTATCATGAGATGTTGCGGAGTGATATCCGCTAGTTTGTGAGCCGGTCCATCTGTAAAACGTTGGATGATATGATTGCGAGAGCTCGAGAGAGAGAGAGAGATAGATTTGGAGATGGAGAAGAAGAGGAAGCCAGAGGCGGCATCTGGTACAGGGAGTTCGGGCAAAAAGCCCAAGGTATCGGATCACAGACCTAGAGGACAACAGAGCCACAGTCGGTGTGGCAAGTGTGGGAGATTGCACGATGGGGCGTGCAAGGCAGGGAGTCCCGGTTGCTACAAGTGCGGCCGGACCGGGCACATGAATAAAGATTGTACAACTACTACTACCACCACCACCACAACATCTAATCTGATTTGCTTCCATTGCAATCAGAGGGGACATAAAAAGTCCCAGTGTCCGAGTTTGGCAGGAGCAGGGAAGGTGGCGGAACCAACCCCTGCTACATTGAGGATTACAGACGGCCGTCAGGGCCGGGGTGAGGCGCCAGTGGCGAAGAGTAGAGCTTTCCAGATGACAGCAGAAGAGGCGCGAGCGACTCCTGATGTAGTGACGGGTACGTAAATTCCTCTTGTCTCTTTATTGATATTGATTGTTTCTCATGGTTATATGTTTTCGTATAGGGTCGTTCTTAGTGAACGGCATTTCAGCTACAGTATTGTTTGACTCGGGGGCTACCCGATCATTTGTTTCACTTGCGCTTAGCAAGAGGTTTAGCAGAGCTCCGGGGGAGCTGGATTGTCCACTTGAGGTTGAGATAGCGGATGACAGGACCGTCAGGGTCGCGAGAGTACATAGGGGGTGTTCGCTACAGTTATTTGATGAGCAGTTTTCAGTGGACTTGGTTCCTATTACCCTGCGAGGGAATAAGGTTATAGTGGGTATGGATTGGCTGAGCCCCAATAGGACAGTGATTGATTGTGAGCTGCAGTTAGTGAGGGTTCGCACTCCCAGTGGGGGAGAGTTAGTGATTCAGGGCAAGAGGCCACAACGCGGACCAGTTCTTTGTTCAGCAGCGAGAGCGAGGCGATACGTTCAGCAGGGTTGTGCGGGGTACATCGCCTATGTTATAGATGCCCGGGAGAAGGGTAAGGCGACAGTTGACGATGTACCAGTAGTGCGAGAGTATCTGGACGTATTCCCAGAGGACTTGCCTGGGATACCTCCGGAAAGACAGGTCGAGTTTCGGATTGACCTGGTTCCAGGTGCGGCTCCGATAGCCAAAGCATCGTATCGGTTGGCTCCTCCAGAGATGCAGGAGTTGTCTACGCAACTGCAGGAGCTGCTAGACAAGGGTTTCATCAGGCCGAGTAGTTCACCATGGGGAGCCCCGATCCTGTACGTGAGGAAGAAGGATGGGTCGCACCGTATGTGCATAGATTACCGGGAGCTGAACAAGGTAACAGTGAAGAACTGTTATCCACTCCCGAGGATAGACGATTTGTCTGACCAGCTTCAGGGAGCATCTTGGTTCTCCAAGATTGATCTACGATCAGGATATCACCAGATGCGGGTCAGGGATGAGGATGTGCAGAAGACCGCTTTTAGGACCCGCTATGGTCATTATGAGTTTGTGGTGATGCCGTTCGGGCTCACCAACGCTCCAGCCGCGTTCATGGATCTCATGAACCGTGTATGCAGACCGATGCTGGATCGGTCTGTGATAGTGTTCATTGATGACATCTTGGTTTATTCCAAGACTCAGGAGCAGGATGAGGAGCACCTGAGAGAGGTGCTAGAGACGCTGAGGAGGGAGAGACTGTTCGCGAAGTTCTCCAAGTGCGAGTTCTGGTTGCGAGAGGTGCAGTTCCTTGGTCACCTCGTCAACCAGAAGGGTATACTAGTAGATCCGGACAAGATAGAGGCCGTGATGTAGTGGGAGGTCCTGAGGTCTCCAACTAAGATTCAGAGTTTCCTAGGACTGGCAGGGTACTACAGGAGATTCATCCAGGATTTCTCCAAGATAGCAGTTCCGCTCACCCGACTGACCAAGAAGTCGGTGGTGTTTCGCTGGGGGCCTGAGCAGCAGGCAACATTTGAGACCCTCAGACAGAGATTGTGCGAGGCGCCGATTCTCACCCTGCCAGAGGGAGTAGAGGATTTTGTAGTTTACTGTGATGCTTCGATCACAGGTATGAGAGCAATGTTGATGCAGCGAGGGCATGTGATAGCTTATGCCTCTAGACAGTTGAAGCCTCACAAGGCTAACTATCCGACGCACGATTTAGAGTTGGGGGCAGTGGTGTTCGCCCTTAAGATTTGGAGACATTACCTCTATGGGGTCCGCTGTATCATTTACACGGATCACAAGAGTTTGAGGTACCTCATGGATCAGCCAAATCTGAACATGAGGCAGCGCTGATGGTTAGACGTGGTAAAGGATTATGACTGTGAGATCCTTTATCATCTGGGCAAGGCCAACGTAGTGGCCGACGCCCTGAGGCGCAAGGCGGTAGCTGCCCCGATCAGGGATATTTATCTGAGGATGACAGTGATTACTCCATTGTTGGAGCAGATTAGAGAGGCACGAGTTGAGGGCCTGAAGGAGGAGTGGCAGAAGTGTGAGAGGATTGTTGGCCGAGTAGCTTCCTTTGACTATGACAGTCGAGGATTGTTGACCCTTCATGGGAGAGTTTGGGTACCGTACTGGGGAGGAGTACGACAGGTGCTGATGGATGAGGCCCACAAGTCTCGGTTCTCCATCCACCCAGGGGCGACGAAGATGTACAGAGATCTTCGACCCGATTATTGGTGGCCCTGCATGAAGCGGGACGTAGCTTGGTATGTGGAGAGACGCCTGACCTGCAGGAAGGTCAAGGCGGAACATCAGAGGCCCCACGGCAAGATACAGCCGTTAGACATTCCCGTGTGGAAATGGGAGGATATCACTATGGATTTCATCACTAAGCTTCCCAGGACTGCACGTGGAGTTGATTCGATTTGGGTCATAGTGGATCGGTTGACCAAGAGCGCGCATTTCATACCGATTCAGGACACCATATCGGCCAAAAAGCTAGCCGATATTTATGTGCGCGAGATAGTGGCACGTCACGGAGTTCCTGTATCAGTAGTATCAGATCGAGATGTTCGGTTCACTTCCAGGTTTTGGAAGCGGATTCATGACGAGATGGGGACTCGTCTTCACTTCAGCACCGCTTTCCACCCTCAGACGGACGGGCAGAGCGAGAGGACGATTCAGACTCTCAAGGACATGCTGCGGGCATGTGTTCTAGATTTTGGTGGCAGTTGGGATACGTATCTTCCATTAGCGGAATTTTCGTATAACAACAGTTACCACGCCAGTATTGACCGCCCTCCTTTCGAGATGCTTTACGGGAGGAAGTGGAGGACCCCGATTTGTTGGGGCGAGGTCGGTCAGAGGGTCATCGGGAGCACTGAGGCGGTGCTCAAGACCACATAGTTGATCCAGCAGGTCCGTAGCTGACTGCAGACTGCGCATAGTCGACAGAAGAATTACGCCGACAGGAGGCGTTCGGACTTGGAGTTTCAGGTGGGCGATATGGTCCTCCTGAAAGTGTCACCCTGGAAGAGTGTTATCAGATTTCGGAAGAGGGGCAAGCTGGGCCCCATATTCATTGGTTCGTTTAGGGTTTTGGCCCGGGTGGGTCGGGTTGCATATCGGTTAGATCTTCCAGCAGAGCTCAGCCAGATCCACAGCACGTTCCATGTTTCTCAGTTGCGGAAGTGGTTAGTGGATGATTCAGCAGTGGTACCCCTGGAGGACATTCAGGTTGAAGATAGTCTGAACTATATCGAGAGGCCAGTGGCGATTCTAGATCGCAAGGTGAAAAAGATGAGGAACAAGACAGTAGAGTTAGTTAAGGTGCAGTGGCAGCACCGCAAGGGTTCGGAGTGGACGTGGGAGCCCGAGGAAGAGATGAGGGAGCACTACCCAGAGTTGTTTCCAGAGATAGCAGACTTCGAGGACGAAGTCTAAGATAAGTGGGGGAGAATTGTAACGCCCCGTTCCTGGTACGTATTAATTTATTAAAAGTCTTTTATAAAGAGCTACTCAACGAGTTGTAGTCCTAACTTGTCGAGTAGATGCCAGGTTTGGACGCGGGTTTTAAGTGATCTACTCGGCGAGTCCGCGCCTGGACTCAACGAGTAGGCCAGTCTGGATGAAACCCTAATCCTTAGGGTTTGTACCCTATTTAAATGTCCTTATAGCCCCCATCCCAGCCTCTAGCATCCCTAGAGCGTTCCCCCTCAAAACCCTAGCTCTATAGGTGAGTTTGAGTGATTCCTTCTTGATTTTTGAGTGTTTTGGTGTATTCTTGGAAGTGTAGAAGAGAAGGAAAGAGAGAAGGTGCAAAGGAGAAGAAGGAGATCCAGAAGCTAGCTTTCTTTTGCTACTACATCTGGTAATAAAGTCTCTACCTTGTTCATTTTCCTAGTAGATCTTCATATATGCTTGTTTTGCCACTTTTGGGACTTTTCAAGGTCCAAACTCGAGATTGGAGCCCCCTTAGGGTAGTGAACTATAGATCTGGACATCATTGAGCTCCAGGAGCTCAAAGTAGCTACCTTTATGCAAATATAGCCTTGTTCCAAACCCTAAGTGCTTAGTGTTGGATGATTTTGGTGTTTTAGCCCCATTCTCGTGTGCATGCACGTAAAGTTGGAAACTTTACGTGAAAAACCAGCCCTAGAAGCCCAGATCTATGCATTGGATGCACCAAAATCGACTAGAATCGACTGTATAGTAATGGCATGCATGAGACTCGGCGAGTCCACGCCGTGTGTCACAACTAGGAATTCTGATACGTTGTAGACACTTAACAAAGAATGACATTGTACCCAAAACTAGAAAACATGTATGGTGTTATTCAATGACAACAAAATTCCATCAAATACCCTATACACACTTTCAAATAGTCAACAAAAGTTGGAAACCCTAAAAAAATCCCGGTTCAAGTCCATTTTGGACTAGGATTTTCTTATTAGGCCTAATGGACCAATAAGCTTCCAATTTGACTATTTTGGGCTTAGAACTCTTATATAGGCTCTAACTGAACCCACTTTCATTTATTTTAACATTTTGGGCCATAATGGGCCTAGAATGAAATAAAATATTCTTATTGGACCATAACAAACTTAATTAGCTCTAAAGGGCCATAAAACTCATACCTTGATTGTTTTGGGCCGTGAACCATCTCCAAAGACCAATTGGGTCGAAAATTATCAAATTGGGCCCATAATATGGATTTAAGCACAAAAGGCCCAAATTCTTTTCTTTATTTCCTTTTTCTCGGCCCAAAGAAGAAAACAAAAAAAAATAGAAATTCATGGAATAAGGAGGGTTAGCCACCTCCTTATTACACCATAGACTTCCAAGCAACATCACATACCTGCATGCAACCATCCTATCATCTCTCTCTCTTCCCCTCTCCTTTCTATCCTCGGCCGAAGACACCCAACACACACACACATTTCATCCATCTTTTGCAAACAAAACTCTCTCTAGAAAAGTTCCTTCTTCTTCACAAATTTTCGAAGATCTAAGGAGGACCAAGGAGATTTCCACCAAAAACTCACTCCTTCCTTGGTAAGTCCTTACACATCTAAGTTGTATAACTTCATCCTTGTGTTAAGATCATTCATTCTAAGCATTTTTGTGATCATACTCTTAGAAAACCTCCATAAGTTCGAAGGCAACCCAAGAAAGCTTTCTAGGGTCGAGAATAGCATCAAACTTCTCCCATTTCTTCAAAACCGAGATCCACAAGAAAAGGTGAGTTCATACCCCTCTCCTTTCGGTTTTCACAAGTTTTATGGGGGAGAATACAAGTAAAATGTGTAGATCTATGTGTATGTGTATGCTATGTATGATTTCGTGTATGTATGTGTGATTATATGTGTTTATGTGGTAAATATGTAACAAAAAGGGAAGAAATCACGAAATCTATGGCACAAGAAGGAAAACAAACATGAACTAAGATATATTACACTAAACAAGTCAAGAAAAATACCCTCTAAGATTAAAATGAACATATTGCAACATAAAACCCATTTTTGGGCTTAATTTGTCAAATAAACAAAAGTTGGGTTAAAAATTGCCATTCACGGTTCTTCTTAAGGATCAAAAGAGTCAAAACAGTTAAAATAAATGTTCTTATGAATATTATGCTCTTCAAAGGACTAGAAATGTAATTTGTAGCTTAATGGGCCAATTTTTAGGCTTTTCGGCCCATTGAGCCCAAAATTGAGAAAAACCAAATTTTCAAGGGATTGAAATGATAAACTTCTCAAAACAGGAGGTAAAAGGGGTAAACAAAACAAATTCAGGGGTTAAAATGATTTATTTTCCAAACAAGGATAAAAAATGTAAACTTTTTGGATTTTGGGCCAAAATTGTAAAAGTTGCAAAAAGTTGGGCTTTAACTGAAAAACTCTTTACTGGAAGGACTGAAACTGCCAAAGAGTAAACTTTGAACTAAAAACATCACCTAAACAAGTCTATGGGTCAAAAATGTCAAGAAAATGGTTTAAGGGCCTAAAATGTCTTTTTTTAAAAATAAGGGACTAAAATGGTCGTTTTTATTAAAGAAGGACTGAATGGGTCAAACCAATATTTTGAGTCAATTATTTTGGTTTTAAGATATTTGAGTCAAAAGAATACCAAATTACAACTTATGAAAATAGAATGAAGAAAATACATATATTTTCAAATATCATTATAAACAACCGACCGGCCTCGTGCCGATACAAAATTAACAACCGTTCAATCAAACTTTCCAACAATTATACAATACCTAAAACAAGTAAACATTCAAATCTTTGGGCTTGAAAGCCTCAAATCATGCTTATTGGGCCTTCATGACCCATTAACATAACTTTTGAGCCCAACGATAAAAATAAATGTTATTGGGCCTCCTGTGACCCAATTACATGTTTAAGGGACCCTCAATGGCTTTCAAGTGCTATTGGACCTCAGTGGCCCATTGGCATTGCTAGTAAGGTCCAAATAAATCAAATGCGAAATGGGCCAACGCGTCCTTCGTATAACCAACCGCCTTAAATAACACACGTAATTAGCAGGACTTTATAATCCTCTTCTCCTCGTTTGTTAGGCTTATTTGAAATCAAAGTAAACAAATTCAGGTCGTTAATCAATAGTAATCAATGTTGTTTGGATTAAGTGAGTAATAACGGGCGACACCTCTAAGTGTCGTTCGTAGTCTGTAGTTATAATCAAAGTCTCCTGGAAGGATAGCGAGAGTTTGTGTATAGATCTATACGGGGGTGACTCCCCCACACCTTAGCTGTTCGCTACAGTTAGACTCGGCCAGTCTAGGGTGACAAAATCTTAAGATCAATCCCGGCGTACGTTAGGTTGCCAAGACAGACGAACTAGTCATTATTATGCATGATTATAACGACTCACATAATTAATTAAATCCAATACCATCCGAGTAATCAAGGAAGAGTAATCAAAATCATTCGTTGTGGCGGTATAGCAATTTGAAAAACAATTATATTTTATGTATCGGAAAACATCGGGTTTTTTGAGGAAATCAACACCACTCGCTTGTATTTTTCTATAACTATAATACAAAACTTCCTTTTATACACGTTTTGAAATCATTCATGCAACAACTTATGGATCTTCACACTTTGGTAAACAATTGTCTTTTCAGAAAATATCGGATTTTCTGGGTTTTATAAACTACACAAATCATTTTTATTACAACCCTGCTTATGAACTCACCAACATTTCATATGTTGACGTTTTTCAAAATAACTTGTATTCTCAGGTAACAGGTAAGCTGAAGGGTAATATCAAGTATGTTAGGATGTTATGTTTTGAAAACTCTCAAACAATTTATGTTATGGATGTGTAATATTTAAAACAATGTACTGGATGTGAACAATATCAGTTGTAATGTATTGATGCATGGTGATGTTTATGTTATGATTCATGTATATTCATTGTGATGATATTCAATTTAAGTCACGCGAGCCCTCGGACGTTTCCGCCGTCTGGTTTCGGGGGTGTGACAGGTTGGTATCAGAGCTCTGTTTTATAGTGAACTGGCATATCTAACCACACATTGATATGCAACTATAAACCAAAGAGGGACTAAAACAACTCTGAACAAAACAAAATAAAACACAACGATAAAAACATCTTTACTTGTGCGATATAGGAAAAAGAACATAATACCAAATCAAATAAGATAATATTGACATCTCGGTTAAGTCGGGACTGTTCATGGTTGTATTAAGGGGTGAATGTAACCTGATCAACTACATTTTCTCCGAAGTACAACTAATACATGCCCCGTAAAAACCTCGATGGACGGTAAACCTAAAGACATACCCCTTGTTACCAAGAAAAGAACATCAACTCAAATTACATAATAACTAAAACATATTAGGAGTAATAATAGTTTACTCATATACCTCCTCTCAGTCACCATGGAAGGAGAACACCAGGGCATTCAGTTTCATCAAGTCTTAGTGGCCCATGGGATGATCGAGGACGAACCCGAGGGAGATCAAGGGGAAGCACACGACATTGGGCCCGACGAGTACACGAACACAGACTACGAGTTTGATGGTACCGACGACGACATGGATGAAGAACAAGACTCAGGCAAAAATCCAGCCACATCACCTACCAGCGAGATGCAGCAGGACCACCCCGCCCCACCAGGGAATCCCGCGAGGGAGAATCGCTCTCCGGAAGCTGAGATTGCTGCTCTGTGGCAACAACTATTCGCAATGGAAGCACGAGCGGTGCAAGCTGGACAGGAAAGAGATGAAGTCATTGGAGAAATGACTGAGATGGCCCAGTTGTTGGCACAACACTTCGGTATATGACCTTACTACCGCCGGCGAGCGCTCCTTAGAGTGTTAGGACTAGTCATATCTATCCTTAGTATTATGCTTATATGATCTATGCTATGTACCATCGACTCTATGTTTAAGTGATTACACTACTCATAGAGTCGTTACGCTGCCGAACTTGCACCACTTATGTATGCTCTTTCGAGCAAATTTTCATGTAACAAAGTGCGGATAATATTAATGGAAAATTTTATGTGTTCTATTGTGATGTTGTGATCTGCTATGTGTTATGTATCCATGATTGTATGCTAATTTGTGAAACTACTTAAGTTCATGCAATACACCTAGTTTATAGGACCACAATCTCACAAAAATCATAGGCACTCAACATCTTTCCGTTCCATGACAGAAAGATGCCCCAACGACAAACCCGTGGAAACCCTGGACCAACCACACCCGAAGTCAACTCAGCTGCATTCCAAGCAGCTGTATCTGCTACGGTTACTGCGGCCATGGCGCAAATCCACCAAGGGAACAATGGTGGAGTCAATGGACAAGGGGCTGGAAGTTCGAACAACGGAATAAATCAAGGAGCTACCAAGACATTATCCTACAAGGACTTCACCAACGCCAAGCCACGAACCTTTAATGGCACGGGTGGAATGATAACCCTAAAGAGATGGATGGAAAAGGTGGAATCAGTATTTGAGATATGTGAATGCCCCGAAGAGGTGAAAGTGAAGTTCGCCACATGCACATTTGTTGACCAGGCTCTCACCTGGTGGAATGGACATGTAGAGGCCATGACTCTCCCCGTAGCCAACGCTATGCCGTGGGCGGAGCTGAAAGAAATGCTGATGGCCGAGTACTGCCCACGAGGTGAAATTCAGAAAATGGAGCAAGAGCTGTGGAATCTCACCGTCCGAAATTCTGATATAGATGCATACATATCAAGGTTTAGCGAACTGTCACTGATGTGCCCTGGCATGATCACTTCAGAGGGAAAGAAAATCGAACGATTCATCTGGGGATTAACCTCCCCAATTCAAGGAAATGTAATAGCTACAAATCCTGAAACCTTCGACAGTGCCAAGAGGTTGGCCAAGAAACTGTACGACCACAACAACAAGAAGGGCGAGAAGCCAGTGGAAACTGAAGGCAAGAAGGAGAATGACAACAAGAAGGGAAAGAACAACAAGAGAAAAGGGCGACAAGGCTCAGAGTCGTCAAAGAAACAACAAACAGTGACAGTCAATGCTACAACCACCCAAGTACCCTCCACACCACATGCTCCAGCCTCAGCTAATCCAAGTGCCCCTAGGCAGTATTCCGGGAATCTCCCAAAGTGCAACAAGTGCAGTCTTCATCATAATGGCGAATGCAGAGAGATGCATTGTACCAGTTGCAATCGGAAGGGTCACACGACAAGGTATTGCAGGACCTATCCTCTCCACAACCAGCAACAAGGAAACAACAACAACCGCAACAACAACAACAACAACAACACCAACAATAGCGGCAATAATGCAGGATCAAGTCCCACCTGCTATGGATGTGGAAAGACTGGGCATATCCATCGAAACTGCCCCAACATCAACAACCCTGGGAATGGAGGAACAGGAAGAGTGCTAACTATGGGTTAGGGAGAAGCGGTTCAGGATCCCGCTGTTGTCACCGGTACGTTTCTCCTAAACCACACTTATGCATGCATCCTATTTGATACCGGGGCAGAACGAAGTTTTGTGAGTAAGAAATTCAAACACTTGTTAAAACAACAACCCAGAAGCTTAATGAAACCTTTACGGTGGAAATGGCTAATGGGAAAACAAAATCCACTGGGGAAATCTACATCGGATGTACCCTGACCTTAAATCATCACGTCTTTCAAATAAACTTAATGCTTGTTTCCATTAGGAGTTTTGATGTGATTATCGACATGGACTGGTTAAGCCCCCACCATGCTGAAATTATGTGTCACGAGAAGGCCGTTCGCCTTCACCTCCCAAATCACGAAACCCTAATTATATACGGAGACAAACCCAGCACAAACCTTCGTCTTATCTAGTGCATTAAGGCACAGAAGTATCTACGAAAGAAGGACTTGACGTTTCTAGCTCATATAGTGGATAAGTCCAAAGAAGAGATCAATATTCGAAACATCCCTGTGGCTTGCGATTTCCCGGATGTCTTTCCGGAAGATCTTCCGGGGATACCCCAGAAAGACAAGTCGAGTTCCGAATTGATCTAGTGCCAGGAGCTACTCCCATCGCCAAATCGCCCTACAGATTGGCTCCTGCGGAGATGCAAGAGTTGCCCAGTCAACTCAGCGAACTTTTGGACAAAGGATTCATCCGACCAAGTTTCTCACCTTGGGGAGCTCCGGTTCTCTTTGTTAAGAAGAAAGACGATACCTTCAGGATGTGTATTGACTACAGGGAACTTAATAAGCTCACTATCAAAAACCGCTATCCACTTCCGAGAATCGACGATCTATTTGACCAACTCCAAGGAGCAAGATACTTCTCTAAGATAGATCTGCGATCTGGATACCACCAACTCAAAGTCCGGGAGGAGGATATCTCCAAAACCGCCTTCCGAACTCGTTATGGACATTATGAATTTGTCGTAATGCCCTCCGGTCTAACGAATGCCCCTGCCGCATTCATGGACCTAATGAATCGAATCTGCCAACCATTCCTCGATAACTTTGTCATCGTTTTCATCGACGATATCCTAGTCTATTCCCGAAGCGAAGAGGAGCACGACCGACACCTCCGACAAATCCTGGAAACCCTGCGAACCGAAAGGTTATACACAAAACTCTCTAAGTGTGAGTTTTGGCTCCGTAGTGTGAACTTTTTAGGTCATGTTGTTAGTCAAGAAGGGATACATGTGGATCCTTCTAAAGTCAAAGCCATCGAAGGATGGGCGATCCCAACAACACCCACCGAAATTCGTCAACTCTTAGGTCTCGCAGGCTACTACAGGAGGTTCATTCAGAACTTCTCCAAAACAGCCAAGCCACTTACCTTGCTTACACAAAAGGGCGTACCCCTTGAATGGACGGATAAGCAAGAAGCTGCATTCCGAACTCTGAAGCAAGCACTCTGCAGTGCGCCGGTACTATCACTACCGGAAGGAACATAAGACTTTGTAGTTTACTGTGATGCGTCGAATCAGGGTTTAGGCTGTGTACTCATGCAGCGTGGGAAGGTGATAGCTTACGCGTCCCGGTAACTAAAGACACATGAGGTTAATTATACCACCCATGATCTGGAATTAGGAGTTGTGGTCTTCGCCCTGAAGATTTGGAGGCACTACCTTTATGGTACCAAGTGCACCATTTTCACTGACCACAAGAGTCTCCAGCACATCTTAAATCAAAAGGAGTTAAACATGAGGCAACGAAGATGGATTGAATTGCTGAACGATTACGAGTGCGAAATCAAGTACCACCCAGGTAAAGCTAACGTAGTAGCTGATGCCTTGAGTCGGAAGGATTACTTGAATCGTCGTTTGAAGACTCTCTCCATAACCATCCAATCCCACCTGACCTCGCAAATCAGAGCAGCCCAGTCGGATGCCATGAAGGCAGAAAACAGAACGAGCGAAGCGTTACGTGGAATGGAAAAGAATTTCGAAGTGAAGGAGGACGGAGCATATTACTTCATGAACCGCATTTGGGTCCCTAAACTTGGGGGATTCAGAGAAGTAGTCATGAATGAAGCCCACAAGACACGATACTCCATCCATTCGGGTTCAGATAAAATGTACTTGGATATCAAGCAACATTATTGGTGGCCTAACATGAAGGCAGAAATTGCCACTTACGTTAGCAAGTGCCTCACATGTGCTAAAGTAAACGTGGAATATCAAAAGCCCTCGGGATTACTACAGCAACCAGTAATTCCCGAGTGGAAATGGGAAAGTATTAATATGGACTTTGTGACCAAACTACCCAAGTCGACTGATGGTTTGGATACCATATGGGTAATAGTTGACAGATTAACAAAATCCGCTCATTTCCTGCCAATAAAAGAATCATACAAGATGGAACGTCTGACAAGGATCTATATCAAGGAAATCATGAGACTCTACGGAGTGCCAATATCTATCATCTCAGATAGGGATAGTAGGTTTACTTCACGCTTTTGGCAATCGCTTCAGAAGGCTATGGGAACACAACTTGACATGAGCACTGCCTACCACCCGCAAACAGATGGTCAAAGCGAGCGAACCATTCAAACGTTAGAGGACATGCTTCGCGCATGTGTGATAGACTTTGTAAGGTCGTGGGATACCCACTTGCCTCTGATCGAATTCTCGTACAACAACAGTTACCACTCAAGCATCAAAGTTGCTCCTTTCGAGGCCTTGTATGGGCGTAAATGTAGATCACCGTTGTGTTGGGCTGAGGTAGGGGACACTCAGTTAGCAAGAGGACAAACATCAGACAATGCACTAACGGGACCAGAAATCATACGCGAAACGACCGAGAAGATAATTCAGATCAAGGCCCGACTGCAATCATCACGAGACAGACAAAAGAGCTACGCCGATAAGCGGCGAAAGCCCTTGGAATTTAGAGTCGGGGATAGGGTGTTACTAAAGGTCTCTCCCTGGAAAAGGGTGATTCGTTTTGGGAAGCGGGGAAAACTAAACCCTCGATACATTGGACCCTTTGAGATTCTTGCCCGAATCGGTCCAATGGCTTATAGACTGCAGCTACCCGCTGAGCTCAGCAGTGTACACCCCGTGTTCCATGTTTCCAATTTAAAGAAGTGCTTATCCGACGAGACTCTCGTCATTCCATTAGAAGAAATCGAAATCAACGAGAACCTCCTGTTCATCGAAGAACCAGTCGAAATCATGGACCGGGAAGTGAAACGTACTAAGCAAAGTCGTATTCCGATTGTGAAAGTTCGATGGAACGCGAGACGCGGACCAGAGTTCACATGGGAGCGCGAAGACCAGATGAAGTAGAAGTACCCTCATCTATTCTCACATTCTCGAATCTAGCTTTAAAAAGAATTTCGGGACGAAATTCCCTCTAACGGGGGGATGATGTCACAACTAGGAATTCTGATACGTTGTAGACACTTAACAAAGAATGACATTGTACCCAAAAATTAGAAAACATGTATGGTGTTATTCAATGACAACAAAATTCCATCAAATACCCTATACAAACTTTCAAATAGTCAACAAAAGTTGGAAACCCTAAAAAAATCCCGGTTCAAGTCCACTTTGGACTAGGATTTTCTTATTAGGCCTAATGGACCAATAAGCTTCCAATTTGACTATTTTGGGCTTAGAACTCTTATATGGGCTCTAACTGAACCCACTTTCATTTATTTTAACATTTTGGGCCATAATGGGCCTAGAATGAAATAAAATATTCTTATTAGACCATAACAAACTTAATTAGCTCTAAAGGGCCATAAAACTCATACCTTGATTGTTTTGGGCCGTGAACCATCTCCAAAGACCAATTGGGTCGAAAATTATCAAATTGGGCCCATAATATGGATTTAAGCACAAAAGGCCCAAATTCTTTTCTTTATTTCCTTTTTCTCGGCCCAAAGAAGAAAACAAAAAAAATAGAAATTCATGGAATAAGGAGGGTTAGCCACCTCCTTATTACACCATAGACTTCCAAGCAACATCACATACCTCCATGCAACCATCCTATCATCTCTCTCTCTTCCCCTCTCCTTTCTATCCTCGGCCGAAGACACCCAACACACACACATATTTCATCCATCTTTTGCAAACAAAACTCTCTCTAGAAAAGTTCCTTCTTCTTCACAAATTTTCGAAGATCTAAGGAGGACCAAGGAGATTTCCACCAAAAACTCACTCCTTCCTTGGTAAGTCCTTACACATCTAAGTTGTATAACTTCATCCTTGTGTTAAGATCATTCATTCTAAGCATTTTTGTGATCATACTCTTAGAAAACCTCCATAAGTTCGAAGGCAACCCAAGAAAGCTTTCTAGGGTCGAGAATAGCATCAAACTTCTCCCATTTCTTCAAAACCGAGATCCACAAGAAAAGGTGAGTTCATACCCCTCTCCTTTCGGTTTTCACAAGTTTTATGGGGGAGAATACAAGTAAAATGTGTAGATCTATGTGTATGTGTATGCTATGTATGATTTCGTGTATGTATGTGTGATTATATGTGTTTATGTGGTAAATATGTAACAAAAAGGGAAGAAATCACGAAATCTATGGCACAAGAAGGAAAACAAACATGAACTAAGATATATTACACTAAACAAGTCAAGAAAAATACCCTCTAAGATTAAAATGAACATATTGCAACATAAAACCCATTTTTGGGCTTAATTTGTAAAATAAACAAAAGTTGGGTTAAAAATTGCCATTCACGGTTCTTCTTAAGGATCAAAAGAGTCAAAACAGTTAAAATAAATGTTCTTATGAATATTATGCTCTTCAAAGGACTAGAAATGTAATTTGTAGCTTAATGGGCCAATTTTTAGGCTTTTCGGCCCATTGAGCCCAAAATTGAGGAAAACCAAATTTTCAAGGGATTGAAATGATAAACTTCTCAAAACAGGAGGTAAAAGGGGTAAACAAAACAAATTCAGGGGTTAAAATGATTTATTTTCCAAACAAGGATAAAAAATGTAAACTTTTTGGATTTTGGGCCAAAATTGTAAAAGTTGCAAAAAGTTGGGCTTTAACTGAAAAACTCTTTACTGGAAGGACTGAAACTGCCAAAGAGTAAACTTTAAACTAAAAACATCACCTAAACAAGTCTATGGGTCAAAAATGTCAAGAAAATGGTTTAAGTGCCTAAAATGTCTTTTTTTAAAAATAAGGGACTAAAATGATCGTTTTTATTAAAGAAGGACTGAATGGGTCAAACCAATATTTTGAGTCAATTATTTTGGTTTTAAGATATTTGAGTCAAAAGAATACCAAATTACAACTTATGAAAATAGAATGAAGAAAATACATATATTTTCAAATATCATTATAAACAACCGTCCGGCCTCGTGCCGATACGAAATTAACAACCGTTCAATCAAACTTTCCAACAATTATACAATACCTAAAACAAGTAAACATTCAAATCTTTGGGCTTGAAAGCCTCAAATCATGCTTATTGGGCCTTCATGACCCATTAACATAACTTTTGAGCCCAACGATAAAAATAAATGTTATTGGGCCTCCTGTGACCCAATTACATGTTTAAGGGACCCTCAATGGCTTTCAAGTGCTATTGGGCCTCAGTGGCCCATTGGCATTGCTAGTAAGGTCCAAATAAATCAAATGCGAAATGGGCCAACGCGTCCTTCGTATAACCAACCACCTTAAATAACACACGTAATTAGCAGGACTTTATAATCCTCTTCTCCTCGTTTGTTAGGCTTATTTGAAATCAAAGTAAACAAATTCAGGTCGTTAATCAATAGTAATCAATGTTGTTTGGATTAAGTGAGTAATAACGGGCGACACCTCTAAGTGTCGTTCGTAGTCTGTAGTTATAATCAAAGTCTCCTGGAAGGATAGCGAGAGTTTGTGTATAGATCTATACGGGGGTGACTCCCCCACACCTCAGCTGTTCGCTACAGTTAGACTCGGCCAGTCTAGGGTGACAAAATCTTAAGATCAATCCCGGCGTACGTTAGGTTGCCAAGACAGACGAACTAGTCATTATTATGCATGATTATAACGACTCACATAATTAATTAAATCCAATACCATCCGAGTAATCAAGGAAGAGTAATCAAAATCATTCGTTGTGGCGGTATAGCAATTTGAAAAACAATTATATTTTATGTATCGGAAAACATCGGGTTTTTTGAGGAAATCAACACCACTCGCTTGTATTTTTCTATAACTATAATACAAAACTTCCTTTTATACACGTTTTGAAATCATTCATGCAACAACTTATGGATCTTCACACTTTGGTAAACAATTGTCTTTTCAGAAAATATCGGATTTTCTGGGTTTTATAAACTACACAAATCATTTTTATCACAACCCTGCTTATGAACTCACCAACATTTCATATGTTGATGTTTTTCAAAATAACTTGTATTCTCAGGTAACAGGTAAGCTGAAGGGTAATATCAAGTATGTTAGGATGTTATGTTTTGAAAACTCTCAAATAATTTATGTTATGGATGTGTAATATTTAAAACAATGTACTGGATGTGAACAATATCAGTTGTAATGTATTGATGCATGGTGATGTTTATGTTATGATTCATGTATATTCATTGTGATGATATTCAATTTAAGTCACGCGAGCCCTCGGACGTTTCCGCCATCTAGTTTTGGGGGTGTGACATCGTGACTCGGCGAGTCCAAGACAATCTTCTTGCCTCAAGAACAGACTCGACGAGTTGTTCATACAACTCGGCGGGTCACATTCAGGACGTGTTCTTATGATGAAGGAGAACTCGACGAGTTGTTCATACAACTCGGCGAGTCGGTTGAACTTAGACTCGATGTTAGTATCGAAGAAGAACTCGTCGAGTCTTTGCCAAACTCGACGAGTAGAAGCGGGTAGAGGATTGGAAAGAATGATAAGGACTCGGCGAGTTGGCGGCCCGACTCGGCGAGTCCGGTCAACTAAAAGTTGACTTTGTCCAGGAAGTTGACTTTGACTAGGGGTAAAATAGTCATTTTACCATGAGATTAGTTATCAGTATTTGATTTAGTGTTTATGGGATTTGTAGCCGGGGAGTTCCGGAGCAGCAGTCAGACAGTCTTAGATTTAGCACCTCAGCAGCCAACGTTACGAGGTGAGTTTTCCTTCCAGTAGGAACGGGTCTACGGCCACAATGCCGGCCCGTTTAGTTAGCAGTAGTTACGGACTTCGGTCCGATGCAGCGGTTCAGTGTGCTTGATGTCTTTGTGTTATGTGTTCCGGACTTCGGTCCGATGCAGTATGCAGTATATGTGTTTATGCTAGTAGTTATGATTATGCCATGCTATGTTCAGTTAGTTCCGGACTTCGGTCCGATGCAGTTTCTGGACTTCGGTCCGATGCAGAGGGCAAGGCCCTGGTTAGTTCCGGAATTCGGTCCGATGCAGTGGGCAAGGCCCAGTAATTGCTTTATATGTTATTGTTAGGTATGTGGTAGTTTGGGGGAGCTCACTAAGCTTCGTGCTTACAGTTTCAGTTTTGGTTTCAGGTTTATTCAGCTAGCAAAGGGAAGGGCTCGGGATGATGGCATGGCACACACCACAGTTTTAGCCTGGGAGTTAGACTCTGATATTTGATATGATCTCGACACTAGTTTCGATTTGATAAATTTATTATGACATTTTGAGATACATGATTCATGGATTTATCTTTTAATATTTGATATTATGGTTTAGTACAGTTTTTAAACAAAAATTTCCGGGTGGTATTTTTGGAGCGTTACACTAAACATACAAAACTTTGAATCTGAATTACCGATCAATAATGACCACCCTACAACAGGGATAGCAATTTATATAATGAGTCAAGAAATCCTTCAGCACTCAATGCTCAACCTAAGCATCCCAAATGCCACCTAATCTATTCAACGACATTTTAAAAGGAACCATTGGCTACAAAAAGCTCCTTATCCAACATCTTTGTGCCGTGAAAACGGCTCTTGCATTCTTGAACACATACATCTAATGATAACTTACTCTGCACCTTCATCGTGACCAAATCCTGAAATTAAGTTGCATGTAACCGAATCACAAATCCCTGTGACCCATTCTGCTGAAATCATAAACTCAAACATAGAAATGATCCTTCAACCAAAATAGTCGGTTCTCCCCCACTTAGGGTCCGAACTACCACCAAATAACGTTGCAGACATACCATATCTCAATCGGTCTTGCAGTTAATGCCAAGTGAACACAAAGTTATCCCGAATCTCAGATGGAAACCTTGAAAACCTCCCAATCATAATCACCTCTAATATCAGAATCCCATGCAGATGTACAAACAATAATTATGTCCACTCATGACACCAATTCTCCATTTATAAACAAATGAACTACCACACACCTCACCTAATTCCCAACACACAATCCATCGCGAGCATTATCCATAGTTATAAGAAGCATCGTTCTCTTAGTCATGATACATTAGAGACAACAAAATTTGCTCCTACTGATTCACTTCCTTTGGTTCCTGCAACAATCAACTAGCACCTGACCTAACTAATCCTAAGAAATCAGACCCCTGATCTCATCTCAAGGCAATCGTACAACAAAACCCTTTTGTGCATTCCTACGTTCTCATACCCTTCGACAAAGAAAACCAAAACCTTCTGGACTCGTGTCGGGACTATATCCTATCTCTGGAAATCACATGCCTACTATCTCTCTCTTCCCACCGATCGCGGAGAGCCGGAAGTACGTAAACCATGTCGATGATAGTGACATCCCAATGAGCGCGGGTTGAATCCAATACTCAGAACTTATGAGCACTCATGAGAGTTGTAGCACCACTTTGTCCACCAACTTGGACCTCTAAAAACCAACCCATGACAGTCTTGATTCATATCTACTTCCAACATATGACCGACTGTGGATGGTTTGAATAACTTAATCATTCAGGAAGAGCGACTTAGTTATTCTGGAAGTCAAAACATGCAAAGTGAAACACAAGAATAAATGAATCAAATATGGTATCAAACCCTATGAATATAAATAAACACTTTTATTTATCACCATACTGATTACTCATTATTCATTGTTTCGGTTTTTTCAACTTTATACTTGAATTAAAAACACTAGTTGTCCCATGCTCCAAGCATGTACACTATGTTTTTCTTAAATAATAGCTTTGCCATACACCAAGTATGCACTCTATGTTTGTCTATGATCCTTACTTTGTGAAATAAACCAACTGAACATAATTTCAATGATTCTAATTTCACACTCCCAAATCCTTATCGAAAAATGTGAGAATTTCAAATTCCTATCATTTATCGAAATCTGTTTAGATTTTAAACTTATATGCACTGACCCTCCTGTAATGAATATGTACAAAGTCACAAAGACTTGTCAACAGTCATTATAAGTTATTCCAATGGAGATCAACTCCATGGAAACTAAGTCTCATATTCAAAGTACATTGCTTTGGACATGCTTCTTGCATTAAGTTTTCTAATCTTACACAGATAACTTCCACCTATGGAGACAACTCCATATTCTCATTTTGACTATCACTTCTGAATAAGAGATGCCTCTTTTCAGAATATGTCAATATGGTCCTTCCAAAATTAGCACTATACTTCCAACTGTCCCTGAGCAACCAATCTTTGGTAAACCTCAGATTGTCCTCGACAATTGCTTAATCATTTTAGTCATATCCAATTATAGACCTTTTCCCTTCTTAATGCCTCTGGGCATTTGGAAAAATTTAGAAATGACAAATATTATAGCACATGCAATCGATCCCGTACCCAAAGCAAATGGTACACGATTCATGATGTCTCACATAAAGACATGATTCTAGACCAGTCTTTTGCTACAATATTTTTATTTGCCATGGTTTCAAAATTTGACTATGAAGAGGGATGCCGTAATCATAATCGAATTTTGAGAACGCAATATATAGAATTTCCTTAAGTTGAACCAATCCAACATGAAATTCATATATATATTCTTGACTAAAGATGATTAAGGTCTCAATCTAAGCCTTTAGAACTGAAATGAAGTATATCCTCTCCCTTAATTATAGCAAAACAACTTTTTCAATCGCTGCAGCCTCACGAATTGAAACTTTTGTTTTCTATAATTAACATTGCTAACTTGCAACACTAACAATAATTATCATGCTCCCACTAACATGATGATTATTAGCATAACACTTATGCTCCCACTAGCTTTGACATGTACTCAGAAATCAGCTGGACTTCTAGAAATCAATACTTTATTGACTTTCTTACCAAAGTTCAGATTTCTGATACAAGATGCTTTGATAAAACTTTATCAAAATCATACACCTTTCCTTAGATAGCATGCATGTGTGTCTAAACAATTTCAAAACTATGAAAAGGGATGCCGTAATCATAGTCTCAATTGTTTAGACCTTTTGCCATCTGCTTCAAATCTACTTGGTGGAAGTGTTTCCTCACCATCATTTTCATGAATCGGAGAGAAACCTTATGACCCTTAGATTTTATGGTGTATGTGTTCTTATCCATGTGAATCGTCAAAACCATAGTCACAAGACAAGGATAATGACAAATCCAAACTCATATGGACTGAACTTATGCAATCTTAACTTCTTGCCACCTGGCAGTACAGGGCCTGCCATTGCTTCCAAGTTGTTATGCAACCAATTGAGAACTTTCAGAACTCCTATGCAAAGCCAACTTTAACTGGAATGGGCACAGAATATGTCAACACGATAGGTTATAAACCTCAAGTCGTGTGCTAGTGAAGAACCTCATGTTTTATTCTTGATTAGTTCTTGAAATTCTTTTTAGGATCTTTAAGACTCCCACTATCCTCTTGACATATAAGACTATCTTGCCAAATATTCAAGAGATAGTGCGAATTCTTTATCAAGACAAACACTTCACACAATTGGCCTTAGTTGGTCTTTGTTTTATCCAAAACATCACAACTTACCAATTTCAAATGTACAAGAGTAGGACACTTTTACTCTTACATTTGACAAGTGTTTTAAACCTTTCTTTAAGATATGTCACTCAAGTTACAATCTTGGAGTATGACTCTAAGAATTGTTTTGGAACGAAGTATGACTCATCTTCCTGATCTAACCATTTCAACAATTCATGACTCCTCTTCTTAGTCATAAGAATGCACTAAGATGACCTTTAGAGGACTAATTGTGATATGATTTCTAAATCATTAAGATTATCACAAACATGATACTAAAGTACTCTCCCATCTTTTCAGATTTGAGAAACTTTTATCTTTCTGCCTAATTTGATTCTTCCCATTCGTTCTGCCATACATTGAGACTTTTCCAATGTTTCAGAATTATACTTAAACTTGTAAGTATAACCATATTTACTAAAGTTTAGTAAATCAAATAGTCTTAACGAGTTTTGCATCAAATTGTGTTAATTGGAATATTTGATCTTAATGGTTTTTATGAACTCCATAACTTGTCCTCAAGTTATGGAAAGTGAAGAGTTTTTCTTTTTAAAGTGTCATTAAGTCTCATAGGTTATGAAAATAGAAGAGTCACTATTTTTAATGTCATCATTAAATGATTTAATGTCTTCCATAACTTGTCCTCAAGTTATGGAACTTGAATTTTTTTTTTCATTAAACCTTAATTAAACTCATAAGTTATGAAAAATCCAAGGTTTTGAAAGGTTTCAAAACTTGTCCTCAAGTTTTGGAATTTGTAAAGTTACCCCCATGTATACTTTAATTCCAAACTAGACCTTAGAATTTTAAAAGTTTAAAATTCAACCCTTATACTATTATTATAATTTTAATTATATAGATATGTATAAGATAAAGTCGTCTTACCATTAGTAGGCCTCATTCACGAAACCGGTCTATAAGGGGGGTATAAGGTTACTGCCTATAAAATGGCAGTTTAATGGGTGTCCACTCTCACTCACCGCTTCCTTGACCGGTGGATGGTCGTTAGCCGAACAGGTAGGACAAGGACTATAATTCTCCCTTCATTATAAGTATAATGATAAATACTAAGTAACTAAACAGTTATAAATTCTCAATCTTAGTTACTTAGGAAAATGTGAATAAGGTGCTAATCCATGAAATTACACTTTGCACTTTGTTTAAGCTGTTAGTGGAGCGTGTGTGGTTAACCGGCACACTAACCTGGACTTAACAAGGTAGGCAAAGGGTAACTTAATGTTTATCATAGTATCGTTGGAGCGTGTGTAGTTAACCGGCACATCGATTGAGGGTAAATATTAAGGGTACCAAGTATATTTGCATGGTTACTTCACACCTTGTTTTGTGATCCTCGGCATCCCAGTCACAAAACCTGAAGGGCACACTCGAGATTGAAACATGCCATTGAAAAGTTCAATGAATCTTAAAAGAATCTAGGAGTTTCAAAAACCAATTAAAACCTAATAATACATTTCGTTTATCTTGGTGGAAATTGGTGAATCGTCATTCACCTACCTTCAAATATTTTATAGCTTGGATTACGGCATCCCTCTTCCAAGTTATAAAATAGTTTGTTGGGTCCTAGCCTTAATATATCATATTGGGTGTTATATTAAGGACTTAAATCAACTTTACGTGAATTTCTCCCATTGTTGATGTCTGGTTTAGACAACAATGATCTTCCCAAACCAAGCTTTCCTAATGAATATGACTTCCCGAGTTTGGCTCATGGAAGTCATACTTCTCTTCCTCCACCTCCTCTAATTATTCTCCCTAACCCGCAAGTTCAAGGTCACTCAAGCCCTAATGGCAAGCAAGGTCTATGTGTGATCACATCTTAGAGATGAAGTCACATATTGACAAGCCGGGAGAGTTGGGTGTCAAAGTCTTGAGAAAGTTGGATGTTCAATCACTTTCTAAGTCACATAGTGAGTTCCTTTGGGACTACTATGAAACAGACTATGACATGAACCTTAATGATCATATCTATTTGCTTGGTGTTGCTGAATCAACAATGATTTGGAACGATAGTAAAGCAAATTTTATTAGAAGATCAACTTCCCAAAAACTTTATGGACAGTGACAACGGTGACACTGGAAATCCAGAAAAAGCATTCTCTTCCCAATGGAAAGGGATTGGCCATAGTCAACCCGGTTGACCAAATGGTAAAGAGAAAGGCTAAGTATGAGATAGTCCCATTACCAAAGGGTCCATATGTTTATTTTACCAAAGGAAGGGGCGTTGATTGCAAAGCTGCCAAATTTACCTAAGGATGTTAAAGTCAATAAGTTTGACTCTACATCAGGTAGAGCCCATTATCTAACTCTGTTAAGTTCTATTCTGAGATCCTCATTACATGATGTGACTGGGTCACATGTTGATGTTTTAAGAATCAAAGAATAGAGAGAAATCTTAAAGGAAGTATATGCTGATTCTGATCGCGAAGGTGGATTTCGATCGCATCAGAATTTTGAGCAGTTGCTTAAGAAGTTATGATATATTGCTAAGGAATAGATAACAACAATTTTCCATGTGGATTGTAAGGATAAGTTTTTCCGCAAAGTTTTAAAATAAAAGAAAATTGCTCTACTGTTGGATTAGATGTCTAAGCCCATAACTATTATTGGTATGTACTTGACCCGAGAGTAGCATGGTCCATTTGGGTTGCATATCATCAGGACAATTTGTTAGGATGGACATTTGAGAGAAGGTTATTTATGGTTTATTAATATATTATAAGTTATAATATATTAATATGAAATCATATGTTTCAATTAGTATCGATCAAGAATTAATTTGGAATTAATTTAGTGATCAAAAGAGACTAGTTAAATCTATGGGGACTAATTATGATAATTAGTTATATTTATATGTGTTGGGCTTATGATCCATGTTGGACCAAGTTTATGTATGGATACATAAAGAGTTGGGCCACATGAACCATAGATCATAAAACCCATGGGTATGGATTATGGGTTATACCCATGACCCTTGGAATCCTACATATAAATAGGTTACTCCATAGCCAAAATCACCACTTCTTTTCTTAGAGAAATATGGAGGTGTTTTGGTGCATGGAATTCTCTCTCAAGAGCCACCTTTGTCCTAGGTATGTTGTGATTCCATTTGAGGCATTTCATACTATTGGTGCTAAGCTCTTAAGGCCAAATACATCAAGACTTCAAGCCACATAAAAGGTATGTTTCCCTAACTAGTATATTATATGGTTTATGTCAAATGCATGCTAGTTATAGGTTTAATGCCTTGGAAACCATTTGCATGTATAATAGAGAAAACATAGATCCAAGGTATTTAGGGTTGTATGTGCACCATAGGATGTTGTAGTATACTAAAACCCAACATCTGTACCATTGAAACCCAAGAGACATGACCATTGAGGCTCGAACAATCATCTGACCCATCCTCAACCTAGACGATCATACCTGATAAACCGATAAAGATGGAAATATACTACAATGAATCATGGTGCCAAACCGTGCTACCTTCCTTAACTAGTTCCTTAGAATCCCCCAAATTTTCCTTGAGTCAAGTATGGATCCTGTGCTTCCAGTAGTATAGGCCCAATACTATCTTCCATACCTATCGATACTTTCCTCAAGAGTCATCTCGGGTCCTCTAAGTAACCACTTTTGTCCGCATCCATCTTATCCATTCTTATACACCCGTTTTCAAATAAATACCAATCGCTAAACCGTGTATGCCAACCCACTGCAACACATCCTAGGCTCTCTTAGGTTCCCGACCTCACCCTTCCATCAACTGCTGAAGAACTCCCAATAACGTATGTTAACTACTTCATGAATACAATCACATGCATCAAAGCTTAGATAATCCTTTGAGTGAAAGACTCGTCCCTACAACGGTTAAACTCAAACGATAGTTGCGCAGTAGGGTCAAATCCATCACTTTGAGATTATTTAACCTATACCACATGTGATTTAACATATTCACTTAATAGTTAACTCACATCATCATGAGTCCCACAAAGCATAAAGCAAGCAACATTCGTGCAATAACACTCCAAGTCACAGCCAAACAGAGGACCTCTAAATCTCACTTCCTACCAATAAAGATTTCAAATCTAGCATAACATCTAATTCCTCTTAGGCTACAAAGCATCACATATCAGACCAATCCATCCAACAAATATTTCCGCAACTGAGAGACGTGAAACGCGTTATGGACCTAACTAAACAACTCAGGAATATCCAGGCGATAAACAACCCGTCCCACCCATGCCAAAACCCTGAAAAAGACCGATGTACATGGGGAAACCACCACATTACTCCCCGCCATCAAATGCATAAGGAACTCCCCCTAACATCCTCTAACTAGCTCATGAATACAATTATATATCGCCAACACGAGATAATTCTTCGAATGAAATGTCTCGCACTACAACGGTTGGACTCAAACAAGAATTATGCAATAGAGTTAAAACCTAAACTTCTACAATTATCTAGTCTCAACAATATGTAACTTAATATAATCGCTTACTAGTTAGCTGAGGTTAATGGAAACTCCTAAAAGCTCAAAGCAAGCATCATTAGAGCATCGAGTAATCGGAACAAGCATAACCTAAATAGGCCATCCTATCATTGACTGATCAGTACTAGTATGCAAGTCTACTCCTTTGCGCTGCCTTCCTAATAGAATCCAAGCTCATACAATAGGCGTATAAATGCATCTCTCTTGGAATTCTATCGTGCAAATCCTGAGTAGATACTTAGCCCTAACTAGCATGCGATTCACAGATTCACAAATCAAATCATATCATAAAACATGCATGGGTATTTTGGGAAAACTTACTTTAGCTCGGTCGATTGCATTCACCACACCATTTTTCTTTTATTAGAAAATCCCTTTTATAAAACATTTCTTTTTCAAAAATCTACCAAACCCTCAGTTTGAGTTCAGACACACCCGGGAGTATGCCAGAAGCCCTCAAACTAAGGCTCTGATACCAACTTGTAACGTCCCAAAATTTAAGACTAAAAATTTTGACTTTTAAATTAATAAAACCATTATCCAAGACAACATTATCAAAACCATAGTGGATCAAAGTGTATCAATCACATCCAAATATATAAGAGTAATATAAAATGCGGAGCAATGTGGTGTGTGCACTGCAATCATCCCAGACTCTTCCCCTTCGAACCAGAAGTTCCTGAAATATAAACTGAAAACCGTAACCACATATCTTAGTGAGTTCCCTAATATACCACATACTATACATATCAAACATATAATGGGCCCCGCTCGGTAAACAAATCTGTCAGTCATCAGGCCCCGCCTGGCATCGGGCCCCGCTCGTTATACATATAAACATGTAAACATATAAACACATAAACACATGAAATAATCACAGAGATAAATAGCATACAGAATAGTCATCGGGCCCCGCCCGGTAAACATGTAAGCACATAACATATGCAAGAGTAACGCTGACATCTAACATCCTAAACATAGCAAACCATGGGCCGACATTGGTGCCTTCGACCCGCCAAACACAGTGAGAAAACTCACCTCGAGCCGCTGAATCTCTCAATAAAATCTCGGTCTGCGGAAAATCCCCGCGCGCTAGCACCATCAAATAATATCCAATTAATAATTGGATCTCAACCCATAATCAAGAATTTGAATTACTTGTCCAATATCCAGGGTAAAAGACCATTTTACCCTTTTCTTACTTGGCCAAAACCAAGGCCCAACCCATTTGCTCAAAAAGCCCAATTTCCTAAATGGCATCCCAAGGCCTAATATGGCCTAACTTCCTAATTGGGCCCAAAAACCATCATGGACCTAAGTCCAAGAAAGCCCAAAATCTATCAATGGCCCAAAGTCAGAAGTCCAACGGCCCAACAAGGCCCAAAATGGACATCCTGGGGAGTACGCCATGCGTACCAGAAACGTACGCCCCACGTACTCACCCACAAAGCACAACGTACAAGTTGTTGATGCATGATACCGATATTACGCTGAGCGTACTCCTGTGTACGCCCAACGTACTCCTCAAAGGCCAAATATCCATATTAAGTTCTTATTGGGTGAAAACAAGTCGTCCAAACATAGATCTGATCCCTAGAAAAGGTCTTAAACCATAAAGTTGCCAACTTTACTCCCTTACATGCCTTAATGTGACCCAAAACCCATTTCTATCCCTCAAAACTTATAATATGTACACCAACTTAATCATGACTCACCCAAACCCATCAAGATAACATTTTTACGCACCTACAACCTCAGAAGTGCTAAGATCCAACGTTCTAAGCTCTTGGAGTAGCTCATACTCACAAAGATTACTCTAAGGACCAAAATAAACCCAAAACATACCCCAGGCTAGATCTAGCACATAGAGTCAACAAGTTAGAAACTTTATACCTCCTAGAAGTTGATGAAGATGATTAGAGCATGGATCCACAAGCTCCAAGCCAAGAAATGCTTCCAATAAGAACTCCTTCTTCTCCATGGCACACCAAAAGCCTCAAAATGCTCAAATGGAAGCTAGGGTTTCAAATATAGGGTTGAATGGGATGGAGGTTGAAGATAAGAGGGGTTGGAGTGGAGTTAAGGTCATTAAATAGGGTCCAAGACCCTAAATCAGGGTTTACATGAGGCTGGAGTACGCCCACCATACTTTAAATGATGCCCGCAATCCTTCTGCTTAGTACGCCCAGCGTACCAGGCTTGACCTTAAACCCACCCACTTCCGAAGGTCATAACTTATTCGTTCTAAGTCCGATTTCGACGATCCTTATATCCACGAAAAGGTAATGAGAAACTTTACACTTCTATCAACCCCCTTGCCATAAAACTTTCCGAATAAAATCTAGCCCGAACTGTCACTCTACCGATATACTCTTGGACTCCAATACACAAACCGAACTCCCAGATCCTCTAACCTATATTATCCACACTTAAAAGGGTCCAAGTCTCTTTCCCAAAGGCCCTAAGCCTTATGATAATCGGTCTTCGGGTCACGACCCTGAATTATGAAATAATTCGAAATAGGGTGTTACATAGGGTTTTTCTTTTACAGGTTTAGAGGTGATGAAGGCTGAGGGCGAAGGAGATCCTAGCCCCTCACTACCTTTAAATAGGGCCCAAGTCCGAATTTAAGGTTTTGCATTTGATCAAGCGTCACGTCTTGACACTTAAATGACCCTTCCCGCGTAATGCTGCCATGTCATGTCGTGATGGTGCCTCCCTCACGCCGTGACCACCTTTAAATCCATATTTACTTAATTTTCGTACCTCTAGGATCTGAATTTTACAGTTATGGGAGTTTCAAATAAATATGGTTAAAGAAATTGAATAAATAAACAATTAAGTAGTTCTTAAATTAATTGGGTTTAAAAATACTTAACTGTCGAACTTTCTAATAAACATATCTTTATCATATTAATTATATTTAACAACATATATATATATATATATATATATATATATATATATATATAATATATTTTTTTTCTTGGGCAACGTACAAGTGTTCGATTAGTTTTGTTATAATCTGAGAAAAAATGTGACAGCCACAGACCGCTATTTGAAACAATAATCAAAGGTAATAGTGTATGTAGTTACCACGATCAAAATTTCAATAGCAGCCACAGACCGCTATTTGAAATCACAGTTATCACGATGGTATAGCGGTGATATAACAACTTTTTAATATTATATGTAATTTATAATTTTATGTTATATATTTATATAGAATTTATATAGTAGTGTATTAATACTATAAGTTTATACTGAATTGATATCATTAAAACTAAAAAGTCATATAAGATCATAACTTCATAAATTAAAAGTGAGTTATCACTGTGACTATGTGAGGTAATACTTGGTAAATGGTAAAGACTAAATCACATATTCACAAATTAATGAGTTTATAAGTGTGAAACACTGAAAGAGAAATATTTAGCATTAAACATATTTAATCAATTACTGAAAGAACCCAAACTTTCATACTAAAGACATTGTTACTCCAAGTTACTCCAAAACATGCTATATGCATATTCAAAAATAATATTTTACATTGATAATTTGATTACAAAAGACTGGATACAAACCGACTAAGTTTTAGTATATTACATAACTAACCAGGATATTAAAGCTTTTATACAAACGTAAACCCAAGTACAAAAGTAATAGTATAAACTATTCTAAATCTTCCAGCAGTATATGACTATACTGAATGTTTATCACCTGCAATAATTAAACACTGAGAGGGATAAGCGGTGACGCTTAGTGAGTTCAATAATAAATACAATATAACGTTATGCCATATATATACCAATATGACAGAAACAAAGGGGGACAAAGAACAACAAAGGCAGATGAGTATCATATGATATGCTTTCCATATCAACGAATAATCTGATTCAAAGATTTATAATCAATGAGAGATAACAATTTCAATACTTGATATACATCAATAAAACTTTTGCCCATATGGCATGGAAAAATAACCAATTTCTGAATAAACATTTTGGCTAGCAAATTATAGGCTTTCAGCCCTGCCTAGCCTTCTGCCAATGCCAAAGGAATGCTTAATCATTCACTTCATGGTCAAAGGCTACATACCAATACCCAAGTGATGCTTAACCATTCACTTCAAGTCAAAGGTATAACTCCATTAGTATTCCGTTAGTATACAAGCCATGCTTTACATAGCCAAAGGTATAAAACCAGAATAACACAGGAAATCATATTGAACATATAACACATAACATACAATTGTTCATATATATTGAACTCACTGTGAAATAACCGAAGGAATAAATGATATTTGGGCAGCACTTCGACTCTAAAAATGACTTTCTGTGACGAAACCGAGGATTTTAGTTGAAAACCGGCCTTACGCGGGCAGAGTCTCGACTTGAAAATATGATTTTCTCGGGAACTTTGGAGCGTCGGGACTTGCTTCGGGTGTCAGTGATGATATCAGGGAGTCGGGGGGTTAAAATTGGGCTAAAGAAGGTTTTTAGAGTGAAAAGAAATAGATTTTGTAAACAAAATACGGGCAGCCTCGCATTCCTTTTATAGTTGGCCGAAGCCTCGGAGTACGCTGGGCGTACTTCGGTATGCTGGGCGTACGAGGCGTGGCAGCTGCTCAGATCTTGTGCCTCGGACGTGTCATGCAAGCGTAATACGTGTCTGTATGCGAAGGAGAGGGGGAACGTGACCGACTTTTGACCTAGTCCGAGTACGTTGGGTGTACGGCTTCGGATAAGTCTCAAATTTTTATTTAAAAACTTCAAAAATTCATATCTTTTGCATACGAGCTCCGTTTTTGACGTTCTTTATATCCACGCGTAGGTGAAATTATGATCTACAACTTTTGTTTAGACTCCGCCGGCTAATTTTGACTTTATTTTTAATATTATATTTTTAACGGGTCGGGACAGGAAAAGTTCGTTAAAAATTCATAACTTCTTCATCCGACGTCTGTTTTCGTCTGTCTTTTTACCGTTGTACTACTATTGACGAGACCTTCGATTCTTGTTTAGGTTGTGTTGGCTAAAAATCACTCGATCTTTATTTCGAGTTTTTAGTTGTCTACTGCTATACCGAATCTTGAAAAAATCATAATTCCTCATACGAAGTCAGATTTTGACGTTCTTTTTATAAAAATTATCGGTTTAACGAATACTACGACTTTCATTTAGATTACTAAATGTAAAAAGTAGTTTATCGAAAACTCACTTTTTACGTCATACGGCGTCGAACCGGTTCTGTCACGAAACTTTAAGAAGTCATAACTTCTTCGTTATAACTCAGATTTCGATGAGGTTTTCGCATAAATGTTTCTAACAAAATTATCTACAACTTTCAATAATAAAATTTTACTTATTTCAAATTTTATATTTTCGTTAAATTTCAATATTTGACATTTGATTGATATCTCATAAGACTTCCAATATTTTCCGAGTGATTCTAAACATAGTTTTACTTCATTTCTAGTAAAAACTATCTGTTAGAACTCAACGCTCAATATCATATAATATTTCATAATATTATTTATTTTTAAACTACAAAACACGATAACTGAACGTGTATGTTACAATTACCATTCAAAAATTCACAGGTGTAGGTAGATCATCGCAACTTAAATCATCGTGGTTTCCAAGCAGTAAAAAAAGAGACGAGAAAGATGTTACATGTCGTTCTTTGCTTTGAATGCTTTGTACTTTGTAGTTAATTAGTTTTGTTAGTTGGGCTTATTAAAATGCAAGTGTAGTGACTCATTAAAAAGAGATTTAACTTTAAGTAGCTCACAATTGATTTTTTCTTTGACAAAATAGCCAAATGACCAAAATGTGAACGAAAGTATAAATTCAGGTATAGCGCCGCTATAGCGGTGATGAGGTTCGCGATAAATAGCGTCGCTAATAGCGCTAGCGCTATTTTGAAAATAACGGTTCTGTACCACTGCGAAACGCGCCACTAGGGCACTATTGATAGCATATGTAATAACAAACCTATAATGTAGATCATTTTTAAAATAATAAACTTTGTTTTGATTTAAAAAATACGTCACCTTTTATATTTTTCGATTTTAATACAATAGGGTTGAGGGTTTTCTAAGAAGGCCAGAAGGGGGAGGTTAGGTTTTGTACCACTCAAGTCTCAAACATCATCTTCACTGTAAACAAGTGGAGAAAAAGTACAGAGAGAGAGAGAGAGAGAGAGAGAGAGAGAGAGAGTAATAAGGTGAAATTTATTACTGACGTTTTTCTTGCCCTTATGAAGAAAAAAAGGAGATAATCATAAACTAAAAAACAAACCCCATTCGACTCGTACGACTACACCTTCCAATTGACTCCACCACCCTTTTCACATCTTCTTTTATCATCAGATCTATTTGCTCTCTCTTCCAGATCTGGGCGTCTCTTCTTCGACTTCATCATCAAGTTTCTGTTAGATCCAATCCTCACCTCTTTGTAGAAACCCCTCACTGGATTTTTGATCAGGGTGTTATGAACTCGTAGAGGTTGGTATTTTTTGACCTATATTTGTTCCTTTTTTAAATTTCTGTATGTTTATAGCTAAGCTAGTTTCGAATTATCGTAGGAGCAGCTCAAAAACATTTGAAAAAAAATGGGAAAAATCAAATTTGGGAGGTTTGATTCAGTTTGTGGAATAAAAGAGGGGAAATAGGAGTATTTCATCGGATCAAAATAGCGTTGATTATTTTATTCTTCAGCTAGTGATTCTGAGAAGCTCCGAATTTTATAGGAATTCGGATACTTTATTTGGTGGAAAAAATGGAAGAGGTTGGTACTCAACTAGCTCCTCCTTTATATATGTACAACACAATCGGTGCCGGAAGATTTCCCGATGCCCATCCGATGGCCAAGAAACGAAGCCTGCCGTATCAAAACCCAAACCTTATTCAACATCAGCAACAACAACAGTATCTACAAAGGTTAATCCCAACTTTAAATGAGCCACGGAACAGTTGGAACCCTAAAAATTGGGAATGGGATAGTTCAAGACTCGTGGCTAAACCCTTGGATATGATGGAGGTTTCTAGAGAACAGCAACAGCAACAACACCATCATCAAACTGCTGTTAATCCTCCCAATCCCGATGGGTCAAAGAAGAGTCCAGTTGGTCAAAGGGAAGAAGACGAACGCCTCTTGTTGAAGCTTGGGGGTGGTGAGGAGGCAGCGACCAGGCCTAGCAAAAGGGTCCGATCTGGTTCACCTGGCAGTGGTTGTGCCGGGAATTATCCAATGTGTCAAGTTGATAACTGCAAAGAAGATCTATCCACTGCTAAAGACTACCATAGGCGTCACAAGGTTTGTGAGGTTCATAGTAAAGCTGGAAAAGCCCTAGTTGGAAAACAGATGCAAAGATTCTGTCAACAGTGTAGCAGGTTGGTTGATTCTTCAATCCATCACTTTCTGTTTCTTGAAACCTTTGCGCTAAATGACTAACTTACCCTTTTCACAAACTTGTTTCTAGGTTCCACCCGCTTTCTGAGTTTGACGAGGGGAAGAGAAGCTGTAGGCGTAGACTTGCAGGTCACAACAGGCGAAGAAGAAAGACTCAGCCAGAAGATGTTGCTTCACAGTTATTAATCCCTGGAAATGGTGATAAAAATGGCGCCAATGACATGGATATTGTTGGTTTGCTAACAGTTTTAGCTCGTGCTCAAGGTAACATTATTTATACGGTTATACCCCTCCTGTTTGAATTTAAACTTTCAGTACCCTGATATTTGTTCTTAAAAATATTAGGAAATGCAGAGGACATGAGCAGGAATTCTTCACCATTACCTAATAAAGATCAGCTTATGCAAATTCTCAACAAAATAAACTCTTTGCCTTTACCGGTTGACCCAGGGTCAAAACAACCAGTTCCTGGAAGGTTGACTAATGTTGACCAAGAGAAAACCTCTTCCGAGGTTGAAAAAGTCAACAAAAAAACCAGTTCATCAACCATGGACTTTCTTGGTGTTCTTTCAGGCTCTTCGGCTGCACCTGAACCATTGTCACAAAAAAGGAACCAAGTGATTGAGGCTGATAAGAACAAGACTAACTCTGGTTGTGTTAACCAAACCATGGTTCATTCTGGAGGAGAGAGAAGTAGCACTAGTTTTCAGTCTCGTGAGGATTCAGATTGTCAAGTGATGGACACACCTCTTAATTTACAGTTACAGCTGTTCAGTTCTTCACCTGAAGATGATAGTCCACCTAAGCTAGCATCAAGCAGGAAGTATTTCTCATCTGACAGTAGTAATCCAATGGAAGACAGGTCACCATCATCTTCGCCACCTGTCGTGCAAAGGCTTTTCCCAACAAAAGCTTCAAGAGAGAGAATGAAGCCTGAAAGTATGTCAACTAGTGGTGAAGTTACTGCAAATGTTAAAGCCACCATGTCTCTGGAGCTTTTTGGAGGGATGAATAATGGAGCTGATAATGTTTCCATTCAAAGCTCACCTTACAGAGCTGGGTACACGTCATCATCTGGTTCTGACCAATCACCTTCCAGCTTAAATTCTGATCCTCAGGTTGTTACACAATTAATACATTTATGAATCTTTTCTTTACTAGGAAGTCTAATTTGGTGTTGTTTTATAGGATCGAACCGGGCGATTGTCGTTTAAACTGTTTGACAAGGATCCGAGTCATTTGCCTGGGTCACTACGGACACAGGTGAGAAGGGGTGTTTTGGTCATTTTGACTTGCTAATGAGAAATGAGAAAATTCTTGCTCTATTTTAACATGGTTTTGGTTTCTTGATTTTAGGTTTACAATTGGCTTTCTCAAAGTCCATCAGAGATGGAAGGATACATAAAGCCTGGTTGTGTGGTTCTCTCAATTTATTTGTCCATGTCATCGTCTTCTTGGGATCAAGTGAGTAAATTAGTTATTAGTTATTAAAGCAGTGATCTTTCTCTTCTTTTTAGGGTTTTTACCGAGTTGTGAATTTTCTTGCAGCTTGAAGGAAACTTTCTTCAGTATATCAATGCTCTTGTGCAAGAATCTGGTACCGATTTCTGGGGATCTGGTAGATTCTTAGCACATACAGAAAAGCAAATAGCTTCACATAAAGATGGTGAGTCATCAGTCATGTTATTATATCTTGTTTTACACTTATATAATCGTTCCTTTGTCTAAATCTTTCATGTTATGATATTTATCAGGCAAGGTCCATTTGTTCAAATCTTTGAAAGCATGGAGTTCACCACAGTTGATTTCCATTTCACCTCTAGCTGTTGTATCTGGAAAGGAGACTTCTTTTGTCCTAAGAGGCCGAAACCTAAGGACACCTGGCACCAAGTCTGTACCTATTCCTATACTAAATTAAGCTCAAATTATTAACAGAGAGTGAAAATGTTAAAAAAAATGAATTTCATGTTGTATCACAGAATCTATTGCACACATGCGGATGGATGTATACTGGAGGAAGCAACAGAATCAATAGATCAAGATTCTTCATATGAGGAAATTAGCACACGTAGGTTCACAATTTGTGCACCTAGTGAACGTGGTCGATGTTTCGTCGAGGTATATTTATATATAACAATATTATGGATCTTCATGTTATTATCAGAGACTTATCTTTTGAATATTCATATGAACAGATAGAAAACGGTTTCAGAGGTACGAGTTTTCCTATAATTATTGCGGATTCTACACTCTGCCAAGAATTGAACCTTTTGGAGGCTGAATTTGGTGAGGTCCAAAATAGGCAACCAAGTTTCGTGAAGGAAACCATACACTTTTTAAATGAGATTGGATGGCTTTTCCAGAAAAAGAATGGGGGATCCGGATCTCATTATAGTCTCACTCGATTCAAATTCCTTCTTGTGTTCTCGGTTGAAAGAGATTTGTGTGGTTTAGTGAAAACTCTTTTAGGGATTCTTCTTCAAAAAGGCTCGGGGGGCATTACAGAAGATGATTCATCAATGGAGATGTTATATACAATTAACCTTCTAAACCGGGCTGTTAAAAGAAAATGCAAAAACATGGTTGATTTGCTCATAAATTATTCAGTAGCAGGGGATACAGATACGGATTCTGCTGCTTCCAGAAAGTACATTTTCCCGCCAAATCTAGCGGGACCCGGCGGCATCACCCCCTTGCATTTGGCTGCTTGCACTTCTGATTCGGACGATATGGTTGATGCCTTGACAAACGACCCGAATGAGGTATTATTATTATTATTATTATTCCCATTTTGCCTTTGTTGGTGATTGTGGTTAAAAGAGTAAGTGTTAATAATTAGTTTTTGGTATATCTTAGGTTGGGTTGCTAAGCTGGAATTCTTCTTTGGATGCAAACGGGCTGTCGCCATTTGTATACGCGACCATGAGAAACAACAACTCATACAACACTTTAGTGGCACAAAAACTTGCAAACAGAATAGCGGGTCAAGTCTCGGTTCATATCTCAAACGAGATAGAGCTTCAAACCTTAAGGAGCGTTGACCACCATGAGCTTAGTTTCAGAGTGAGGGAGCAGGTGGGAACAAAATCTTGTTCAAAATGCGCGATTGTAACAGCTAAACACCCGAGAAGAATCCCGGGTTCACAAGGATTGCTTCATCGTCCGTATATCCACTCCATGCTTGCAATAGCTGCGGTTTGTGTATGTGTGTGTTTGTTCCTTCGTGGGGCCCCCAATATCGGTTTGGTTGCTCCGTTTAAGTGGGAGAATTTGAACTTTGGTTCAATGTAAGAAAGAAAGAAACATATGGCACCACCTATGAAAAAGAATAAGTAGAGTTGATTAGAGAGCATAATTTAACTTTTGGGAAAGGTGAATAAGAAAAACGGGATCATTGATAACATTGCATGAGATAACGACGGTTTTTGTCCCCTGTTCTTGGTCTTGTACGTTCAAGTTCTTATTTGAAACCAAATAGAGACTTGTAGTAAGTAACATCAGGGGCAGATATAAAAGACAATTGTGTCTTCTGGTTGATGTTATTAACCGTGGCTGACTTGTTACTAGTAGTTATTGTCTTTTAAGTATGTAAGTTTTTTACTTTTTTACTATAATAGCAGATAGCGTTTGTCTTCTCTTGTTTCTGTATATTGTTTTGCCAAATGGAAAAGGATCATATATTATATGTAATGTCTTCTCTTGTTCTTTGCTCAATAGATTATTTTTCATCATCTTTTGATTCTAAAACCAACCAACCAACCAACCAACAACGCAAGATATTCATATAGAAATATAATAGTGTTTTTGTCGTATTGTTTTGGGTTAGGTTAGGTATAAAAAAGCATAAACGGCCGGCTTTAAAGAGCTCATATTTGGCACGTAATTGAGAATGAATATGTCATACGTAACCGACAAACAAATGTGAAGAATTTACGCCATCGTTTTCTTGTCTTTTGTATTGTATTCATCTTCTAGAACTTTTCCATAAAGGAAATTCAACAGAAACCCACTCAAGTCCTACTACCATGGCGAAAGTGGAGGTCGACGAGTGTCGAGGGGTGCTCAAAGTTTACAGTGATGGATCAATATGGCGATCAACTGAACCGAGCTTTCGAGTCTCTGTGGTTGACGATGGTTCAGTGCTTTGGAAAGACGTTCAGTTTGATCAACCAAACAACCTCCACCTCCGTCTTTACAAACCGGCTTCCGCCGTGGCCAAAAAGCTACCGGTGTTTTACTACATCCACGGCGGCGGTTTCTGCATCGGGTCACGAACATGGCCAAACTGTCAGAACTACTGTTTTAAACTGGCACTGGCTTTACAAGCTGTAATTGTGGCTCCTGATTACCGGTTAGCCCCTGAGAACCGGCTTCCGTTGGCGGTGGAGGATGGGTTCACTTCCGTGAAGTGGCTCCAATCGCAGGCGGTGGCAGCTGAGCCTGACCCATGGCTGGTTGACTCGGCAGACTTTACACGAGTCTTCATCTCCGGTGACTCTGCTGGTGGTAACATTGCGCATAATATGGCGGTTCGGTTGAGGGCTGGTTCGAAGAGCTTGGAACCGGTTCAGGTTAAAGGCTATGTTCTCTTGGCACCCTTTTTTGGTGGGACCCAGTTAACGGAATCCGAGGCTCATGGTCCTAAAGACGCTTTCTTGAATTGGGAACTCATCGATAGGTTGACTTTACACTTTACACCCTTTTTGTTCTCAAATGTATGATTATGATTATCATCGGTGTTTTGAACCGGTTGATGTGTTTGTTGGTTAGGTTTTGGAGGTTATCGATTCCGGTTGGGGACACCATGGACCATCCTCTAGTAAACCCGTTTGGACCCGTTAGCTTGGATCTTGAACCGGTGGAGTTGGAGCCAATGTTGGTGGTTTGTGGGGGTGCTGACCTATTGAAGGACAGAGCTAAAGACTACGCAGAAAGATTGAAGAAGTTGGGAAAAAAGGTGGAGTATGCAGAATTTGAAGGTCAGCAACATGGGTTCTTCACCATAGATCCAGATTCACAAGTATCCAAGGAATTGATGGAGATAATCAAAGACTTCATCAAACAGTATTCCATTTAATGATTGTATGCCTGTGGAAAGTTTGTAAAAGTTTCAATCCTTATGATAAAATTGAAAGAACGAATGTGGAATTAGTAATGAGTTTGTGTGATTTAGCGATTCTGTGTAGAATAAGTGAATGAAAAATGATTTTAATAGATATCATTTTTAGCTTTCTCTCTTGAAACTACGTTGAGTGGGTAATAGTGATAGAACGAATGTTACTATTTTAAAGTTCTGTCTAAGACCGGTTTCAAACGAAGAATTGAGGCAAGTGTTGTGAAATGGAAGTTTAGATCATGAAAAGCTTTTCAACTGTTAGACCATGAGATATGGGGGACGGTTTCCCTCCACCTAACCATCATCTCGTACCTGCAACAATAGAAAAAGAAAGAGGAAAAGAAGAAGAAAATGATTGGCTGCAGTCTTCCATGGTATTTATCATGAGACACCATGATTGTGGCACTGTATGACTGTAGCATCGGAGATGATATGCACGAACGTGACAAGGTTGCCACCAGACCATGAATCCTCCCTCTGTGACCCGTATACCCTTTGGTGATAGGGTTTGTTTGGTTGGACAAAATGTTGATTACTTTGTTGAAACGGAGACCGTTATTAATCTGAAAAAACGGATGAATGGAATGAAAGTTTATTGACAATGACAAAAATCCCTTAGTAAGTAAAATGCATATAATTATCATTTTTTACAAACTTAGCTTGTAGAAAATATATTTTATATTGTTATAACTAATATGCAGGGGCGGCTCAACCGCAAACAAAAAAGTTGAGGCCCTTTAGATAAGCAAATGGATTCAAACTTGAAACCCTTGGTTTACTAAAACAACGCTTTTACCACCAGACCAAACTCTAACTTGTATTTGTAACCTAAGAAATACGTATAAATACATATATAATTAATAGAATAAGTTTTAAAATTGGGGGCCCTAAGCCCTTAGTTTTGCAAAGGGTAGAGCCGACCTACTAACATGAAATAAATGAAAATTTACTAACATAAATAAAGTATATATAGATTAACGATCTTATAATATAACACCCAAATAAATTTGTTTAACAAAAAGAATATTAGCATGATAGCATCCAATCAACATGAATTAAAAAAATGAGTTTGCAAAATAATGGGAATGAAACTTACATAAACCAATACACCCTATCCATTTCTTTACAGGTAACCTTCAAAAAGTTTTAGAGATTGCTACTTTGGCTAATGGTGATAGTACTAAAAGGAAACCTTGTTTATTTTCATTGGGCCTACAACTTTTACTAACAGAGACATAAGATTAGAAAACAACCTTTTGCCTTGAAGTTATTTCATTTAGACATTTCATCCAACATTTAACAATTAATGTGCACATATTTCTTTAAGAAAACTAACAGCTGCAAATGAAATTAAATCGAGTGTCGGAAAACGAATGACAAAGAAAATGTGGGGAAAAAAATCCAATACATACTTTTCGGTTCACATTGTTCTTGAGCACTTCTTTAGTTTGGACTTGAAATCAGTTATCAATCTACTTTGTGTGTATAATTTTGTTGCAGATTGGATAGATTTTGATTGTGTATTTGCAATTTTGACTGGTTACAAAATTCGATAAAAAGGGTAAAATAGGTAGTTTCCATTACTCGGGGGTTAGGAAGAATGAAAAACATGTAGGAATTACATTCCTTATTGAATACATATATAATTCCATTCCAATCATCAACCAAACATGCATTCTTTCATTCCTTCTGAATATTCCGTTCTGTTCCTTGCATGATTACCACATACTAAAGAGGGCTTGATCATTTAAATGGAAACGTGTCCATGAGACGGTTAAAGGATCATGTCCTGCTTGGGACGTAGATGTAGTTAAGCAACAGAGTAAGGGTGTGTGTGTGATAGCAAAACAAATCGAACAACACTAATAAGAGTTGGTTAATTTTGTTCGTTTAAGTTAATCGGACAGACGAATGAATATGAACAAATAAACTAACTATTTTTTTTGTTCATGTTCGTTTGTTTAACAAATTACCGTGTTTGTGTTTGTTTTACAAAAACATAAATTTACATAAACAAACATAGATAAATATAAACAGATGTAACTGTTACGTCTCATGTTAGGTTTCAGAGTCTATATGTGTTGTGTCTAAGTTTGATTGTGAAAGCTTTCACAATTATATCTTAGTCTTCAATGTATAATTTTGATAGCATGTTTGGTTTTAGAGTTTTGTACAACTTAGGTTTCGTAGTGAATATTGTGTAACTGTTTGACAGTCTGTCACTGCCTAGGTGTCGTAACCTTATTGGTTATTCTCTAACCGACTCCCTTTGTAACATCCCGAAATTCAGGTAAAACTATTTAACCCTTCCATTTTGTCAAGTTGTCAAGATTGGTCCCTTGAGAGAGTTCTTGTAGCAAATGAGTACGCTGCGCGTACTCATGCGCTTAATTTGGACGCGGACTCGCCTGGGTACGCTGGGCGTACCCAGGGTTACGCTGGGCGTAACGGGTCCAGATGCAAACCCTAAATGTTTGGCTTGTGCACTATTTAAAGGATGCTAAGGCTCATTTCTCAGCCTCCATATCAGAGAGTGAAACCCTAAGAGAGAGCCTTCCATCGTCCTTAGCTTGAGTGTGTGTATTTTGGAGCTAAAAGTGTCTTGGTGTGTTAGTGAAGAAGAAGGAGAAGAGCTTGTGGAGGCTAGGGCTTGAAGTGCAAGTTTGGATCTGAGATCTTCAGAGAAAGGAGCTTCATCTAGAGGTATAAAGTTCAAAACTTTCCTCTTTATTTGGTTTAATGTTGCATGAACCATTTCTAGGGTTAAAAGTCCCAAAGGTGGAGACTTTATGAGTGTAATGTACTCCATGGACCTAGATCTGTCCCATTTCAGTGATATTTGTGTTATAGATCCATAAAAATTCCATCTTGGTCGTTGTTATGAGGTCATGCTTGAATTATGAGCTTTCTAGAGTTGGGAAATGGATTATGGGTGTTAGTGACTTGTCCAGCCATGCACAGGCTTAAAGTCACCAACTTTATGGATTAAGAGGTTTAGAAATGGTCAGATCTAGAAGTTGGACGTGTGACTTAACTGTTTAAGACCTCAAGAGCTTAGAGTCTGAAACTGGGAGTTACGCGGGGCGTAATCCCAGTACGCGCGGCGTAAGGGGTCGCGCACCCTGTTTCTGTGAGGTCGTCGGGTACGCCCAGCGTACAGGTTCGGTACGCGCAGCGTAACCCGAAGAGTTGACTTTTAGGGTTTGGTCAACATTTGGGTCTTTGAGCCATGAGAGGGGTAAAATGGTCTTTTACCCTTCTGAGAGTGCTAAGAGAGGGAACAGTCTAGCCTTGAGAGTTGTATTGATTAGAGTGCTTATTCCATGTGATTAGGCGGAGGCTAGAGCAGATTTTACCGAGTTCGAGATTACCGAGTTACCCGAGGTGAGTCTTCTCACTATATTGTACCTGGAAGGGTACCTATGTGTGACCGGAAGGTCTTATATTCTATGAGATGTATGTGCTATATGTTGATATGTGATATGTATGCGTTATGTATGCTATGTATGATAAGGACCGGAAGGTCAAGATGATATGGACCGGAAGGTCAAGATGACATGGACCGGAAGGTCAGGAGGTTACGGACCGGAAGGTCGATATGGGTAGGACCGGAAGGTCTACCGGGATTCGGGACGGAAGTCCCCTGAGACACTTGGACCGGAAGGTCCCACAGAGTTATGGCCTGGAAAGGCGTATGTGTTGTATGTGGTATTTTGGGGAACTCACTAAGCATTTATGCTTACAGTTGTTGTGTTATGTGTTTCAGGTACTAGCGAGGATCGCGGGAAGGCGCCGGCATGATCCGCACACACTTATAGAGTTTATGTTATTGAGATTCTGGGGACATGCTTTGTTATGACACAGTGATACATTATGTTTTGTGATTTTTCATGTGATTGAAAGTATGATTTAAAAATGAAAAATTGTTTTGAAAAATTACGTCGTTACAAGTTGGTATCAGAGCCTTGGTTTGAGGGATTCGGGTGCATCTTCGGATGAACCTGAACTCAAACTGAGGAATTGAGAAAGTTTTTCATAAAATAAACAATTTTTCTAAAAGAGCAAAAGATTTTGAGAAAGGCAGAAGGAAGCAGTGTGTACGATCAGCCAGCGCCCGAACGGTGATTTCCCAAAATACCCTTACATTATGTGTTATGAGATATGTTATGATATGATATGCATGCTAGAGTTGGCTAGGTATTCATATTAGGACTAGAGTGGCCTGATTTTGTGATGCCTTAGCCTAGGAAGGATTTTGCTGCTATGTGATGCTTGAGAGCGAGTAGGTAGCAGTGAGGAGCTGATGAGAGGTCTACCGAAGGGTAGCCTATGCCAGCGAGATATAGAGTACTCGTGATCTGGGATCCAAGGAGGAGGACTTAGGGTGAATACTGATGCGGTGTGGACGGTAGTATAGGGCCCATACTACTGAAGACACCGGAGCAGTGCGCACTCTAAGTAAGAATCCTTTGGGTACTAGAGAACAAGTAGGGTTGAGTTATCGAGTGCGAGTACGCTCGAGCGAGTCTCTGATATTATTATGTTGTATTTCAGAGGCAGTATGGTTGGGACACGCCATAGACCTGAGCCGAGCGGCGTGAGTGACGAGGAGCTTCGTCAGATGATCCACGATGAGGTGGCGGCGGCGATTCGGGCCGAGATTCCGGAGATGTTTGGGTCTATCAAGACCACATTGATTGAGACTTTTGATGAGCGGTGCGCAGCAGTGACTGAGGCTGCGGCTACTGCAGCAGTGGTTGCTGCCAGACCTCAGGGAGGTGACTCGTTGTTGCTTCGGGAGTTCAGCAACACGAAGCCACCAGAGTTTGACGGGACGCAGGATCCGATCGCTACGATGAGATGGATTTCTGATATCGAGGGATGCTTCTACACGTGTTCATGTTCGGAGCATCTGAGGGTACGGTTCGCGTTGAACCAGCTTCGCTTGGGAGCGAAGGATTGGTGGAAGTTCGTGGCGGCGAGCTTCACTCTTGCAGAGATTTCAGCGGTGACCTGGGAGAGGTTCACCACCATGTTCAGAGATGAGTATGTTCCTCCTGTGGAGAGGGAACGCTTGGTTCAGGAGTTCTTGACCCTCAAGCAGGGTACTGATTCGGTTACTGTGGTTACTAGGAAGTTTCACGAGAGGGCGATGTTCTGCCCTGAGCAGGTGTCTACTGAGCAGGCACGCATGAGCCTGTATTTGGGCGTTTTGAGGAGGGATATACGGGAGTTCGTGTCAAACTTGACTTACCGGACATTTGTTGAGCTTCAGGCAAATTCCCGGAAGAGGGAGATTGAGTTGGAGACTCAGGCCACGGAGGAGGCCGAGTCTCAGAGGATGGATCGGCGGCCGGCACAGTCTCAGCCGGCAGCCAAGCGGACAAAGTCCGCTGATACGAGATCTGGAGGCCAGAAGGGCCGCACTTGTGTGAAGTGCGGCAAGGGACATGATGGGGTCTGTCGATCGGGTGCTTGCTACAAATGTGGCAAGGAGGGGCATATCGCCAAGGATTGCCCCAAGGGGTTCATGGTTTGCTTTCATTGTAACCAGACTGGCCATCGGAAGGCCGAGTGCCCGCAGCTACATCAGGGATCAGCACAGGGATCTGCACCTGCTGCTAGGGCTACCGAGATTCGGCCAGCGAAGGCCGAGGCACCGAAGGCTCATGGGAGAGCTTTCCAGTTGACAGCGGAGGAGGTCCGCGCAGCGCCCGATGTTGTGGCTGGTATGTATTCTTTATTTATTTATGCTGAGATGAGATATTGTGCTTATATTATGATATGTGTAGGTACTTTTCTTGTGAGTTCTGTACCTGCCTTAGTGTTATTTGACTCGGGTGCGAGTCGATCATTTGTATCGATAGCGTTTAGTCGACACATCAGTAGCCGACGAGAGGCGTTGAGACGACCTTTACGAGTTTCCATAGCTGACGAGCGAGCGGTGTATGCTACGGATGTGATTCGAGGATGTGTACTCGAGATCTTCGGTGTTGAGTTCCCGATAGATCTAGTCCCGATAGCGATGGGGGACGTATGTGTCATAGTAGGCATGGATTGGTTGAGTCGATTTGGGGCTGTCATAGACTGCGAGCGACAGTTGGTGATGATACGAGACCCTAGTGGGGGAGTACTTACGGTGTACGGCGAGGGTACCCGATGTGGGTCGGCGTTTCGTTCAGCCGCCAGAGCGAGACAGAGTTTGCAGCAGGGCTGCAGCGGGTTTGTAGCCTATGTGATGGACACACGAGAGGCCGCTGGGAGGCCAAGTTCGATGGATGACGTTCCGATAGTGCGTGAGTTCCCGGATGTTTTTCCCTAGGAGTTGTCGGGTGTGCCTCCCGAGAGGCAGGTAGAGTTCCGCATTGATTTGGTTCCGGGGGCAGCGCCTATCGCCAAGGCGCCTTATCGCCTTGCGCCTCCAGAGATGCAGGAGTTATCCTCGCAGCTTCAGGAGCTGCTGGGAAAGGGGTTTATTCGACCGAGTAGCTCGCCATGGGGAGCGCTGATCCTTTTTGTCAAGAAAAAGGATGGTTCACACCGGATGTGTATTGATTATCGGGAGTTGAACAAGTTGACGGTCAAGAACCGTTACCCATTACCGAGGATCGACGATTTGTTCGATCAGTTGCAGGGAGCGTCTTGGTTCTCCAAGATTGATCTGAGGTCTGGATATCATCAGATGAGAGTGCGTGATGAGGATATCCAGAAGACGGCGTTCAGGACTCGTTATGGGCATTACGAGTTCGTGGTGATGCCTTTCGGGCTCACCAATGCACCGGCAGCGTTCATGGATCTCATGAACAGGGAGGGTGTCTAGACCGATGTTGGATCGTTCGGTGATCGTATTCATCGACGATATACTGGTGTATTCGAGATCTAGAGAGCAGCACAAGGAGCATCTGAGAGATATTCTCGGTGTATTGAGGACGGAGAGGCTTTATGCCAAATTCTCCAAGTGCGAGTTCTGGTTACGGGAGGTCCAGTTCTTGGGGCATCTCGTCAACCAGGATGAGATTTTGGTCGATCCAGCCAAGATTGAGGCGGTTATGAGTTGGGAGGTGCCGAGTGTTGGATAAGATGTCTAAGTCCATAACTTATTTGGTATATACTTGACCCGACCCGGCATGGTCCATTTGGGTTGCACTTCACCCAAACTAGTTATGGATAATTTTATGAGAGTTGTATACTTACGATTTATTAATATATTATAAGTTATAATATATTAATATAAAGTCATGTTACCTAATTAGTTTTAATCTTGAATTAATTATGAATTAATTTAGTGATTAAAAGGAAGACTAATTAAATCATGGGCTATTATATTTATATGGTGTGGGCTAACACTCATTTGGGAATGGGCTAAGCTTATATGGAAGTCCATGGATGATCCATGGAGCTTTTACCCATGGATCCTTGGAAGAGGAAAAGACATGGGTTATTAGGGTTTCACCCTAACCATGTACACTATATAAACAAGCTTATGTTGCATGAAAAAGACACTAATGTGTGTGTAAGTGTGGTGGCCAAAATCAAGAGTTAGTATACTCTCTCATACATTTTCCAAGTTTGTGGTGATTTGTGATTTCCATTTGAGGCATTCACATTATTGGTGCTTGGCTCTCAAACTCCAAGGAATCAACAATCAACAAAAGGTATGTAATTCATCTAGTTCTTTTATGGTTAAAAGTACCCCATGCCATGCTAGATAGGTTATAAACCTTGGAAAATAATATTTTGCATGTATCTTAGACAAACATAGATCCAAGGTTTAATAGGGTTGCATGTACACTTAGGAAGTGTTAGAATGCTCAAAACCCAACAGTGGTATCAGAGCCTAGGCTTGTTTGTTTGATACTTGATGCAAAATAGTGAAAAAGGTCGAATTTTTTTACTGTCTGCCTGATGAACTCGCCGAGTCCATGGGGGGACTCGCCGAGTTCATGAGTAAACTCATCCTACTCGGCGAGTAGGTTCGTGCACTCGGCGAGTAGGAGCCTCAGAATGCAGATTTTCGACTTTTGCTGCTGGAAATGGACTAGAAACATTACCCTAAACTGTTTTGGTGTTTTAAAACTTGTTTTAGTTGGTGTAATGGTTGTTCTAATCCATTTACAATAGCTTATATCAAAATTTCATGCTTTGTATGTGTTCATATAATTCTTGAAACTTTGATGATCATGTTCATGTTCTTATGAATTTAGAAGATGATAGGAATTATTTGCTGAATTGTTTAGGATTAATTCTTGATCATTTATGTGTTTTAATGGAGTCCATAATTTGTCCTCAAGTTATGGATATCCAAAGGTCACTTCTTTTAAACACACACTTAAAACACATAAGTTACATGGAAATGAAGAGTCTTCATTTTTATGAACCTTTAATTCATAAGTTATGAAATGAAAAGTTTTGAATAGTTTTGAAACTTGTCCTCAAGTTTTGGAATTTGTAAAGTTACACACACTTTAATATACTTTAATTCCAAACCCTTAGAGTTTTAAAAGTTAAAATTCAACCCTTATACTATTTATAACATTAATGGTTAATTATTATATATATGTATAAGATCAAAATCGTCTTACCGCTAGTACGCCTCATTCACGAAGCCAGTCTATAAGCTGGGTATAAGGTTGTTGCCTATAAAATGACAACTTAATGGGTGTCCACTCTCACCCACCGCTTGCTTGACTGGTGGAGGGTCGTTAGCCGAACGGGTAGGACAAGGACTTATAAATTCTCATTAAAAGTATGATGAATATTATAAAGTAACTAAACCTTTTATAAATTCCCAATCTTAGTTACTTTAGGAAAATGTGAATATGGTGCTAACCCATGAAATTCACACTTTGTACCTTACCAAGTCGTTGGTGGAGCGTGTGTGGTTAACCGGCACACTAACTTGGACTAGTAAGGATCACGAAGGGTGACTTAATGTTTATCATAGATCGGTGGAGCGTGTGTGGTTAACCGGCACATTGATTAGGTGATAATATTAAGGGTACCAAGTGAATTTGCATGGTTATTCACACCTTGTTTTGTGATCCTCGGCATCCCAGTCACAAAACTTGAAGGGCACAATCGAGATTGAAACATGCCATTGAAAAGTTCAATGAATCTCAAAAGAATCTAGGAATTTCAAAAACCAATTAAACCTAATAATTCATTTCGTTTTCATGGTGGAAATTGGTGAATCGTCATTCACCTACCTTCAAATATATTATAGTTTAGATTACGGCATCCCTCTTGTAAGTTATAATATATTGTGTTGGATCCTAGCCTTAATATTACATTTGGGTGTATTATTAAGGATTCGATATATCTAATCTAAACTTGTTTTCTTCTTTTCAGATGTCTTCCAACATCAAAGCTTCGGGGTCTAACCCTACTGGCTCCTTTTCCCTCATGAACCTTTGTGGGAGGGTCATCTTTGATGGTTCCAACTTCATGGATTGGATCCGGAACATCAGGATGGTTACTCGTTACGAGGACAAGGAATATGTCCTCGATAAGGAGCTAAAGGAGCTTGATGAGTCCACTGCTACTCCTGAGGAGGTCGCTGAGTATCAGGCACATAAAAGAGATGCCACCAAGGTGGCATGCATCATGATGGCCACCATGACAGCTGAACTCCAAAAGTCCTATGAGGACTATTACCCTTTTGAGATGCATCAGGATCTGATGGAAAGGTACCATCAGAGTGCTCGTCAAGAGCGGTATGAAATAATCTCCTCCATGATCACTACCCGTATGAAGGATAGCGAACCAATCACGAGCCACATGCAGAAAATGCAAAGGTATGTGGACCGTCTAATGAAACTGAATGTGAACTTCCCTGAGGAGTTGGCAATTGATATTATTTTGCACTCCTTGCCATCGTGTTATGATCAATTTCGTATGACATACCACATGAACAAGGAGGAAGTCACACTCAGTAAGCTTCAAGGACTTCTAAAGACTGCCGAAAGTGGTCTTAAAAGTAAGTCGGTTGCTACTCCTACTCCTACTACTACCCCTGTTTTGGCTATCGGGCAAGGCAAAGGGAAGAAGAGGAAGCACCCTTCGAAGGGTACCAAGGGAAAGTCCCTTGAAGGCTCCTCATCTGGAACCAAAGGTGGTTCTATCACTCCTTCTGCCATCCCTAAGGATGCTGAATGCTTCTACTGTCAAAATAAGGGGCACTGGAAGCGAAACTGCCCAAAGTACTTGCAGGATGTCAAGGATGGGAAAGTGAAACCATCCCATGCAGGTATTTACACTATATTGTCTAATAACTCACCATATTCTAATTCTTGGGTTCTTGATACAGGTTGTGGTATTCACATCTGTTGTGACTTGCAGGGCCTAAGAAGAAGTGAGGATGTGGAGCACGGAAAGATAAACTTAATCATGGGGAACAAGAAGGTTGCACCTGTTACCAAGATTGGAGTTTATACTTTGTTGCTAGATAGTGGGTTAAAGTTAGATTTGAATAAATGTGTGTACTCGTCTGAAATGGCGAGGAATATTATTTCCTTTCATGCTTTGTACAAACAAGGTTTTACCTTTTCTTTTGATAATGAAGTTGGTAGTATTAATGCTTTCTTTAATAATATTCTTTATTTTAAAGCATTACCTTGTGATGGTGTGTATGAAGCTGTATCGGTTGTAGATAATTTAGGAAATAATGTATTATGTATTGATTCTTCTACTAGCTTGGATAAAGCATCTTTGTGGCATTGTCGTCTTGGACATGTAAGCAAGAAACGCATAGGCCAGCTCCAAAAGGATGGAGTCTTGGAGTCGTTCGACCTCAAGTCGGATGATAGTTGTGAGTCTTGTCTACTTGGAAAAATGACAAAATCACCCTTCACTGGTACTTGTGCAAGGGGTGAGGGTTTGTTGGACCTTATACATACTGATGTATGTGGACCATTCAAAACCGCCACAAGGGATGCTAATCGCTATTATGTGACTTTTATTGATGATTTTAGTAGATATGGTTATGTCTACTTAATCAAACATAAGTCAGAAACTTTTGAAAGGTTTAAAGAGTTTAAACAGGAAGTAGAAAATCAATTGGGCAGGAACATTAAGATGCTTCGATCCGATCGAGGTGGTGAGTATCTTAGTACTGAGTTCCTCGACTATCTTAAGGAGTGTGGGATTGTCTCACAATTGACACCTCCCAGGACACCACAGCTGAATGGTGTAGCTGAGAGGCGCAATCGAACCTTGTTGGACATGGTTCGCTCTATGATGAGTCGAGCTTCGCTACCAATCTCTTTTTGGGGGTATGCCTTAGAGACTGCCGCCCACATCCTTAATCTAGTCCCTACAAAGAAGGTTGCCAAAACACCTCATGAAATGTGGACTGGAAAAGTTCCCAATTTGGACCACATCAAGATTTGGGGTTGCGAGGCTTTCGTGAGGCGCGAAACTCATGACAAGCTCGAACCTCAAAGTGAAAGGTGTATTTTCATCGGCTACCCACAAAAATCCTTTGGTTACCTCTTCTACAGACCCAGTGAGAATGTGGTCTTTGTGGCTAGGAGAGGAGTCTTTCGAGAGAGAGAATTTATAAGCCAAGGAGACAGTGGGAGGCAAATTGACCTTGAAGAAATTCAAGACTCAATTGGTGAAGGAACCTCAGACACTAGCAATCAACTTGAGGAGGAAAATCCTGTTGATCCAGCTGACGAGTCTATACTTCCGAGGCGTTCCACAAGGGTTAGGAACACACCTGAGTTTTATTATGGATTTCATATTACTACGGAAGGTGATACATTTATCAGTGACAGTACACTATTAAATCTGGATGAACCTAACAGTGTTAAGGAAGCCATGGCAGGCCCAGAGTCTGCTAAATGGAAGGAGGCTATGGACAGCGAGATACAGTCCATGTATGACAATCAAGTTTGGAACTTGGTTGACAATGTACCAGGCCGTAAGATAGTCGGGTGCAAATGGATCTTCAAGAAGAAGACCGACATAGATGGGAAGGTGCACACTTATAAGGCTCGACTGGTTGCGAAGGGGTTTACTCAGACTCAGGGAATTGATTATGATGAAACCTTTTCACCAGTAGCAAAGATTAAGTCTATTAGGGTTATGCTAGCCATTGCTGCATTTCATGATTATGAAATATGGCAAATGGATGTCAAAACCACTTTCCTTAACGGAAAGTTGGCTGAGGATGTTTACATGAATCAGCCAGAAGGTTTTGTCAGTGCAGAGTACCCCAATAGAGTGTGCAAGCTTGAGAAATCCATTTATGGATTGAAACAAGCATCTCGAAGTTGGAATCTTTGTTTCGATGAGAAGGTCAAAGAGTTTGGTTTCTCAAGAAGTGAAGATGAGTCCTGCGTGTATGTCAGAGCTAGTGGGAGTATAGTTAGCTTTTTGGTACTGTATGTGGATGACATACTACTCATAGGAAATGACATCCCAACCTTGCAGGAGGTTAAGTCCTGGCTTGGGAAGTGCTTTGCTATGAAGGACCTTGGAGAAGCTACCTATATTCTAGGGATAAGGATATTAAGAGAAAGGAGTAAAAGACTAATTGGACTTAGTCAGAGTATCTACTTGGATAAGGTGTTGAAAAGGTTCAACATGCAGAATTCCAAGAAAGGAGAATTACCGATCCAAAGCAATGCCAAACTGAGCAAGGCTCAGAGCCCGAGTACAGAAGATGAGATAGCTGAGATGGGTCGATTACCTTATGCTTCCGCTGTTGGTTCGATCATGTATGCTATGACTTGTACTCGTCCTGATGTGGCCTTCGCTTTGAGCATGGTCAGTAGATATAAGGGGAACCCTGGCAAGGCTCATTGGACTGCGGTAAAGAATATTCTCAAGTACATGCGGAGGACTAAGGATTGGATCCTTACCCTTGGTGGGAGTGATGACTTGAGAGTAGTAGGGTATAGTGATGCTAGCTTTCAGACTGATAGGGATAACTTCCGCTCTCAGTCGGTCTGGGTCTTTACCTTAAATGGAGGGGCAATCACTTGGAAGAGTTCCAAACAGGAGACTGTAGCTGATTCGACTTGTGAATCAGAGTACATAGCAGCGAGTGAAGCGGCAAAGGAGGCGATATGGCTGAGGAACTTCATCGGAGACCTTGGAGTTGTACCAGCTATTAAGGAGCCTATGGAGATTTTCTGTGACAACAATAGTGCGGTTGCCTTAGCCAAGGAACCAAGAGATCATGGCAGATCCCGACACATTGACAGAAAATATCACTTCATAAGACACAAGATAGAAGAGGGACTCCTCGTGGCAAAGAGGGTATCGTCAGATGAGAACCCTGCGGATCCCCTTACGAATGGACTGACGAGGGTTAAGCATTTGCAGCATGCGAGGCGCATCGGGATGAGGGACGATATTAGTTTTACAAATTAGATAGCCTTTTCTGAAACTTGTAAAATGTAGTCGACGTTTGATGATGAATAAAATGTGTGATTTATTTATGAGTAAAGTGTTACTATCATTGTCAATTATTTACTATTGTTTCAGTTTTGCATGTTTTGACTTCCAGAATAATTAATTTATTCAAACCTCCACAATCGGTCATACGTCGGAAGTAGGTATGAATCAAGATTGTCATGAATTGGGATTGTAGATGACTAAAGGTGTTTAGCCATAGCAATGGTTGCTACAACATTCATGAGTACTCATAAGTTATGAGTATTGGAATAAACCCACGCTCACTTGTATCACTTCATGGAATTTATCTCGAGTGATCGTGAGACGATAATATCATATAAGTCTTCAAACCTAGAGATATGAGTTGTTACCTATGAGTTGGTTGTGCATTGATTGCACGTAAACGCATCAGTAACTTGATGTTATAAAACGTGCCTTTGTGTACAATTCAACAAGTAGTAGAACAAGCATATGAGTCGAAGTTTATCTGTTCATTCTAGAAATAGAAGCGATATCTGGGCCCCTCGATGATTTTGTGTTGACCCATGTACCGGGCCCGGTCAGAACTAAATTGATGTGTTCAGTTAAGTTCTTTGTCAAACAAATCGGAAATCGAGAAACAACTGCTAGACAATAAGTAAGACATTGTTCCATGTATTTGTCCGGCTGATATCATGAGAGCAGAGGATTATATGATCACTTATCTAAAATGGCGCTTCATAGTTCACAAGAGTTTTCGAGAGCTACGATTGCCGGTTGGTTCCTGAAGTAATATAGACAAATACAGTTATTAGACTTATCCAAGTGGGAGTCTGTTGGATAAGATGTCTAAGTCCATAACTTATTTGGTATATACTTGACCCGACCCGGCATGGTCCATTTGGGTTGCACTTCACCCAAACTAGTTATGGATAATTTTATGAGAGTTGTATACTTACGATTTATTAATATATTATAAGTTATAATATATTAATATAAAGTCATGTTACCTAATTAGTTTTAATCTTGAATTAATTATGAATTAATTTAGTGATTAAAAGGAAGACTAATTAAATCATGGGCTATTATATTTATATGGTGTGGGCTAACACTCATTTGGGAATGGGCTAAGCTTATATGGAAGTCCATGGATGATCCATGGAGCTTTTACCCATGGATCCTTGGAAGAGGAAAAGACATGGGTTATTAGGGTTTCACCCTAACCATGTACACTATATAAACAAGCTTATGTTGCATGAAAAAGACACTAATGTGTGTGTAAGTGTGGTGGCCAAAATCAAGAGTTAGTATACTCTCTCATACATTTTCCAAGTTTGTGGTGATTTGTGATTTCCATTTGAGGCATTCACATTATTGGTGCTTGGCTCTCAAACTCCAAGGAATCAACAATCAACAAAAGGTATGTAATTCATCTAGTTCTTTTATGGTTAAAAGTACCCCATGCCATGCTAGATAGGTTATAAACCTTGGAAAATAATATTTTGCATGTATCTTAGACAAACATAGATCCAAGGTTTAATAGGGTTGCATGTACACTTAGGAAGTGTTAGAATGCTCAAAACCCAACACCGAGATCTCCCACCGAGATCAGGAGTTTTCTGGGATTGGCCGGCTACTATCGGAGATTTATCAGAGATTTCTCCAAGATTGCCGTGCCTCTCACCAGGTTGACCCGGAAGGGTGTTGCTTTTTCATGGGGTCCGGAGCAGCAGACCTCGTTTGAGACATTTCGCCAGAAGTTATGCGAAGCCCCTGTGTTAGCCCTACCGGAAGGGATGGAGGTTTTTGTGGTGTATTGTGACGCATCGATATCGGGGTTGGGTGCGGTGCTTATACAGAGAGGGCATGTGATAGCGTATGCATCGAGGCAGCTGAAGCCTCATGAGACGAGGTATCCCACCCACGATCTGGAGTTAGGGGCAGTGGTGTTCGTCCTCAAGATCTGGCGTCACTATTTGTATGGGGTTCGGTGTACCATATACACGGACCATAAGAGTTTGAAGTATCTGATGGATCAGCCCAACCTGAATATGCACCAGAGGAGATGGTTGGATGTGGTAAAGGATTACGATTGTGAGATCCTGTACCACCCGAGCAAAGCTAATGTTGAAGCTGATGCGCTGAGCCGTAGGGCGGAGAGTGCCCCGATTCGAGGCACTTGTATGAGATTGACAGTGATGACCCCGGTGTTGGACACCATTCGGGAGGCCCAGGCAGAGGCCGTGATACCGGAGAACCGCAAGAGGGAGCGGGTGATCGGGCAGGTGTCCGAGTTCGTTACCGATAGTCGAGGACTGATGACCTTTCAGGGTCGGATTTGGGTGCCGCATGCAGGCGGGGCACGTACCATTTTGATGGAGGAGGCGCATAGATCGAGGTTCTCGATCCATCCCGGGGCCACGAAGATGTTTTTGGACCTGAAGAAAGATTATTGGTGGCCCTGTATGAAGAGGGATGTCGCGTGGTTTGTCGAGAGGTGCTTGACCTGTCGCAAGGTTAAAGCCGAGCACCAGCGTCCGCATGGCAAGTTGCAGCCGCTTGAGGTTCCCCAGTGGAAGTGGGAACATATTTCCATGGATTTCATCACCAAATTGCCAAGGACCGCGAGGGGTGTCGATGCAATTTGGGTGATCGTCGACCGACTGACGAAGAGCGCGCATTTTCTTGCTATCAGTGAGAGCTTTTCTGCTGAGAGGTTGGCAGAGTTGTATGTGAGGGAGGTGGTATCGCGTCATGGAGTACCGATCTCGATTGTGTCAGATCGAGATGTACGTTTCACTTCCAGGTTCTGGAAGAAGTTCTCGATTGTACCGATCTCAATCGCGATCCGAGATCGGAAGATCAAGGTTCTGAGGAACAAGGAGGTGCCTCTGGTTCAGGTCCAGTGGCAGCATCGGAGGGGGTCCGAGCTGACTTGGGAGACGGAGTCAGAGATGCGGGAGCAGCATCCGGAGTTGTTTTCGGCATGAGACTTCGAGGGCGAAGTCTGGTTCTAGTGGGGGAGAATTGTAACATCCCGAAATTCAGGTAAAGCTATTTAACCCTTCCATTTTGTCAAGTTGTCAAGATTGGTCCCTTGAGAGAGTTCTTGTAGCAAATGAGTACGCTGGGCGTACTGGGGAGTACGCTGCGCGTACTCATGCGCTTAATTTGGACGCGGACTCGCCTGGGTACGCTGGGCGTACCCAGGGTTACGCTGGGCGTAACGGGTCCAGATGCAAACCCTAAATGTTTGGCTTGTGCACTATTTAAAGGATGCTAAGGCTCATTTCTCAGCCTCCATATCAGAGAGTGAAACCCTAAGAGAGAGCCTTCCATCGTCCTTAGCTTGAGTGGGTGTATTTTGGAGCTAAAAGTGTCTTGGTGTGTTAGTGAAGAATAAGAAGAAGAGCTTGTGGAGGCTAGGGCTTGAAGTGCAAGTTTGGATCTGAGATCTTCAGAGAAAGGAGCTTCATCTAGAGGTATAAAGTTCAAAACTTTCCTCTTTATTTGGTTTAATGTTGCATGGACCATTTCTAGGGTTAAAAGTCCCAAAGGTGGAGACTTTATGAGTGTAATGTACTCCATGGACCTAGATCTGTCCCATTTCAGTGATATTTGTGTTATAGATCCATAAAAATTCCATCTTGGTCGTTATTATGAGGTCATGCTTGAATTATGAGCTTTCTAGAGTTGGGAAATGGAATGTTATGGGTGTTAGTGACTTGTCCAGCCATGCACAGGCTTAAAGTCACCAACTTTATGGATTAAGAGGTTTAGAAATGGTCAGATCTAGAAGTTGGACGTGAGACTTAACTGTTTAAGACCTCAAGAGCTTAGAGTCTGAAACTGGGAGTTACGCGGGGCGTAATCCCAGTACGCGTGGCGTAAGGGGTCGCACACCCCGTTTCTGTGAGGTCGTCGGGTACGCCCAGCGTACAGGTTCGGTACACGCAGCGTAACCCGGAGAGTTGACTTTTGTTGACTTTTAGGGTTTGATCAACATTTGGGTCTTTGAGCCATGAGAGGGGTAAAATGGTCTTTTACCCTTCTGAGAGTGCTAAGAGAGGGAACAGTCTAGCCTTGAGAGTTGTATTGATTAGAGTGCTTATTCCATGTGATTAGGCGGAGGCTAGAGCAAATTTTACCGAGTTCGAGATTACCGAGTTACCTGAGGTGAGTCTTCTCACTATATTGTACCTGGAAGGGTACCTATGTGTGACCGGAAGGTCTTATATGCTATGAGATGTATGTGCTATATGTTGATATGTGATATGTATGCGTTATGTATGCTATGTATGATAAGGACCGGAAGGTCAAGATGATATGGACCGGAAGGTCAAGATGACATGGACCGGAAGGTCAGGAGGTTACGGACCGGAAGGTCAGGAGGTTACGGACCGGAAGGTCGATATGGTTAGGACCGGAAGGTCTACCGGGATTCGGGACGGAAGTCCCCTGAGACACTTGGACCGGAAGGTCCCACAGAGTTATGGCCTGGAAAGGCGTATGTGTTGTATGTGGTATTTTGGGGAACTCACTAAGCATTTATGCTTACAGTTGTTGTGTTATGTGTTTCAGGTACTAGCGAGGATCGCGGGAAGGCGCCGGCATGATCCGTACACACTTATAGAGTTTATGTTATTGAGATTCTGGGGACATGCTTTGTTATGACACAGTGATACATTATGTTTTGTGATTTTTCATGTGATTGAAAGTATGATTTAAAAATGAAAAATTGTTTTGAAAAATTACGTCGTTACACCCTTTTTGTCAACCTACAAATAGGGATGTTAGTTAGAAAGTAAAGTAAGCCTTTTGCAAGTTCTTACACTCAACAACTTTAATTGAACTTTCTTAATCTAAATCAAATTAGAAAATTATTTACTCTTTCGTATTATCATTTCTTGCTTTCAAACATGATTTCAATCATACGAAACTAGTGTGTCGATCCTATAAGTGGTATCAGAGCATGAAATCTTTGAACTGAGTTCAAATTGTTGAATTTTCTTGTGTTCTTCGAGTTTCTCGTTTGTCATTTTGATTTTCCTTGACCTCTTCCGCAGTTACAATTTGTTTGCAATTTGATCCGGAAATTCTTGTTCCAAAACTCGTTTTGATTTGAATTTCATATTTCACTAATTGATTTGATCACATGTTCATTTTCAAACTGAAATCATGACAAAAGAAGACTCTCACATTGTTGCGTTCAGTGTATCGAGTAATATTGGATCGAATACCAGAGTTCCAACTCTCTTCCAAGATAATTACGAAGTGTGGGTGTTGCATTTTGAAGATTACATCATCGGACACGAGAAGCATGGTTCATACATCTAGAAATCTATTAGTCAAGGTCCACATCAATTAGTTTATTTTTTTTACTTTATTGCTGATTATGAAAGGCTTCGTGATAAGTGTACATACATGACCACAAAAGAGAAGGAGAAGCTTGAGAATGATTTGAAAGCGAAAAAGGAAATTCACTTTGCACTTGCTCTAAATATCTTCAGGCTAGTGAGTTCATGCAAAACTGCAAATGATATTTGGAAACGTTTGATGGAGTTATATGTAGGCAATGACAATCAATTTCACTTTGTACAAACTTCATTGCTTTCGGAGTTTGGTTCATTCAAACAGAAGACTGGAAAGAGTATAGATCATGTCTCTGAAAGATATAATCATTTGTTGAGCAGGCTGATGAAATATGATTTGGAATGTTCACTAATCAAGAAAAATGTGAAATTTCTGCAAGGACTCCGTCCTGAATGGAATTCGATTGTGTTGACGGTGAAGGCTCATGAACAATTCAAAACATACAAGTTGTTGCAAGTCATTAGGATTTAAATTTGTAGATGAGGAAGTGCGAAGGCCATCTCATGACGCTTTGTTTGTTTCTAATGTTTATGCAGCTTCAAAGGATAACAAATGTCTAATAGTGAAGAGTTCTAATTCTGATGGTCCAAACTATAATTCTGAAGATGGAGATGATTCATACTAAATTCACATCATTCATGTTTTTCAGCAAAGAGTACAGGGGAGCATGTGGAATCTTGCGAGAAGGTAATTGATAAGATACATTCTATGATGTGGAAGCTTGCGAGAAGGTAACTGATAAGCTACATTCTATGGTGTGGAAGCTTGCGATAAGGTAACTGATAAGGTACATTCTATTATTATATCCTTAAATATTTCGGCTTATGATGATGAATTAAATGAATTAAGAGATACCATTTCATAATTAAGTGAAAGTCTAAGATGGAAATAAGAAAAGTATATAATCTTGATGATGATCTTAGTAGGTGCACTTTTAGAAATGAGGAAAGGAGGTTAAAAGTAGAGAAATTAGAGATTGATATTGTTAGAGTTAGATATGATTTGGTTGTTATGAAGAATGATAATTGTTTGTTAACGAAGCAAAGAAACATCTTTTGTCACATTGCTAAAAGAATGTATAGACAATTAACTCAACTTTATCATAACAATGCAATTTCAGAACAAATGCATTACGACATGCTTCAAAATATCATGAAAAAGAAAAAAGGTTATCCAAAAGAGTTGATTCCAAAAGCAAAAGATTTCATTAACAATCAAAGACCATATTTGGAAATTAATCTTTGTGATAAGAAGACCAATGTTTTCAAAATGGTGAAAAATGTGCATGATATTCTCATTGTGAAATCTTTTTGGATTGATAAGACCAAAAATTTTCCAGTTGTTAACTCCAAATCGAAAATCTCACAAGGGCCCAATAATGTTTGGATCCCTAAATTGGTGTAATTTTGTAGGTGATTCGTGACGAGCAATATGATTTAGAATAGTATATCGATAACGGTTGTTCGCGTCACATGACCAGAAGGAAATCACAATTACGAGATTTTCGAAGTTTGAAGGATGTTGGAAGACTAAAATATGGAAACAATGCAACTGGTGAAATAAAAGGATATGGAATGATTACGAACGGATAATTCACAATATGAAAGGCAATGTATGTTAAAGGTTTACAAGACAATCTTATTACTGTCTCACAACTTGTTGTAGGTATAGGTCTGAAAGTGTCGTTTGATAAAGAATCCAAGAAGATAGTATTGAAGTCAAAGAGAAAAGGCGAAATATATCCTTTGGATATGAAACCAATTGAAGGAAGGCCATCAATTTGCTTACTTACGAGAGCTTCTTATGATGATAGTTGGCTATGACACCGAAGTTTATCACATTTGAACGTCAAAGATATCAATAAAACTGTTCTTGGTGATTCGTTTCGAGGTATTCCGTTACTTAAATATGACAAAGATAATTTGTGCGCAACTTGTGAACTAGGAAAGAAAAACTGTAAAAGTCATTCTTCTATCATGAATACTAAAATCATTGAACCTCTTGAAATGCTTCATATAGATCGGTGTGGTCCATCATATATTGAAAGCATTGTTGGTAATAAATATATTCTTGTTATTGTTGATGATTTTTCTAGATTTACATGGGTTTATTTTCTTAAGCATAAATCTGAAACCACTTAGAAGATGATTGACTTTTTGAAACAAGTTGAGTTGCAACTATAAAAGCCGGTGAGGAAGATTCGTAGTGATGATGACACATAATTCAAAAACCACATTTTTGAGGAATTCCTGACAAAAAAGGAATCAATCACAATTTTTCATCTCCATACACACCTTAATAGAACGACATGGTTGAAAGGCGAAACCGATCTCTTTGCGAATCTGCCAGAACAGTGCTTTTGTTTGCTAACTTACCTTTTTATTTCTTAGTTGATGCTATCGTAACCACATGCTTTACTCAAAACAGATCTTACATTAATAAACGATTTTTGATAACTCCACTTGAGATATTAAATAATCGTAAACCTGATGTGAAACTCTTTAATGTATTTGGTTTTAGGTGCTTTATTTTCAATTCCAAATAGCATCACGAAAAATTTGATGAGAAGGCCGATGAAGCTATTTTCTTAGGATATTCTCTCACATCGAAAGCTTACAGAGTTCTCAACAAGAAGTTTTGAAAGATTGAAGAAAGTTACTATGTTACATTTGATGAAAAGTTCATCAAATATTTTCAAAATGAAGTGACTCCTTGTGAATAAATTTTCTCAAACATGTTCCAAAATTTCTCAAATTACGACGTTCGATGAAAATTTTATTCGATTCTTTGACGAACCTGAACGTGCTATCAACTCTGAAGCAAAGACTACTGACAACGAAGGAGATGAATTGCTGAAGATTGTTGATGATGCAATCAATGATATTGAAGTACAAGTTGAGGGGGAGCCTATAATCTCAAATTCTGAAAGTCAAGTTGCTGATGAAATTGTTTCTCCAAATGATATATGTGTCAGAGAACCTAATCTTTAACATGTTGAGGGGGAGGGTCTTTTAATTTCGACAGAAAATGCTGAGGGGGGCAAAATGTTTCTGAGCAAGTTCAAATTGAAACGACCAATGCTAATATCTAGGGGAGAGTCCGATGAATGGTGATGATAATATCCAGGAGGAGAGTCTCATGAATGAAGATGGTGGTGATTATTCTGAAACTAAAGAAGTTAATTTTGAAATCATTCCAGAATATGATCCTGCTTATCATCTGATGTTGAAATGGACGAAAGATCATCTAAAGACACAAATCATTGGCAATCCAACTACAAGTATTTTAACTCATGCTTAACAAAAAGAAAGACAAACTTTGTTAAGCATAAATAAGGAATTTTGCATGCTTAATTCTTTTATCTCAAAAAATGAACCAAAAATGGTGAAGATGGCTCTTGATCAGTCTGATTAGGTTGAAGCAATGCAAGCCGAGTTGAATGAATTTGAAAGAAATAAAGTGTGGCGTTTGATTCCAAACCTCCAGATTCTTAACTTGTGTGTCTCATATGGGATTTTAGAAATAAGCTAGATAAAGAAGGCAATATGGTGCGAAACAAGGTAAGACCCGTTGTGAAGGGCTATTTTCAAGAGGAAGGGATAGACTATGAAGAGACATTTTATCTTGTTACGAGACATGAAGCCATTCGTATTTTCTTAGCTTATGTTGCACATAAGAACTTTGAAGTTTTTCAAATTGATGTCAAATGTGCATTTCTGAATGGCAAGCTTGAATAAACAATGTACATTGAACAACCTCCAGGTTTTGTGAATGAAAAATATCCAATTGATTGTTATATTCTCGATAAAGCAGTTTATGGTCTGGAACAAGCTCCAAGGGTAAGGTATGATGCTCTTGCTCATTTTCATAAACAATTAAAACTTAAACAAGGTTTAGTCGATCCAACTTTCTTTCGCAAAAAGGTTGGGGATCATTTCATGGCTGTCCAAATTTATGTTGATGACATTATTTTCGGTTTAATAAATCCTAAATTGACTACTGAATTTTGAACTTTAATGGAAACTAAATTTGAGATGAGCTCAATGCGTCCTATTAACTTTTTCCTTGGTTTGAATATAAGACAAAGTAAAGAGGGAATATTCATCAACTAGGAAGCTTTAACAAAGACTTTATTGACGAAGTTTGAAATGAATGGTGACTCTAAAGTTAAAACCCCGATGACATTCAGAACGAAGCTAACACCTTCACTTGACAAACCAACTACAAACATCCTTTTTTATCGTAGTATGATTGGGTCATTACTTTATCTTACATCTAGTAGACCTAATTTAATTTTTTTTGTTACTATGCTAGGCATCAATTGAATCCAAGGGAACCACATATGATGGTTGTGAAGAATATTTTATGATACCTTTGCAATGCAACATCCTTAGGCTTGTGGTATCTGGCAAATACATTTTTCTTTGTACAGGCATACTCCAATGTCGATCTTGGTGGATGTGGTTTGGATCGCCAAAGCACAACTGGAGGGTGTCAATTCTTGGATGGAAAGCTTGTTAGTTGGCAATCTAAGAAACCAACGTGTGTTTCACTTTTTAATGTAGAGGTTGAATACATAGTTGCGGCTGCTTGCACGTGTCAAATCATATGGATACAAATTCAATTAAGAGATTATGCCATAAATATGAAGAAGAAACTCAATTTCGACGATCCATTGCCAGAAGTTGCAAATGAAGGAACTCAATTTTGACGATCCGAATGAGTTCGTGCTCCATCAAGAAGATACCCGACTTCAAACTACATTCTTCTTAGCAGTGAGGGGGAGCCAGAGAGCTTTCAAGAAGCTCAATCGCATATTGACAAAACAAATTGGCAGAAGGCCATGGAAGAAGAAATGAATTCTTTGCAGAAGAATCAAACATATGAGTTGGTGAAACTCCCTAAAGGAAAGAAAGCCTTGAAAAACAAGTGGGTCTTCAAGTTGAAGAAAGACGGCAAGGGAAATACTATGAAGTATAATACGAGACTCGTTGTCAAAGGTTTCCAATAAAAAGAAGGAATCGACTTTGATGAATTTTTTTTGCCTGTTGTGAAGATGATGTCTATTCGAGTTGTACTCAGATTAGTTTCCAGTCTAGATCTTAAACTTGAGCAGATGGATGTGAAAACAACCTTTCTCCATGGTGATTTGGATGAAGAAATATACATGAAGCTGCCCGATGGCTTTAAAGTACCAAAGAAAGAACATCCCGTCTGCAAATTAAAGAAGAGTCTTTATGGTCTTAAGCAAGCCCAAAGGCAGTGGTACAATAAGTTTGATTCATTTATGATGAATCATGAGTATAAGAGAACCATTGCAGACCACTGTGTCTATCTGAAGAAGTTTCCAGATGGGAAATTTGTCATCCTTTTGCTCTACGTGGATGATATGTTGTTAGTGGGTCAAGATGCAACGATGATCGACAACTTGAAGAAGGATTTGTCTAAGTTCTTTGATATGAAAGACTTAGGCCCATCACAACAAATATTGGGCATGAAAATTGTTCTTATCATAGGAAGAGTATGTTGAACGTATGATCAAAAGGTTCAACATGAAAAATGCCAAGCCCGTTGGTACGCCCTTGGCTAATCACTTCAAGTTGAGTAAGAAAAATTGTCCATCTTCCGAGAAAGAAAAAGAAGAGATGAAGGTAATCCCCTATTCCTCAGCCATAGGAAGTCTTATGTATGCAATGGTGTGTACAAGACCAGATATTGCTCATGCTGTCGGCGTTGTGAGTAGATATCTAGCTAATCCGGGAAAACAACATTGGGAAGCAGTCAAATAGATACTTCGATACTTGAAGGGTAGTTCGAAACTATGTTTATGCTACGGGGGAGCAAATCCAATCGTGGAAGGTTATACAGATGTCGATATGGCAGGAGATCTTGATAATAGGAAATCTACATCAATTTACATATTCACTTTGGCATGGGGAGCTATTTCGTGGCAATCCAAGTTACAGAAGTGTGTCGCACTATCAACAACAGAAGCCGAGTATATTGTTGTCGTTGAAGCTGGGAAGGAGCTTATATGGATGAAACAGTTTCTTCAAGAATTAGGCTTTCCACAAGAAGAGTACATCATTCATTGTGATAGTCAGAGTGCTATGGACCTGAGTAAGAACTCGATGTACCATTCCCGTACAAAACATATTGATATCCGTTATCACTGGCTTAGAGAAGCAATTGAGGGACGAGAATTGAAGTTGTTAAAGATCAACACCAACAACAATCCTGCAGACATGTTGACAAAGGTGGTGACATAAGAGAAACACAAACTATGTGATGACATAGTTAGGATGAGGATTGCTGGACGAAGACTGGAGGGGGAGATTTGTTGTGTTCCAGCCTCCAAAGCTACAACCATCTTTGTTGACAAAATGAAACCTAGGGTGGAAAAGTCTTCCAACCCTATGATGAACACAGCTAATGAAGGCAACAAAAATAGTGGCTGCCAAAACTATAAATAGAGACATCATTCTTCAGTTGTATGCATCCAAAACACAGAGAAACAGATAGGATAACACTTAGAGTGAGTGTGTTAGTGATAGGGTTGGTTTTCTGTAATAGTTGAGTGTGAGAGTTGCTCCTCGTATTGTAATTCTATTTTCGTATTGAATAGAAGAGTTTTCCAACCCCAACACAGATGTGGCAATCCTAACAAGATGGTGTAAAGTGGTACCGAGAAAGGTAAATGTGTTCTTGTGGTGCCTTGTCCAAGATCGATTACCTCTTAGGCGGAATCTCTCAAAAAAGGGGATGAAGTTGCAATCTATTGTATGACCGGTTTGTAATTCTGGAGTGGAAACCAATGAACATTTGTTCTTCTCGTGCGAAATGGCCTCTAATGTTTGGAAGTTGGTAGCAAAATTGTGTGATGTGTCACTCCCAACTTTTGTCTCGATCTCTGAATGGCTTTCATGGGTGGATGATGCAACCTTCAACAAAGATAAAAGGGAGAGAATGGGAGTGGTGGTAATCATCACTTGCTGGTTACTTTGGAAATTTCAAAACAATTCTGTTTTCGAGTCTCATACAATGCAGAAAGATAGTATTGTTGATAGCATTATTTTATATTCCTTTTCCTGGTTCAAATTTAGAAGGTTAAAAACGATGTTGTGGAATGCTTGGCTAAAAAACCCTTCGTATTTTTGCTCCTAGCTTTTCGCTAGTTGTGTGCTTTTATATATTGTGTTGCTTTTCATAAAAAAAAAATTTAAAGTTTGGTGATATTGTAATGGTCTGGTCGATCTTATATACTAACGATAGTAAGATAGAGATAGACAAGAAAATCATGGTTTTCTTTAAATTTGAAAAAGAACATTTACATAATCATAATAAAACACTTATATAATGTAAGTATCTTATTTGATATTGGTGGTATCAAACTTTTATTTAGTAAGGGGTGTTTATTAACTATATATAGTTCATAATTAATTTTCAATCAAAAAATTAAAACAAAGATACACTCGATAAATGTGTTGTTGTCGGATTGGTTAAAACATTAAATGGGTTGAAAAGGATTGACTATAACATTATCTGTATAATTTTCATAACGTGTCAGTCTGTTTACTTGAACGGGTTGAAAACTCTTACGCAAACTCATTTATTTCGTGTTAGGTTTTCAAGTCATGCCCGTTTATCAGCTATAAACAGAGGTGTTGTCCCCTCTTGTTGCTCTTGTTGCCTTATAAAATCGAAGATCTTGCATTGGCTTTTTTGTTCCAATTCATCATTCATGTTATTTATTTCAATTATCTAAACTGTTGTTAATTATTTATATTAAAGAGTTTAACCAATATTAAAAAGCAACTTCTAAATAGGATAACTAATGTTATCTTTCTGTCGTGAATACTACTATATAGTTCCTACTCACCATTTTACTATTATCAATATTCAATACCCTTTAACCATTTTGATGTCAATTACTTTCTTTAAACTCCAATATTTAATAAGTACAAAAGAATCTCAGAATATGCTTCACATGAAAGTGTAATAAGAAGACTAAATTTTTTGGATAATATTTCTTTAACCAATAAGTCAATAACCATAACCATATATGCAGACTAGAAACCACCCTACAACCTCCAAACTCAAAATATATCTATAAAAAGTTATAAAAGACTAAGAAAGTATTTTAGTTTATATAGTTGGTAAAAAGATTAAAACTAAAGCAACAACCAAAGCGAAGATGATTTTTGGTTTCAACTGCTTTGACAAAGATGGTTTTGGTTTGGTCTCCTAGGTCACAATTCCTTGTTCAAACTATTGCAGTTGTGGCCACCTGTCTTCTTCCTTTCTTTTAACTTGCGTTCAGTTTCTTCTTTCCTTAGTTTATCTGACTTATTGTTAAACCCCACCATGGTTTTTTCCTTTTCTTCATCCTCTGGTATCTCATTCAAACAAGCAAACATTGAATCTCTTACTATTAATTTTGCAGGTTCCTTGGGTTTGATCATATGATTAAATTTCCCAGCTACTCTCCCCATAGTTTGATAATCATTGTGAGAGTGCTTTGTCTTATTTTTTTTCCTATTTCAACTATTGAAAACACTATGAAGCCACTGTAGTGGATTTTGTTTCATCCGCAGCCTGAAATATAATTTGTACTTCTTTTCCTTTTTCATTTTCTTCATGTGTTTTCCTTATTTTTAAAGCCACCACTCTAGGTTCAGGTTTTGATACATTATCTTCTAACAAGCTCATTTCTTTTTTTGAATTTTGTATATAATTCAAAATTCAAGCTATTTATCTCTTTGAAATGTAGTATAAGAATCATACAAAGTGGTGATATATGTATTTTCAGGTGCTAAACTATATCCCTTTTCTGGTCGAAGGCATGTTGAATTTCATCATGGATTCCCATATTTGACACAGAACTCTTACGATTGCTTGATTTTGCAAATGAACAGATTTTCATCTTTTAAGCACAATGGTTCATAGTGTACCATATCCTCCATTTTGTGTATACGCTTCAAGAACAAAAACCAGCAATGAACTACAACATATTGTATAATACATGATAGAAATTGTTCAAAATTTTGTGTTAGAAAGTAAAAAGAGTGAAATCATACCTTGCTATCAATAAACTCACTTGAAGCCTCTACAGAAAACATAGGAATCATGTCAGCCATATCTTTGACTACCTTGTCAACACTTATGAATCCTTGCAAATTATCAAGAACTATTTCAAGATTGTTACTGTTAGCCCTGCATGTGGGTTCGGTCTCCTCGTTTTGATCTTTCTTCTGATAACCAAATGAGCCAAACTGAATCTTTATATCAAGGCTCACTCATGTATCAGGGAAGATTAATACGAGTACAAGAGGAGCTTCCTTAACTTCAATTTTTGTTTGTTTTTAATCACATACATAAGGAAAATCAATCACTACCTGTGAAATTGTAGTATGATATATGATTGGATAATTGCTAGCTTCTATCTCCTGTTTATGTTCAACAATATTGACTGATTGTGTTATATCATCATCTCGGTTTGTATTATCTTCAATATTTTCCGTAATTACCATTTGAGATTAGTTATTATCATTAGTTATCTCCAATAGCTGGTGAACCTTATTGGCTGATTTTGTTGCATAATTTTGGCTGCAAGTATTTTGAACACCATACATGACCATAATTTGAGATTCAATGTCTTGACAATTGAGATTCATTGTCCTCCATTCTAGATTCTTGAGTTTCTCCCAAATCATTAAGATCTAATACGTCATTACTACTTGAATCTAAACTATTAACAATCGTCACTTCAATATGTACATTCTCCATTGGATCATGAATAAAGTCTGAGTCTTCATTTATCTCGATTATATCATTAGTGAAAATAACTTGACAATCATCGATTCATATTTTGAGTCCTCTGATGGCTTTGGATATGATTCTAATTCAATATCTTTTTCTATGAACACCTCTTCATTCTTGTTTGCTAAAATCACAGATTCGGTAGCAGGTTGTTGGATATAAAATCACAGATTCAGTAGCAGCAGGCTGTTTTTGAGTTGATAGATTTTCTTGGCTATTCTTTTCCGTACTCTTCGTGATCGACTTTTACAAAAATACGTCAAAGGTTTTTTTCCCCTATTCGACATCCTCGTTTTTAAACCCAAAAGGGTTGCCTCTTGGGGGTTTTTTCTTTGGTTTGACTATTACAAGGGTCTCAGAAAATCTAACTGTGTCACCAACCTTTTTTTTACCAAGTTTACCAATGGATTCATCCTTGGCTATTTTTTCTTCTACAAGTCTGATCACACAATCAATTCATCTTAAACATCTACCTTCTTGAAGCTTTATATCAACCCACTCAATTTGCTTTTCTTGAATACTATTCTAGCCCCTGCAAATTGTTTTATTTTGAGTCATATAAAATATTTTTTTCTTAACCAATATAATAGCTTTATTGAGTACATACAAAGAGTTTTTTCTTTAACCATATATAGCATCTTCAAATATCATTGCCCTTAGAGCTGTATTCCAGTTAATAAAACGTTTTTAAGCCATATTCCAAGAGTAAATCAGTTTTATATACGATTTTCCCAACCGTATAAATCAATTATCAACCTTTTTTATAAATTGATTTTTCCCAAAACCTCAAAAATCAATTTTTTCCAATTCTTATAGATTGATTTTCTTGAACAATTTTCCATTGGCCTTCTTTGGTGGTTATTTAAACTCGTTTTTATCATGGGTACAATCAAATATGAACTTTCGCTTTTGGACTGCGGCACAAGGATTTCCCTTTGGAAAGTAAAGCTGAGAGATATTTTGGCTCAAGTTGCTTATGATGATATATTCGGTTCTTTTGGAGGAGAGATGTTTGGAATCATCCACACTTCGTGGATTTTATTGTTTGATTGTGTTTCTTCCGCATCGTTTATTTTGTAACAAATGGTAAAAAATAATTTGAGTACTTTAAATCAAAATTTCAAGCTCTTACAAATTGATTTTTCCAGCTCTCATTAATTGATTTTCCCTTGGCCATTTTTAGAGGTTATCTAAATCGTTTTTTTATCATGGCTAAATTAAAATATGAGGTTCCGCTTCTGGATCATTACACAAGGTTTTTTTGGCAAGTGAAGATGATAAATTTTATGTCTCAAAGTTGCTTATGATGATGCGGTGGATTATTGTGGAGGAGAGAGATATGGAATTGTCCACAATTGACGAGACTTAATTTTGGATTAAACTCTTTTGGAGTTTCAGGTTATTGTCTTATCTATTACCGAATTTCAGAGGCTTCCAGCTTTGGGAGTGTGGGGATACCGAGATCCTATGACTTGCTCATTGAAGAAAATTAATTTGAAGATCATCCAACTTGTTCAAACATTATAATACTATACGGGTTTTTCTAAAATTTAATATCTTAAGGTATTTTCAAGATTTTTATATTGAAAGTATTTTTCAAGCATTATGATAACGTAAAGGTATTTTGTCCATTAGGAAACTTTTTATATGCTATGGCATGAAGACTAATTCAGGGGGTATGTTATATGCTACGGTATGAAGACTAATTCGGCACGAGCGACTTGGCATCATTACAAGTTATTTTTTGATGTATTTATAATACTTTAAAGGTACTTTTGAGGTACTTTTGTTGAATTTGAAGTTTCGTATTCATTGGTGTTTGAGTGATTTTATCTATCACCGTTTTTACATCTTTGTTGTTTGAGAGATTTTAGTATTAAGTAACTTTTTTTGCACTATTTACTTTTCGACTTATTTCTTCTAAAGTTTGAAGGTTATTTTGTTGAAGACCGGTTTCATCTAAACGGGGAGTTTTTTTGAAGATGTTCCGGAACCAATTTCCATGGCAAACTTTTATTTTCTATGAAATGTTTATTATTGGCTTTATTGGAGCTGAATTTACTCTGTAATAAGGTTAGTTAAATGGTTATCAATTTAACCTACTAGATAGCAAATTTTCCTATTATTTAAGGGTTTTAGAGTTTGTTTAGGACTCTTTGTAAGTTAACATATAAAGCTATTTATATGTTAAGTTTTAATCATTCAATTTCATGTACTTTCTATCCCCTCCTAGGAGGTTTATGAGCCATGAACCTTCTTAACAAGATTTTCGTTTTCATAATGGTTTTTCCTAATTTTAGGTTTCACTCTATATCGAGGTGTTCAATTGTTATTCGTGTTGATTTTTTACATTCCAAGAATCATCATATTTATCGTCGATTTTTCCTCGTTGATTTTTTTTATACATCTTTCACTCATATCACTCACACTCAGTTTCATTATCACTCACACGCAGTTTCATTAAGCGTATTCATTCTGATTTTGTTAATGCAGTGTTTCCTAAATTCTTCATTTGTATTCCATTCTTCCATAAATCTTTCCACCTAAAGTAATTAAATGACATGTTAGTTGTGGATCGCGTATTGAATATCAATTTCGAAAGCATGTAACTAACAAGAAAAATACCAACCCGGTTAGCACCTAGACCATGAAGTGAAGGTTTATCTTCACTCAATGCAAAATTTCTTGTTGCATTCGCATCTTGTTTGTACATGTAGATTTTTTTTTTGTTGTAGATTTAATCAACATAAAGTTATTATTTTCATATTTATATTTTTTTTGTGTGTAACATGCAAAAATTTGCAATAAATATTGTCATATAAACGTTTCTTCAAACTATTTAATGTGCATACGCTTGTTGGCAAACTTCATCTATGACTTGGAACTGAGCTAGTAGGCTTTTCTCTTTTCATTTTATACCTCATATATATATATATATATATATATATATATATATATATATATATATATATATATATATATATATATATTCCTCATGCTAAGATAGCCACTTCAACTTTTAAAACGTTATCTCTTAAAGAGTCTATTTTCTCCTCTAAATTTTGCATAGAATAAAAAATGGTTCAACTTTTGAGGAAATCTAACAGCTTTTCGGCCTCCATTTTAGGAAAGCATTATTCTATATACATTCAAGCTATAATAATGAGGAGCATGTAGTCTTTAAGAATAAAACAAAGCCATGACCTATTATATACAATAATGCATGATGGAAAATTGGCAGATTCTCTATATTGAGAAGAAAAAGGAATGGAACCAATAATCATAATATTATACACAGTTATAAATATCTTCAGCCTTCTTGCCTTTTTCCATGAAACATTTAATAGATTCTAAATATGGAAGCTTTGATTTAGATAACTTCTTTCAAGACATTGTTGGGAAATTTGCCTCAAAGATCACCAACAAACCCCCAAAAGGTTAATAATAAAGAAAATAACTTTACACAAAAATATACATGGAAAAACACAAAATCAAAGAAAAATCATGGGGCTCCATATAGAAAGATTCATTATATGATAATTTGTTACAATCACGTAAACAACTTATCAAGACTCTACTAAATTTTCTCTCATTATATGATAATTTATTATAATCACATAGACAACCTATCAAGCCTCCACTAAATTACACTCATACACTCCATAATTTTGACTAACACTTTTCTACACTCTAAAAACAAGAGAAAAAAAATCAAACATTTAGAGTGTATTGATTGGGACACATTGAAACTAAATCCTTGGACTTATTTTATAACTTTGGAGTCCTTTCAAGCTTCATTCTTCACCCGATGTGGGATGAAAACCACTATTCATTCATTTAGCCAAAGCTCAACAATTTTTTTTGAACAACGAGAAATTTATTAAACACTAGCAAGACACTAGAAAGATATAGCTTCAGTAGAATTGCATATTAGATTGGGCTGACCGATCCAAGTCTCCCATTTAACATACTTATCTTGATTAATTCTACTCCTAATCCAAAGGAACGAGAGAAGTTGTACCTCATATAAGATAGACTTGCAATTTTTAAACTTGCCATTGAGCACCTTGTCATTTCTATAAGACCATATAACAGAAAAAAATCATCCAAAATTGTTCAAATGTTGATCTTCCTTTTCTTCCTATCATCACTAGTTGTAATCTTATTTAGCAGGTCTTCCATAGAGCTTGAAGTAACTGAAATCTCACTCCACCAATTATAAAGAAGAGCTAAAACTTCCTTTCCTGTAGAGCACTCAAGATAGAGATGGTTTTCAGATTCCTCCTTCGAGATACATATAGGACACATAACAGATGTGACTTTGATTCCTCTATTGCTTAAATTCTTCAAAGTCACCGGTTTTTCCAAACGAGCCCTCTAGAAAAGGATGTTCACCTTACTAGGAATAGTTTTATTCCAGTATGTAACATTTTGACTAGAACTCAATGTTTTGTTGTCAACTAATTTTCTAAGAGAGGCTATTGTGAAAACACCTTGTGTAACATCCCAAAAATCGAGACCAAATTTTTTATTTTTAAATCATTTATCAGATCATAGCTATCAAGTCATAAACATAAGTCGTAATATCAAATCAGAGTATTAATTCAAACACATTCATTTTATCAGAGTAAAACATCCCAGGCTAAATAAACAATGGTGTGTGCCATGCGATCACCCCGAGCTCTTCCATCCGCTACCGGAAGTACCTAAAACCAAAACTGAAAATCGTAAGCACGAAACTTAGTGAGTTCCCCAAACTACCACATACCATACACATAACCACATACTGGTCCCCCCACCCGCTGCATCGGGACTTTCCCGACATCGGACTCGCTCCAGCATCGGGCCCCACTTGGTATACAGATCTGTTTCTCTTAGGCCCCGCCTGTCTCCGGGCCCCGCCCGCTAAGCATATTCAAACATATAATATAACACATAACACGTAAGCTAGACATATTCTACTGTATCCCTGTACTAAGGCCTCGCCTATCTTGGGCCCCGTCCCTGACCTGCTATTGGTGAGTCATGGAACCCCGTCCACACTCCTGCTGATAGTGAGATACGGGCCCCCGTCCACACTCACTCCTTTCCTCACTTGGGCCCCACCCCTGCTCTACTTCTAATGAGATATGGAACCCCGTCCACACTCTGCTAATGGTGAGATACGGGACCTCGCTCACACTCACCTCCCTACCAGGCACATACAAGTATCACACATACAACAAGTATAATCTATCATGCAAACATACCTCGGGCTCCCGCCCGGCATCAGACATTGGTCTGGAATATCATACTAGCATACAGTGCCTAGGGCTATCCCCCGGGTCGTCCTACTCATAAACTACATGGGTCGGCATTGTGGTCATAGACCCATTCACACAGTGAGGAGACTCACCTTGCACTGCTGAAACCTTGCTGATATCCCTCTGGCTGCTATCTGCCAAATCCCGAACTGCTGCTCCCTCGGCTCCCCGAGCTACCAACACCAAATTAACACTTAGTCCAATACAATAATCGTTCATAGGGTAGAATGACCATTCTACCCCTAGGCCAACTTGGTCCATAACTAAGGCCCACACCATAATATAAAAAGGCCCAACACTAGGTAAGCTTCCCAAGCCCACTAGTGGCCCACTAATGGCCCAATTTGCTAAACTAGGCCCAATTCCTCTAATGGGCCTTACCCTAAGCCCAAATATATCCTTGGCCCATAATATCTGACTTCTGATGGCCCAAAAGGCCCAAAAACCCAAAGCATGACCCAAGTCGAGGCCCAACACATGCCAAACCCAAACTGATGATTACGCTGGGCGTACTCCTATGTACGCTGAGCGTACTAGCCAAATGGTGTGTACGCTGGGCGTACCTGAATGTACGCTGAGCGTACTCCCCCTGTTAAGACACTTCCCCATTAAGTGCTTAATACTCCACTCCAGAGGCTACCAACTCAGATCCAGGTCCTTTTCCATGTCTTAATACATAAAGTCACCAACTTGGTGACTTGCAACCCACCAAATAAGCCCAAACTCAAAAGGTGAAAATATACTTCCATAACAAGGGCTAGATTGTTGGATTAATGTCTAAGCCCGTAACTATATTTGGTAAGTATTTGACCCGGTTGTGCATGGTCCTTTTGGGTTGCCTTCATCAAAGCAACTAGATAGGATGATTTATGAAGAAAGAGGTTAATTATGGTTTATTAATATATTATATGAAGACAAAACTTCAAATTTGGTCCTTGTGGTTTGCGAAAATCTTTGGCTGGGGTCCAAAAAGTTTTCAGCTTGCACAGAAGGTCCAAAATCAAGGTTTTTCTGGGTTTTTAGTCCAAAAAAACTTGAAAATACGATTATACCCTTTTATTTATTATTTTTTATTTTTTACAATTATTATAATACCATTTAACTTAAAAATAAAAAGAAAAAAAATGTATTATCCCCACGGTTTTCTCTCTCTCTCTCTCTCATTCTCTCTCTCTCTCTCTCTCTCTCATTCTCTCTCTCATTTATCGAATCCGGAAAAAACCCAAATTTTTGCTACTTGGCTACAAGATTATACAGACTGGTTTGTTAGAATCTCGATCAACGACATGAATGAAATCATCATAATGTGTAACAGATCACAATGTTGATCTTCAATGCCCTTGCTGCTACAAGAAGGTCAAGAAAGTCCTCTGTAAATTCCCTCGTGAGTTAATTCCACCTTACATCTCCTTAAGTATAAACATCTTGTTTGATTACTTCCTATATTTTTGTGTCTCACAAGATTTTCTACATCAAAGATGATCTTGATAATCTTGTTTAATTACAACTTGAGAGGAATAATGTACAAGTTGGGTTATCTTTACTGTAAAGATGAGAACTAACTTTTTTTTCCTTGTTTTGGGATGATAGAAATAAGAGATCAATTGTTTGATGAGGACAAAAATAAGGTTAGGATCACAGTCGTATGCTACGATCCTGAGAAGATCAGATATAAGCTCTGTTGCAAAGGCTGGAAGGCAATCCAGAGCATTGAGATCGTTGAGAACAAACCGGAAACACCGAAAAAACTAAAGCCCGTCGATAAACCGAAACCCCCAGAACCTGAGAAGCCGACGGTGATTGAGAAAAAACCAGAACCCAAGCCCCCTCCAGTTGTAGTTCTGGTGTCGGCGCCGGCACCGGTTGAAAAGCCTAAAGTAGATCCTCCCAAACCCGATCCCCCAAAACCCGATCCCCCAAAAGCTGATCCCCCAAAACCTGATCCACCAAAACAGGATCCACCGAGAAAAACAAGATCCAGTTCCAGCTCCGATGCCACCTGTTGTTGTCCCCACAGCCGGAGCTGGTGAAGATGCCTGAACTGATGCATGGATACCCGCAGCCCTTGAGTCAACTGTAGTTTCCTGTTTCAGTGTGTTGCCAGGAGTGCTATGAAGGTCGCGACTGTTCTAGCGAGAACGGGGTGGCGTCTCCTCAAGGTTGACCGGTGATGGTTATGGTGGTACTTTATTTTTCTGAAATATGAAAGAGAAATATGTTTAATATAGCAGTCTAACAGGAGAGAGAGAACGTACGGGTGGGGGATAATACATTTTTTTTATTGTTAAGTTAAAATGATATTATAATAATTGTAAAAAATTAAAAAAATAAAATAAAAGGGTATAATCGTCTTTTCAAGTTTTTTGGACTAAAAACTCAGAAAAACTTTGATTTTGGACCTTTTGTGCAAGCTGAAAACTTTTTAGACCCCATCCAAAGATTTTTGCAAACCACAAGGACCAAATTTGCAGTTTTGTCTTATATGAATAATATATTAATAGAGAAATCATAGAGTTTAATTAATATCGGACAAGAATTAATTAAGAAATTAATTATGTGGCTAAAAGAGATTAAATAGACTTGGGGGACTAATATTGTAATTATAAGATAATTGCATTGTGGGCTATGGATTCCTAAAGGGAAGGGGGTTGGACGAAATCTATGGGAAGCCCATATGATTTTCGTCCAAGGGCCTTCTAGAAAGGTTCCATGGGTTGCTTAAGGCCTAAGCAGAGAATTAGGGTTTCTCCTGAAACCCTAGCAGCCCACACAAGTATAAATAGACCCCTAGAGATCCCAAAAACATGGCTAAGCTTTCTTGTAGAGATCTTGGACGGTTTTGGTGCTCTTCCCCTCTTTCCAATATCACCCTCTTGCTTGTGGTGTTTGTAAACCATTAGATGAGTGACATTTGTGACTGTAAGCTCCAAGGAAACGAGATTCAAGCCATTCTATAAGAGGTATTCATCTAGATCTGTTCTTACATGTTAATTTCGATATACATATGCTAGATCTAGGGTTTATGAGCTTTGGATGATTATTGCATGTTCATTAGACAAACTAGATCCAAAGCTTTAGGGTTTGCATGTACACCATATGATTGATGTAGTGCTCAAAACCCATCAGTGGTATCAGAGACTAGGCTGTTTGTTTGATGTATTTGATATTTTACATAATCGTTCAAGCTGTAAATCACAAAAATCTGCTTTCTGGAGCATGAACTCGTCGAGTTCATAGTGGAACTCACCGAGTTCACTGGCAACTCGACGAGTCCATTGTTGGCTCGACGAGTCAGAGTGTTAGATGCCAGATTTTTCGGGATTTTGAGCTGTTTTGGCTTGGGATAATTACCATAAACGTTTTTCATTAATAAAATTCGAATTTTATCAATATTTGGTGATTATCCTTACCAAAATAGAAGATAATTGTCAAAATTAAGATAATTACTTGTTTTATAAGATAAATATTAATTATTTGTAATTTTGTTTTGAATTATCTTGTAAGAAATTGAATTAGGTCAAATTTAGATAATCACCAATTAACTGTTTAATTGTTATTATTTGTAATTTGATCTAGAATGTTCTTGATAATGTTTTGAAAAGTTTCAAAACTTGCCCTCAAGTTTTGGAATTTAAAATTTTGATTAAAGTTTAATTTTGAAATATTAAATTCTAAAACCCTAGTTTTTGAAAAAGTTCAAATTACACCCTGATGGTTTTATTAAATTAATTAAATGTATAATTAAAAGAGAGTCAATAAATCCATAATGATATGGTTTATATTTAATTAAATTAAAGGTATAATTTATTAAATTAGACTACCTAGTATTTTAAAAGTGTAAATACACCCTTATACTATATATGAAATTAAAGGTCTAATATTATATATGTATGAGTAAAGAGTCAGTCTTACCGTTAGTAGGCCTCATTCACGAAGCTGGTCTATAAGGGGTGTTTAAGGAAGCGGCCTGTAAAATGACCGACATTGGGTATCCACTCTTACCCACCGCACTCTTGACTAGTGGAGGGTCGTTAGCTGAACGGGTAGGATAGGACACAACCTTCCATTATAAGTATAATGAAATACGAAGTAACTAAACGTTTTTATAAATTCCCAAATCTTAGTTACTTTAGGAAAAAGTGAATTTGATGCAATTCCATGGAATTACACTTTGTACCCTTGCCGAGACAATTAGTGGAGCGTGTGTGGTTAACCGGCACACTGAGTTGGGATTGCCATTGGTGGCAAAAGGTGACTCAATGTTTATCATAGATCGATGGAGCGTGTGTGGTTAACCGACACGTCGATTAGGTGACTGTAACATTGAGGGCACCACGTACATTCGCATGGTTATTCACACCTTATTTGTGATCCTCGGCATCCCAGTCACAAATGAAGGGCATAATCGAGATTAAACATGCCATTGAAAAAGTTCAATGAATCTCAAAAAGATCTAGGAGTTTCAATTTATTTAAAACTTAAACCTTCAATTTTCGTTTTTCATGGTGGAAATTGGTAAATCGTCATTTACCTACCTTCAAATGTTCTGCAATTTGGATTACGGAATCCCTCTTCCAAGTTGTAGAATATTGTGTTGGGTCCTAGCCTTAATATCTCATTTGGGTGTTTTATTAAGGACTCAATCAATCAACTAACTTGAATTTTCTTCCGTTTTGTAGATGTCAAAGTGTGACAACTATGGTCTTCCTAAATCCCTTGGAACAAGCTTTCCACATGAAGATGATATTCCACGATTCGATCGAGGAGAAAGAGATCATGCTTCACTTCCTCCACCTCCTCCTATTGTTCTCCCTAACCCACAATTTCATAGGCTTGAAAAGTTCAAGCTCACTCAAGCCCTTTTGGCAATTAAACATGAAGAAGGAAAGTCAGTGTGTGTATATGTCTTAGAGATGAAGTCGCATATGGATAGATTGGGAATGTTGGGTGTCGATGTCTCTAGGAAGCTGACTGTTGACTTGGTTCTTCAGTCACTTCCCGAATCATATAGTGAGTTCATTAGAGAGTACTATATGATGGACCGAGACGTGACCCTCATTGATTTAACTTATTTGCTTGTTGCTGCTGAATCAGAAATGATCTGGCGGATTGGTCAAGCAAATTTGTCTTGTAAATCAATGTCTCAACCTTCTATGGACAATGACAACATTGGAAGTCCAGAAAAGCTTTCTCTACGCAAGAGAAAGGCCAAGTCTGAGATAGCCCCTTGTGTCATTCCCAAAGAATCTGTGTGTTTCTACTGCCAAGAGAAGGGGCATTGGTTGCGAAGCTGCCCTGACTACCTGAGAGATCTAAGAGATGGGAGAGTCAAGATGTATGACTCTACTTCAGGTAAAATCCACTATCTAACTCTATTAAGTTCCTTTTTTAGATTCTTAATACATGATGTGATAAGATTACATTTGGTGTTTTGTAGGATCGAAGAAAAGAAAGGAAGCTTAAAAGAAAGAAGTGAGCTGAATCTGGTCATGAAGAAATGGATTTTGATCGCATGATTCAAAGATCGGATTTTTAGCTGCTACTTTAGAGTTAGGACAGATTGCTAAATAATATTTGCATAGTTTTCATTTGAAATCGCATTGTAAGGACAAGTTTTTCCGCAATAAAATAAATTTTGATTTTGTCTTATTTATGTTTCCTTGCGATGGATTTTATGAAAATTGGTGTTTGAATGTTTCTATTGTTAGCAATATTGTGAATGGATTTGATTATTAGTTATGTTATTTGTGGTAATGTCAGAAATTTAAAAAATAAGGAAAGATTTTCATCGCCCAAGTTTCAATTGGAAAGAAACTTGGAATCATACAACTTGTATTGTATGATGAATGAGAACCTTCATATTTGGAAAATTGAGACTAATTCCTTGACAAAGAGTCAAGTGAAGAACTAGGAGAGCTGGTACACAATGTTGTGCACTAGTCAAGTCCACCACAAAGAACGATAAAAAATTCGTCATGATTTACTAAAAGTCTAGTAAATATGGTTATGCTTACAAGATTAAGTGTAATTCTGAATCATTGAAAAGTTTCAATAATAGCAGAGTGAATAAGAAGAATCAATTAGGCAGAAAGATAAAATTTTCTTCAATCTGAAAAGATGGGAGAGTACTTAAGTATCTATTTGATGATTAACTTAGTGATTTGAAACCATATCACAATTGATCCTCTAAGTAAATCTTAGTGCACTAGTATGGCTAAGAAGAGGAATCAGAAATTGTTGAAATGGTTAAATCAATAGGTGAATCATACTCCGTTCCAAAATCAACTCTTAGAGTCATACTCCAAGATTGTGACTTGAGTGACATATCTTAAGAAGTTTTAACACACTCATCAAATGTAGAGTAGAAAATTGTTTTTCTTACTCTTGCACGTTTGAAATTGGTAAGTTGTGACGTCTTGGGTAAGACAAAGACCAACTAAGACCAATTCTGTGTAGTGGTTTGTCTTGATAAGAATCCGCACTAACTCTTGAATATTTGTTTGTCAAGAAATGTTTCTTGACAAGAGAATCTTATATGTCAAGAGGTCAGTGGGAGTCTAAATGATCTTGAAAAGGTTCAAGAACTAATCAAGGGTAAACCTATTGTTAAACACTAGCACACGACTTGAGGTTTGTAACCTATCGTGTTGACACATTTTTTTTGTTTCTATTCCATTCCCGTTTAAGTCAACTATGCATATGAGTTCTATGAGTTCTCAATTGATTGCATAGAGGCAAGGCATCCTGATCAATGGAAAGTACATTGATAGGTAGGGGCGAGCTGCTCAAAGACTTGGAAGCAATGGTGGGACCCTTGATGGCAAGAAATAAAGACTGAACAAGTTCCGTTCATAAGAGTTTGGATTTGTCACAAACATTATCTTATGATTATGGTTGTGACAAATTCGCATGGATAGGAACACATACACCATAAAATCTAAGTGTCATAAGGTTTCTCTCCTTCATGAAAATGATTGTGAGGAAACGCTTTCACTAAGAGAGATTTTAAGGAGATAGCGATTATGTAAATTGCATTCTCAAATTCGATTATGATTACGGCATCCCTCTTCATAGTTCGAATTGTGAGATTTGGCGATTAGTCTGAACATTTGGGACTTAGTAATATAAGTTCTGAATTAGTTTAGACACACATGTGAGCTGTCTAAGGAAAGGTGTATGAGTTTGAGAAGCTTAGATAAAGGCTTATCGAAGCACATCGTATTGGAAATATGAACTTTGGAAGTCAATAAGTATTGTCCAATACTGTTTTCTGATACGTGTCAAAGCTAGTGGGAGCATAAATATTATGCTGGAATGGATATAATCATCATGTTAGTGGGAGCATGATTATTATTTTAAGTGTTGCAAGTTGGCAATATTAATTATAGAAAAACAAAAGTTTCACTTTGCAAAGTTGCAGGGGTTGAAAAATTGTTTTTGCTATAATTAAGGGAGAGAATGTTATACTTCGTTTCCAATCTAAAAGATTAGATCGAGAAATTTTAATTGAATTTAGTCAAGGATATATTTATTAATTGCATTCTCAAAGTTCGATTATGATTACGACATCCCTCTTCATAGTTCGAATTTTGAGAACACGACAAATAGAAATATTATGACAATATTATAGCAAGAAACTGGTAAAGTATCACGTTTTTCATTATGAATCGTATCCCATACGCTTCGGGTATATGATCGATTGCATATGCTGTAATATTCGACCGTTCTAAAATTTTCCAAATGCCTAGGACATTTAAAGGGAAAAAGAGAATAGAACCGGATTTGACTAAAATAATTAAACAACTGTCAAGGACAATCTAAGGTTCGCCAAGGATTGGTCGCTTGCGGACAATTGGAAGTATAGTCATGGATGAACCATATTGGCATTATTATGAATAGATAAGATTCTATTTAGAATGAGTTGTCGTATGGAAAATATGGAAATGTTTCCATATTGGGAGTTAGACGTTAAGAATTTATGTCCAGATTAGAAACTTTGATGCACGAAGGATGTTCAAAGAAATGTACTTTGAATGAGAGACTTCATGTCTATGGAATTGCCTTGTAACAATCTCTAATGGAACACTTTGTAATATCGTTGGCAAAGTCTCGGTGACTTTTGTGCAATAAGATTACAGAAGGGATCATTGCATAAAATGTTAGAATCTAAAATATTCTAGTAGTGGCGAGAATTTTGTGTTCTTACACTAACGTTAAGGATTAGGGATTGTGAAATGAGCATCATTGGAAATGTTTTCAATTGATCTATTTCACAAAAAATGGACCATATGTAAACAGAGTGTGCATGCTTGGTGCATGGGACAACTGCTGTTATAATTCAAGTAATAAGTTGATTATCCGAAACATTATACAATGAATAATATGTAATCAATATGGTGACCAAATAAAAGGGGTTTTATTTATACTCAAAATTTTGGGGCCATATTGGATTCAATTGTTATTGTGTTTCACTTTGCATGTTTTGACTTCCCGAATAATAAGATTATTCAAACCATCCACAGTGGCTCATACTTTGGAAGTAGGTATGAAAGAAGACTGTCATGAATTGGCTTGTAGATTGTCTAAAGTGTATTAGACATAGCAAAAGTCTGCTACAACGTTCATGAGTGCTTATGAATTAAGATTTGAGCATTGGATTAAACCCACACTCACTTGCATCGCTTCATGGATTTTATCACGAGTGATTGGTGAGACGATAATATCTTATATTCTTGAAACCGAGACATGTGAGTTGTAATTTACAAGTCGGTTGCACATTGATAATATGTAAACGCACCAGTAACTTGGTGTTATAAAACATATTGTTGTGTGTGATTTGATGAGTAGGTACAAGCGAGCATTGAGTCGAAGTTTATCCGTTCCTTTACCCAATGTGGGATAAAAGTGATATATGTGGGCCCATCGATGATTTAGTGATGACACCCTAAGCGCTTGGCCAAGCCGGGACTGAGTTGATGTGTTCAATTGTAGTATGTTGTCAGTCGTCATAAATCGGAAATCGGGAAACAACACATAGACTGAGAGAATGATTATAATCCACGTCTCAGTCTATACGATATCTAGAATGGAGGAATATATGATCCATTATCTAAAGGACAGGTTACTGATAAGATCAGAGTTCGACAGCGTCTTTGAGAGTTATGATTGCTAATCGGATGATAAGACCAGAGTTCGACAGCGTCTTTGAGAGCTACGATTGCTAATCGAATAATACTTGCATTTATAGTTACTAGACTTATCCAAGTGGGAGCTGTTGAATTAGTGTCTAAGCCCGTAACTATATTTGGTAAGTATTTGACCCGGTTGTGCATGGTCCTTTTGGGTTGCCTTCATCAAAGCAACTAGATATGATGATTTATGAAGAAAGAGGTTAATTATGGTTTATTAATATATTATATGAATAATATATTAATAGAGAAATCATAGAGTTTAATTAATATTGGACAAGAATTAATTAAGAAATTAATTATGTGGCTAAAAGAGATTAATTAGACTTGGGGGACTAATATTGTAATTATAAGATAGTTGCATTGTGGGCTATGGATTCCTAAAGGGAAGGGGGTTGGACGAAATCTATGGGAAGCCTATATGATTTTCGTCCAAGGGCCTTCTAGAAAGGTTCCATGGGTTGCTTAAGGCCTAAGCAGAGAATTAGGGTTTCTCCTGAAACCCTAGCAGTCCACACAAGTATAAATAGACCCCTAGGGATCCCAAAAACGTGGCTAAGCTTTCTTGTAGAGATCTTGGACGGCTTTGGTGCTCTTCCCCTCTTTCCAATATCATCCTCTTGCTTGTGGTGTTTGTAAACCATTAGAGGAGTGACATTTGTGACTCTAAGCTCCAAAGAAACGAGATTCAAGCCATTCTATAAGAGGTATTCATCTAGATCTGTTCTTACATGTTAATTTCGATATACATATGCTAGATCTAGGGTTTATGAGCTTTGGATGATTATTGCATGTTCATTAGACAAACTAGATCCAAAGTTTTAGGGTTTGCATGTACACCATAGGATTGATGTAGTGCTCAAAACCCATCATAGATATCATGCATGAACTCATTAGGACCATCAAGATTGAAACTTTACTACTTATGGGACACTTTTAGCTTTGAGGGTGGCAACCCCAAGCTCAAAAACGAAGTTGCACCATAAAGGTCCATTCTTTGGACCTAAAAAGGTCCAAAGCTCCATAAACCTAGATCTAAGCTTCTATGAGGAAAGTTGGAAGCTTTATACCTTCTGGGGTTTGTAAATGAGTTGGAGAACATGGATCTAAAAGCTCTTCCTTGATCAATGAGACTCCAAGATGATCACTCCTCTCCAAGAACACTAAAATGCACTCCAAAATGGCCTTACAAGCTCCAAGAACACTCAAGAGGGTTTAGGGTTTCGTAGCATCTCTTTAGGGTGGAATGGAGGCTGAACCTAGAGGGTATAATGTTCCTTATATAGTGGCACACCCTAAATTTAGGGTTTCTGGACTCTGGACGTACGCTGGGCGTACGCCAAAAAACACCCGCGACCATTTCCCTTTATACGGTGGTGTAACCCAGCTTACGTTGGGCGTACCCACGCGCTTCCACTTTGCATGCATGGTCCTTCTTGCCAACTTCTTCCATTAAGGGACCATTAATGTCCATAACTTCAAAGTGCTATAACTCCTTCATTCTAAGTCCGTTTCCGACAATCTTTATATCCACAAAAAGGTGGCGAGAAGCCCTACACTTCTAGTGACACACCTCGGCCCAAAACTTCTCAAATAAAAACTTCAAAACCCATAAAAGACCGAAACGCCCCTAGCCTCGGGCTCTAAAATCCATAAACGAATAATTTCAGAACAGGGGGTTACAACTCTCCCCCACTTAAACTAGACTTCGTCCTCGAAGTGTCTCCTTACTAACACCCCTCTTTCCAACAACTGATCTGCAGAATACAACTGATGATTCTACGCGTGAAACAACATTCCCAAGGCACTGAAATCCAACACGGTCTTCCATTCTGAAGAAGACGAACTTTAAACTTCCGCAAACCCCAAGCTACTTCGCACACATGAACCATTATGATAGACACTTCTGCCCGAACACCATGTTGCCTCTTGCCTTCTCTCCAAAATAATGGGGACCTCTCAGGTCCGAACTTTTCTGACCACCATCCGGAATACCGGATTCTCTCCGGTTACTGAACCCAAGCTCAAACTCTCAGTCGCTCCCAGCGACCTCTGAAGAAACTTCGACTATCTAAAACTGCTCTATCTACCTCGCCACTCTGGCTCCCTATGCCATGGGATCCTCGATCCCTTAAATTGGACCTATGGTCTCAACCAGGTCCCACCTGCGCTGCTATAATCATACGAGCCTCGCCCACGGGTCTCATCCAACTACGTCTCAGAGTGGCCTCTCCCACAGGTCTCACCTATTTTGGGCTATGCAGGCCCCACTCCATCCTAAAACTCAACAAACTACTATCTCTATTGATCTTCATCATGCTAACTAGGAGATACAGGCCCTCGCCCACACTCCTGTAACTAACTGCTAACGAAATGACACGGCTATCCCACAACCTTACTATTCTTCTCGCTCCGTCTAGCTACTGGAGATTACTACGGCGACCCCGTAGTCTTACATCCTGATTAAAATCGCATCCTGTCGAGAAAATCCCCCACCTGGTTCCCACCCAGGTATCATCTACCGCGAATACACGAACTCAATGTTGGGAAGTTTCCCAAACTCCCAATTTGCACACTTCTCTAACCCAACAACCACTGGAGCTGCTTTCCTCTCCAACAAAGTTGCAAACTCATCCCAATTTGCGCTTACCCTGCTCCTGACCTCTGGGGTAGTTCTCCCCCACTTCAATTCGACTAGATCCCTACAGCTCCCGGCTTAGGAAGGGTTCCCAATCCTTCTCTCTATCTAAGGGGTCGATCTGCTGACATCCAACACTTACCACTGCTAACGCTCCAACCAAACAATACCCAATCTGAACCACTCTTGAAGACTAACAGAACACTTCCTGAACCCCACTCACACCTGCTACAGTGACTGCATCCTGAGAATCGGCTCAAAAAGGGGAAACATCTTTGACTACTACCCTAACATCCATGGTATGCAGATGGCATATGACCCGAACATGAACATAAATAAAAATCTAACATACAATCATTAACACAGATGCAATACCATAACAATATGATCATGAATAAAAGTTGACAGGAAAGCAAAAGATACACACCTGCGACCTCCGGTGCTGCTCGTGTCTCCACTGTAGATAACTGAAAAGCCCTGCTCCCCACCGCAGGTGCCTCTGCTCGGCCCTGACGTCCGTCGATGATCCTCAAAGTCGCAGGGACAGGTGCCATCACTTGTCCTGCTGGAAGTAAACTCAGACACTGGGCCTTCTTGTGGCCCCTCTGGCTGCAATGAAAGCATATCAGATCTGATCCCTGAGTGGTGGTAGCAGTACAATCCCTGCTGAAATGACCAGTACGGCCGTACTTGAAGCAGCCAGAATCACCCCCACTACCACCCCTGCACGCACCCTCGTGCGTCCTGCCACACTTGCCACAATGATTGCGGCCCTGATAATCCCTCGATCTCACATCTGACCCCTTGGGTCTCTTGCCTGAACCTGCAGCTACCTGAACCTCCTCCGGCTTCCTCTTCCTGAGGTGCTCCAGATCGATCTCCCTCTCTCTGGCCCGAGCAATCATATCCTCCAGCGTCTTGCAGCTGGACCTGCTCATAAACTCCCTGATGTCACTCCTCAGCATCTCGTGATATCGGGCCTTCTTCATCTCCTTGTCCGCGACATACTGCGGAACAAGAAGAGCCCTCTCCCTGAACTTGGCGGTGATCTCCGCCACTGTCTCTGTAGTTAGCCGCATATCCTGAAACTCTCATGCTAACTGTTGCACCTCAATCACTGGTGCAAACTCGGCCCTGAATCTGGTCAAGAAATCACTCCATGTCATCGCGTCCAACGCGACATCATCCCCAATGGCATGACCAACCTCCTCCCACCAATCCCGTGCTCTGTCCTTCAGAAGACAGGAGGCAAGTCGGACCTTGTCCCCCTCGGGACACCGGCTCATACGGAAAGCGTTGGCGACATCAGTCAACCACCTGCTGCTAGCAATGGGGTCCCTAGCCCCATGATAATCCGGAGCTCCACAAGCTCTGAACTCTCGGAATGTCAGCGAACGCGCTCCCATCATGGCCATCATCTCAATACAAAAAACTCCCAGCTTCTCATTCAGAAGCTCCAAAATACCCTCCTTGACCGAACCAAAGATCACATGAGTCTGGTCTAGAATACTGCACGTAACCTCAGCTGAAATAAACTCCCTCATCCGCTCCTCGAGCTGCTCGGCTCCTGAACCCGAGCCTGATCCCTCTCCGGCGCCTGGTCCGCCCACCTCTCTCTCACGCACCGTCACCATGCTGAAAACATAACGCAACAATCATCAGGAAACTCATCACTATCGGGGGGGGGGGGGGGGGTCTCACACACTCACTACAAGTTCCATGGTCTTATCTCAACCCTTCTTGAATCGAGTACGGATCCTCTGATTTCAGTAGTACGGGCCCATACTACCTTCCACATCTATCTGTACTTTCCTCAAGAATTGCCTCGACTCCACCAAGTCCCTTTCACTACTACTAACACTGCCCCCAACACTAATCTCATCCTAGGCTGGCCCTAGGGTAACCTACAACCCAAACCCAGTCCTTAGCTACTGAAGGTATCTTCGTAATGCCAATCAGCCATTACCTGAATACCATCACATGTGACGAGGTTGAGATAATCCTTCGAGTAAAGGACTCATCCCTACAATGGTTAGACTCAAACGAGAGCTGCGTAATAGGGCCAAATCCAGCACTCTGAGATTCTTCAACCCTGGTCACATGTGACTTGACGTATTAACCTAATAGGTAACTCCTATCATTCAGAGTACCACATAGCACAAAGCAAGTAGCATTCAGACAAAAAGGAAAATCTAACCACATAATCCAATCATACTGTTCTATCCCCTACTCAGGAATCTATACTAGCATGCAACTCATAAAGCTCATACACATAACAGGCACATAAGGCATCCTCCTAGATCCTTAGTCCTAATCTAGCATGCAGTTCTAAAGCACATATCATATCATAAACTTGTATGCGTAATTTGGGAGAACTTACTTGAGCTCGGCTGATTGCATGCACCACACCCTTTCTCTCTTTTTCAAAGTTCTTTTCTCTTTTCTCAAAGTTATTTTATAAAAATGATTTTCCTTTGAAAATTTTCATACCAAGTCCTCAGTTTGAGTTCAGACACACCCGAGAGTGTGCCTGAATCCCTCAAACCAAGGCTCTGATACCAACTTGTAACATTCCAAAAATCGAGACCAAATTTTTTATTTTTAAATCATTTATCGAACCATAGCTATCAAGACATAAACATAAGTCGTAATATCAAATCAGAGTATTAATTCAAACACATTCATTTTATCAGAGTAAAACATCCCAGGCTAAATAAACAATGGTGTGTGCCATGCGATCACCCCGAGCTCTTCCCTCCGCTACCGGAAGTACCTGAAACCAAAACTGAAAACCGTAAGCACGAAGCTTAGTGAGTTCCCCAAACTACCACATACCATACACATAACCACATACTGGGCCCCCCGCCCGCTGCATCGGGACTTGCCCGACATCGGACTCGCTCCGGCATCGGGCCCCGCCCGGCATCGGGCCCCGCCCGGCATCGAGCCCCACTCGGTATATAGATTTGTTTCTCTTAGGCCCCACCTGTCTCCGGGCCCCGCCCGCTAAGCATATTCAAACATATAATATAACACATAACACATAAGCTAGACATATTCTACTGTATCCCTGTAGCCTCGCCTATCTTGGGCCCCGCCCGTGACCTGCTACTGGTGAGTCATGGAACCCCGTCCACACTCCTGCTGATAGTAAGATATGGGCCCCCGTCCACACTCACTCCTTTCCTTACTCGGGCCCCGCCCCTGATCTACTTCTAATGAGATATGGAACCCCGTCCACACTCTGCTAATGGTGAGATACGGGACCTCGCTCACACTCACCTCCCTACCAGGCACATACAAGTATCACACAGACAACAAGTATAATCTATCATGCAAACATACCTCGGGCTCCCGCCCGGCATCAGACCTTGGTCTGGAATATCATACTAGCATACAGTGCCTAGGGCTATCCCCCGGGTCGTCCTACTCATAAACTACATGGGTTGGCATTGTGGCCGTAGACCCATTCACACAGTGAGGAGACTTACCTTGCACTGCTGAAACCTTGCTGATATCCCTCTGGCTGTTATCTGCCAAATCCCAAACTGCTGCTCCTTCGGCTCCCCGAGCTACCAACACCAAATTAACACTTAGTCCAATACAATAATCCTTCATAGGGTAGAATGACCATTCTATCCCTAGGCCAACTTGGTCCATAACTAAGGCCCACACCATAATATAAAAGGCCCAACACTAGGTAAGCTTCCCAAGCCCACTAATGGACCAATTCCTCTAATGGGCCTTACCCTAAGCCCAAATATATCCTAGGCCCATAATATCTGACTTCTGATGGCCCAAAAGGCCCAAAAACCCAAAGCATGACCCAAGTCGAGGCCCAACACATGCCAAACCCAAACTGATGATTACGTTGGGCGTACTCCTATGTACGCTGAGCGTACTAGCCAAATGGTGTGTACGCTGGGCGTACCTGAATGTACGCTGAGCGTACTCCCCCTGTTAAGACACTTCCCCATTAAGTGATTAATACTCCACTCCAGAGGCTACCAACTCAGATCTAGGTCCTTTTCCACGTCTTAATCCATAAAGTTACTAACTTGGTGACTTGCAACCCACCAAATAATCCCAAACTCAAAAGGTGACAACATACTTCCATAACAAGGGCTAAATATCATGCATGAACTCATTAGGACAATCAAGATTGAAAGTTTACTACTTATGGGACACTTTTAGCTCTGAGGGTGGCAACCCCAAGCTCAAAAACGAAGTTGCACCATAAAGGTCCATTCTTTGGACCTAAAAAGGTCCAAAGCTCCATAAACCTAGATCTAAGCTTCTATGAGGAAAGTTGGAAGCTTTATACCTCCTGGGGTTTGTAAATGAGCTAGAGAACTTGGATCTAAAAGCTCTTCCTTGATCAATGAGACTCCAAGGTGATCACTCCTCTCTAATAACACTAAAATGTACTCCAAAATGTCCTTACAAGCTCCAAGAACACTCAAGAGGGTTTAGGGTTTCGTAGCAGCTCTTTAGGGTGGAATGGAGGCTGAACCTAGAGGGTATAATGTTCCTTATATAGTGGCACACCCTAAATTTACGGTTTCTGGACTCTGGACGTACGTTGGGCGTACGCCAAAAGCACCCGCGACCATTTCCCTTTATATGCTGGGCGTAACCCAGCTTACGTTGGGCGTACGCACGCGCCTTCCACTTTGCATGCGTGGCCCTTCTTGCCAACTTCTTCCATTAAGGGACCATTAATGTCCATAACTTCAAAGTGCTATAACTCCTTCATTCTAAGTCCGTTTCCGACGATCTTTATATCCACAAAAAGGTGGCGAGAAACCCTACGCTTCTAGTGACACACCTCGGCCCAAAACTTCTCAAATAAAAACTTCAAGACCCATAAAAGACCGAAACGCCCCTAGCCTCGGGCTCTGAAATCCATAAACGAATACTTTCAGAACAGGGCGTTACACGATGTTCCTCCAAACTCCATTCCTAACCAACATCCATTCTAAAAAAACATATCATTAAGTTCCCCATTTATCTTGTTGAGGTCACTATTGATGTTGGTAATGACTCCCCATGTTCCACTTATGTTTGCAGCTGAACGAGACCTCCCTAAGCTACCATCAGAACCATGAAGTGCTTTAATCATCTCTGTGTTGCATTAATGTCTAAGCCCGTAACTATATTTGGTATATACTTGACCCGATTGTGCATGGTCCTTTTGGGTTGCCTTCACCAAAGCAACTTGATAGGATGATTAAAGGAGAAAGAGAGGTTATTATGGTTTATTAATATATCATATGAATAATATATTAAAGGAGAAATCATATTGTTTAATTAATATTAGTCAATAATTAATAAGAATTGATTATGTGGCTAAAAGACATTAATTAAATAAAGGGGACTAGAACTGTCAATTGTCTGATAGTTGAAATTAGGGCTAATGGACTCCATAGAAGTTGGAGTGGACGAAATCTATGGGGAAACCCATTAGAATTCGTCCAAGGCTTCTAAGGAGGGAGTCCATGGGCTGCTTAGGGCCTAAGCAGTCAGATTAGGGTTTCCTAGTTTGAAACCCTAAGAGCCTCACTATATAAGGAATCCCTAAGGCCCTAAAAACGTGTGGAAGTAATCCCTAAGGGTTCTAGGATGTTTTTTTGGTGCCTCTTCCCTCTCTCAAGATCATCCTCTTGCTTGTGGTGTTTGTAAGCCACTAGAGGAGTGACATTTGTGACTCTAAGCTCCAAGACAAGAAGATTCAAGCCATTGTAGAAGAGGTAATCATCTAGATCTGATTTCTTATGTTAATTTCGAAATATGTATGCTAGATCTAGGGTTCATAAGTCTTGGATGATTTGCATGTACAATAGAGAAACCTAGATCCAAGATTTAGGGTTTGCATGAGCACATAGGATGTTCTTTTGGCTCAAACCCATCAGTGGTATGAGAACCTTGATTGGGTTCTATTGTATTGATGCCTTGTATGTTCATTCATGCTTTAAAATTCGTTTTTTGGCCCTCTGACTGATGAACTCGTTGAGTCCCAATGAGGAACTCGACGATTTGGATGAACTCGACGAGTCCACATTAGGAACTCGACGAGTTTAGCTGTCAGACAGAGGATATCTCGGGATTTCTTGCTGTTTTGCTGAAGGATAATTACCAAAACTGTTTTTGACTAATAAAATCCGATTTTTTTTTATTATTATGTGATTATCCTTACCAAAACAAAAGATAATTACCAATTAATTGAATAATAAATTCCTTATATGATAAAATTTGATTATTTGAGTTATTTGGTGAATTATCTTGTGAATAAAAGGAATAGGTCAAATTTAGATAATCATTAAATTAAATGTTCAATTTAAATTATTTGCTATTTGATCCTATGTGTTTTGAAAAGTTTCAAAACTTGCCCTCAAGTTTTGGAATTTAAATTTTTGATTAAAAAGTTTAATTTTGAAATGTTTAAATTCTAATCCCTAAGGTTTTGAAAAGTTTCAAAACTTGCCCTCAAGTTTTGGAATTTAAAATTTTGATTAAAAGTTTAATTTTGAAATATTAAATTCAAAAACCCTAGTTTTTGAAAAAGTTCAAATTACACCCTTATGGTTTTATTAAGTTAATCAAATGTATAATTAAAAGAGAGTTAATAAATCCATAATGATGTGGTTTATATTTAATTATATTAGAAGTATAATTTATTAAATTAAACCACTTAGTATTTTAAAAATGTAAAATACACCCTTATACTATATATAAAATTAAAAGTCTAATATTATATATGTATGAGTAAAAGGTCAGTCTTACCGTTAGTAGGCCTCATTCACGAAGCTGGTCTCTAAGGGGTGTTTAAGGAAATTGCCTATAAAATGGCGATTAAATGGGTATCCACTCTTACCCACCGCACTCTTGACTAGTGGAGGGTCGTTAGCCGAATGGGTAGGATAGGACACAACCTTCCATTATAAGTATAATTAAATACGAAGTAACTAAACACTTTTATAAATTCCCAAATCTTAGTTACTTTAGGAAAAATGTGGAGTTGGTGCTATTCCATGAAATTACACTTTGTGCCCTTGCTAAGACGTTAGTGGAGCATGTGTGGTTAACCGACACACTAATTGGGCTCTAAGCAAAGGTGGCAAAGGGTGACTCGATGTTTGTCATAGATCGATGGAGCGTGTGTGAATTTCATGGGTTAGCACCAAATTCACATTTTCCTAAAGTAACTAAGATTGGGAATTATAAAAATATTTAGTCAAGTGAGTCAAGTGAAGGACTAAAGGGTCTAGTACGCAATGTTGTGTGCTGATCGGGTCCACCATAAATAACAATGAAAGCTATTCGTCATGTTTTACTAAATGTTTAGTAAATATGGTTATGCTTATAAGATTAAGTGTAATTCTGAAACATTGGAAAAGTTTCAATGTTTGGCATAACGAATAAGAAGAATCAATTAGGCAGAAAGATAAAAGTTTCTCCAATCTGAAAAGATGGGAGGGTACTTTAGTTTCATGTTTTATGATCGTCTCATTGATTATGAAACCATATCACAATTGATACTCTAAGTAAATCTTAGTGCACTAGTATGGCTAAGAAGAGGAATCAGGAATTGTTCAAGTGGTTAAATCAAAAGGATGAGTCATACTTCGTTCCAAAATCAAGTCTTAGAGTCATACTCCAAGATTGTGACGTGAGTGACACATTTTAATAAGTTTTTGTTGGGTTTTGAGCATTCTAACACTCCTAAGGTGTACATGCAACCCTAATAACCTTGGATCTATGTTTTCTCTAAAATACATGCAAATAAGAATTTCCAAGGTTTACATCCTAACTAGCATAGCATGGAAAACTAGAATCATAATACACTAGAAGAATGACATACCTTTTGATAGTGATTGATTGCTTGGAGTTTGAGAGCCTAGCACCAATAGTGTGAATGCCTCAAGTGGAATCACAAATCACCACAAACTTTGGAAAACTCTTGAGAGAATAATATATGTGCTCTAGAAATTAGGCCACCACTCTTGTTCACACACAACTAGTGTCATTTCAAGCATCATAAGCTCCTTTATATAGTGTGGAGGATTAGGGTTACATCCATGTAAACCCTAATACCCATGACTCTTCCTTTCCAAGGATCCATGGGTTAAAAGCTCCATGGACTATCCATGGATTCCCATGCATGCCAAGCCCATTCCAAATGAGTATTAGCCCACACTACATAAAATACAAGAGCCCATATTTAATTAGTCACCTTTTTTATCACCAAATTAATTCTAAATTAATTTATGACCAATACTAATTAAATAATATGATTTAATATTAATATATTATAACTTATAATATATTAATAAAGCATGAACATACTATTCTCAAAAGATTATCCAAACAAATTATTCGGGTGAAGTGCAACCCAAATGGACCATGCCGGGTCGGGTCAAGTACATCTCAAATATTGTTATGGACTTAGACACCTTATCCAACAGTTTTAACACACTCATCAAATGTGAAGTAGAAAAATGTTTTCTTACTCTTGCACGTTTGAAATTGGTAAATTGTGATGTCTTGGATAAGACAAAGACCAACTAAGACCAATTGTGTGTAGTGTTTATCTTGATAAGAATCCGCACTAACTCTTGAATATTTGTTTGTCAAGAAATGTTTTTGACAAGAGAATCTTATATGTCAAGAGAACAGTGGGAGTCTAAATGATCTTGAAAAGGTTCAAGAACTAATCAAGAGTAAAACTATTAGACACTAGCACACGACTTGAGGTTTGTAACCTATTGTGTTGACATATTCTTGTTTCTGTGCCATTCCAGTAGATTTACTTATGCATATGAGTTCTGCGAGTTCTCAATAGATTGCATAAGGCAAAGCACCTTGATCAATGGAAAGTACATTGATATGTAGAGGTGAGCTGCTCAATAACTTGGAAGAAATGGTGGGACCCTTGATGGCAAGAAATTAAGAATGAACAAGCTCTGTCCATAAGAGTTTGGATTTGTCTTAAACATTATCTTATGATTATAGTTATGACAAATTTACATGGATAAGAGCACATACACCATAAAATCTAAGTGTCATAAGGTTTCTATCCTTCACGAAAATGATTGTGAGGAAACGCTTTCACTAGGAAGATTTTAAGGAGTTAGCTGTTGTGTAAATTGCATTCTCAAATTCGATTATGATTATGGCATCCCTCTTCACAGTTCGAATTGTGAGATTTGGCAATTAATTTAAACATTTAAGACTTATTGCTACAAGTGCTGAAATTGTTTAGACACACATATAAGCTATCTAAAGAAAGGTGTATGAGGTTGAGAAGCTTAGATAAAGGTTTATCGAAGCATCTGGTATTAGAAATATGAACTAAGAAAGTCAATAAGTATCGATTTCTAGAAGTCCAACTGTTTTCTGAATACGTGTCAAAGCTAGTGGGAGCATAAATGTTATGCTGGTAAGAAGATAATCATCATGTTAGTGGGAGCATGATCATTATGTCAAGTATTGCAATGTAGCAATATTAATTATAGAAAACAAAAGTTTCACTTTGCAAAGTTGCAGGGGTTGAAAAGTTGTTTTGCTATAATTAAGGGAAAGAATATTATACTTCATTTCAAAATCTAAAGGCTTGGATCGAGAAATTTTTATCAAATTTAGTCGAAGGACATACATGGATGTTGTGTTGAAAAGATTCAACATAAAGGAATTCTATATATATGTCAATATTATAGCAGGAAACTGGTAAAGTATCACGTTTTCATTGTGAATCATATCCGGTTCTATTCCTTTTTCCCTCTTAATGCTCTAAGCATTTTGAAAAATTTAGAACGGATAAATATTATAGCACATGTGACCGATCCTATACCCGAAGCATATGGGACACGATTCATGATGTCTCACATAAAGACCTGATACTAGATCAGTCTCTTGCTACAATATTTTTTATTTGCCATGTTTTCAAAAATCGACTATGAAGAGGGATGTCGTAATCATAATCGAATTTGAGAACACAATATATATATAGAATTTCCTTATGTTGAACCATTCCAACATAAAACTCATATATATGTCCTTGACTAATGATGATTAAAATCTCAATCTAAAATTTTTAGGATTGAAATGAAGTATAATCTCCTCTCCCTTAATTATAGCAAAACAACCTTTTCCAAGTGAAACTCTTGTTTTCTATAATTACCAATACTCATCATAATTGATTATGCTCCCACTAGCATAATAATTATTTAGCACAACAATTATGCTCCCACTAGCTTTGACATGTACTCAGAAATCGACTTCTAGAAATCAATACTTTATTGACTTTCATCACCAAAGTTCTGACTTCTGATACGAGATGCTTCGAAAAAACTTTATCTAAGCTTCTCAGACTCATACATCTTTCCTTAGATAGCTCACATGTGTGTCTAAACAATTATGAATAGGGATGCCGTAATCATAATGTTTAGACCTGTTTGCCATTTCTCACAAGTCCATGTTAGTGTGCCGGTTAACCACACACGCTCCACTAACGACTTTGAGAATGCAAACAACACAATTGCTATCTACTTAAAATCTACTTAGTGAAAGCGTTTCCTCGCCATCATTTTCATGAATCGGAAAAAACCTTATGACACTTAGATTTTATGATGTATGTGTTCCTATCCATATGAATTTGTCAAAACCTTAATCACAAGACAAGGTTAGTGACAAACTCAAAATCATATGGATTGAACTTGTTCAATCTTGATTTATTGCCTCTTGGTAGCCCAAGGGCCCACCATTGCTTCCAAGTTATTATGTACACAATTGAGAACTCACAGAACTCACATACATAGTCAATTTTACCGGAATAGGCACAGAAACAAGAATTATGTCAACACGATAGGTTACAAACCTCAAGTCGAGTGCTAGCGATAAACTATAGGTTTTATCCTTGATTAGCTCTTGAAACTTTGAAGACCTTTAAGACTCCCACTGTCCTCTTGACATATAAGTTTCTCTTTGTCAAGAACCATTCCTTGACAACCAAACAAATATTCAAGAGTCAGTGCGGATCCTTATCAAGATAAACACTTCACACAATTGGTGTCAATTGGTCTTTGTTTTATCCAAAACATCATAACTTACCAATTTCAAATGTACAAGAGTAGAAAACATTTTACTCTTACATTTGACAAGTGTTATAAACCTTATTTAAGATGTGTCACTCAAGTTACAATCTTGGAGTATGACTCTAAGACTTGTTTTTGGAACGAAGTATGATTCATCTTCTTTATTTTAACCATTCCAACAATTCATGAGTCCTCTTCTTAGCCATGAAATGCACTAAGATGTCCTTAGAGGATGAATTGTGACATAGTTCTTTAATCATTAAGATGATCATAAAACAAGATACTAAAGTACTCTCCCATCTTTTCAGATTTGAGAAACTTTTATCTTTCTGCCCAATTGATTCTTCCCATTCGTCCTGCCATACATTGAAACTTTTCAAATGTTTCAGAATTGTACTTCAACTTGTAGGTACAACCATATTTACTAAACTTTAGTAAATCATGACGAATAGTCTTATCGATCTTGGTGGTGGACTTTGACCTGCACACACCCAGTGTACCCGATCCTTTAGTCTTTCACCTGTCTCACATATACATGTGGTCAGGGAATTAGTCCTAACTTTCCAAAAATGAAAATTCTCATTCATCATGCAATACAACCTGCATGATTCCAAGTTTCAGTCCAATTGAAACCTTGGGTGATGAGAATCTTTCCTTATTTGATAAATTTAGACACTACCACAGATGAAAGAATCAAATTCATTATTGCTAGAAACATACAAACATTAACTTTCCATGAATGCCATTGCAAGGAGATATAAAATAAAGTAAAACAAAATTTTATTTATTTATAAAATGCGGAAAAACTTTTCCTTACAATGCAACTTTAAATGGAAACTATGTTATTGCATATTTCCTAGCAATCTATCATAACTTCTAAGTAGTAGCTCAAGAATCCGATCTTCAAACCATGCGATTGAAATCCATCTTCGCTATCAGATTCAGCATACTCCTTTTATTAAGTGTCCTTCCCTTTGCTTGATCCTGCCAAACACCAAAATATAATCGAGTCACATTTTGTATTAAGAATCACCAATAAGGAACTTAACAGAGTTAGATAGTGGACTTGCCTGAAGCAGAGTCAAACATTTTGTTTCTACTTGCTTTCAGATCTTTCAGGTATTCAGGGCAGCTTCGCTTCCAATGTCCCTTCTCATGACAATAAAAACATATAGACTCTTTGGGAATGGTACACGAGATTATCACAGACTTAGCTTTTCCCTTTGCCTTTTGGTCAACCGGGTTGACCAAGGCCGATCCCTTTCCATTGGGAAGAAAAGGCTTTTCTGGACTTCCAATGTTACCATTGTCCATGTCCATGGAAGTTTGAGAAATAGACCTTCCACCCATATTTGCTTGACCATTGCGCCACATCATTTCTGACTCGGCAGCAACAAGCAAATAAGATAGATCTATTAGGGTCATGTCGTGATCTATCACATAGTAGTTCTTAATGAACTCACTATATGAATCTGGAAGTGACTGAAGAACCCAGTCAATAGCCAACTTCCTTGGGACAACGACACCCAACATTCTCAACCTGTCAAAATGTGACTTCATTCCTAAGACATGAGTGCACACAGGTCTTCCATCTTTATGTTTCATCACTAGTAGGGCTTGAGTGACCTTGAATTTTTCAAGTCTTCGAGCTTGTGGGTCAGGGAGAATAAATGGAGGAGGTGGAGGTAGAGAAGTATGATTTCCATGAGATTTGGGAAGATCACAGTTGTCTAAACCAGACATCTACAATGGGAGATATTCAAGTTAGTTGATTTTAAGTCCTTAATATAACACCCAATATGAAATATTAAGGCTAGGACCTAACACAATATTCTATAACTTGGAAGAGGGATGCCGTAATCCAAGCTATAAAATATTTGAAGGTAGGTGAATGACGATTCACCAATTTCCACCATGAAAAACGAAATAAATTATTAGGTTTTAATTGGATTAGAAACTCCTAGATCTTTTGAGATTCATTGAACTTTCAATGGCATGTTTCAATCTCGATTGTGCCCTTCAGGTTTTGTGACTGGGATGCCGAGGATCACAAAGCAAGGTGTGAATAACCATGCAAATTCACTTGGTACCCTTAATATTATCACCTAATCAATGTGCCGGTTAACCACACACGCTCCACCGATCTATGATAAACATTAAGTCACCCTTAGTGATCCTTACTAGTCCAAGTTAGTGTGCTGGTTAACCACACACGCTCCACCAACGACTTGGTAAGGTACAAAGTGTGAATTTCATGGGTTAGCACCAAATTCACATTTTCCTAAAGTAACTAAGATTGGGAATTATAAAAATATTTAGTCAAGTGAGTCAAGTGAAGGACTAAAGGGTCTAGTACACAATGTTGTGTGCTGATCGGGTCCACCATAAATAACAGTGAAAGCTATTCGTCATGTTTTACTAAATGTTTAGTAAATATGGTTATGCTTATAAGATTAAGTGTAATTCTGAAACATTAAAAAAGTTTCAATGTTTGGCAGAACGAATAAGAAGAATCAATTAGGCAGAAAGATAAAAGTTTCTCCAATCTGAAAAGATGGGAGGGTACTTTAGTTTCATGTTTTATGATCGTCTCATTGATTATGAAACCATATAACAATTGATACTCTAAGTAAATCTTAGTGCACTAGTATGGCTAAGAAGAGGAATCAGGAATTGTTCAAGTGGTTAAATCAAAAGGATGAGTCATACTTCGTTCCAAAATCAAGTCTTAGAGTCATACTCCAAGATTGTGACGTGAGTGACACATTTTAATAAGTTTTTGTTGGGTTTTGAGCATTCTAACACTCCTAAGGTGTACATGCAACCCTAATAACCTTGGATCTATGTTTTCTCTAAAATACATGCAAATAAGAATTTCCAAGGTTTACATCCTAACTAGCATAGCATGGAAAACTAGAATCATAATACACTAGAAGAATGACATACCTTTTGATAGTGATTGATTGCTTGGAGTTTGAGAGCCTAGCACCAATAGTGTGAATGCCTCAAGTGGAATCACAAATCACCACAAACTTTGGAAAACTCTTGAGAGAATAATATATGTGCTCTAGAAATTAGGCCACCACTCTTGTTCACACACAACTAGTGTCATTTCAAGCATCATAAGATCCTTTATATAGTGTGGAGGATTAGGGTTACATCCATGTAAACCCTAATACCCATGACTCTTCCTTTCCAAGGATCCATGGGTTAAAAGCTCCATGGACTATCCATGGATTCCCATGCATGCCAAGCCCATTCCAAATGAGTATTAGCCCACACTACATAAAATACAAGAGCCCATATTTAATTAGTCACCTTTTTTATCACCAAATTAATTCTAAATTAATTTATGACCAATACTAATTAAATAATATGATTTAATATTAATATATTATAACTTATAATATATTAATAAAGCATGAACATACTATTCTCAAAAGATTATCCAAACAAATTGTTCGGGTGAAGTGCAACCCAAATGGACCATGCCGGGTCGGGTCAAGTACATCTCAAATATTGTTATGGACTTAGACACCTTATCCAACAGTTTTAACACACTCATCAAATGTGAAGTAGAAAAATGTTTTCTTACTCTTGCACGTTTGAAATTGGTAAATTGTGATGTCTTGGATAAGACAAAGACCAACTAAGACCAATTGTGTGTAGTGTTTATCTTGATAAGAATCCGCACTAACTCTTGAATATTTGTTTGTCAAGAAATGTTTTTGACAAGAGAATCTTATATGTCAAGAGAACAGTGGGAGTCTAAATGATCTTGAAAAGGTTCAAGAACTAATCAAGAGTAAAACTATTAGACACTAGCACACGACTTGAGGTTTGTAACCTATTGTGTTGACATATTCTTGTTTCTGTGCCATTCCAGTAGATTTACTTATGCATATGAGTTCTGCGAGTTCTCAATAGATTGCATAAGGCAAAGCACCTTGATCAATGGAAAGTACATTGATATGTAGAGGTGAGCTGCTCAATAACTTGGAAGAAATGGTGGGACCCTTGATGGCAAGAAATTAAGAATGAACAAGTTCTGTCCATAAGAGTTTGGATTTGTCTTAAACATTATCTTATGATTATAGTTATGACAAATTTACATGGATAAGAGCACATACACCATAAAATCTAAGTGTCATAAGGTTTCTATCCTTCACGAAAATGATTGTGAGGAAACGCTTTCACTAGGAAGATTTTAAGGAGTTAGCTGTTGTGTAAATTGCATTCTCAAATTCGATTATGATTATGGCATCCCTCTTCACAGTTCGAATTGTGAGATTTGGCAATTAATTTAAACATTTAAGACTTATTGCTACAAGTGCTGAAATTGTTTAGACACACATATAAGCTATCTAAAGAAAGGTGTATGAGGTTGAGAAGCTTAGATAAAGGTTTATCGAAGCATCTGGTATTAGAAATATGAACTAAGAAAGTCAATAAGTATCGATTTCTAGAAGTCCAACTGTTTTCTGAATACGTGTCAAAGCTAGTGGGAGCATAAATGTTATGCTGGTAAGAAGATAATCATCATGTTAGTGGGAGCATGATCATTATGTCAAGTATTGCAATGTAGCAATATTAATTATAGAAAACAAAAGTTTCACTTTGCAAAGTTGCAGGGGTTGAAAAGTTGTTTTGCTATAATTAAGGGAAAGAATATTATACTTCATTTCAAAATCTAAAGGCTTGGATCGAGAAATTTTTATCAAATTTAGTCGAAGGACATACATGGATGTTGTGTTGAAAAGATTCAACATAAAGGAATTCTATATATATGTCAATATTATAGCAGGAAACTGGTAAAGTATCACGTTTTCATTGTGAATCATATCCCATACGCTTCGGGTATAGGATTGATTGCATATGTTGTAATATTAGAACGTTCTAAGTTTTCCAAATGCCTAGGGCATTTAGAGGAAAAAAGGACTAGAACCGGATTTGACTAATTTTAAAATTAAACAACTGTCAAGGGGACAATCTAAGGTTCGCTAAGGATTAGTCGCTTGTGAGCAGTTGGAAGTATAGTAATGAATGAACCATAATGACATTATCATGATTAGATATGATTCTATTAATAATGAGTTGTCATATGGAAAATATGAAAATGTTTCCATATTGGGAGTTGGATATTGAGAATCCATGTCTAGATTAGAAACTTTTATGCAAGAAGGATGTTCAAAGGAATGTACTTTGAATGTGAGACTTCATATCTATGGAATTGCCTTGTAGCAATCTCCAATAGAGAACTTTGTAATTTCATTGGCAAAGTCTTGGTGACTTTTGTGCAATAAGATTACAAAAGGATAATTGCATAAAATGTTAGAATTTAACATATTCTAATAGTGGCAAAAATTTGGTATTCTTACACTAATGATAAGGATTAGGAATTGTGAAATGAGTATGATTGGAAATGTGTTCAATTGATCTATTTCACAAAGTAAGGACCATAGGTAAACATAGTGTGCATGCTTGGAGCATGGGACAACTGTTGTTATAATTCAAGTAATAAGTTGATTACCCGAAACAACGAATAATGAGTAATCAATATGGTGATTAAATAAAGGTGTCTTATTTATACTCAAAAGTTTGGGGCCATATTGGATTCGATTATTCTTGTGTTTCACTTTGCATGTTTTGACTTCCCGAATAATAAGATTATTCGAACGTTCCACAGTCGCTCATACTTTGGAAGTAGGTATGAAAGAAGATTTTCATGAATTGGTTTGTAGATTGTCTAAAGTGTATTAGACATAGCAAAAGTTTGCTACAACGTTCATGAGTGCTTATGAATAAGATTTGAGCATTGGATTAAACCCACGCTCACTTGAATCACTTCATGGATTTTATCACGGGTGATTAGTGAGACGATAATATCTTATATTCTTGAAACCGAGATGTGTGAGTTGTATTCTGCAAGTCGGTTGCACATTGATAATATGTAAACGCACCACTAACTTGGTGTTATAAAACATATTGTTGTGTGTGATTTGATGAGTAGGTACAAGCGAGCATTGAGTCAAGGTTTATCCGTTCCTTTTACCCAAAGTGGGATAAAAGAGATATATGTGGGCCCCTCGATGATTTAGTGATGACACCCCTAAGCGCTTGGCCAAGCCGAGACTAAGTTGATGTGTTCAACTGTAGTCTGTTGTCAGTCGTCATAAATCGGAAATCGGGAAACAACACATAGAAAGAGAGAATGATTACAGTCCATGTCTCATGTCTATACGATATCTAGAATGGAGGAATATATGATCATTTATCCAAATGACAGATTACTGATAAGATCAGAGTTCGACAGCGTCTTTCAGATCTACGATTGCTAATCGGAGTGTATTTACACTATAGTTACTAGACTTATCCAAGTGGGAGACTGTTGGATTAGTGTCTAAGCCCGTAACTATATTTGGTATATACTGTTGGGTTTTGAGCATTCTAACACTTCCTAAGTGTACATGCAACCCTATTAAACCTTGGATCTATGTTTGTCTAAGATACATGCAAAATATTATTTTCCAAGGTTTATAACCTATCTAGCATGGCATGGGGTACTTTTAACCATAAAAGAACTGGATGAATTACATACCTTTTGTTGATTGTTGATTCCTTGGAGTTTGAGAGCCAAGCACCAATAATGTGAATGACTCAAATGGAAATCACAAATCACCACAAACTTGGAAAATGTATGAGAGAGTATACTAACTCTTGATTTTTGCCACCACACTTACACACACATTAGTGTCTTTTTCATGCAACATAAGCTTGTTTATATAGTGTACATGGTTAGGGTGAAACCCTAATAACCCATGTCTTTTCCTCTTCCAAGGATCCATGGGTAAAAGCTCCATGGATCATCCATGGACTTCCATATAAGCTTAGCCCATTCCCAAATGAGTGTTAGCCCACACCATATAAATATAATAGCCCATGATTTAATTAGTCTTCCTTTTAATCACTAAATTAATTCATAATTAATTCAAGATTAAAACTAATTAGGTAACATGACTTTATATTAATATATTATAACTTATAATATATTAATAAATCGTAAGTATACAACTCTCATAAAATTATCCATAACTAGTTTGGGTGAAGTGCAACCCAAATGGACCATGCCGGGTCGGGTCAAGTATATACCAAATAAGTTATGGACTTAGACATCTTATCCAACAGACTCCCACTTGGATAAGTCTAATAACTGTATTTGCCTATATTACTTCAGGAACCAACCGGCAATCGTAGCTCTCGAAAACTCTTGTGAACTATGAAGCGCCATTTTAGATAAGTGATCATATAATCCTCTGCTCTCATGATATCAGCCAGACAAATACATGGAACAATGTCTTACTTATTGTCTAGCAGTTGTTTCTTGATTTCCGATTTGTTTGACAAAGAACTTAACTGAACATATCAATTTAGTTCTGACCGGGCCCGGTACATGGGTCAACACAAAATCATCGAGGGGCCCAGATATCGCTTCTATTTCTAGAAGGAACAGATAAACTTCGACTCATATGCTTGTTCTACTACTTGTTGAATTGTACACAAAGGCACGTTTTATAACATCAAGTTACTGATGCGTTTACGTACAATCAATGCACAACCAACTCATAGGTAACAACTCATATCTCTAGGTTTGAAGACTTATATGATATTATCGTCTCACGATCACTCGAGATAAATTCCATGAAGTGATACAAGTGAGCGTGGGTTTATTCCAATACTCATAACTTATGAGTACTCATGAATGTTGTAGCAACCATTGCTATGGCTAAACACCTTTAGTCATCTACAATCCCAATTCATGACAATCTTGATTCATACCTACTTCCGACGTATGACCGATTGTGGAGGTTTGAATAAATTAATTATTCTGGAAGTCAAAACATGCAAAACTGAAACAATAGTAAATAATTGACAATGATAGTAACACTTTACTCATAAATAAATCACACATTTTATTCATCATCAAACGTCGATTACATTTTACAAGTTTCAGAAAAGGCTATCTAATTTGTAAAACTAATATCGTCCCTCAGCCCGATGCGCCTCGCATGTTGCAAATGCTTAACCCTCGTCAGTCCCTTCGTAAGGGGATCCGCAGGGTTCTCATCTGACGATACCCTCTTTGCCACGAGGAGTCCCTCTTCTATCTTGTGTCTTATGAAGTGATATTTTCTGTCAATGTGTCGGGATCTGCCATGATCTCTTGGTTCCTTGGCTAAGGCAACCGCACTATTGCTGTCACAGAAAATCTCCATAGGCTCCTTAATAGCTGGTACAACTCCAAGGTCTCCGATGAAGTTCCTCAGCCATATCGCCTCCTTTGCCGCTTCACTCGCTGCTATGTACTCTGATTCACAAGTCGAATCAGCTACAGTCTCCTGTTTGGAACTCTTCCAAGTGATTGCCCCTCCATTTAAGGTAAAGACCCAGCCCGACTGAGAGCGGAAGTTATCCCTATCAGTCTGAAAGCTAGCATCACTATACCCTACTACTCTCAAGTCATCACTCCCACCAAGGGTAAGGATCCAATCCTTAGTCCTCCGCAGGTACTTGATAATATTCTTTACCGCAGTCCAATGAGCCTTGCCAGGGTTCCCCTGATATCTGCTGACCATGCTCAAAGCGAAGGCCACATCAGGACGAGTACAAGTCATAGCATACATGATCGAACCAACAGCGGAAGCATAAGGTAATCGACCCATCTCAGCTATCTCATCTTCTGTACTCGGGCTCTGAGCCTTGCTCAGTTTGGCATTGCTTTGGATCGGTAATTCTCCTTTCTTGGAATTCCGCATGTTGAACCTTTTCAACACCTTATCCAAGTAGATACTCTGACTAAGTCCAATTAGTCTTTTACTCCTTTCTCTTAATATCCTTATCCCTAGGATATAGGTAGCTTCTCCAAGGTCCTTCATAGCAAAGCACTTCCCAAGCCAGGACTTAACCTCCTGCAAGGTTGGGATGTCATTTCCTATGAGTAGTATGTCATCCACATACAGTACCAAAAAGCTAACTATACTCCCACTAGCTCTGACATACACGCAGGACTCATCTTCACTTCTTGAGAAACCAAACTCTTTGACCTTCTCATCGAAACAAAGATTCCAACTTCGAGATGCTTGTTTCAAACCATAAATGGATTTCTCAAGCTTGCACACTCTATTGGGGTACTCTGCACTGACAAAACCTTCTGGCTGATTCATGTAAACATCCTCAGCCAACTTTCCGTTATGGAAAACGGTTTTGACATCCATTTGCCATATTTCATAATCATGAAATGCAGCAATGGCTAGCATAACCCTAATAGACTTAATCTTTGCTACTGGTGAAAAGGTTTCATCATAATCAATTCCCTGAGTCTGAGTAAACCCCTTCGCAACCAGTCGAGCCTTATAAGTGTGCACCTTCCCATCCATGTCGGTCTTCTGCTTGAAGATCCATTTGCACCCGACTGTCTTACGGCCTGATACATTGTCAACCAAGTTCCAAACTTGATTGTCATACATGGACTGTATCTCGCTGTCCATAGCCTCCTTCCATTTAGCAGACTCTGGGCCTGCCATGGCTTCCTTAACACTGTTAGGTTCATCCAGATTTACCAGTGTACTGTCACTGATAAATGTATCACCTTCCGTAGTAATATGAAATCCATAATAAAACTCAGGTGTGTTCCTAACCTTTGTGGAACGCCTCGGAAGTATAGACTCGTCAGCTGGATCAACAGGATTTTCCTCCTCAAGTTGATTGCTAGTGTCTGAGGTTCCTTCACCAATTGAGTCTTGAATTTCTTCAAGGTCAATTTGCCTCCCACTGTCTCCTTGGCTTATAAATTCTCTCTCTCGAAAGACTCCTCTCCTAGCCACAAAGACCACATTCTCACTGGGTCTGTAGAAGAGGTAACCAAAGGATTTTTGTGGGCAGCCGATGAAAATACACCTTTCACTTCGAGGTTCGAGCTTGTCATGAGTTTCGCGCCTCACGAAAGCCTCGCAACCCCAAATCTTGATGTGGTCCAAATTGGGAACTTTCCCAGTCCACATTTCATGAGGTGTTTTGGCAACCTTCTTTGTAGGGACTAGATTAAGGATGTGGGCGGCAGTCTCTAAGGCATACCCCCAAAAAGAGATTGGTAGCGAAGCTCGACTCATCATAGAGCGAACCATGTCCAACAAGGTTCGATTGCGCCTCTCAGCTACACCATTCAGCTGTGGTGTCCTGGGAGGTGTCAATTGTGAGACAATCCCACACTCCTTAAGATAGTCGAGGAACTCAGTACTAAGGTACTCACCACCTCGATCGGATCGAAGCATCTTAATGTTCCTGCCCAATTGATTTTCTACTTCCTGTTTAAACTCTTTAAACCTTTCAAAAGTTTCTGACTTATGTTTGATTAAGTAGACATAACCATATCTACTAAAATCATCAATAAAAGTCACATAATAGCGATTAGCATCCCTTGTGGCGGTTTTGAATGGTCCACATACATCAGTATGTATAAGGTCCAACAAACCCTCACCCCTTGCACAAGTACCAGTGAAGGGTGATTTTGTCATTTTTCCAAGTAGACAAGACTTACAACTATCATCCGACTTGAGGTCGAACGACTCCAAGACTCCATCCTTTTGGAGCTGGCCTATGCGTTTCTTGCTTACATGTCCAAGACGACAATGCCACAAAGATGCTTTATCCAAGCTAGTAGAAGAATCAATACATAATACATTATTTCCTAAATTATCTACAACCGATACAGCTTCATACACACCATCACAAGGTAATGCTTTAAAATAAAGAATATTATTAAAGAAAGCATTAATACTACCAACTTCATTATCAAAAGAAAAGGTAAAACCTTGTTTGTACAAAGCATGAAAGGAAATAATATTCCTCGCCATTTCAGACGAGTACACACATTTATTCAAATCTAACTTTAACCCACTATCTAGCAACAAAGTATAAACTCCAATCTTGGTAACAGGTGCAACCTTCTTGTTCCCCATGATTAAGTTTATCTTTCCGTGCTCCACATCCTCACTTCTTCTTAGGCCCTGCAAGTCACAACAGATGTGAATACCACAACCTGTATCAAGAACCCAAGAATTAGAATATGGTGAGTTATTAGACAATATAGTGTAAATACCTGCATGGGATGGTTTCACTTTCCCATCCTTGACATCCTGCAAGTACTTTGGGCAGTTTCGCTTCCAGTGCCCCTTATTTTGACAGTAGAAGCATTCAGCATCCTTAGGGATGGCAGAAGGAGTGATAGAACCACCTTTGGTTCCAGATGAGGAGCCTTCAAAGGACTTTCCCTTGGTACCCTTCGAAGGGTGCTTCCTCTTCTTCCCTTTGCCTTGCCCGATAGCCAAAACAGGGGTAGTAGTAGGAGTAGGAGTAGCAACCGACTTACTTTTAAGACCACTTTCGGCAGTCTTTAGAAGTCCTTGAAGCTTACTGAGTGTGACTTCCTCCTTGTTCATGTGGTATGTCATACGAAATTGATCATAACACGATGGCAAGGAGTGCAAAATAATATCAATTGCCAACTCCTCAGGGAAGTTCACATTCAGTTTCATTAGACGGTCCACATACCTTTGCATTTTCTGCATGTGGCTCGTGATTGGTTCGCTATCCTTCATACGGGTAGTGATCATGGAGGAGATTATTTCATACCGCTCTTGACGAGCACTCTGATGGTACCTTTCCATCAGATCCTGATGCAACTCAAAAGGGTAATAGTCCTCATAGGACTTTTGGAGTTCAGCTGTCATGGTGGCCATCATGATGCATGCCACCTTGGTGGCATCTCTTTCATGTGTCTGATACTCAGCGACCTCCTCAGGAGTAGCAGTGGACTCATCAAGCTCCTTTAGCTCCTTATCGAGGACATATTCCTTGTCCTCGTAACGAGTAACCATCCTGATGTTCCAGATCCAATCCATGAAGTTGGAACCATCAAAGATGACCCTCCCACAAAGGTTCATGAGGGAAAAGGAGCCAGTAGGGTTAGACCCCGAAGCTTTGATGTTGGAAGACATCTGAAAAGAAGAAAACAAGTTTAGATTAGATATATCGAATCCTTAATAATACACCCAAATGTAATATTAAGGCTAGGATCCAACACAATATATTATAACTTAGAAGAGGGATGCCGTAATCTAAGCTATAATATATTTGAAGGTAGGTGAATGACGATTCACCAATTTCCACCATGAAAACGAAATGAATTATTAGGTTTAATTGGTTTTTGAAATTCCTAGATTCTTTTGAGATTCATTGAACTTTTCAATGGCATGTTTCAATCTCGATTGTGCCCTTCAAGTTTTGTGACTGGGATGCCGAGGATCACAAAACAAGGTGTGAATAACCATGCAAATTCACTTGGTACCCTTAATATTATCACCTAATCAATGTGCCGGTTAACCACACACGCTCCACCGATCTATGATAAACATTAAGTCACCCTTCGTGATCCTTACTAGTCCAAGTTAGTGTGCCGGTTAACCACACACGCTCCACCAACGACTTGGTAAGGTACAAAGTGTGAATTTCATGGGTTAGCACCATATTCACATTTTCCTAAAGTAACTAAGATTGGGAATTTATAAAAGGTTTAGTTACTTTATAATATTCATCATACTTTTAATGAGAATTTATAAGTCTTTGTCCTACCCGTTCGGCTAACGACCCTCCACCAGTCAAGCAAGCGGTGGGTGAGAGTGGACACCCATTAAGTTGCCATTTTATAGGCAACAACCTTATACCCACCTTATAGACTGGCTTCGTGAATGAGGTGTACTAGCGGTAAGACGACTTTGATCTTATACATATATATAATAATTAACCATTAATGTTATAAATAGTATAAGGGTTGAATTTTAACTTTTAAAACTCTAAGGGTTTGGAATTAAAGTATATTAAAGTGTGTGTAACTTTACAAATTCCAAAACTTGAGGACAAGTTTCGAAACTATTCAAAACTTTTCATTTCATAACTTATGAATTAAAGGTTCATAAAAATGAAGACTCTTCATTTCCATGTAACTTATGTGTTTTAAGTGTGTGTTTAAAAGAAGTGACCTTTGGATATCCATAACTTGAGGACAAATTATGGACTCCATTAAAACACATAAATGATCAAGAATTAATCCTAAACAATTCAGCAAATAATTCCTATCATCTTCTAAATTCATAAGAACATGAACATGATCATCAAAGTTTCAAGAATTATATGAACACATACAAAGCATGAAATTTTGATATAAGCTATTGTAAATGGATTAGAACAACCATTACACCAACTAAAACAAGTTTTAAAACACCAAAACAGTTTAGGGTAATGTTTCTAGTCCATTTCCAGCAGCAAAAGTCGAAAATCTGCATTCTGAGGCTCCTACTCGCCGAGTGCACGAACCTACTCGCCGAGTAGGATGAGTTTACTCATGAACTCGGCGAGTCCCCCCATGGACTCGGCGAGTTCATCAGGCAGACAGTAAAAAAATTCGACTTTTTTCACTATTTTGCATCAAGTATCAAACAAACAAACCTGGCTCTGATACCACTGTTGGGTTTTGAGCATTCTAACACTTCCTAAGTGTACATGCAACCCTATTAAACCTTGGATCTATGTTTGTCTAAGATACATGCAAAATATTATTTTCCAATGTTTATAACCTATCTAGCATGGCATGGGGTACTTTTAACCATAAAAGAACTAGATGAATTACATACCTTTTGTTGATTGTTGATTCCTTGGAGTTTGAGAGCCAAGCACCAATAATGTGAATGCCTCAAATGGAAATCACAAATCACCACAAACTTGGAAAATATATGAGAGAGTATACTAACTCTTGATTTTGGCCACCACACTTACACACACATTAGTGTCTTTTTCATGCAACATAAGCTTGTTTATATAGTGTACATGGTTAGGGTGAAACCCTAATAACCCATGTCTTTTCCTCTTCCAAGGATCCATGGGTAAAAGCTCCATGGATCATCCATGGACTTCCATATAAGCTTAGCCCATTCCCAAATGAGTGTTAGCCCACACCATATAAATATAATAGCCCATGATTTAATTAGTCTTCCTTTTAATCACTAAATTAATTCATAGTTAATTCAAGATTAAAACTAATTAGGTAACATGACTTTATATTAATATATTATAACTTATAATATATTAATAAATCGTAAGTATACAACTCTCATAAAATTATCCATAACTAGTTTGGGTGAAGTGCAACCCAAATGGACCATGCCGGGTCGGGTCAAGTATATACCAAATAAGTTATGGACTTAGACATCTTATCCAACATATACTTGACCCGGTTGTGCGTGGTCCTTTTGGGTTGCCTTCACAAAGCAACTTGATAGGATGATTCAAGGAGGAAGAGAGGTTATTATGGTTTATTAATATATTATATGAATAATATATTAAAGGAGAAATCATATTGTTTAATTAATATTAGTCAAGAATTAATAAGAATTGATTTTGTGGCTAAAAGACATTAATTAAATAAAATGGACTAGAACGGTCAATTGTGTGATAGTTGAACATTGGGCTAATGGACTCCATAGAAGTTGGAGTAGACGAAATCTATGGGGAAACCCATTAGAATTCGTCCACGGCTTCTAAGGAGGGAGTCCATGGGCTGCTTAGGGCCTAAGCAGTCAGATTAGGGTTTCCTAGTTTGAAACCCTAATAGCCTCACTATATAAGGAATCCCTAAGGCCCCAAAAACATGTGGAAGTAATGCCTAAGGGTTCTAGGACGTTTTTTTGGTGCCTCCTCCCTCTCTCCAATATCATCCTCTTGCTTGTGGTGTTTGTAAACCATTAGAGGAGTGACATTTGTGACTCTAAGCTCCAAGACAAGAAGATTCAAGCCATTGTAGAAGAGGTAATCATCTAGATCTGATTTCTTATGTTAATTTCGAAATATGTATGCTAGATCTAGGGTTCATAAGTCTTGGATGAATTGCATGTACAATAGAGAAACCTAGATCCAAGCTTTAGGGTTTGCATGAGCACATAGGATGTTCTTTTGGGTCAAACCCATCACTCCGTCCAGAGAGAAACTTGATCCTGTCTAAATTTCCACCACCATTTACAAAGAAACGCAAAATTGAGAGCTTGCAAACTGCCAATTTCTAAACCTCCTGATGCTTTTGAGCTCAAGACCTTATTCCAAGCAACCCACAAGATTTTTCTCTTATCCGAATTTCCACCCCAAAAGAAGTTACATCTGATACTTTCAAGCTTTTTTTTTTAATTTCAGTCGGTGCTTTATACAAAGAGAACATATAGGAACCAAGGTGTCCAAGAACCAATTTGCAAAGAACTAGCCTTCCGCCAAAAGAGATACATCGAGCTTTCCAAGAAGACAACTTATTTTGGAATTTATAAACCAAACATTGCCAATTGTTTTTTCTCGTCATGCTTTTTCCTACCGGTAACCCAAGAAATTGAAAGGAAGGTTTCCATCTATACAATACAACTCACTCGCTAAATACCCAACCTCCCGACTAGTAGCCCATATTCCCATAATTCTTCTCTTAGAAAAGTTTATGCTTAGACCATAGGAGACATGGAAACATCTAAGAAACCTCATTAGGTTTTTGGCATTTTCTATTGACCATTCTCCGAGAAACAAAGTATCATCTGTAAACTGGAAGATCGAGAGTTTGGACCATTATTAGGCAAATCTATTCCTTTATAAAACCCTTTTTCCATTGCTGCAAACAATGCCACTTTTAATCCTTCGACAACAATGATAAATAGAAACGGCGAAAGGGGGTCTCCCTGCTGAATCCCTTTTTGAAGCTTGAATTGTTTTGTTGTTGCCCCGTTGACCAATACTGATACTCTTGGCGATGAGATAATAGCTAACATCCAATTTCTCTATAACATCCCGATGTTGAGGTATTTTTAGTTTAACCCTATGTATGAATAAATATTGCATTTTAGTCCCTGAGTATAAAAAAGAGTGCAAAATGGATCATTGTGGCATTTTAGTAATTTTGGGCTAAGGGAAGTACGTTGGGTACCTTGATCATACTAGGGTGGACCCTAGTACGTTGGGCGTACACCGAGTATGCAGGGCGTACGTGGAGAAAGTTCAAACCCTAATTCTTAGGGCTTGGTCTTTATATAAGCATCATTATAGCCTCATTTATCATACCCTCATCAGCCCCATCTAAGAATTTGAACCTCTAGCAAAACCTAAGTGAGAAGAGTGTTTTGAGCTCATTTGTGTGCCTTTTTGGTGTTCTTAAAGAAGGAGAAGTTGGTGCAAGGACCTTGAAGGTTTGAAGCAACTTAGATTTGGGATTCCCCACTTGCTAGCAACCTCCTGGAGGTAAAAAGTTCATAACTTGATCACTATATCTTGTAGATCTGATCATTTCTTCATTTAGGGCATTTTTGGTCCCAAATATGGTGATTCTTGAGCATGACATGCTCTTAACCCAATACGTCGTCCTTTCAGACCTTATATGAGGGGTGTTGAGTCATAAAATGTGGTCTTGATGCTTAGTGTTACTCCATGCATGCTATAGAAGGTCTTAAGGCATTAAGATGTTGAGATTTTGTGTATTAAGCACTTAATGGACATGCAAACTCATAAAGTTGGAAACTTTATGACTCTTGATGGTATTTTAGCCTTGGATCTGCAATTGGACGTGTTAAGTCGAAGAAATAAGTACTTAATAGGTTAATAAATGGATTGTTGCGTACGTTGGGCGTACCGAAGGGTACGTTGCACGTACGCAGATCTGGCCCCGGCGCCTCGGACAGCTAGTACGCCCCGCGTACGAAGCTTGAGTCGACTCGGCTGAGTTGACTCGACTGTGTTGACTCGACTGTGTTGACTCGGTTAACTCGTTAATTTTGACCAGTTTTGACCAAGGGTATTTTGGGGAAATGTTATTAATTTAGAATGGAAGTGTTTTGACATTTAGGATTTGGGTTGAGCCGGTATTTGGGAGCAGAGTATCAATCAGCTATTCGTCAGACTGTGAGGTGAGTTTGCCTCACTGTACTTACGGGTCGAAGGCACCGAGGTCGGATCATTGGATTGATATCTTGGTTTAACATATGTTGCTATGCTGTAGTGATCTGTTAGATCTGTATCCTGGTATATAGGATGTTGTTATACTGTAATGTTCGGTTAGATCTGTATGGCCACCTGTATATGCTAGTTATTGATTGTTATGGTATATGTTGGTATGTGATGGTGTATCGGGTTGAGGCGGTCCTGCTTTGTGCTGAAGGCCAAGATATCCAGGGCGGTTCGGATAGACTGAAGGCCTGCGAGGCGGACCAGGCTGAAGGCTCGGAGAGCGGTCCAGATAGGTTGAAGGCCCAGTGAGGCGGTACAGTCATGTTGAAGGCTCTGTATGCATGATGTTGTTTGTTATGTTTATGTGGTGGTACTTTGGGGGAACTCACTAAGCGTTGACTTATAGTTTTAGTTTTGTTTCAGGTACTTCATAGGACCGTGGCAAGGCGAAGGCGTGAGCATACACATCATTGGTTTCATGTTGTTGATCTTGGGAGACTCTGTTTTTAGATAATGTTTTGGAAACAACGGTTTTGTAAACACTTCTTTTTAGTAAATGAGTTGTTTTGAAAAGTTTAAACTTGTTATGATTTTTGAGACGTTACATTCTCCATAACTCTCCAAAGCCTATCTGAACCATCATGTCATCCAAAAATTTCCAATTGAGATTATCAAAGGCTCTCTCAAAATCGAGCTTGAATATTATCATTTTCTTCTTCCTTTTTTTAGCCCACCTCACCACTTCATTTACCATCATAGGTCCTTCCATAATGTTTCTGCCCTTTACAAAGGCAGTTTGTTCTTTGCTTATAATCACGTGCAAAACCTTTTTAAGTCTCTTGGCTAAGGCTTTTGAAATCACCTTACTCACACATCCTATAAGGTTTATGGGCATGTAGTACGAAAGGTTTGAGAATCATATTTTCGACTATTCAAACGACACTCTCTTTATTTTAACCTACATCATGTTTCATATTTTTACCAAAAATGGACCCAAATGTTTCCATTTTTTGTGCCGCACCACCATGCACCATGGACAAGGAACTCACATTGGTATGTGCTTGGGTCGCAGTTTCAAATGATAATCAAATTGGTACCCCGCAAAGGTTTTCTACTTTTTGGAATCGCATTACGGATATGCTTCACAATGAAATGGATCGTGAACCCTATTGAACACACCACCAACTCAACTCAAAGTGGAAGGATTTATACTGAAAGGTGTCGAAGTTCAACGTCATCTATAACCTCTTAAATCAACATTTGAATGAATGATGGTGAATCTAATATTTTAGAGGCGGCTAAAGAGCAATACAAATTAGAAAATAACGGAAGGGACTTTTTCCATGAAGCAACTTGAATGTTCTTTAAACTTATGTTTTTAGTGATGTTTTTTAAGTAATTCTTAGCAATGTTTGTAGTTTATTAATATGTAATATTTATATATTTATTACTATGTAGTGTTGTTTTTATTAATGAATCATGTTATATTTATTTTTATGTTTATTTTGTAAGTAAAATGTTTAAATTAAAAAATTATTATTTGTATCAAAAAATTAAAGTGGCTTTGACATGGTACATAATGGAATAGTGGAGAGTAGAGAGTATATTACATAACCAAAGTGAATGAGTAGAGATGATTTTGGAACAGAAAATGCAAGTGGATATCGAAATGCTGTGGAGATGTTTTACTATGATTTTGATTTTTTTTTTTCATTGATGGCTAGTGTTTTTGGTTTATTAATAATCTTGGAGGAAAACATTTTGTTCCTCATCTTTCATCTAGTTGAAGAGGATAAGCATGTTGCATGAATCTGGAAGGGGCACAAGACAATGTATTTGTCAAATCATTCAAAATTTATTTTTTGATATCTAAATCTAAAAATATCTGGAAAAAAAATTACTTCTTCCTTTAAAATCATCATTCTGTTTTTGATGAATATGAGTTTCATCTTGTTTGGATTTTGGGTTTCATCTGATTGGAGTTGTAAATCTTGGTCAGAAATTCAAAACTTTGATATAGATAACACTTTCCAACACCACACGAAAGCCAATTTCCGACATATATGATCATTAATCAAAGAGCTCTATTGATTTATGTGTACGATCAAACATTATACTTTCCAACAAAATATGATGTACTGAAAGATGTAAAAAAACTATACCACGTTAATTTAACCATATGTACAAAAACTAGAAACTGTCATGTGGCTTTACATAACTCAAAATCAGGAATCTACCTATAAAAAGTTAATAAAAAACCAAGAAAACTATTATACTGCTGCACATATCTAATATTGCTTAAAAAGAATATAAGAGCTGCACCGGCAGCGGTTACCATCTTCCACAATTGTGGGTACTGCCTTCTGTCTCCAACTGTCAGTGTCGCAGCCCGTGGTTTTTCAGTCTCATTTGCCACAATCTTTTCATCGTTCACTTTGTTGTCACCAACTGTCCTCTTTCTTTCCTTTCTTCTTAACCGTTTTTCCCTCACCTACACAAACTCAGATCGGTTACATTTTGCCAATAAAATAATTTTACATGTTTTTTCAGTCCGGGGACATTGTGATTTATCACCCCATGTTAACTGTGGGGTGTTTTAACTTTTTATATGTTTGTGTGGTCAATGTGTACATGTATGAACCAAAACCTTTTCTATAACGCAAAAGAAAAATAAAATGAAAAAAAAAGACATTTAAACGTTACCTTCTGTCTCTGCTCGGCTTCCCTTTGAGCTCGTAACTCAGCCCGTTTTTGGGCATTTTCAGCATTTCGTGTCTTCCTCTCGATTGCCTCGTTCATTTTTCTCTTTTCCTCCAACCGCACTTGCTCTTTCAAATTGCATTCGATCTCTTTTTTACTTAGTTCATCTTCCTTCTTATCAACCTCCACCATAGTTTTTTCCATTTCTTCGTCCTCCGTTATCTCACTCAAACAAATGAACTTTGAATCTCTTACTACAAATTTAACTGGTTTTGTGGTTTTCATTATACGATTAGTCTTTCTAGCCACTTTCCAGATAGTTTGGTTCTCAGGGGTTGAAGTCGTCTTTTTCCTTTGTTCTACTTTTGAAACCAATGAAACGGATTCGGTTTCACTTGAGATAGAAACTGAATTCGTAGCAATTCTTTCGCAGATATCACTCACACACGAAACGGTCTTTTTTCCTTGTTCAACTTTTGAAATTACTGAAGTGGGTTCCAATTTACTTGAGATAGGAACTTCTTTCACAGCAATTCTTTCATTCATATGACTCTCAAGCGAAGTTTCAACAAGTGTACTTGGTGTGGTCCTACTAATGTAGTCTTTCCTAAATTCTTCATTTGAGTTCGATTCTTCCATTATTTTTTCCACCTAAAGTAATTATAGAACATGTTAGACACAAACCACATACTAAATATGAAATTAGAATATCGAGAAGATAAGATAACGAACCTGATTAACACACGGGTGATGAAGTGCAACTTTATCTCCACCAGATGCACAATTCCTTGCTGCAGTCGCATCTTCTTTGTACATATAGAAAAGTTTTTTCTGCAGATTCAATCATCAGAAAATTATAATTATTATATTATGTTTCATTTTGTGTAAGATGCAAAAATTTACAACAAACCTTGTCATATAAACGTTTCTTCAAACTATATAAATGTGTATAAGCTTGTTGGCAGACTTCTTCTGCAACGTGGAATCGAGCTCGTAGTTCTTTTCCCTTTTCGTATTCTTCATCATATATTTTTCCTATTACTAAGGCAGCCACTTCAGCTTTTAAAACACTATCTTTTAAAGAGTCAACTTCCTCCGCTATATTCTGCATTGAATAAAAAATGGACCAACTTTTAGGAAATCTAACAGCCCTTTTAGCCTCCCTGTTAGCCGTTAGGGAAGCATTATTGTCAATCAAATAAAATTCAAGCTATACAATAATGAGATCCTGGCAATAAGTTGTCGAACTATAACAAAATTTGATGATCACTGTAGCTCTAGAAGAAAGAAATAAAAATGTAGATTATGTAGTATATAAATAAAATAGTGATTGATACACGTACATTCAGGAGCTCCTTTATTTTCTTTTTCTGGTTTTGAATCTCTATCATGTGCTCCACTTTATGCATATGCTTCAAGAACAAAAACAAACCATGAGTTAGAATATAAAGTAATGCATGATAGAAAATTGGCTACTATATTGTATTTTGGGTAGAAAAAGGAATGGAATCAATAATCATAACATCATACCGAGTTATCTATATCTTCAGCCTTCCTGACTTGTTTCATCAAATGTAGAATAGATTCTAAATCTGACCGCTTTGATTTACGTAACTTCTTTGCAGCTGTTACCTCCAAGTATGCATTTTTGAGTGCCTCGTTATCGGCTTTCAATATTGCCTATTCAAGGAGAAATCAAAGTACTTATACGAGTATATAATATTAAACTTTATAATAAAACATGGTATTAAAGACTTACAAAACTCTTACCCTATTCTCTTGAATTTCAGCCCAGATTGCATATCTGCACCTTATCTTCTCATCGAGTTGCAACTGAGCATTTTTAATCTGCTCCTTGAGCTCTTCATCATCAAATCTTGGAACCCTGTTATATGGTTGAACCACATCATTCATGCAGTGAGTCGCCTTGTCAGCACTTTTGTTTTGTAAATCATCAAGAATTGTGTCGGGAGTGTTAATGTTGACTCCACGTATGGGTTCAGCCTCCCTGTTCAAGACTTCCAACACAAGATTTAGGTTATTAGGATCTTTCTCATGAACACCGAATGAACCAAACTGAAACTTTATTTCAGGGCACTCAAATGTATCTGGGAAGATTAATATGGGTTTCTTTACTTCAAATTCATTTTGTTTATCATCAAGAACATCAACACGCTGATGCTCTGTAACTTGAGGAACCCCATGTTTTTCTAATAATATATCCCCATTCTTGTTTTCTGACTTCCCATATTCGGTAGCAGGCTGTTGGGTATTTGTTTGAGTTTTATCAACACTCACTTCTACCAACTGTGAAATTGTAGTCTCATCTCTAATTTGATCATCGATAGCTTCTGTCTCAAATTGTTCAGTCTCGTTGGTCATTTGTGTTGCATAATCTGGGCTCAAAGTATCTTGAACAGTCTTGATTACATTAGTAGTAGACAACAAAAACCGAGAGGCTGTGTCTTGGGATTTTGAGTCCTCCAATGGTTGAGAAGTCTCAGTTGGAATCAGACTACAGTCTGTGTTGGTTATTTTCCCAGAATCAAGATCAATTGTTTCCCCTACTACATTTTCTGACCCATTTACCTTCTCCACTTCAAGATGATTCCCATTTGTTTCACTTTTAATATTCACTTCTCCGTTGACACCTTTCACCTGACAATCCTTTGCAGTTGCAGACTCAAGATCAATGGAATCAGTCTCCAATCCAGAGACTTCGTTTCGAAAACCCTTGTCAACGATCACCTCAACATGTCCAACGAGAATATCAGAATCACCAGAAAGAAATTTACCATTCTCAGTTCCAACCTCATATACACCGGCCATTATGAAACAGTCACAGTTTGTTTCCAGAAAAAGAATAAGCAGCAATAAAATAAAGATCGTCGAATACCTACAATCAAATATAAGAGGGGTTAATTACGACTTACGATTCAAATAATTCGTATACGATGAGGGATGAGGGGTGATCACCAGCAATGAGCGTAAAAATAGGAACGAAGAGTTGGATGAAGAACACGCGGGAGAGGAGTCTCTATCCTTTCTTATAATTTTCTCTGTATTTTGTTTTTGGAAAGCAACAATGTATATCCTTAGTATATTTATTTAACTTCTTTGTAATTTAAAGTTTTGAATTTATATTATCCGTATTTATAATTTATATTCTTCAACGACCTTTTTGAATTCATCCACATAATTCTGAAGTGAACTGACTATTATGCCCCTGAGTTAAAAATAAAGAGATGAGAGAGAAACCCAATGATTTGTTTCCAAACACGCCACACGCCTCCTTCTTCTTCTCCTTCGGCGCAACAATCATCCTTCAGCACTACAATCTTCAGCATAACATAAGGTAAATATAAATATTATAAGTTATTTAATTTTGTAATCAATCCACCATCCATTTTACTAAATAAGAGAAAATAAAGATTGCTCTTTCTAATTAAGTTGTTGCAATCTTTCGGCGCTACATCAAAGTGGATGTTGGCAAGAATGGATGACTGCCTGCGGAAACCGATGTACTTGCACCTGATCAAAAGCCAAGAGAAAAGTCTACAGCAAAGACTTCATGAGGATCCTAAGCAGCAGGGGCAAAAGGGTCTGTAAACTAAATACTTCATGCCATGATGGAAACCAAGAAATAATCTTGATACTCCATAGCTCCACCAACCACAACCAGTTTGAAACTACAACTTGTAATGGGGAATCACAGCTGGGCAAAAAACAACCAGCCAAAACCAATATGCAAATTTCAGCAAGTGGATTCTCATTCTCTGCCTTTCGGGGTAATAACGAGACCATCTGATCAACTGTTCCAAAAACCAAATATAAATTCCTTCCATAATAACTGCCATGTAACTGAGTCGACCATACTTGACATAAACAAACCCAACAATATGCTGTAGGTTATGGCTTTTTACACACACAAAAAGAATTGAAACCACACAAAGACCTAACCCCAGCCCAGTGGGACACAAAATAATTACAAAAATGAAAAGAAAAGGGATCTGTGACTGTATTGCTCAAAATTCCCATATGAAGCCAACCGAAAAGATTTTGATGACGAAGAAACATAATTATGATGATTTATGGACCGAAGCTTAGCTGTTTAAAACTCCAGAAAATACGAATGAACAAAGTAAAAAAAAAAAAGATATAAATTGTCTATACTGTGAATTTTAACCAGCTCCAAAAGAAAGAAACCTGGGTGGATAATAATAATAATAAATAAATAAATAAAGCGTGAACAAATTTCCGGAAAGTATTCAAATGCGTTTTTTTATTTAAATGGGGGCATAATTGTCACTTATCCATAAAATTATGTGGACAAATATAAAAAAGTTATGGAAGAATCATCACCTTTTTATAATATATCTATTTTTTATTATTTTGTTTTAATTTATGATCATACTCCATTTTTATTTTTATGTTTATCTCAAATATTAGAGATATTATACAAGAGATCTTTCGGATGCCATCCTATATTTTTCTCTCTTTCTTTTTTAATGGAGATCAATATGCAAAAATATATTGGGATAATGACTTGATAGGGTACATTTAGTCCTTATTATTATTTTTTTTGTAAAATAAACTCTTATACTTTATTTTTTGTAACAATGCAATCCTTGTGACCAGCTATACCCGGTATACCGGTCATATACGAATTTTCTTTTAGGGAAAATGACTTGATAGGGTAAGATACTTTTTGAATTGTACACATTTAGTCCTTATTCTTTTTTTTGTAAAATAAACCCTTATACTTTATTAATATGTACACATTAGGTCCTTTTCACCGGATTCTACAGGTTTTGCTGATGTGGAAGCACAAGTGACACTAAATAGCAATTAATTAGCTTAGTCATCGGAGGTGAGTGATCCTCCAGCAACAAGAAAAGGGTGGCGACCCTTCTCTTTCTCGTCTCTCTTCCTTCCGGTCGAACAGCAACAACCAAACACCCTTTACCTGTTGTGTTTCTCCGATCTGTCTCTCTTTGCCTCCATCTTTGAGATATGTTGCCAGAAAAAGAAGAAAGAATCGATGAGGGGGCTACCAGAGCAGCTCCTCGCCGCCAACTACCGTCTCTACTTCCTCCTGCCTCCCCCTTCAACCTTGTTGTTTTTGCCATCATTCCTCCTTACTACCAGTGATGTGTAGGAACACACAAAGGAGTCGTCGGAGATCGGGTTTCTCCCTCTTTTCAATGATGAATAAAAGTTGGAAAAATATCGTTGTGGATATGTGGATGCCACCTGTGTATTTCATTTCAACAAAATAAAAGAAAGGGAAAATGACTTGATAGGGTAAGATACTTTTTGAAATGTACACATTTAGTCCTTATTCTTTTTTTTTTGTAAAATAAACCCTTCCACGTCAGCAAAACCTGTAGAATCCGGTGAAAATGACCTAATGTGTACATATTAATAAAGTATAAGGGTTTATTTTACAAAAAAAAAAGAATAAGGACTAAATGTGTACATTTCAAAAAGTATCTTACCCTATCAAGTCATTATCCCAAATATATTTGTCAACCGTTACCATTATCCAATTTTCATACAACGTTTATTAATCTTAGTTAACAAATAAATAAATATCTACTCTAATAAATGAATTTTTTTGCCATATGTTACATTCTCATTCAATTTACCAAATGTCATTTTGTAGTTATTTTGGATTAATTTCTTTTCCACATGTCATTTTATGGGTTTTTCTAATTTAATAAATTTCACATAATACTTTAATGTAATAATTACAGTAAATGTACTAATAAATGAATATCAATTTCATTAATGGACTTACATTCTTATTTTAAAATTTCCAAATTAAAGTTCATTAGTTTATTTTGTTTATTTATTTAAATTTAAAAGAAAAAAAATCAATTTTAATATTTCATTATTTTTCTTATTTTCTTATAAATCCAAAGTTCTTAAATATTTAGACATTTATATTTTTTTTTTAATTAACCTAATACATGGGTCTTACACCTAGTTGTATAATATAATAAAAATAGTAACATACATTGTCCTTAAAGCACGGTCTCTCCCTTTATTAGACCGGAAGGTATATGTGTCATTTTTAACGTCATCTCATTTCACCCTCACTCTCCTAATTCTTCAAAATCTAAGAAATAGTCAACTTTCATTTCATCTTATTTTTTTATTTTATTTTCAAATATATTTTATGTAACATCCCAAAAATTCATGACAAAAATTCCATTTTTGATATAACGATTCATAAACAATTTATAGAAAACATCATCAAGTTATTTCATTTCATAAAAACCATAGATCATATGTCTCAAAAGCATGTCATAATATAGTAACAATGTCAGAATACAAATCCCAAAAATCTCATATGCGGAAAATCGTGTGTGTGATGCGCTGCTACCGTGCCGGCTCCTTTCCCTTCGAAGAGAAAGTACCTGAAACCAAAACTGAAAACTGTAAGCACAAAGCTTAGTGAGTTCCCCCATCATACCACATACCATACATACAATAAACATATAGTGGGCTCCGCCCGTCATCGAGCCCCGCCCGACATCAAGCTGAGCTTGGTAAAATGGGTCCCGCCCGATCCCGTTTGTGAAGAAAAAGGACAGGTCACATCGGATGTGTATAGACTACCGGGAGCTGAACAAGGTAACAAAATTTTATACTCTGATTATAATGTACATGTTTTATTTAAGCAGTTAATTGATGATCCTTTAATTATAAACAAAACGAAATTTTATGTCAGTATTTTTGGGTTGTACAATTAAATCTCACCTCGTGAGATCAATTTGACAGAAAAAATTTTTGTTTTTTTTCAAGTTCAAGCAATGTACATTCAATTGTTAAACAACCATACACTCTGATACCACTGATGGGTTTTACATGTATTAACGCGGATAAATTCATAACACTTAAGGGTACATGCAACCTATTAGATTTGTGTCATAACACTATTGAAGTAACATTCTATTGACCAACAAGAAAACTATGAACCCTAGGTATTTTCGAAATTGACAAACAAAATAGAAATTACATACCTTTTTTATTGTTGTAGTAAACAATCAAAAATCCTTTCTTCTTTGATTTGGAAGCTAGCACCACAAGTGTCGTGCCTCTAATGGTTCACACCCAAACCCTAGCAACCAAGGAAACATGAAGAGAGAAATGAGAGATATTAGAATTTCGGCTATCCTTAGGTCTAGAAGACATGACCGAAATTGCTAGGTATAGGGATCCTTATATAATGCAACTTGGAAACCCTATATAACCCTAATTATCCTCCAAAGATAATTCTACATTTCTAATTATCTTCCAAGGATAACTCTAGGAACTTTAGACCATCCTAAAACCGTCCAAGGCTATAGGAAGGTTCTGAAATGCTTATTGTTCAACTATTGAACAATTACACTTTAACCCTTGTACTTTTAATTAGTCTAATTAATCCCAAAATTAATTCCAATTAGTTTCTTATTAATTCTTAATTAAATAACAATATTTCTAATTAATATATTATTCTCACAATATATTAACAAATCATTTATTTTGATTTTTAATTAATTTATCAATCATATAACAAATTAATAAATCAATCTCTCTCTCTCTAAAAGTTAATCTATTCAATTACTAGGTTTGAGGGCAACCCAAAAAGACTGTGCTACCATCAATTCAAGTATATGCCAATTATAGTAATGAACTTATACACCTAATCCATAACTTAATCCATGAAGCCTTGAACTCTAACTTTTCAGAAGGTCTTATAACTCCTTAATACACTTGAAAGTTAACGCTTTTAAGACATATATGTCCAATACATGTCTAGATCTCATTTGGGTCAAACTTGAAGAAAAAGATATCCAACTTTCATGCAAGGTTCCAAAACCCAACCATTCACTAGATTTGAAATCCATAACACTCTTAAGGCCCTTATAACCCATAAAGTTGCCAACTTTATGGTTTCCATCCATTCAAACTTGTCCAACCAAGGAGGAAAGTGGGACAAAACTTAGATATATCCTCAAATAACAATAAAAGAGGAAGCTTTGACACTTACAAGTGTCCATAAATAATGTAAGGTGATGATGATGATGATTCATTGCAATCCTCTTCAAAGATCACATTCTTTTTTTTTCTTTTCTTTTCTTCTCCAAACCAAGAATTTCTCCAAAATGGCCAAGAATCAAGCAAAGAATGAAGGTTAGGGTTTTCTGAGGTGAAAGAGGGTTTGGAGGCTGATAATGAACCCTAAAATGGGTTTAGAGGTGCTTAAATATGAAGGAAACCCTAAAAGATCATGGACTTGAGCTGCATAAGCTCTCACGTCGTGAGCCTCTATGTCTCATGTCGTGAGACCAGTCCCAAACAAAAGTTTTCATATTAACTCATCTCACGTCGTGAGCCTCTATGTCTCACGTCGTGAGACTCATTTTCTTCCAAAATCCAACCTTTTGAGTCCTTGAAACCCTAATTCGATTCATCCTGGAAAACGGGTGTTACATTAAATGAGTTTATAAACCAAAAATTAATATTATACAGTACTATTGTTTCTCTTAGAATGTCGAAACACTTTTAATATGTAAATAATGTTTAACATAGGTTCTTACAAAATTAAAAAATCTTATTTACTTTATTTATAAAAAAATCATCCTTTACTAATACGTGTATCTTTTTTTACTAACTGAGAAGCTTAACCGGTGCACTTAGTATTAAAATTTAGATGATTTTTAACTTTTGATAATTATAGTTTAGAAAAATTAAATCTTTCAATTTTAGTTAATGTTTATATGCTATTTTCTGTGATTTTACATATTTCAAAACTTCCAGTTATTTGTGTTGAACATTCTTATATAAATAAAATTTATAGCTCCCAACTATCGGTTATCCCCTTCTAATTTTCATCTACCAGCTACCAACTTTCAATTATTGTTGCCAAACATGCCCATAAATTTATATCAAGCTTTTCTTTATCTTTTGAGAATGACTTATAAAATAAAAAGTTTTTGAAAGAGGGCATAAATTTTTGAGATGACCTATTTAAAAGGTAAAAAACATGTATCGAAGATGCTTTAATAAGATAACTCTTTTTCCAAACATTATCGATATAGATTGGGTTTTAGGGATTTTCATATATTAAATTGATTATTTATAAGGCTGAACGGAGTCGTGCAACGCCTACCAACTCCACATCATAAAAAATGGGGGGAAGAAGTTCGAAAGAAGAAGCGAGGGAGAATAGAAGGGTGGTATGCTGAGTGGGAAAGAAGGAAGGAGGAAGAAGGGAGAAAGAAGAAAGAGACTCGACGCATTTCTACCGAGTTTGGGCTCCGAGCTCGACATGCCGAGTTCCTGGCCCAGTATTTACCGAGTCCACATCAGATCTGCCGAGGGTCGCCGAGTCTTACTCTGCCCAACTTAAAGCTATAGAAATAGGGTTGTAAACGAACTGAACGTTCGACAAACTGTTCGTGAACTGTTCAACGGGAAGTTCGTTTATTTAATAAATGAACAAACATGAATAAAAATTTATGTTCGTTTAGTTAAACGAACAAACATGGACAATGACATCTTTCCTTCAATTATGTTCGTGAATGTTCCTTTACGTTCGTTCATATAAGTTCATTTTATGTTCATATAAATTCTTAATTATGTTTGATTATATTACTATATTATATGGTCATTGATGTTTATATATGTTCAATTATGTTTGTTTATCTTTGTTCATTTACGTTTGTTCGTTTATATTCCGTTAGCATGTTCACGAACATATACGAACGAACATGAACAATGTAATTTGTTAAACGAACGAACAAGAAAAAACTCGTTCCTTTATCCGTTTGTCTTCGTTCATTTGTTCAGCTAACTTAAACGAATGAACATGAACTAGTCCCGCTTCGCTTCGTGTTCTTTCATTTTGTTTATATAGAAACACTTTCATAGACCCGACCCGACCCGGAGCACATGAGGAACACTGGAAGTCTCAAACGGTCAAACATTCAAACTATCTCGTCCGCATCCTTCTCTGAAACTGCATTCTGCAGCTCCTCCACTCGTCCCGGCCGGCCGCCACCTGCTGCAGTCGTATTTTCGTCTCTACATCCCATCACATAGAAGACTCTTTTTCTGTCTGGCTTCCTCGCATCCTCACTATCGCACACTTGTATCGCACAGTGCGTTGCCCTAAGCGGATCCTGAATGGCAAGTGTCGAACTTTCGCTTCCAAAATTTCTTACTACTATTGACTAAATTTTCATTTATTATCACCAATTTACATAATCACCATAGTCTAAAGAGGAAGAGAAAGAGAATTGGGTTCTTCAAACTTTGAAACCCTAATAAAATTGCTGTAATTTCAGCTCACTTATTACTGTTAACTTAAGCGTTTTCTTATTGCTCGAAGGGTTTGATATCGTAAATTGTATAATTTGCATGGGTTCTTAATTGTCTTTGAAATTCGGAGCATTTTGTGCTCTTTAAATGACGGTTTACTAAGTGCATTATGCTCGTCATTTGTTTTTTAACTCTTATGATAAAAACTTGTGTCAATAATCATTGAGTTGTTGGCATCAAATTAGCAATTGTGTATAGGTATTCCACCCGTCTGTCATTACTCATTATGTATGAAGCTGTATGCTTATGTTTATCAAGCGTGTTCTATTTCTTGTGGGATAATGATTATGTATCTCATATCTTATTTCATCTCAATTTTAATTTTAGGCTGAAGAAATGGACAGTCAAGAAGACTCTGTTTTCACACAGTTAACGGAAGCTGTTGCTGCCAACCCGGATGACCCTTCCCTCCATTTTAATCTTGTAACAAAATCTTTAACCTCTTCACTGAATATAACTTAAAATTCTAGGTTTCATTTTAATATGTTTTGTAATGAATTCAGGGTTTGTTCTTGTGGGAGGGGATTGGGTCAGAATCTAAGGAAAAGGCAGCAGAGCATTTTGTGATTGCAGCAAAGCTAAACCCACAAGATGCAAATGCTTTTAGGTATTTGGGTCATTATTATAGCAAAGTTTCAGTTGATACTCAGAGAGCTCTCAAGTGTTATCAGAGGGCTCTCACTCTTGATCCTCAAGATTCTGAATCTGGGGTTAGTCTTATTCTTAACTTCTCACCTATCTTTATACATTCGTTTGATTTCCTTTTTTGTTTATTTATGTTTTCCTGTTGCAAGATTTTTCCAACCCATTCAAGTTTATTGATTTGGACCTAATTCTTCATAAAGATTCCACTAAGATCTATTTCAAAACTCAAAAGTGCAAAATTATATACACATATAGATGGTAAAGAATTCTATATTGTGTCCCATTGTTTGCAGGAATCAATGTGTGATTTGTTGGACAAAGAAGGAAAAGAGAGCTTGGAGGTTGCTGTCTGCCGTGAAGCTGCAGGGAAGTCGCCAAGGGCATTTTGGGCATTTCGTAGGCTTGGTTTTCTACAGGTGTTTCATCATCTTCTTTGCTTATCTTTTTTTCCATTTCTGGCTTAAAATTTGGGCCCCAACTCCCACATGTTTTCCATTGACATTTAGGTATTTTTTGCAGGTCCATCAGAAGAAATGGTCTGAGGCAGTTCATAATCTTCAGCAGGCCATTAGAGGGTATCCTACATCTGCAGATTTATGGGAAGTATGTACTTATTATACCCTTCTCTTGTTGGTATTACTCAAGATTGCTCCCTCATTTTTGTCTTTACTTTAGGCTTTAGGTCTTGCATATCAGCGATTGAGCATGTTCACAGCAGCTATTAAGGTACTTTTCCCCTACGAATGTTCATTTCTCCCTCATTTGTGGTTTGACCACTTACATACATTTGACTTCTTTTTTCATTGCATAGTCATATGGTCGAGCTATTGAGTTGGAGGAGTCACGAGTATTTGCAATGGTTGAGAGTGGATATGTCTTCTTGATGCTTGGTTCACATCGAAAGGTAATATTTTGCCACATGTAGTTGCAACTAACTAACATTCCTTGTGTGATTCTGCTATTAGTTCAGTTAATTGTAGTTTGCTTCTCACTTACTCCCTTATACCTATAATCTTACTTAATTGATCATGGTCATAACTTATAACAATACATCTAATGTATATTTCACTAACTAGCTCTATGGGTGAAGGGAGTTGAGCAGTTTCAGCAAGCTTTACAGATATCACCTGAAAATGTAGCTGCACACTATGGACTTGGGTGTGGGCTTCTTGAGTTATCAAAGGAATGTATAAGTTCAGGTGCATTTAGATGGGGAGCTTCAATATTAGAGGTAAAATAATTCCAATACTTGTGTCAAGTTTAATACAAAACATCTAAAAAAACTCTTTATAAATTTTTAGGAGGCATCAAAAGTTGTTAAAACTGGTACTTTCTTGGCAAAAAATGTTTCATGCATGTGGAAGTTGCATGGTGATATTCAGGTACGCCCATATTTTTTTTTATCTCGTTATGAAAGTTCTGTTATGTATGGTGAACTTGGTATATGACATTTTTGCCCTTGCTAGCTTACATATGCGAATTGCATCCCATGGATTGATGAAGACCATGTCTTAGAAACAGAGAAAGCTTTGACTGATTCCATTCTTTCATGGAAAAACGCATGTTCTTCAGCTGCACTGAGTGCCAGGCGTTCATATCAACATGCTCTACATTTGGCTCCATGGCAAGCTAACATCTACACAGATATTGCCATCACTATAGATGTCATAAACTATTTTAAGGAGGAAAACAAACATGATGCTATCCAAAAGTAGGTACTTTCACTTGTGATCTTGTAACCCAATTAAATCTTGTTTAGGTACAAATTTTCTTTTCCTTTTCATGTGCAGGCAATTACCTGAGAAAATGATTTTAGGTGGTTTATTACTCGAGAGCTCCAATAATGAATTCTGGGTTGCACTAGGATACTTATCACATCATGTTGAGTTAAAGCAACATGCTTTTATCAGATCATTGCAGTTAGATGTATCATTAGCTGTTGCATGGGCATATCTTGGGAAGGTAGACCTTACATTGAGTAAATCTCCTAATTTTTTTTTAATCGTCAATGAAGCTAGGGCTAAATGTTGACATTGTACAGCTTTATAGAAAACAAGGTGACAAGAAATTGGCACAAAATGCATTTGATCGTGCAAGGAGTATTGATCCTTCACTTGCATTACCATGGGCTGGCATGTCAGCAGATATGTCCATTAGGCAAGTTCATCTCTTTTTTCAAAACCAATAATAGCAATGTACTTTTCACCTGTATTTAAATAGTTTCTTTTCTCAGGGCACTTAAGGCAGATGAAGCTTATGATTGCTGTTTAAGAGCTGTTCAAATACTACCTGTACTCTCTCTCTCTCTCTCTCTCTCTCTAGTTTTGTCAAGAAGTGTTCTGAAAACACCATTTTTGTGCAGCTTCCAGAATTTCAGATGGGTCTTGCAAAGCTTGCTTTACATTCTGGTGAACTTTCATCTTCAGAGGTACTTGTTATATGCAAGAAAAGGGTCATAGTCTTACAACGGGTCCCACATTCATAATTACACTTACATACCCTCATTTGTCACAGGTATTTGGACCCATAAGCCAGGCTTTGCATCATGCACCCCAGTATCCAGAATCTCACAATCTTCTAGGGCTTGTTTGTGAGGCAAGATGTGATTATCCATCTGCTATTACATCTTATAAGTTAGCACGTTATGCAGTCAACACTTCTTCTTGTGACGCCTCAAAACTCCTTGATATATCAATTAATTTGGCAAGGTCACTCTGTAAGGTAATTATTTAATTTCCTTTCTTATATATTATATATTTTCACAATACATTTAAAATTTTATGCCTTTATTTTACATTGATGCAGGATGGTAAAGCTTATGAGGCAGTGCAAGAATGCGAAGAACTAAAGAAGAAAGGTTTGAATCTTCATGCATCTTTTTTATTTGCCCACTTTTTTTTATATATATGTTAAGGAAAAACAACTGTTTTTAAAAATCAGGTGTTCTGGATTGGGAAGGTTTGCATATATATGCTTTATCTTCATGGATACTTGGGAAGAATGATCAGGCTTTGTCTGTGGTGAGGATTTTAGCTGCAGGTGTTAAATCATTGGAACCACAAAAGGCATCCACCTCCATAAGCTTTATATGTAGATTACTTTACTATATTTCTGGTCAAGAGGCAGTGATGACAAGCATTTTAAAAATGCCAAAAGATTTATTTAAAAGTTCAAAAGTTAGTTTTGTGGTATCTGCTATTCATGTTCTGGATCAAAGCAATCAGCTTGAGGCAGTTGTTTCAAGTAGCCGATCTTCTCTCATAAGTCATGATGAAATTACTGGAATGCATTTTTTGATAGTATTAAGTAAATTGGTACGTTTTCCTAACCCATATTTTTTTTATTTATTTAGCATGCCAAACTTGAATATGTAATGAATTTATAATTTGTTTTTGCAGGTGAAAAATGGTTCACAGCATTGCTTGGGAATTCAGAGTGGAATCGATCACCTTAGAAAAATCCTCCATAAGTACCCCAACAGTTATTTTCTAAGGTAAATCATGATTATTATACTCTATGTTCTGAGTTATCCATCATTCCTAAGCTTCTGATAATCAGTAATCTGATTAATTTCTATCTAATCTTGTGAAAATTTCTAACAAAAGTTTGCTGCTAACAGGAATGTTCTTGGTTATCTCTTAATATCTAGCAAAGAACAAAAAGATGCACACTTGTCCACTAGATGCTTTACTGTAAGAAGCAGCCAATCAGAGTGTCTAAAAGAAGAAGGTCTAAAACGTGCACCTGAAATCCTTGGTGCAAGTACAGTTGCTTGCTACACCAACAATAAACACACCTTTCCCACCTGTAAAGACCAATCTACCCCTCAACACGGATCATTCAAACTATTACAAAAGTACCACACTTTCAATCTTTACCCTTTACGATAATTTACTTCTAATCCATGAAAAAAAAGCTTATACCACTCTAATTTTTACAGGTGGTGGCATCAAGAACCATGGAATAAAAATGCAAGATACCTTTTAATCCTCAACTACATTCAAAAAGCACGTGAAGAGAGATACCCTCAACATATAAACACAGGACTCGAAAAGTTAATTAATTTAGCTCTTTCAGACGAATCCCTATCCTGCCCCTATCAAAAGTTCCAGCTGTCACTCTGTGCATCTGAAATAAGTTTACAAAGTGGGGACCACGCTAACTGCATAAAACATGCTAAAAAAGCTTCAAATCTTTCTATCCCAGATGACTATCTCTTCTTGGCACACTTGCAATTATGTCGGGCATATGCTGCAGAAAACAACCATGTCAGCTTACATGAAGAGTACACAAAATGTATAAATTTGAGAACCGATTATCATATCGGTTTAATTTGCCTCAAATATATTGAATGTCAATATGGTCTACAAGGAGATGAGAATATAAATATAATCGAATTGAGATTTGAAGAATGTTCTAAAGATATAAAATATTCATGGAATGTATGGACAGCTGTATGGAAAATGGTCCAGGGGTTGATTGCGGTTTCAAATCGTGATTTTGTTGGTGCAGAAGAGTTTTTTGCATATGCGTGTTCGTTAAACGGTTCTGAGAGCTGTTTGTTTTTGTGTCATGGTATTTATTTATTTGTCATTACTAATTATGTAAATTTTTTGATGGGATTATACATTTTTACATATGACACTGGTTTACAGGTGCCATTTGTATGGAACTTGCGAGACAACAATGCAACTCGGATTTCTTGCTGCTTGCTGTTGGGAGTTTGAAGAAAGCTAGAAACAATTGTCACACAAGTTTACCTATTTTGCAACTTTTATTAGGGCAAGCAGAAGCAAGTCTTGGATATAAAGGGCAATGGAGTCAATACCTGAAGTTTGAATGGTCATCTTGGCCTCCAGGTTTGGATTTTCATTATTTACTACTGGTTACTGAACGGTGTGCAAAAGACGTAAATGCCCTTGTCATTCTGATTGTTGAAAATAGCTGACTTTGTTTGCTTTTTGTTATGGATGTTGATAAACAAACATATGTGCAGAGATGAGGCCGGGGGAGATTTTTCTTCATATGCATTTGGTTTCAAAACAGTTGCAAGAAGGTGGCTACTCTGCATCAAGAACAATACATGGTAAAAATCCATTGAGATGGATTCTACAAGCGATACATTTGAATCCATCTTGTTCAAGATATTGGAAAGCTTTACAGAATCCGTAAATACCTTACTTTACTTATGTTGGCGTGTCAGATTTTAGACAAGTGTGTTTGGTAAGTGCATTTGTTCGAATGATTTACAACATGTAAAACCGAGTCTATGGAATCTGAGCTTAAAGTAAACACGATAGTTGTTGATTATTAATATATATATTATTTGCGTTGCATGAAAGGGAAAATGGATGACTTGGCATTGATTCTCGTTTGTTTGATTGGGTGAAAATTAAATTTGCTGGTATGATTTTGCATTGCTTAATAAAACTGATTCTGATTCCTTATTTTGATTTTTCTGCTCTGCCCTTTTTTGGGATAAAAAATCTGAAATTATTTAACTGTGTTTTATAATTGTCTGATTTGTTCTTCAAAAAGTCAAGCCCTTTCAATCCGTTTCAATTTGTAATATTGTTTCAATATAGCATGGCATGACATCTTTACAAGGTCTAAATCTTATACCTGTTAATCAAACATCAAATAAATTTTGTTGGGTAAGATTTCAACTCATTTAAGTAACATGCTAACCTAGCATTAAATAAACTGTTTTGAATAAGAGATTTCAACTCATTTTAAGTAAAATGCTAACGTAATATTAAAAAAAATGTTTGGATAAATGATTTCAACTCATTTAAGTAACCTCCTAACCCAACATTAAATAAATTGTTTTTGGTAAGAGATTTCAATTAATTTAAATGACATGGATTTTTAAACCTAGAACGACACTATATGTTTACCATACCTACACGTCTACTTGTCAAAATTTGCAAGTTAACTCAAGCTCTTAAAGCTTTTGCAATTTAAACACTCATATCATATTTAGTTTTAAAAAAAAAAATTCGTACATTTAGCTTTAGGAAATCAGTTCTACACTTTCCATTAGATATAACAATTAATTTACAATGATTGGGGTGATTCAATATTTTTTAATAAATTTGAAATTATTAGAATCGGTTGTTTGCAAAGTTTTAACTAACATTTCCATTCTTTGGAATTGGACCAATCTGATCTGCTTACAAATGACCCAAACCCGATAAAAGTCCAAAAGTTGAGCCTCGGCCCATTTCTCCTGAATTGTCCGCTATGCCTATTACTACTCCTATTTGGTCACAGTGGTAGCCATTAGCAAACTAGAAGAAATACTCATATTCAAGAGAGCGTAGCCACCGGATCGTTCTCGATTGTTCCCATTCTCTTCGTCACCCTATTAATCCTTGCAGTTGCAGGTATTTGTTATGCAAACCTGTTCACTCGTTCAAAACTGGCCGGATTAACCACCGCGGTTGCAGGTGTTTCTCTTTTATACTTTTTTTTATTGTCATTTTGTTTTCGATTTCTGTATACAGTACTTCCGTACGTAGTTCGGTGTATGATTTACGTTAATAATTTGTTCCTTCTTAATTTTGATGTATTGTTTGTGTTATGAAAATTTCTCGGTTCGTGGCCTTCTCTAATTAGGGTCTGACTCGGATTTTGTTTTTTCAAATTGTTATGTTCATTAAGTAGGGAAGGATGGATAAATCTAGTCAGGTAAGTTGAATCGTGAAATTAGGTTAAATTGCTTTCGTTTAATGTTCTTACGCCTGATACAATCAGTTTGAAATAAAGATCTAGAAAACGAAAGATACAAACGTCGTTGTTAGAGCTTAATATGATGAGTGGAGATCTCTCTTTGTGTACTAAGCATATTAGGTCAATACTCCAAAATCTGTCCTAAATTTGTCTCTAATGTGCTATCTTTCTCAGATTTTCGATGGAAACTGGAGGCAATTCCTTAGCATCTGGGCCAGATGGAGTGAAGAGAAAGGTGTACTACTTCTATGACCCAGAGGTTGGAAATTACTATTATGGACAAGGTCACCCAATGAAGCCACATAGAATTCGCATGACACATGCTCTATTAGCCCACTATGGTTTACTTCAAAACATGCATGTTGTAAAGCCTGTTCCAGCTAGAGACAAAGATCTTTGCAGGTTTCATGCTGATGACTATGTTTCTTTTCTAAGAGGCATCACCCCAGAAACACAGCAAGATCAATTAAGACAACTAAAAAGGTTCAATGTTGGTGAAGATTGCCCTGTGTTTGATGGTCTATACTCCTTCTGTCAAACTTATGCAGGAGGTTCTGTTGGAGGAGCAGTGAAGTTAAACCATGAGTATTGTGATATAGCTATAAACTGGGCAGGTGGACTTCATCATGCTAAAAAATGTGAAGCTTCTGGTTTTTGCTATGTCAATGACATCGTCTTATCAATTCTTGAACTTCTGAAAGTGCACCAACGTGTGCTGTATGTAGATATTGACATTCATCATGGTGATGGTGTAGAGGAAGCTTTTTACACTACTGATAGAGTCATGACTGTTTCTTTCCACAAATTTGGTGATTATTTCCCGGGGACAGGGGATATAAGAGATATTGGGTATTCAAAGGGAAAGTATTACTCACTGAATGTCCCTCTAGATGATGGAATTGATGATGAAAGCTATCAGTCACTGTTTAAGCCAATAATTGGTAAAGTAATGGAAGTGTTCAGACCTGGTGCTGTTGTGTTACAATGTGGTGCAGATTCTTTATCAGGAGATAGATTGGGTTGTTTTAATTTATCAATTAAAGGGCATGCTGAGTGTGTGAAGTATATGAGATCTTTTAATGTGCCTTTATTATTACTTGGTGGTGGAGGGTATACAATACGTAATGTTGCTAGATGCTGGTGCTATGAGGTATTCTTGTTTTTTTTAATAAGTATATGGTGTGATTAAATAAAGATGTATATAATGCAATTTTGATTTGGTTTTGTAGACAGGAGTTGCACTTGGGGTTGAGTTAGAAGATAAGATGCCTCAACATGAGTATTATGAGTACTTTGGTCCTGATTATACTCTTCATGTTGCTCCAAGTAATATGGAAAATAAGAACTCTCGCCAGCTGTTAGATGAAATTCGGTCAAAGCTTCTAGATAATCTCTCTAAATTACAGCATGCACCAAGTGTCCAGTTTCAAGAGCGCCCACCTGATACAGAATTCCCAGAGGTTTGTTATTTGTTACAAAAAATTCACTTTTTGAATTTGTATATCTAATTATGAGAAGCCAACAGCAGTCATTTTTTCTTGTATTCAGGCAGATGAAGATCAAGAGGATGACGATCGAAGATCAGATGATTCTGATGTTGATGAAAATAATGAGGGGTAAAATTGTCTTTCCCCAAAACATTATAAAGAAAAAAACAGTTTCTTCCTCAATTCTCCTCCCTGAATTCTGATATTCTTGTATTTGCATTTGCAGCAAGCCTTTCATTGGACTTGTGAAAAGGGAACTCCATGATATTGAGTCCAAGGACATGGTATGTGCATGATAAATTAAAGACTGTAGTGTTTCTTTTTTGGACTCATGGTTTCATTTTGTATAAATTCAGGATGATGTGAAAGAAGGTGAACGTGCTAATAGAGAGATGGATGCCTCATTTGCTGAAATATCCATAAAGGTGAGCAAACAGACACCTATCTATTTTCATAAAAGAAAAAGGATAAGTATTTATGTAGTGTTTTTAAGTGTTTGTTTGTATGTATTTTCAGGGTTCAAATTCAGTGTCAGCACCTGCAGATGTGAAACAAGAACAAGGAAACTCAAACAAGCCGGATCAGCCTTCTACTGCTGAGATGAATTTATAGTGTATGATGATATGTCGATGTCATGTTTTTACTTTTAACTTTTATGAATCTATTTTAAATTTGTGTTGAGGATTGGTGTATTATGTTGTACAAAACTGACTGGAACATGTGCACAAGGTTGGTAAGTTAAAAAGATGAGTAGATGAAATTAAATGACAAATGTTTTATTATTATTTTTGGTATTGACTATCCTGATGAGGGTATGATTTACCTTTAAAATTATATGACAAAATTACATGATTCGTTGTATGCTTGCAAAATGTATCATGTTGTCAAAAACGCTATGCGTGTGTTAGCCATTCTAAAAGAAATGTGCATGTGCAAATAAGGATAAGTCCATATCCCTCCCCTTTTCTTGCCCAATGCCACTTATCAACTAACCCTCCTTCCTCTTCACCGCCTACCTGGCATAGATTCCGACACACATGCATCTTCTTCTTGCCGCCCAAATGCATCGTTTCCGAGACCTAAACTCAATTTAGATTTTGTGTATTTTTATTCTCTACTTTTTTATTTCTTGTTTCTTATTTGAATACGTTTGGAGAATCACATATGTTAATAAAGGAAGAATCAAACCCAATTCCATAATCTACATGAGAGAAAAGAAAAGCAGAAACATTTTGTTCATCGATGGTCAAAAAGGGAAGGAGGAATAGGAAAGTCGTTCATCGCATGTTAGATAAAGCACATGTACTCAATGATTTGCAGTTCGATGAAGAACATGGACCTGAAGGAAAAAATATAAAATGTATCGGGGAACTTGCATGTTATAACCTATGTTAGCTTTAGCTCGGTTGTATTTCTTGGTTCTAGCTTCTTGCTAGAGTTCCTTTTTATTTATATCATACTAGTTGAACACATGTGCGTTATGCATGAAGAAGAAATTTTCTTTTCGCAGTCATATGAAGTAGCATCTACTTTCTCTCTTTCATATGCTAATAATGGTAATAATTTTCGATATTGTTCTTTGCAGATATCAGAAGAATGATGTAACTCAGTAAGCTTAGCATACAATCGTTTAGCAAAGTTACAGTAGATGTTTCTTTGTTTAACTAACAAAACATTATCATTCCTAACCATATCCCTATCTACTGTAATATTTCACAATTGTAGCTCTAAGTTCTCTATCTTACTCTTCTTAAACTCCATCTTATTTTGAATATCATATAGTAATGACTTCGATTGTTCAACTTCTCTACTCACGAAGATCAACATATCATTAAGATAAGAAAGAGTATCATCAAAATCTAGTAAAATTGCATGATAAGTACTAGAGGGAATATTAAGAGATTCAAGAAGATTACGTACCTTCGCAGTCATTGGAGACTTTTCAACTCCAGTCGAGAGAAAGCAAGTACCAGTGACCTTCTCTTCCTTCAAATCATCCTCTTCGAATTGAGCGAACATTGCTCCATGGGTAGGATTACTCATTTCCTCATCATCAGACCCGGATGACCAAATCTGATATGTTCCATCACTCTCATTTCCACCTTTCACCATCAATGTGAGTCCCTTTGTTCGAGCCCTCAACTCCTTAATTTTCTCAGCGTAATACGCTTCATCTTTCACCCTCTCCTTCTTCTTTTTTTTCTTTCGCAGCATGCAATCTTTGGCCAAGTGATTCGAACCATTGCAATAGTTGCAATCATAGCCCGAATCCCCTTTCAGCTTCAGTGGCTTCTTCTCACTCACAATTTTTCCTTCCTTCTTCTCCTCCTTTGACTTCACTCTTGCACCTTTGCCCGTTGAGCTATTCGCTACTGTTCTTGTACTTTGGATTATACAGCTTCTTGAAAAACTTTTTCACTTTATTATTCGAGTAATAAGTCACCGCTTCATCCTCAGAATTCGTCAAAAATCCTTCATCTTCAACATCCTCTTGTTCTCCAGATTCAATTTCGGATTCCTTGGCAGTCAATTTCGACATCAGAGCCAAAGGTCCTCCAAAGCTCAACTTCCCTTCTTCAGCAATCTCATTAATCTCACTCTCATGGGCTTTCAGAACGTTGTACAAATCAGCCAAAGAATAACAGTCGAAACTCTGTTGAGTTTTGATCATCAGGCTTATGTTCCTCCATTCCTTTCGCAACCCCATCAGAAAAGTTAGATTATACTCCAGAGTCGAACGAGTGACCCCATAACGAGTACACTTAAAGATCAACTCATTCAAGCGATCATAGTATAACTCGATGGTTTCGTTATTTTTCTTCTTAAACTCACCCAATTCCAACAGACACTGCTTCACTGAACTTTTATTTTGGTCTTCTCATCGTCCTGATATTTCTCTTTCAACGTATCCCAAATTTCCTTCGCGGTTTTGCAACTTTGAACATAGTTGTAAACAACTGGTGGAAGAGCACCACACAGTTCTCGAAGGCATTTCTTATCATTTGCTTTCTGTTTATCTGTTTGCATAGCAACATCAGTAGAAGAATCAGTAGTTTCGACCTGTTCGAGCCTTCCAGGACGATAGTTTTCGCTTGTAATACACCTCCAAAGATCTTCATCAATGTCGTTGATATAATCCTCCATTCTATCGGTCCACTGCTCATAATATTCAGGTATGAGCATTGGAATCTTTGTCGATGATCCAAGTAAATGAGAAAAGCTTGACATTGTGTTCATGTTGAAGTTCGCCATTTTCGTACGGAAAAAAGTGATTTTTGATTTCAAAAAAGAGATCTAATAGAAGAATCAATCAGAGAATGATCAGGAAACACTCAGTCTAACAAACTGATTGAAGAATCAAAACGAATCAATCAATTGACACAAGTTTTCTTAATCAATAATGCGGAAAACATTTAATCGGAACGAGCGATTCAAAAATATTGAAAAAGTACGAGAAAACTGGAATTGATTGAATGTATCCTGCTTTGATACCAAATAAAGAGTGTTTAAATCAAGTTTAGAATACGAAATCAATCACCGAATGAAATAAGAACACGATATGTAAATAATATATGATTGGCTCATTAATCGTCTGAAAAGTACACGAGTTCAAGAAAGAGAATACAATAATGAAATGTGCAAAAGCTACTCTCTACTCCTATACTTACTCTATTTATAGAGTGTTACAGACTCACAAAAAGTATGCAGGGACTAGACATTAGCCCTCAACATCACAGATGCCTTGCAAAATACATACACTTCGAAGTACATGACTTCGCACCCAAAGAGACTAAAACTAATTTTGACTTTTCACAATACATTTCGCACCTTACAGATGGTAACCCGAATGAAGATCAATCTTGGAAAACGAAGTTGCACCCTGAAGTTGGTCAAACAAATCATCAATCCTCAGAAGTGGATAACGGTTCTTCACCATTAGCTTATTCAGCTCCCGGTAGTCAATACACATCCGATAAGACCCATCCTTCTTCTTCACAAACAGGATCGGTTCTCCCCATGGAGAACTGCTCGGTCGAATGAACCCCTTGTTTAACAGCCCCTGCAGCTGTGTAGAGAACTCCTACATCTCCAAACAAGCTAATTGATACAGTGCTTTGACTATCGGATCCGCACTAGGAACCAGGTCAATCCTAAACTTCACCTGTCTCTCCAGAGGCACTCCAGGAAATTCCTCTAGAAACACATTCGGGTACTCCCGTACAATCGACACATCATCCCCAATCGCCTTACCCTTATCCCGGGTATCCATAACATAGGCGACATATCCGGAACAACCCTGATGAAAATAGTGTCTGGCCCAAGCTATTGAACATAGAATCGACCCATGCTAAGTACTCTCTCTCTCTGAACTACTAACTCTCCCCCGCTTGGGGTCCGAATACATACCATCTAATGCACGCAGTCAATCACCACCCCATTGGGGCTCAACCAATCCATCCCTACAATAACTTTGTTCCTGTGCAAAGGAATATAACCAAATCGATCGGAAACTGCTAGTTGAACATCTCTAGAACACAACCCCAATGAACCCTCGATGCCCGAACGGATCGATCATCCTCAATCTCAACCTCTAATGGACAATCTAGCTCCCCTGGAGCTCCAGCAAACCTCTTATTGAGCGCAAGAGATACAAAAGATCGGGTAGCCCCCGAATCAATAAATATCAAGGCATAGATACCTTTCACAAGGAACGATCCTACAACAAACACACACTCATAAGCAGAATAATCAACATAAATAAAGAGATAATGAGAAGATACATACCTGTCACCACATCAGGTGCTGCGCGAGCGTCCTCAGCCGTAAGCCCTGCTCTTCACCACAGGCGCATCCGCCTTGCCCTGGCGGCCATCAGTAATCCGTAGAGTCGTTGGAGCGGGTGATACCACTGGTCCTGCTGCTGCCAAACTCGGACAATGGGCCTTCTTGTGGCCCCTCTGATTGCAATGGAAGCAAATCAGATCAGATATTGGGGTGGTGGTGGTAGTAGTACCAGTGCAATCCCTGCTAATATGAGCCGTCCGGCTGCACTTGAAGCATCCAGAACCACCCACCCTGCACGCCCCATCATGCGTCTTGACGTACTTACCACAGCGACTCCGGTCCTGCTGGCCTCTCGATATCGAATCAAATACCTTGGGCCTTTTGCCCGAACCCCTTGAAACTTGAGCCTGACCTGACTTCCTCTTCTTCTCCATCTCTAGATCAATCTCCCTCTCTCTATCTCTCGCAATCATATCCTCCAGTGTCTTACAACTAGATCGGCTCACGAACTGCCGAATATCGCTCCTCAACATCTCCTGGTATCTCACCTTCTTCATCTCCTCATCTGCCACATACTGTGGAACCAACAAATCCCTCTCGCGGAACATAACGGTGATCTCAACCACCATCTCAGTAGTCTGGCGAAGGTCCTGAAACTGACTCGCCAACTGTTGCACCTCAATCTCCGGTGCAAAATCAACTCTAAACCTCGACACAAAATCATCACATGTCATCGAATCAACTTCCGCATCACCAACGGAGCACCCAACCTCCTCCCACCAATCTCGTCCTCTATCTTTCAGAATACAGGAAGCAAGTCTGACCTTTGCCCCATCGGGACAACTGTTAGTGCGGAAGGCATTAGCGACATCCACTAACCAACGTCTACTCGCTATCGGGTCCTTCTCCCCGAAGTAATCTGGAGCTCCACAGGCCCGAAACTCCCTAAATGTCAACGTGCGAGCTCCCATAAATGCCACCATCTCAGACTGAAAAGCGGTCAAGCGCTCATCTAAAGTCTCCAGAATACCCTCCTTGATTGTACCAAAGATCGCAGGAGTTTGATCGAGTATGTTGTGGGTAATCTCAGACGAAATGAACTCCCGCGTCTGATTATCCAACTGCCCGACTCCAAAACCCGAGCCCTGAACCCTCACCAACACCAGAACCACTAACCGGTCTGCCTCGAAGAGTCACCATACTAAAAATAGACCATACAAACCATCAAAACACGCATAAATATATATCAATAAGTTTCACACTCTTCAAGCTTCATGGTTTCATCGCATCTCTCCTTGACTCGAGTACGGATCCTATGCTTCCGGTAGTACGGGCCCATACTACCTTCCACATCTATCCGTACTTTCCTCAAGGATCACTTTGAATCCACTAAGTCATTCCTTATCCATACATACAATCATCCACAAGACAAGGCTCCCAACACTAATTATTTAGTCTCCGTAATATGTAACTTAGAATATTCGCTTACTAATTAGCTGAAGTTAGTGAGAACTCCTAAAAATCACAAAGCAAGCAACATTCGAGCATTGAGTAATCGGAATCAAGCATAACCTAAACATGCCATCCTATCACTGATTGATCAGTACTAGCATGAAAGTCTACAAGCTCATATAGCAGGCATACAAAGGCATCTCTCCTAGATCCTTAGCCCTAATCTAGCATGTGATTCACAGATTCACAGATCAAGCATATCATAAAACTTGTTGGGTATTTTGGGAAAACTTACTTGAGCTCGGTTGATTGCATGCACCACACCCCTTTTCTTTTATTAGAAACCCTTTTATAAAACATTTTCTTTTTGAAAATTCTACCAAACCCTCAATTTGAGTTCAAACACACCCGAGAGTGTGCCCGAATCCCTCAAACTAAGGCTCTCATACCAACTTATAACATCCCAAAAATTAAGACCAAAAATTTCGATTTTGTATATTAAATAAACCATCAACCCAATCAATATCATAAAACTATAGTGAAAATCAGAGTGTGTCAAATAATATCCAAGTACATCATAGTCATAGAAAACACGGAACAATGTGGTGCGTGCAATGCAGTCATCCCGAGCTCTTCCCCTTGGAACTAGAAGTAGCTGAAACATAAACTGAAAAATGTAAGCACAAATGTTAGTGATTTCCCTAAAATACCACATACCATACATATCAAACATATAATGGGCCCCGCCCGACATCGAACCCGCTCGGAACAGATCTGTCAGTCATCAGGCCCCGCCCGATATACATATAAACATATAAATATATAATCATATAAACACATGCAATAATCACAAAGATAAATAGCATACAGGATAGTCATCGGGCCTCGCCTGGTATACATATCAATATCATACATGCAAGAATCACGCAGAAAACTAGCATCCTAATCATAATAAATTGTGGGCTGGCATTGGTGCCTTCAACCCGCTAAACACAGTGAGGAAACTCACCTCTAGTTGCTGAATCTCTCAATAAAATATCGGTCTGCTGGTCCGCAAAATCTCTGTGCTAACATCATCAAATAATATCCAATTAATAGTTGGATCTCGAATCATAATAAAGAATCTAATATTCTTGTCCAATATCCAGGGTAAAAGACCGTTCTACTCTTTTTCTTACTTGGCCCAAAACCAAGGCCCATCCCATTTGCTCAAAAGGCCCAAATTCCTAAATGACATCCCAAGGCCCAATAATGCCCAACTTCCAAATTGGGCAAAAAAATCATTATGGACCTAATCCTAAGAAAGTCCATAGTCTATCCATGGCCCAAAGTCATAAATCTAATAGCCTAACAAGGCCCAAACCCTAAAATCCCAAAATATAGCAAAAAACCCAAGGAACTCAACCCAAAAGTCAAACAACTGAGTATGTTGGGCATACTCAGACGTATGCTTGGCGTACTCTTTCCGGGGCCAGTACGTTCAGCGTACGAGCTGAGTACGCCCCACATACTCCACAGACAGCCAACTCAACTCATTAAGCACTTATTCGGTTAAGCCAACATATCAAACTCTCAGATCTGATTCTAGAAGGTGACTTAACACGTAAATTTGGCAACTTTACACCCATGCATGACTTAATGGGACCCAACACTTAAAAATAAGCTTAATAAGAGTCTTAACACTTGCATGGACCAATAACACTCATAAAGATTACATTTTTATGGAAAAGGGACCTCAATGGAGCTAAGATCTAACATCCCAAGTTGTTGGAGTGGCCTATACTCCCAAACAAAGCTTAAAGGACCCAAAAATGCATAAACAAGGCCCTAAATTAGATCTAGCATAATCAATCATCAAGTAGGGAACTTTATACCTCAAATAGCTTGCAAAGATGATGATGAATATGGACCTACAATCTCAAGCTACCCCAAGGCAATCTCCAAGAGTTCTTCTTCCTTCAAATCACTAAAAACACCACCAAAACTCACTTCCAAGCTCCAAAAATCACAAAAGGCTCTAGGGTTTCGTTCTTAGGGTTTAGGGGAGTGGAGGATGACCAAAAGATACCACCAAGGCAACATAAGTTGCTTAAATAGGGCACAAACCCTAAAAATTAGGGTTTGCCCAATCGTTGCGTACGCCTTGCGTACTCCCAAATACGCCCATCGTACATGGGTGAACCCGCGATCAATCGAAGTGCTAGTGCGCTAAGTGTACTCATAGAGTACGCCATGCGTACTAGCTAGGGACCAAAATGTAATGAATTGAGCATTAAGGGTTAAAAAGAAACATACCAGAACTCGAATGTTACAAGCTAATACTCTTTGGAGTGATCCAAACTCATAAAGGTCCAAGCTTTGGGACAAATAGCTCATAAAACTCATCCATGGAGATCAAAAAGGAAACTCGTCAAGGTATAAACTTTATACCTGAAAAAGATGCACAATGAGGAGTAGTTTCTAAATCCAAGAGCTTGCAAGCAACACCACCTTCTACACTAGTCTTCTTCTTCAACAAAAGGCCACCAAAATCACCACAAGGATTCAAGATATTCACTCACAAGGAATACACTCGAGATTAGGTTTTGGAAGGAGTAGAGGCTGATTATGGGAGGTCCAAGGGTGATTTAATGTCTTTAAATAGGGGTGAAACCCTAAAATTTAGGGTTTTAGAGACTGGGCTAGTACGCCCGGTGTACCACATGTACGCCGAACGTACTAGCATGGACTCCTTGATCTAGACTTCTCATGAGTACGCTGCGCGTACCCCTTTCGTACGCCCAACGTACAGATGAATTGCGAAAGTTTAAACAAGGGACCAAATGAGCAAACTTTAATTAGGTTAAGGGCTAAGATATAAATACCTGATATTCGGATGTTGCATTATTTTAATAGAAAATTGATTTTCTAGAATACATAAAAAACTATTAAAACAAGAAAACACTTCTTCCTTGGATTTCATTAATAAAAACCCAAGTTGCCCTTGAGAAATCATCAACAATTGTTATAAAAAAACTCTAAATCCCCTAGAAGCAATTACTCTATAGGGACCTCAAACATCTAAGTGGATTAACTCACCAAGACAAGTAGTTTTATGATTACTTAAAGGAAATGGTTCCCTAGTTTGCTTAGCTGTAACGACCCAATTTTCAAAAGAAATTTTTCATTTTTAATTAGCCAAAATACTTTCCATAAACCATGAAATCCCAAATACAATTGTTTTGAAATTCATAACAATAACAATTTTATTTCAAATCATCAGAGTGTCCCATAAAAACGCCTGAGAGAGAGTGCGCGCCGCGCCATCAAGCCTTGCCCTTGGCCTTGGGCTCAGATGTACCTGAAACAAATCCACAAACTGTAAGCTAATACTTAGTGAGTTCCCCAAAGCATACCCCACACACAATCCACATAACACATATCATATTAGCTATAAAATCTACATATACCACATAAGCCATGCATACAAACATATAAGGATGCCATGGGCTCCCCCATATGGTATTATACCAAAGTTTCATGGGCTCCCCTACATGGTTTTTCATCCAACTGGCATGGGCTACCCACATGGTATTTAACTAACAAGCCATGGGCTCCCCCACATGGTCTTATATCCAAGTGTCATGGGATCGCCCCATGGTCTTCCCTGCAAGTATCATATAATCATTAGCATATCACGTAGCATATAGCTAACTATCATACCACATATCTACTTCAACTAGTGTACCACATATCACAAAATGGGCCGGCCTTGGTGCCTTAGACCCATTGGTATGGTGAGGAGACTCACCTCTCGCGAATGCTGAACTAACAAGATAAAATTAGATAAGTCCCACGCACTGCTCCAACTCAACTGCCTATAATCATCAAGTGGTTAACTTGTCACAATCCCGAAATACCATAAATGCTCTCAAAGTCAACCCTGGCCAACCCTGGTCAAAGTCAATGTCAACAGTCCATGTTGACCTCAACTCGTCGAGTGCATCCAACAACTCGTCGAGTTAAATGAATAATTCGTAAACTCGCCGACTTACCTATGTAACTCGTCGAGTTCCTCCCGAGTCCATTCCTCTGAATCCCGAGTCAACTCGTCGAGTCACCTAAGTGACTCGTCGAGTTCATCAAATGTACAGAAGACCAAAAGTTGATGCAGGCAAAAACTCTAATCCTTCACTGCACTCATTCAGAATCTCGAAAACGGGTAAACCCTACCCGAATCGTCGAGTTGGCTAAGGGACTCGACGAGTCCCTCCAGTCCTTTTCGTGTTCAGACGTTTTTAAGCTACTCCAAAGCTCCAGATTTTAGATTTAGCCTCCTAAGGCACGGTTTCCACGTAAAGTTGCAAACTTTACGTGCATGCAAGCTCTTAATTGCCAAAACCAAGCTAAGAGAGGGGTTTTAGCCAAAGAGAAGGACCAAGCTTGATAAATTCAGCAACTTTATAACTCCAAGGACTTAGACGAGTCTAGATCTGATGTTGCAACTCCAGATCTTACCCAACACCCAAAATGCTTCACCAATATACTAGAAATGGCCCCAAAACCCAAGAAAAAGGGATCTAATGCTAGAATGAAGAATGTAACAACTTGTTACCTTCAAATGAGTGTCCAAACGTTGTAGATGTTGGATCTACAGTCCCCTTCCCGCTCCAAGATTCTCAATCTTCAAACTCCTTCAACTAAGTGCACCAAAAACTCTCTCTTAGCCTCTCAGTCTCAAGGAAATAACAAAGAACGGCTAGGGTTTCTTCTCTGGTAATGAAGTGCTAAAGGAGGCCACAAGAGGCGGATTAAGTCCATTATATATGGTGCAAACCCTAAAAATTAGGGTTTTCCTTTACAACGCCTACTCGTTGAGTCGTGGCCTTCCGACTCGTCGAGTAGGATTTAAATCCCGCGTCCTCATAATGATCTCTACTTGACGAGTTGGAGCTCCCCAACTCGCCGCGTCCAAGCACAAAACCCTAAAAACTTAGATAAATTAAATGATACATGAACGGGTGTTACAAATCTCCCCCACTTGAACTAGACTTCGTTCTCGAAGTCTGCTGACCCAAATAAGTCCGGGTAGTGATTCCGCATCTCATCCTCCGGTTGCCACTTGAACTAGACTTTACCTTCTTGTTTCAAAGAACCTTGGTCTTCCTATCTAGAATCGCAACAGGCTTCTCAATGTAGTTTAGGATCTCGTCCACCTGAATGTCGTCCAAAGAAACGACTGCGGCCTCGTCGGTGACACACTTCCGAAGCTGTGACACATGGAAGGTGTTGTGAATCTGGCTAAGCTCATCCGGCAGATCCAAGCGATAGGCCACCTTGCCCACCCGGGCCGTAATCCTGAACGGTCCAATATATCGGGGCCCTAGATTTCTCCTCTTCCGGAATCTGATGAATCCCTTCCATGGCGACACTTTTAGTAACACAAAGTCCCCCACCTGGAACTCAAGGTCTGATCGCCGTCGGTCAGCATTACTTTTCTGACGGCTCTGTGTAACTCGCAGCCAGTCGCGCACCTGCTGAATCAGCCCGGTAGTCTTGTGCACTTCCTCAGTGCTCCCCATGACTCGGTGTCCCACCTCACCCCAACAAATCGAGGTCCTAGATCTCCGTCCATACAACATCTCAAACGGAGGTCGATCGATACTGGCATGGTAACTATTATTGTATGAAAACTCTGCCAATGGGAGGTATGTATCCCAACTACCTCCAAAATTCAACACGCATGCCCGAAGCATGTCCTCCAGTGTCTGGATCGTCCTCTCACTTTGGCCGTCTTTATGGGGGTGGTACGCCTTGCTGAAATGTAACTGAGTGCCCAGTTCCTCGTGGAACTTCTTCCAGAATCTAGATATGAATCGGACATCCCGGTCTGAGACTACTGACACTGGCACCCCATGTCTAGCCACCACCTCTCGCACATAAATATCCGCAAAATTTCTCCGCGTATATACTCTCAGAGATCGGAATAAAGTGGGCACTCTTCGTCAGCCTATCCACTATGACCCATATGGCGTCCACGCCCCTCGCTGTCCTCGGTAACTTCGTGATGAAGTCCATAGTGATCTCCTCCGACTTCCACATGGGAATGGGTAGCGACTAAACCTTACCATGAGGCCGCTGATGCTCGGCCTTGACCTTCCTGCAGGTCAAGCACCGCTCCACAAACCAAGCAATCTCCCGCTTCATGCAGGGCCACCAATAGCTCAGTCTCAGATCTATATACATTTTCGTAGCTCCCGGATGTATAGAGAACAGGGACTTGTGTGCCTCCTCCAATATCTTCTGTCTCATTCCTCCAGTCACCGGTACCCATACCCGACCACACTGTGTCAAAAGACCTCGGCTATCCCGATCAAACAAGGGATACGGACCCCGAATCCGCTTTATCTTCCAATTCTTTTTCTTCACACCCTCGATCTGGGCCTCATTGATCATATCCAACAATGGAGAGATCACCGTCATCCTCAAACAAACGTTCCCAATCGGGGAACCTGCCGCCTTGCGGCTCAAGGCATCGGCCACCACGTTGGCCTTCCCTAGATGGTATAAGATCTCACAGTCATAATCTTTCAGCACATCTAACCACCTCCTCTGTCGCATGTTGAGGTTCTGCTGATCCATCAAATACTTTAAGCTCTTATGATCGGTGTAAATAGTGTGTCGCACTCCATACAAGTAGTGCCTCCAAATCTTGAGGGAAAACACTACTGCCCCTAACTCCAGGTCGTGAGTAGGGTAGTTCGCCTCATGAGGCTTCAACTGCCTCGAGGCGTAGGCTATCACATGCCCCCTCTTCATCAGTATCGCGCCTAACCCTGAGATCGATGCATCACAGTACACTACCAAATCATCCAGTCCCTCGGGTAGTACTAGAATCGGAGCCTCACATAACCTCTGTCTCAGGGTCTAAAAAGCCAACTGTTGATCCGTGCCCCATCGAAATGTCACATTCTTCTTAGTCAAGTAGGTCAAAGGCACAACAATATTGGAGAAATCCTGGATGAATCTCCGATAATATCCCGCTAAACCCAAGAATCTACGGATCTCAGATGCTTTCTTTGGTACTTCCCACCGCATCACTGCCTCAACCTTGACTGGATCAACCGAAATGCCCTCCTAGTTGATGACATGCCCCAAAAACTGCACCTCACGCAGCCAAAAATCACACTTTGAGAACTTGGCATAAAGCCTTTCCATTCTCAGTGTCTCCAATACCTCCCTCAGATGCTGCTCATGCTGCTCCTTGGTCTTAGAATAGACCAGGATATCATCAATAAAAACGATCACCGACTGATCCATCATCGGTCTGCATACTCTGTTCATGAGATCCGTGAACGTTGCTGGGGAATTGGTGAGCCCGAATGGCATCATCACAAACTCATAGTGCCCATACCGAGTCCTGAAAGCTGTCTTCGGTATATCCTCATCTGATGGTATCCCGACCGAATATCAATCTTGGAGAATCAATACGCACCCTGCAGCTAATCGAACAAATCATCGATCATCGGTAATGGATAAACGGTTCTTCACCGTTAGTTTGTTCAGCTCTCGATAATCAATACACTTCCTGTGTGACCCGTCCTTCTCTTTCACGAACAGGATCGGTGCTCCCCACGGGGAACTGCTCGGACGGATAAACCCTCGGTCTAGCAGCTCCTGAAGCTGCGTAGATGGCTCCTGCATCTTGGGAGGTGCTTACCGGTACGGTGCATTCGCTATCGGAGCAGCACCCAACACCAAATCAATACGAAACCCCACTTGCCTCTCCGGAGGCACTCCCGGTAACTCCTCGGGAAAGACATCCCGAAACTCCTGTACAACCGGCACACTGCCCACATCCGTCGTGGTCTCAACCCTCGTATCCGAGATATATGCCAGAAATCTCATACAACCTTGTTGCAGAAATCTCCTAGCTCTTGCAGCTGAACAGAGGGTTCGCCCCTGCGAGGCTCTCTCTCCATGAATAATCAGTTCTCCCCCACTTGGGGTTCGAACCCTCACCAACTTGCACTCGCAATCAGTCATGGCTCCATTGGCCCCCAACCAGTCAATCCCGACAATCACCTTCAGCCCTCGCAATGGTATCAGGCCTAGATCAACACGAAACCTCTCACCAAGCACATTCAGTACACAGTCCTGATGCACCCTCGCAGCACTCACAGTGCGGTCGTCCGCAATCTCAACCTCAAGCGGGGAATCCAAAGTTCCTGGCTCATCCCGAAACTTCTTGCTAAGTGCAAGAGACACAAACGATTGGGTATGTAACAAACCGTTATTTCAAACCTATGTAATAATGTAGGTCAATTTGTAGTTCTTTTTAAAACAATAAAGAGAAATTTTAGCATACTGTGTATATTTACATAATTGACCCTCAAAAATAAATTATTAAACAATCTCTATTGGAATGAACCAAGTGGTAGAGATTGTAACAAGGTTTCCAAAAACATAAAGAACACTAAAATCCGAGTTATAACGAAGAAGTTATGACCAATCGAAAATCTGCGACAAAACCGGCAAAACACTGTTCAGTGTAAAAACTGAATTTTCAATAAAAGGTTTTTCAACCATAACAATCTAAATGAAAGTTGTAGATTACGTTAAACCGAGAACTTTCATAAAAAGAACATCAAAATCTCACTTCGTAAGAGGGAGTTATGATTTTTCTAAGTTTTAGTATAGCAATGTACAATTAAAAACTCGAAATAAAGATCGAGTGATTTTTAGCCGACAAAACCTAAACGAGAATTGAAGGTCTCGTCACTAGTAGTACAACGGTAAAAAGACAGACAAAAACGGACGTCAGATGAAGAAGTTATGAATTTTTAACGGATTTCCTGTCCCGGTCTGTTAAAAATAATAATATTAAAAATAAAGTCAAAATTAGCCGACGAAGTCTAAACGAAAGTCGTAGAGTACAATTTTACCTACGCGTGCATATAAAGAACGTTGAAAACGGAGCTCGTATGCGAAAGTTATGATTTTCGCAAGTTTTTGGCACAAAAATCGAGAAATATTGAAAACCGGGCAATTTCGCATGGTGTATCTTCAGACACGTCACCTCGCATGCGAGGCTTCCCCATGTCTGCTGTGTGGTACCTTCTGATTGGACCGAAGTTATGCGTGTCACCTTCTGATTGGACCGAGACCAAGGTCCAGTAGCCAGCCGACACCTTCGCAGGACCACACCCCTCGGACACGCGCCTTCTTCCAATTGGACCGAAGTTCGGTCCACTCCTGGTCCGACACACCGAGCCAGCTATCCGAAGCGATCCTCTTCCCTCGCCACCTGTCCGAACACGCGGCAGCCTCCCACAGCTTCGGATCCGAGGCATCGACCTATATAAGCCATGCGAGACTCTCCGGATTTTTACACTTTTCACCCCATTTTCCACACTTTTTCACTTCTTTCACCACTTTAAAATATCCTATAACCCCTAAATCCCCGGTATCATATCTCGAACCCTAAGCAAGCCTCGAAGCCCTGAGATTCCCGAGAAAAACAACTTTCTCCAGTTGAAACTCTGCTCGATTTAAGCCGGTTTTTCGTCAAACAAACTCCTTTCCGGGAAATGAAACGCTGTCCAAATCACCACCTATCAAGTGAGTTCATACCCCCGTATTTTCATAATTTCTACTGTTTTAAGGGGGGAATACAAGTATAACACAAGAACTTTGTGTTATAAAATCATGATTTCAAATCATGATAAAACGACATTAAATCATCAAAAATACTCAAAACATTAAACTCTTTTATAAACTTATATTTTTCCCCAAAAATTCATATTTGTATATATATATATACATATATATATATATATATATATATATATATATATATATATAAGATTTAAAAGGCTTAGGACTGATATTTGTCCTTTTCCTTGATATTTGTCCTTTATATATATATATATATATATATATATATATATATATATATATATAAAAGGTAAGGCTTAGGACTGATATATATATATATATATATATATATATATATATATATATATATATATATATATATATATATATATATATATATATAAGATTTAAAAGGTTTAGGACTGATACTCAAAACATTAAACTCTTTTATAACTCATTCTGGGTCATTTTCCTTGTTTGGATGTGGGCTTATAGTACCGGTTATTTGTCCGGGTGTCGTTTAAATTTTACTTATATATAGAATTGTGTATGTATATAAATATAAAAGTTATTTCATCAGTTCAAATACCTTTGTAACATGTTGAGCAAGGGGTTGCATGCAAAAATAGTTAAATATAATAGGTATAATTTATGATACATAGAACAATAATTCATGATTCAAGTATACTAGAATACACTGTTTTACAAGAAACAAGGGTTTTGATTCAAAACAAATCAAGGGTTTACAATTGTCAAATACATGTTCGGAATACTAATTCAAGAACATACTCTCAATCATTTATTTCAGAATGATTGTGTTTTCATGACTTATATACATGTAACGTTTATATGCTTTTTATGAGTCATTCAATTCAGGTTGTTTAATTCATTTAGACAACCAATGTAAAGTCCTGACATTATAACCAGAATCTCCAGCCAGGGGATCGAAACAAGTTGTGTGTAGATCTATATCGGGATTGACAACCCCGCACTCAGGCTGCTAGCTATAGTCAGGCATACACGCCAATGAGTGGCAATTGTTATCAACAGTTTAAACGCCCACAAAGCATTTGTTTCTGGCGATCATGTCTTAGTATGGTTATAATAACTCATTAAAAAGATATTAACAATACGTTAGTGTATAATCAACTAAACGTAAGTACACCTTCAAAGTACCAGTTTACATAATACAAACTACAATGGTTCAATACAGTTTTTAATAACAGCTGGTGAAGCCAGGCACACTCTCAGTTACAAGTTTTACAAATACAGAACATTGGTTTACAAATAGAACGGTTTTATGGGAATAAAACTACTTTTCATATACAACAGAAAATATAGGATTTTCTGGAACAGTTTACATATGCAAGATACAGAGACACCCTTTTAAACATAAACACTTATGCACTCACTCAACTTTATGTTAATACTCCCTTTTCAAATTACTTGTATTCTCAGGGAAACAATAAACAGGTACTCCTCGAGCTTTTTGAGAAGATGGAGCTACTTTGAGTCATATCTTCTTCTTTTGTATAACTATTTTGGGTTCAATATACAATGATTGAACATATGTAAATACTTATACTTTCTAAATACAATGGTTGTTTGTACTTTGATTACTATGATGCATGTGTTGTGATACTACAAATGAAGTCCTCCACCCCCGAACGTTTCCGCCGTCTGGTTTGGGGGTGTGACAGGGTAGCACCCGAATCGAACAAAACGTGAGCTGACATACCCTTGACCAAAAAGGTCCCTATACACAAGCACAGTATACACATAAGCAATGCAATGAATCTAGAGCAGGAAAGAATAAACACGTACCAACCACAATGTCTGGCGCTGCCCGAGCCTCCTCGATAGTCAACTGAAATGCACGACTCTTCACCGCAGGAGCATCCGCCTTAGCAGGGTGGCCATCAGTAATCCTCATTGTAGCGGGCATAGGCGCCGCCACTGCTTCTCCTCCTCCCTGCAACCTCGGAAAATCGGCCTTTTTATGTCCAGTCTGGTTGTAGTGGAAACAAATCAGGCCCTTCTTGGGGCAATCCCTGCTCAAGTGACCCGGTTGGCCACATGCGTAACACCCTGAGCCCGCTATCCGACAAATCCCACTGTGCGGTTTACCGCACTTGGCACACCGGCCACGGACCTGCTGGCCCCTACTGGAAGAATCTGAGGTCTTAGGCTTTTAAGCCTGAAGTACTGCTGTCTGTGCCTGCTCGGGTTTCCGCTTGGTGCGGAACTCCAAATCCATCTCCCGCTTATGGGCCTTCTCCACCATATCATTCAGGGTTTTGCACCCTGTGAAGCTCACAAACTCCCGAATATCATCCCTCAACATGGAATGATACCTCGTCCTCCTCATGTCCTCATCAGTAGCATACTGTGGGATCAACAGTGCTCGTTCCCGAAACTTGGCGGTGATCTCCGCTACAGTCTCGGTGGTCTGCTGGAGCTCCTGGAACTCCCTCACCAACCGTTGCACCTCAATAGCTGGTGTAAACTCCAAATCAAATTGCCAAAAAAACTCGGCCCATGTCATCTCAGCCACACCAGCTGCTCCCACCTGACTAGTCACCTCTCCCCACCAGTCTCGAGCTCTGTCTCTCAGCATACATGAAGCAAAACCCACCTTTGCCGCATCAGGGAAAGAACTCGTGCGCTGGGCATTCTCTATATCCGCCACCCAGTGTCGGCTAACAATGGGGTCCCTGAACCTGAAAAACTTCGGCGCCCTGTACGCCTTGAACTCCTGGAATGAGGGAGTTCGGGCCCCGACCTGGCCCGCAGCAATCTCGGCTCTGAATGACCTGAGCCTCTCCTCCATTATCTCCATCATACCCTCCTTGACCGTCCCAAAGATCAGTGGGGTAGCGTCAAGGATGCCCCTCATCACCTCGGCTGCAATGAGCTCGCGCAACCTCTCATCAATGGGCTCGATAGTGTCACCCGACCCCAATCCCGATCCTGATCCCCCTGCACTGTACTGTAATACCACGAAATATAACAATCAGGATGTCCATAGAGGGGATCCTCCTACACCGATCCTCCTTAGAGCTTCCAGATCTAACATTGGTTTGGGTACAGGTCCTGTGCTTTCAGTAGTACGGGCCCAATACTACCTTCCACACCTACATGTACCTTCCCAAGGATCTACCTGATAACTCCAATTCGTCCCAAAACAAATCATATCCCACAGACTACCGCATAACTCAAATCCTAGACTACACTAAGATCCGCTCTACCCGCATCAATCAGACCAATCATAACAGGTTGCCTTTATGCATGCAAATTATACACAGAAAAGGATCAAATAGACTTTCGAATAAGAGATTCTATCCTAGGACCACAACCAGACAAGGAACAAGAAATAAGGCCAAATCAATCATTCTAAGGCTATAAGCTCCTAACCGTATATAATTTTAAAACCATACACATAGCAGATCCATACGATTATCATAACTCAAATATCAGTATAACATGGCTAACATATTGGGGAACTACTTACTTGGCTCGGCCGATCACACACGTTGCACTCTCCTCTTTTCCATTCTTAAAAGTTTTTAACTTTTATTTTATTTTTTTAAATTTTTTTTACCATTTCCTTAGTTTGAGTCCCGACACACTCGAGAGTGTGCCCGAATCCCTCAACCCAAGGCTCTGATACCAACTTGTAACGACCCAATTTTCAAAAGAAAATTTTCATTTTTAATTAGTCAAAATACTTTCCATAAACCATGAAATCCCAAATACAATTGTTTTCAAATTCGTAACAATAAAAATTTTATTTCAAATCATCAGAGTGTCCCATAAAAACGCCTGAGAGAGAGTACACGTCATGCCATCAAGCCTTGCCCTTGCCCTTCGGGTCAGATGTACCTGAAACAAATCAACAAATTGTAAGCTAATGCTTAGTGAGTTCCCCAGAGCATACCCCACACACAATCCACATAACACATATCATATTAGCTATAAAAGCTACATATACCACGTAATCCATGCATAAAAACATATAAGGATGCCATGGGCTCCCCCAGATGGTCTTATACCAAAGTTCCATGGGCTCCCCCATGGTCTTTAACCGAAAAGCCATGGGCTCCCCCACATGGTCTTTCATCCAACTGCCATGGGCTCCCCCCATGGTCTTTAACTAACAAGCCATGTGCTCCCCCACATGGTCTTATATCCAAGTGTCATGGGCCCCCCTCATGGTCTTCCCTGCAAGTATCATATAATCACTAGCATATCACTTAGCATATAGCTAACTATCATACCACATATCTCTACTTCAACTAGTGTACCACATATCACAAAATGGGTCGGCCTTGGTGCCTTAGACCCATTGGTATGGGGAGGAGACTCACCTCTCACGAATGTTGAACTGATAAGATAAAATTAGATAAGTCCCACGCACTGCTCCAACTCAACTACCTATAATCATCAAGTGGTTAACTTGTCATAATCCTGAAATACCATAAATGTTATCAAAGGCAACCATGTTCAACCCTGGTCAAAGTCAAGGTCAACATTCCATGTTGACCTTAACTCGTCGAGTGCATCCAACAACTCGTCGAGTTCCTCCCGAGTCCATTCCTCTGAATCCCGAGTCAACTCGCCTAGTCACCTAAGTGACTCGTCGAGTTCATCAAATGTCCAGAAGACCAAAAGTTGATGCAGGCCAAAACTCTAATCCTTCACTACACTCATTCAGAATCTCGAAAACGGGTAAACCCTACCTGACTCGTCAAGTTGGCTAAGGGACTCGATGAGTTCCTCCAGTCCTTTTCGTGTATAGACGTTTTTAAGCTACTCCAAAGCTCCAGATTGTAGATCTAGCCTCCTAAGGCGCGCTTTCCACGTAAAGTTGCAAATTTTACGTGCATGCAAGCTCTTAACTGCCAAAACCAAGCTAAGAGAGGGGTTTTAGCCAAAGAGAAGGACCAAGCTTGATAAATTCAACAACTTTATAACTCCAAGGACTTAGAGGAATCCAAATCTGAAGTTGCAACTCCAGATCTTACCTAACACCCAAAATGCTTCACCAATAGACTAGAAATGGACCCAAAACCCAAGAAAAGGGGATCTAATGCTAGAATGAACAAGGTAATAGCTTGTTACCTTCAAATGGGTGTCCAAACGTTGTAGATGTTGGATCTACAGTCCCCTTCCCGCTCCAAGCTTCTCAATCTTCAAACTCCTTCAACTAAGTGCACCAAAAACTCTCTCTTAGCCTCTCAATCTCAAGAAAATAGCAAAGAATGGCTAGGGTTTCTTCTCTGGGTAATGAAGTGGTAAAGGGGGCCACAAGAGGCGGATTAAGTCCATTATATAGGGTGCAAACCCTAAAAATTAGGGTTTTCCTTTACAGCGCCTACTCTTCGGGTCGGGGCCTTCCGACTCGTCGAGTAGGATTTAAATCCCGCGTCCTCATAATGATCTCTACTCGACGAGTTAGAGCTCCCTGACTCGCCGAGTCCAAGCACAAAACCCTAAAAACTTAGATAAATTAAATGATACCTGAATGGGTGTTACATTAGCCTTATGACACATATCCCATGGTGGAATAGAATCATTAACAAACTTCAAATGAGACTTAAGAACATTCAAGGATTGAATAACAGGATGTCCACGTCTATTATGCCAAGTTAGTTTACAAATACAACAACGAGAAGATTTAGACAAGTAAGATGTTCTACCTATAGTATTTTCTTTAAGATAGTAAAGACACCATATTCATTACCAGTCTACATAGTCTCATTGGACAGTGAATCCTGAATAATACAATTATTTTCATAAAAAACAACTCTACATTTATTATCTCTACAAATCTTCTGAACAGGAAGAAAATTCACATGAAATTCAGGTATAACAAACACATCAAGCAAAGAAATAGAGTCAGATATGTTCATGTTTCCAGTTTTATCAATCGTAGTAGTTGACCCATTCAGATGATCAACCCTAAGGTTTAACTTGGAAACATCAACAATATCACAAAGTTGTGATTCATTAGCAGTCATATGTTGACTAGCACCAGAATCAACAATCCAATTTTTATTTTTAGAAAACCCACTATTACAAGCAATACCTGCCATGTTAGCAACTCCATTGGCTTCATCAGAGAATCTTTTATCATTTAACAAAGTAAGAAGTTTTGATTATTATTCACTGGTGAGACAATGTTGATCTAACTTGTCACCAGGCGAAGATGAAGTGCAAGGAACATCACTAACATGAGAGGAAACAACAAGAGAACTCATAGAGGCTTTGTTAGATTTAGACTTTGGTTTAAAATCCTTAGGATACCCTATTAGTTTGTAACAATTTTCAATAGTATGTCCCTTAATACCACAATGTTTACATTGAAGACCTTGATGCTTTCCTTTAAACCTTTTATTATCATTGAAGTTACCAACAAAGGCAGAATACTGACTTTTATTTGAACTATTAGAAACAAAACCTTGTTTTTTTATTAAATTCTTCTCTAGAAATAACGGAGAATGCACTCTTCACATTAGGTAAAGGTTCCATGATTTAAAATATGACTTTTAACCTGATTAAATGACTCATCTAGACCACTCAATAATTGCACTGACTTCATGAGTTTAGAGTGATTATTAAACTGTGTAGCTGCTTCACAAACACATTCAGTACAATTTGTTAAACCATCAAATTCCTTCCAAATACCATCAAGTTTGTTATAGTAATCAGACACTGACAAACCACTCGGAGTTAGAGAATGAATACGTTGATGCAAATTGAAAACAATAGAACCATCAACTTTATAGTAACTATCACATAAATCAGTCCAAATATCAATAGAAAACTCAGAACAAGCATGTCCAATATATATTGACTTAGACACAGAGTTAAGAATCCAAGAACTAACAATAACATTAACACGATCCCATTTAAGAGACTTTAAAAAATCCTTTTTATCTTTAATTTCAGTTCCATCAATAAAACCAATTTTATTCCCAGCCTTTAGAGCTCTTGTCATAGAACTCTTTCAAATTCTAAAATTCTCAGTAGCGAGTAAGTTGAAATTAATGATACTAGTAATACTATTATCAGATGGATACAAATAAACATGGTCATCAAAATCAATAGTTTCAATTGTGTTAGAGGATTCTCCTGGTTCTGATGTTCCAATCATGATGAAAGGGTAAAAAAATCACTTAATGATGAATTAGGAATCTGAGAATCCAACACAAATAGGTTAACAAGAAGTTTCTGTAATTCAGCTCAGATTTATAGTCATACAAGACCATAGCAGAGTGAATTATAGACGAAAACCTGAAGTCTTAGGCAAATAGCCAATAGATCAATCACAACGAAGTAACCAGAACCAGAGAAAAGAACGAAAAAGTAAACACCAGGACAAAAAGAACTTGAACAGATAAAAAGAAGATAAGTGTGTGACAACTTACAGTGATCCACACAAATAAAATCATTAACAAGTTGTAATGTAGTTTCAATAGATCTGATCACAGATCTACCACTGAAGAAGAGAATCGGGCATTCAAATGCCAAAAATCAAATCTGTTAATAGTTTCCTGTTTGCACTCCTTTAAACGTTGATCGAAAGTTGATGTTGACTATTAGGTTTAACAAATAGTTAACCCTAAACGTTTATTATCAACGATTCATTTACTCTTACGAGAAAGTGACAAGAGAACTACCATAAATGATCAAACACTGACAACTTCAAGATCTGATAGCAGATCTAAAGAAGAAACAACCTCATATCTTATAATAGATCAAAGAGATAAACAAGGACCGATCCACAGCATGCAATCAAGACGATCGTGACACAAACCCTAATGGAGACTAGACAACACGATCGTAAACTCTAGCAGAGAATCGACGAACAACATCGAAACCTAAACAAAAATAGCCAAACTCAGCTCTCTAATACCATCTAAAAACACAAGAAATTAACAACATCAATAGTTCTTTTATTATGAAAGAAGAACCATTTGGTTTTCAAGGTACTTACATAAGAAAAGTCACTACATAACACTCACACTCTATATATTCCTATATAAACAATCTAGCTATATATAAATGAAGGTATGAGACTCACAGACTCAGAAACCCTAAACCTAGTTGATGAAGACGAAGAACATACAACGATAAAGATATATGAGTGTGTGTGTGTGTGTGTTAATATTTCTCTGATATGAGAAATATAACACATATATAACACTATATACTTCAGATCAACCATCGGGTTAAACCCGAACCAATTCAAGAACTATCCACTCGATTATAAAGTCTGCATGTTTACCTACACAATAAGAATAGAAAAAACGAGTTGCGGTCCATTAGATATATATATATATATATATATATATATATATACAATTTAACCCCTTGTTTACAAAACTTACACAAAACAGATCACATTAGAAGTTACAGTAATAACCTCCAACAATGAAAAAATGTTTACTAATAAATTCGTTTGAAACAATATAACATTCTCAACATGCGGTCTGATTACTCCCAAATTTTGTGAACAATAATCCATCAAGCTGAGACTGCAAAATAATTAAATTAGTTGCAAAAAATGTAAATAAATTGCATATATAATTTGATTGTAAATTCATACATTCTTACTTTTGCTATCTGGTTGTCCATTTGAGCATGTGATGCAATGACAACCACATCCCCAGATAACATATTGAGATTGGTTTTGTGTAACTGTTTGTATTACTATTTGGCATTTTGTGTAACTGTTAGGATTAATGAGGGTCTTGACTTGATAAAAAAAATCACACATATAAAGAGAGAGTTTTTGAAATATGTTTGGTGTATAAGAGAAATAATTACACATTATATATTTTAAGTTATTCCGGAATGACTCATTCCTTACAAAGAGGTCCATTTTCCCAAACTAAGAAGTTTTTGTTCATTACGTTTAATATGCTTGTTGATGGTGGTCATTTTTGTAAATGTCTCTTCATATTTAAAAAAAGAAGGTTTATACATACCTCAAAAGCTCACTAATTGCAAGCTTCCCGGCATCATTTGAACTAGAAGAATCCAAGCAAATAAATTTAGCTATATTTTTTTGTTTAATTAACCTACAAATATTTTTTTGTTTAATTAACCTACAATGTAACTATCAATGAAACGTAAAATTACTTGTTAAAATATCATCACTATCCCAATAGAATCAATCTTATTATCTAGAAGTTAGAATGTTCTATAATGCTCTCGAACATTCTAGAACATTATAGATGACTATGCAAGATTCCAGAAATAGAAGACTCTAGAATGTTGTAGAATGATATGAAAGATCTTGAAAGGTTATGGAACATTACATAAAATTACGGAAGACATTAGAACATCCTACACTTCTCTAGAATATGGTAGAACATTATAGAAACATCTGGAAGGTTGTAAAGGATATAGAGTATGGTAGAAGATTTTAGAATAGACATTAATGTACGTAGCTTGTAGTAATATCTAGAACCTTCCCTAGAGGAGGTGCAAACACCTATAAATAGGTTTGGAGCTTGGTTGTAGTCTCTTAAAGTGTTAGTTCTTCTCAAATGGTCATAATAAAAAGTGTTAGTGTTTCCCACATAAAGAGGCATGCTCAACATTACAAACACTGAAAAAACCATGATATTCTTCACAAAGACCTCCAAGATCATTGCCTTTTAAAATTTGTTTATCAAATCTAACACCAATTTTGGAATACCTGTTTTCGGCCTTCTGGAATTTTCTTATCAAATCTAACACCAATTTGGAATACCCGTTTTTGACAAATGTAAGTAACACTTGTCCCTTATAACCATACATTGGACACATACAATACGAAAATATTCATCCTTTTAAGAAACCATTGAATTTCTTTTTAATCCTAAACAAAAAGAAAGAGTTCATTGGATTTATAAGCAAAAATACCTCATAGGATCTGAAAAAGGAGAAAATCCATATGATAAGGGACCCATGTATTTAACTCTATCACATGTCAAATGTAAATTAAAATTTTCAATTAAATAGAAGATGTGTGATTGCTTATCTAAAACATATTATTAGCTTATGTGATACCAAAAAAATAAGTTGATAACTATCTTGAGATACAGATACTATGTTAAGATACAATCCCATGAGGTTCGATGTAGATAAATATGATGGAAGAATCAATGTTGGTTTATGGAAAGTTCAAGTTAAATATGTGTTGATTCAATCTGGGTTGCAAAATGTATTGAAGGGGAAACCAACCCCTGTTCCAAGAAAGCATTCAATCGGAACCAGTAAAGTCGATGATGAAGAATGGAAAGATTTGAATTTGAGAGCAAAAAGCGCAATTTGTTTGTGTCTAGCAAAGAATGATCTTTTAAATGTACATGTGTTATTAATGACAAAGGATCTTTGGGGGAAAATTCAACAATTTTATCAAGGCAAAGGCATCTCAAAATGGATGTATATCAAGGAACGATTTCAAACTTTGTGTATGAATGGAGATAAAAAAAATTTACACCATCTAAGTGTTTTTAATAATTTCGTGTCGAACTGGAGGTTATTGGAGTGAACGTTGAAGATGAGGATAAAGCATTGAGGATCATATTATATTTTTCATCTTCCTATGACCATATGAAGCTCAATCTGATGTATGGGAAAGAGACCTTGAAGTATGCATATGTTACTGGAGAACTCTTGTGTGAGGAGAATAGACTCGAAAGTAGCAAATAAAAAAGTTGGGAAGAAAAATAAAGGGCAATTATATAAAGGGTTAGTATGTGAATACATTAAGTCATCCTATAAAGATTGATTCAAAAAGATACAACCATGTATAACTTTCCAAATTAAGTTCTTAACCCATTAAGCTCATCAAGTCTAAAAGAAACCCCTTGGTTATATGAGATATATACATATGTTCCTTAAAAGTGTAAATTTATGATGTTTCAATGAATGCCTCTTGCTTTGGTTGAGCATGAGAGCATGTGGTTGACCCACCTACATTATCACCCTTAAGACTTGATGCTGGTTTTTTAGAATGCATAACACCTGCTACACATGTAACCCTTTGTGTAAAAAACAAACTTTCCCTTTCTACTCATATGCTCTCCTATAGTGGTGTGTTAATTTCCTTGGTTGCTGATGATCCCTAATGTGATAAAATAATACAAGTTCATTAACTCATTAAGATAGTTAAGTAATTTCAAAGAGTGAACTACAAATTTTATGAAGAGCTTACACCTAGAAATAAAAGAGAATCAATTAATAGGAATTAGGAGCCAAAATGTTTTGCAAGAGCCACTAATATACAAAAATGATAATAAAAGTATATATTCTTTTAAACAAACAGGATGAAGGTGTACCAGTTGGGACAAATAATAGTATTTTGTAGCATACAATAGGAATATGTAAGGTGTACTTCACAAACATACTACACTTCGAATAAAGTCATGGATGAACTCGATGTGTAATATAAAGTCATGGATGAACTCGATGTGTAATATAAACATATAATATTGATGACCTTCAATGATACAACTTAAGGTAGAAATAACAATATTACATAAAAAAAGCACATAGTGATGTATTGATGGATGGATCACAAATACGTAAATCAGATTGGCGGCCTTGACCAAAAATTAATAGAGAGCGATCCATAACAACATGAGTAATTTGTACATCAGAAAATGCATATGTTATAAAATCACATACTTTCCAACAACAGTTTGTCATAGAAAATACCATAAAACATGTAGTGAGTAGGATGTCGCATGAGAATAAGAAAAAAAAAATATATATATATATATATATATATATATATATATATATATATATATAAGTCCTAAAAAGAAATCAATTTCACGTAATACAATAAAAACTTCAATTCAAATATCAAAAACCATAAACATATGATATCAGTTCTAAAGTACTAAACCGCACCCACACCGCATAACTATGTCAAATGTTGATGTAAGCACTTCAATTACTCTTATGTCATAGTATTCCATAATATTCAGTTGAAATAGAAAATTCCTTTATTTAGGTTGGAATAATTCTCAAAACATGACGTAACAGGAAATTAAGGGACCTTGCAGGCAAACGTTGATCTTGGAACTAATAATTTACATGGAAACGATAACGATTTTGTTCAATTAATTGGCACAATATGTTCATATTACAACTTCAAATGATGATTTTATATCTATACCAATTTGCTTAATTTAACCCCTAAAAGTTCCAACCTTGTATTCTTGTCTTGATAAATAGTTATGATTGAAGTTAGAAACTTAGCAATAAAAAATAACTTTAAAAAAGGTAACCTGAGTGGGTTGGAAAGAAGCATCCCTCATGCAACCCCAACATTAGGCTTTGACATCCTTTTCTTTGGGAAATTGTCACCATTGGCTTTGGTCGTCTCTACTTCGATAAAAGAATCCCCTACGACCATATCAAATAAAAGGTAAGAATGGTGTCCATATAATAAAAGACAAGCAAGGAGGAAGTGAATGATAAAAATCTTCAAATCACCTAAATTCACAGGTGACACGAAATGTTCACCATATACTTAATAACTACACATTTGTCATCTAGAGCATCAACAACCCCAACGTTAACACAAACATCAAGATATTTCTTAGTATTATTGGCAAATAGGATATTATTCAGATGTCAGACTACTTTGGAGGTACTCTTCATTCCAAGAGATTTACATATTTGAAAGAACATCTTTTGTCTATAGTTGACTTTTGTTTAGGCTCTAGATTAGAGAACAAGATCAACATAATATTTCTTTTCAGTTGTACTATTTTGTGGGTCTACACTTATGTCAGTGTGCCTTCATACTTATTGTTCCCCAACAATAGACATACTTTACATATATAAATGAAAGAAATTCTCATTGTAATGTGTGGTTCACTCTAACTTTATATGAAGTGATTGAAGTTCTAATTACATTCTTATTGAACTTAGTTTAATTCTCTTTACTTTGAGTCATTTACTTCATGCACTCAATACTAGTTTATTAATATTTAATATTAAGTTCCTAAAATCGGAACCTATTTAGTGATGTATCACTTTTTGTCCCTAACTTTTCTTCGTATCATGGAAGGTCCATCTAGTTTCAATTTCATGTTTGATTGGTCCTTGGGCCATATGAAATGACTTATTTACCTTTTTTTATTTTTTAAAATCAATATTATTTACAAAAATAAGAAAATAAATTAAAATACCGAGAAATTGAGTAATCTAAGCCATATAAATGAGCATATTAATAATAATAACCACCTTAAAAGCTTTTTTTTGAAAAATGACCACAATCTCCAGAATATCGTATTTTGGAGTAGTTACTTTCATTCTCGAATGGGATTTCAGGAATCTGAGAAACATACGCTACGGACTGACAGGCATACGTTCTTAAATATGATTTCCGAAATGTGATATTATGGAGTATTTATGTTCATTTTGGAGTTGGTGTATGTTGGTTGGATTCCGATCCGAAATCAGACACATGTACCTTCCAGACTGAAAACGTATACTCCGGAATGTACTGCCTTTCCGGAGTTCTGTTCCGGAGTAGTAAAAGTAGGGTATTTGTGTTATTTTCTCAACCACATGCTATATTCAGTATATTTTTGTCTTTATTCCCCAATTCGTCCACAAGAAGTGCTCTTTGATAGTTATCTTAATCCAAAACAATAAGTTTGTATACATATTTTTTTTTTCGAGTGGCAGTTTCTATTAGACGGCAATGGCAGCGTATCGACACATCTATGCAATATATTTCTTCAGAATAGACATGCTTTGGTGTAGATATAAGCATTGATATCAATTTCTTTGGGTAAATCACATTGGTTGCTTCCAAGTCCAGGTTACACACTAATCATATACGTCTATCTTTTCAATGTCTTGGATCTAATATTGTTATGCAGATTTTTGATGATAGTGATGTTAGATATTTTCTTAGTTTTGTTAGTAGTATGCCTTCTAACACAATACAGCTGATTATTGTTAATAATGTTATGAAAATTGGTATTGAATGATTCCCCTGGGAAAATCGTTCTGGTGGCAATGGGTGTTCCAGTGCTAGAAGTAACCAAAATTTTAATTTATTACCTATGACCATCAACCATGTTCCTTCTTACAATGGCCCTATAGATAGGGGTGATTTTAGGTATAAATGTAATGTTGTTGATGATGCTTCTCCAATAGTTAATGTTGATGAATCTGCAAATGATGAGGCAAAACTAATGTTATTGGTTAATGATGGTAATATAATACAACATAGAGAGTCAGCTGAACATTTTCATAATTTCACTGAATTTGATGGGGATGATACTGAACCTGAAGAGGAGAAAACTGAGCCCCTAAAACCCCAAAAAGCACAAGAGGAAAAATTTCCTTATTATTTTTTTCGATTCTGAAGAAACACCAACCACTCATTAGGGTATGCTTGAACTTTTACCATTTCCCGAATTAGGTCAACAAAAACGTAAAAGTGTCACAGCCCACAATTATACTTCTTATGTGAAGTTGTATCTGATGGGTTTTCTATGTTACAACAACAGGATTCGCACCACAAAAATTAGCATAAACACTTATGGGTACATGCAACCTAGAACACTATGACATTTTCTCTAGTTATAGCAACATACTTTATGAAACAACATCTAACCTAGAAAAATCGAAATTTACTAGGCTATAAAACATACCTTGTGCAACAATCGTCTAATGCAAGAAAACCTATTATAGAAAAACCTTGGAAAGCTAGCTCCAATAATATGGAAGCCTCTAATGTGTCACACCCAAACCCTAGGATCGACATTTGGAGAAAGGGAGAGGGAGAAATCTGATTTCTTCATGTGTAGGGCACTGATCGGTTTTGGCTAGGGGTGAGCATTTGGACCTGTGGACCGGACCAGACTGGACCGTTTTTTTGGACCCCCAGACCGGTTCTCAGTTCTAGGATTTGAGAAAAACCGGTCCGGTTTTTTACCAGTCCAGTCCGGCTGGTTCGGGGTAAAAACTGGTTTTGGACCGGCTTATTTAAAAAAAAGATTCTATGAAATTCTTTAAACAATCATATTTTCATTCTTTTTAAGTCTAATTGATATGCGGTTTTTTCAACGTGTAATTTAGAGTTTGTAGATTATTTTAGACTATATTTTTGTTGTTTTGGGTGTTATATTCGATGAGTTACAATCAATCAAAGATGAGATATAAAAGCTGAAATATTTTAGCTTTTTAGCAAGAAATTTAAACTTGTGTATTCTCTGAAATCCTTTAAACAAGCATATCTCATTTGTTTTTATATTTGATGACTTACAATCATTCAAAGATGAGATATGAAAGCTGAAATATTTCAACTTTTCAGCAAGAAATTTAAACTTTTGTATTATGTATCGATTGACATGTGGTTCTTTCTAACGTGTAATTTAGAGGTTGTAGATGATTTTATACTATAATTTTGTTGTTTTTGGTGTTATATTCGATGACTTACAATCATTCAAAGATGAAATATTTCATCTTTTCAGCAAGAAATTTAAACTTTTGTATTATGTGAAGTTCGTTAAACAAACATATCTCATTCGTTTTAAGTCGGATTGACATGTGGTTTTTTTCAACGTATAATTTAGAATTTGTGATGATTGTAGACTATAATTTTGTTGTTTTGGTGTTACATTCGATGAGTTACAATCCTTCAAAGATGAGATATCAAAGCTGAAATATTCCAGCTTTTCAGCAAGAAATTTTAACTTTTGGATTCTGTGAAATTCTTTAAAGAAGCATATCTTATTGGTTTAGGTCGATTTAACATGCAGTTTTTTTCAACATGTAGTTCAAAGTTTGTAGATGAATTTAGACTATAATTTTGTTGTTTTTGGTGTTATATTCAATGAGTTACAATTATTCAAACAAATGATATAAAGTATAAACAATCAAAGTTTGACCGATCCAAAGGACACAATAAATGGAAACATATTCATCTTTACGAGTTGTACCGTATCAAACCAAAAATTATTCATTTTAACGAGCTGTAATGTATCAAACCCAGCAACATATTCGTTTTAACGAGTTGTATCAAACCCAAAAACACGTTTTAACAAGTTGTATCGTATGCATGTAAAGTTGTACCAGTCCAAACGGGTCCAAGAAACGGAAAACCCGAACATGGACCTGGACCCGGTAAGTCTCATCCGGTTCGGTCCACGGTCCACAATATTCTCCGAAACCGGTCCGGTCCAAGAGTCGGTTCAGTCTGTTCCGGTCCAAAGGCTTACCCCTAGTTTTGGCAAAGGGTTATGACCCTTTATATAGCTGTCAAATAACCCTAAACCCTAGATTTTTTAAAATAATAGTATTTTAATCTTATTCAAATTTTGTTTCCTTATCTGATTTAGGAGGCTTTTAGAACTCTTCCAAACCCTCCTTAAAACCATCTATAGGGGGAGGTTCTTGAATTGCCTCATTTGCTCAATTATTGAACAGTTGCAATTTAACCCTTGCACCCTTAGTTAATTCTAAAACAAAATTTCATAATTGGTCCCTATGGTTTGCAAAATATCTCACTTTTGAGGACTTTCAAGGAAAACGTCACGCCATTGGTCATTGTGGTTTGCAAAATTACATGAAAGGTCCTCCTACCGTTAAATCTAACTTTTCAGCTGTTAGATTCTAATGAAAAAGACTATTTTACCCATGTACCAAATTTGCAATATACTACAAACCTCAAGAACCATTTGTGTAATTTTGTAAATTTGAAATTTTGTATATATATAAATTATAAATATAAACTTTGTATATAATATTAATTATAAATATAAATTTTATTTATATGCATATATATAATTTCAACAATTTTACAATTTATTATTTTTTTATATTATCCTTTTGACATTTTGTTTTCTATTTTCATTTTATAATTTTAGTTATTTATGGTTTTTTAATGTTTTTATTTATTTTGATTCAAGTAAATAAACTTAAATTCGATAAACCATGTCGAAACATTTTTCTTTTAATTTTTCTTATTTGTGAATTGAAGTGTTAATGTTTTTTTTTAATTTTATGTCGTTACGTTTAATGTTTTTTACTTGGATGCTCCATAGTTAATATCGTTAGCAACTTTATGTTTTCATTTATCATCATTATTATTTCACCTTTTGTTTTCTATTTTTTTATAATTTTAGGTATTTATTATTCTTCTATTGTTTTTATTTATTTTGATTCAAGTAATGAAAAATATAAAAACAAAAAACAAAAACTCAAACACCAAAATTGTAATATACTATAATATCTTAATAGATTTTACACTTTTCATCTTTTTTTGGTTTTTTCGTATTTTTTATAAATTTATATTTTCTTTATTTGGTTTTTTTCATATTAGTTACACAAACCATAAATAACTAAAATTATAAAAAAAAAATAGAAAACCTAAAAAACTCAAACACCAACATTGTAATATACTCTAATATATTCTTACATTTTACACTTTTTGGAAAATGTCAAAAAAAAAGTTATTAAATTGATGTAAAATAAAATGAAACAGCCAAAAAAATTAAAATAGGAAAAAATTAAAAAGTAATATGAAAAAAAAATTTAAAATAATACGAGAAAATTAAAACAAAAAAACCAAAAAAAGATGAAAGTGTAAAATGTATTAATATCTTAGAGTATATTACAATTTTGGTTTCATTACTTGAATCAAAATAAATAAAAACAATAAAAGAATAATAAATAACTAAAGTTATATAAAAAAATGGAAAACAAAAGGTGAAATAATGATAATGATAAATGCAAGCATAAAGTTGCTAACGATATTAACTATGGATCATCCAAGTAAAAAAACATGAACCGTAATAACATAAAATTAAAAAAAAAACATTAACACTTCAATTCACAAATAAAAAAATTTAAAAAAAAAACGGTTTTGACATGGTTTATCGTATTTAAGTTTATTTACTTGAATCAAAAAAATAAAAACATTAAAAAAACCATAAATAACTAAAATTATAAAATAAAAATAGAAAACAAAATGCCAAAAAGATTAAGAAAAAAAGTTATCAAATTGTTGAAATTATATATATATATATATATATATATATATATATATATATATATATATATAATTTATATTTATAATTTATACATATACAAAATTTATATTTATAATTTTTATATATATACAAAATTTCAAATTTACAACATTACACAAATGGACCTTAAGGTTTGTGGTCTATTGCAAATTTGGTACAAGGCTAAAATAGTCTTTTTCATTAAAATGTAACAGCTTGCCAGTTAGATTTAACAGTAGGAGGACCTTTCATGTAATTTTGCAAACCACATGGACCAGTGGCGTGATGTTTTCCTTGAAAGTCCTCAAAGTGATATATTTTGCAAACCACATGGACTAATTATGAAATTTTGTCTAATTCTAATTAACCCAAAATTAATTCCAAATAAATCTGATCAATTCTTAATTAATTATTAACTATTTCTAATTAATATATTAATCATATAATATATTAACAAATCATTTATCTCTCTCTCTCTCTCTCTCTCTCTCTCTCTCTTAATATCAATCCTAGCTATTTTTTGGTTATGAAGGTAACCCAAAATGGGTTTTACTTTTATTCACCAAGATTATACCAATATAGTTAAGTCCTTAGACACTTAATCCAACAGTCTCGCACTTGGATAAGTCTTCGACTACAATTGCAAGTATAGTCTTTGAATAACAAGTAAAGAGTGTTTTCCAAAGCCATTGTTAAACTATGATTAAATCAGACGCCAGCTCTAAGATAAGTGATCAACTATTCCTCCGTTCTTCAGGATATTGTATGAACACGAGACATGGATATAAATCAATCTCATGGTCCAATATTATGTTTCTCATTTTCCTGATTTGTGATGACATCATTAAACTACGAATTGGAGACATAAATTTAGTATCGGTTGGGCCCAGCACTACAATGCCAACATCAAATCACCGAGGGGCCCAAAGATATCGCTTTTCCTTAATAGGCAAAATGAAATAATAAAGTTTGACTATATAATCATACCTTTTACTCACCATGTCATACATGGAATTACATTTTATGACATCCAATTACAGATGCGTTGATTCAAAACCAATGCACAACAAATTTATAAACTATGACTTATATATCTATGTTTTAAGAATAGAAGATATTATCGTCTTAGAATTACTTGTGATTGAATCTATGACGTAATCTTTAAGCGCGAGTTTAACCAGTACTCAAAATCCTTATTTTCTAAGTAATCATGAATAATACAACAATCCCTATGTAATGTCCAATCACCATGGACAACCAACAAATATTCCATGACAATCTTAAATCAATACATATTGTAACGCCCGCAGATTCGGGCTAGTCAATTTAGAGACAATAAGCATAAAAAATGAGTTATTGATGGAATATTATTTAGAAGGAGTAATCTTAACCAAGCGGTACTATATGTTACAAGGGTTCCGTACATATAAAGAACGCCGAAATCCGAGTTATAACGAAGAAGTTATGGCCCGTCGATGTTTTACAGCAAAACCGGCACGGCACCAGGAGACGTAAATAGTGAATTTACGATAGAGGACTTTTTGGCCTTAGTGATCTAAACAAAAGTTGTAGTATACGTTAAACTGAGAGCATGCATAAATCCAAATCTGACTTCGTATGAGGAAGTTATGAATTTTCTAAGATTTGGCATAGCAGTGCACGACCCGAAACTCGAATTTTAGATCGAGCGGTTTTTGGCCTACGTGACCTAAATGAGAGTTGAATATCTCATTAATAGGAAGTCAACGATAAAAAGACAGGCGAAAACGGAGTCCGTATGAAAGAGTTACGAATTTTTCGCGGTCATTTAACAGTATAATCTCTTCCTACTGTTAAATTTAAGATCGGTCGAGAATTAGCCGACGAAGTCAAAATGAAAGTTGTAGATCTTGTTTTTACCTACGCGTGGATATAAGCAACGTCAAAAACGGAGATTGTATGCGAAAGTTACGGATTTTAGAAGTCAGAAGTGTGTTGTGCGAAAATGGGTGACGTGGCACAATCTTGGCCATTGCTTTTTCCCCAAGTCTTGCCACCAGATGGTGACATGTGGCACCAAGTTCATCCATATTTCACCCTATAAATAGAACCTCTCCCACCCTCATTTTCTTCACACCTTTCCCATTCTTTCTTCTCTCTACACTCTCTCTAAACCTCCCAAAACTCCCTTAACGCTAGAAGAAAGCCCCGGAGCGCTCGACGGTTCCGAGAAGAAGAGCTTTCGGCTCAGAAGTTCTGCCCCTGCAGAGCCCGACTTCTAGCCAAACCCCCTCGTAGGTAAGATACGCCTACGCTATTTTAAATATAGTTTTTATTTAAATATAGTAATGTTATTAGGACCTTATAATAAATATTTGGGATATTATTATGAGTTATATAAGTGTCATTATAATATCTTTTTAACCACTCGCGGTACCAGGAATCTGGTTTGGAGGGCCGCTAGGGTTGCTGGATTTCAGAAGTGTTATATGCCAAAATGATCATGCCTTCCGGTGTTCCATGCCTGGCCCCTGTCTGTACATAGTGGGTGAAAAGTATTGTGTTAACGCTTATATAATAGTAATAATAGTTAGACTATTAATTAGTCTCGTCGAGCATTAGACTAAACTCTAGTAGTAATGATACTAGGTTCTGTCAAAGGAGTTGTTTAAAGTAAATGAAGTGTCGTCCGAGTACCGAGTCACCACCTTATCAGGTGAGTGCATAGTCCCTTTCATGAACATGATTTTAATACAAGTATTGATTGAAGTATTAATTATATGTTTATGTGCGAGTTAATTGATGTTTCCTGAAATAAGTGTAAAGAGAATAGAACTTTAGTATATGTCATTGATCCGGGAGCATGGATTAGACATAGTCATTGTCCCTAGTCCGAGAGTATGGATTGGACATAGTCAACTGTCATTAATCCGGGAGTATGGATTAAGACATAGTCAGTTGTCCTTAGTCCAGGAGTATGGATTAAGACATAGTCATTCGTCCTCAGTCCGAGAGTATGGATAGGACATAGTCATTCGTCGTTAATCTGGGAGAATGGATTTCACATAGACACTTGTCCCTAATCCGAGAGTATGGAATGGGCACAATTATTGATCCAAGAGCATGAATTAGATCCGAGAGTATGGGTTAAGTAAGAGGTAAAATTTAAGGTCCGAGAGTATGGATAGTCTCGTTGTAAGGATTAACGTGGTGGGGTAAGAGTTGCTTATATATATATATATATATATATATATATATATATATATATATATATATATATATATATATGGTGAAATTGTATATTTTGTGAGTTCTAAATTATATATATGATATAATATTGTGGGATTGAAATCCCTATGTACTCACCAGGTTTCCCAACCTGACCCACTCAAGCTTATTTGTATCACAGGTGTCGATACGAAGTTACATTACACTGAGAGATTAAAGAGATGTAGATCACTAGTGTAAATGAATGTAAGTTCTGTTTATGCTTATGTTTCTGTATTGACGATGACATCCCAAATGTTTTAAAATGAATAAAAATACATTTCTTCGGAAATGCTTTGATAACGTATTTATCATGTTTTACTGGGAACAAATTCCGCAACATTTTCACTAAAAGAGGTACTCTGATTTTTATAAAGCATAAACAAAATCGGTATTTTATGTCCGTGAAAATGGGGATGTCACACATACTCCCTAAAGTATGACTAACTGTGATATTTTGAATAAATTTATATTCAAGAAGTAAAGAGTTCTTTCCAAAGCCACTGCTAAACTTTGATTAAATCAGACGTCAACCCTAAGATAAATGATCAGCTATTCCGTCGTTCTTCAAGATATCGTATGTACACGAGACATGGATATGAATCAATCTCATGATCCAAGATTTTGTTTCTTATTTTCCTAATTTGTGATGACATCATTAGACTACGGATGCGTTGATGCAAAACCAATGCACAACAAATTTGTAAACTATGACTTGTGTATCTATGTTTTAAGAATAGAAGATATTATTGTCTTAGAATTACTCGTGATTGAATCCATGAAGTATTCTCTAAGCGCAGGTTTAACCAATACTCAAAATCCCTATTTTCTAAGTACTCATGAATACTGCAGCAATCCCTATGCAATGTCCAATCACCATGGATAATCTACAAATATTCTATGATAGTCTTAAATCAATACATACTCCCTAAAGTATGACTAACTGTGATATTTTGAATAAATTCATATTCAGGAAGTAAAACATGCAAAGTGAAATACAAAAATAAACAATTGAATATAGTAGTCAAAACTCATAAATAATTCTCTATTTTTAATCACAAAAAACTATTACAATTTATTATTGTTACATTGAATCAAACTATCAACTAACTTCTAAAATCTAAAATCTAAAATCTAACATCATCTCTTAGCCCAATGCTTCAAGCATGCTCGAAGTGCTTGATCTTGCTTTAACCCCTAGTAAGAGGATCAGCATGATTCTCCTCTAATGATACACGATTCACCATGAGTTTTCCTTCTTCAACTTGATGTCGGATATAATGGTATTTTCTTTCGATGTGCCTTTATCTCCTATGATCCTTTGGTTTTTTAGTCAAAGCAACCACACCTTCGTTGTCGCAGAAAATATACATGGGCTCTTGGATTGATTGAAAAACTTCAAGGTCTCCAGTGAAATTCTTTAACCATTATACTTCCTTTCTCACCTCTCTTGTTGTGATGTACTCTGATTCACAAGTAGAATCAGCCACCGTTTGTTGCTTGGAATTCTTCCAATTCACTGCTCCTCCATTTAATAGGAATATCCACCCACATTGCGAATAATTATTATCCCTATCCGTTTGGAAGTTGGCATGACTATAACCACTCACTTTAAGTTCATCTTTGCTACCAAAAACTAATATCATATCTTTTTTTCGCAAATACTTAAGTATGTTCTTCATTGATGTCCAATAAGTTGCGTCAAGATTTCCCTGATATCTACTAACCATGCTCAAAGCATAAGCCACACCAGGGTGAGTAAACGTCATAACATACATGATCGATCCTATAGCCGAAGCATATGAGACTCAACTCATTGCATCTATTTCCTTATCACTACTGGGACATTGAGCCTTGCTTAATTTTACAGTATAACGCATAGGTAAATGCCTTTTCTTGGAATTCTCCATATTGATCTATTTCAATATTTTATCCAAGTAATTACTCTGGTTAATCGCTAGAAAACGTGTCTGTCTATCTCTGTAAATCCTTATTCCAAGAATGTATGTTGCATCACCTAGATCCTTCATAGCGAAACACTTTCCACACAAAGATTTCACTTCTTGCAAAGTTGGAACATGGTTTCCAATAAGGAGAATGTCATCAACTTATAAAAATAGAAAGGTCACTACACTCCCACTAGCTTTGACATACACACATGACTCATCCTCACTTCTAGAAAATCCGAACTCCTTGACCTTTTCATGGAAAAAGAGATTCCAGCTACGAGATTCTTCTTTAAGTCCATAGAAAGACTACACAATCTTGTACACCTTATTAGGGAATTTGGCATGTTCAAAACCTTCTCGTTGAGTCACGTAAACATCCTCAGTCAGTTTCACATTAAGGAAAGCAGTTTTAACATCCATTTTCCATACTTCATAATCATGAAAAGCAGTTATGGAAAGCATTACCCTAATTGAATTGATATTGGCAAATGGCGAAAAGGTCCCATCATAGTCAACCCCTTGGGTTTGAGTAAAACCATTCGCAACCAATTGGTTCATCATGGAACGGTTTTGAATGAGGTAGGTTTCCCTATCCACATTTCATGAGGCATTTTGGAAACCTTCTTGGTAGGAACAAGATTGAGGATATGGGTGATTATCTCTAAGGCATACCCCCAGAACGATATAGGGAGTAAAGCTTAACTCATCATGGAACAAACCATGTCAAGCAAGGTTTAATTTCTCCTCTCAACTACACCATTAATTTGTGGTGTCCAAGGAGGTGTCAATTGTGAAACAGTTCCACATTCCTTACGATAGTCGTTGAACGTGATATTGAGATATTCTCTACCTCTATCAGATCATATGATCTTTATCTTCTTGCCCAATTGATTTTCTACCTTGTGCTTAAACTCTTTGACCTTTTCAAAGGTTTCTAATTTATGCTTGATCAAATAGATATGGTCATATCTATTATAATCATCAGTAAACGGCACGTAGTAGCGATAAACATCATTTGTGGCGGATCTTAAAGGACCACATACATCAGTATGGACGAGGTCTAACAGTCCTTCACCTCTTTCACAAGTTCCAGTGAAAGGTGACTTAGTAAGCTTGCCTAATAGACAAGATTTTCATTCATCATCTGAATTTAGGTCAAATGATTCTAAAACCTCTTTCACAAGTTCCAGTGAAAGGTGACTTAGTAATCTTGCCTAATAGACAAGATTTGCATTCAGATGGAAAGCATTACCCTAATTGACTTGATATTGGCAAATGGCGAAAAGGTCCCATCATAGTCAACCCCTTGGGTTTGAGTAAAACCATTCGCAACCAATTGGTTCATCATGGAACGGTTTTGAATGAGGTAGGTTTCCATGTCCACATTTCATGAGGCATTTTGGAAACCTTCTTGGTAGGAACAAGATTAAGGATATGGGTGATTATCTCTAAGGCATACCCCCAGAACGATATAGGGAGTAAAGCTTAACTCATCATGGAACAAACCATTTCAAGCAAGGTTTGATTTCTCCTCTCAACTACACCATTAATTTGTGGTGTCCAAGGAAGTATCAATTGTGAAACAGTTCCACATTCCTTAAGATAGTCGTTGAACGTGATATTGAGATATTCTCTACCTCTATCAGATCAGATGATCTTTATCTTCTTGCCCAATTGATTTTCTACCTTGTGCTTAAACTCTTTGACCTTTTCAAAGGTTTCTAATTTATGCTTGATCAAATAGATATAGCCATATCTATTATAATCATCAGTAAACGGCACGTAGTAGCGATAAACATCCTTTGTGGAGGATCTTAAAGGACCACATACATCAGTATGGACGAGATCTAACAGTCCTTCACCTCTTTCACAAGTTCCAGTGAAAGGTGACTTAGTAATCTTGCCTAATAGACAAGATTTTCATTCATCATCTGAATTTAGGTCAAATGATTCTAACACCTCTTTCACAAGTTCCAGTGAAAGGTGACTTAGTAATCTTGCCTAATAGACAAAATTTGCATTCATCATCTGAATTTAGGTCAGATGATTCTAACACTCAATCCTTTTGGTGTTGGGTGATGGCGAAAAGGTCCCATCATAGTCAACCCCTTGGGTTTGAGTAAAACCATTCGCAACCAATTGGTTCATCATGGAACGGTTTTGAATGAGGTAGGTTTCCCTGTCCACATTTCATGAGGCATTTTGGAAACCTTCTTGGTAGGAACAAGATTGAGGATATGGGTGATTATCTCTAAGGCATACCCCTAGAACAATATAGGGAGTAAAGCTTAACTCATCATGGAACAAACCATGTCAAGCAAGGTTTGATTTCTTCTCTCAACTACACCATTAATTTGTGGTGTCCAAGGAGGTGTCAATTGTGAAACAGTTCCACATTCCTTAAGATAGTCGTTGAACGTGATATTGAGATATTCTCTACCTCTATCAGATCAGATGATCTTTATCTTCTTGCCCAATTGATTTTCTACCTTGTGCTTAAACTCTTTGACCTTTTCAAAGGTTTCTAATTTATGCTTGATCAAATAGATATAGTCATATCTATTATAATCATCAGTAAACGACACGTAGTAGCGATAAACATCCTTTGTGGAGGATCTTAAAGGACCAAATACATCAGTATGGACGAGATCTAACAGTCCTTCACCTCTTTCACAAGTTCCAGTGAAAGGTGACTTAGTAATCTTGCCTAATAGACAAGATTTTCATTCATCATCTGAATTTAGGTCAAATGATTCTAACACCTCTTTCACAAGTTCCAGTAAAAGGTGACTTAGTAATCTTGCCTAATAGACAAAATTTGCATTCATCATTTGAATTTAGGTCAGATGATTCTAACACTCAATCCTTTTGGTGTTGGGTGATGCGTTTCTTGTTAATATGCCCAAGACGGCAATGCCATAAGCATGCCTTGTCTAAACCACTAGAAGAATCAATACTATATATATTATTGTCAAGTTCATTCACACACACAACAATTTCATACATGCCATTACAAGGATAAGCTTTGAAATTAAAAACACCATTTTACAAACAAAAATTAAACCATCATTATTGTCAAACACATAATGATAACATTGTTTAAATAAAGCGTGAAAAGAAATTATGTTTCTTGTCATTTCTGACGAAACATAGCAAATGTATAAATCAACCCTAACATTATCATCAAACACAAGCTCATAAGTCCCAATCTTGGTAACAGTCATTGTACGCCTATTCCCCATAATCAGGTTCAACTTTCCATGCTCGACCTCTTCACTTTTCACTTTCCCTTGGTCCCTACATATTAGAACAAATGTGGAAACCACATCTACATCAAGGATCCAAGAATTTGAAATATAAGTGTTATTGATTTCTATAGAGTGCATACAATATTTAGAGTCAGATACCTTGCCCTTTTATTCTCTCGCTTCTTGTAAGCAAATTTGGCCAACGTCTCTTCCAATGTCCCTTCTGGCCACAATGAAAGCATACGACCTCTTTCAGATCATCACCAGGAGGAACATCAAAGTTGATATTTCCTTTTGGCCTACCACTGGACTCTCCAGTGTGGGATTTCCCTTTCCATTTGGATTGGGAATAAGCCTTCCTTTTCTTCCCCTTGCCTTGTTGAATAGCCATGATAGGGTAAGTTATAGTATTGTTCGAATGAGACTTCTTCATTCCAGCTTCAACAGTTTGCAAGAAACTATGAAGTTCAATCAATGTCATTTTCATGTTGTTCAAATGATAATTTAAGATAAACTGATCATAACTACTGGGCAAGGAGTTAAGGACCATATTAATGACCAGATCCTTTTCGAAATTCACATTGAGATTTTCTAGCCTTTCTACGTGTCTCTGCATTTTCTACACATGAGCACACACAGATTCCCCTTCTTTTAGTTTGCACGCCTTTAGGGCTTTTAACGACCTCATAACTCTCTTGTATTGCTTTTTTGTGGAACATCTGAGCAAGAGCCAATCTCATTTCATAAGGCAAATAGTCCTCACATGACTTTTGCAGATCATGTGTCATGGTTGCAATCATTATGCAAGCGACTTTAGTAGTGTCGTCAACATGTTGCTTGTGTTCAACAGTTTCCTCAGGAGTAGCAGTCATTTAGTCAATTTCGATAATAGGGGTATCGAGAACATACTCTTTATTTTTGCATCTAGTCCATGTAATTTGGACCAGTAAGCTTGTCTTTTAACATAATTGACAGTAGAGTGAAAATGGAGTTTTGAGTGGATGGAGGAAGAGGAGGAAGATCACCCTTTTCCAGAAATCTATAATAAGATATAGCTATTTTAGTTAGTTGTTATAATCCTTAATATTGTAACCCAATTTAATATCTAAGGCTAGGACCCATAAATATAATTCATAACAAGAAGAGGGATGTCGTAATCAAGTCGCGAATTTATTTTAGGTAGGTAATGCATTTTACCAATTTCAATCTCTATGAAACTCCAAGATCTTTCAAGATTCATTGAACTATTCAATGACATGTTTAATCTCAGATTATGTTCTTTGATTTGCGACTGGGATGCCAAGATCACAAAAAGATGTGAATAGCAATGCAAAATTGCGTGACACCCTCGATGTCGTTTATGATCTCGCATTGACGTGTTGGTTAACCACACACAGTCCATTAATAACCATAAATTTTGACTTTATACCTTCATTTCATCTTTTTGGTCCCAAATTAGTGTGCCGGTTAACCACACACGCTCCACTAACGACTAACAAAGAAACACTATGCGTTTTCATGGATTAGCATACAGTTTCACATTTTTTTCTAAAGTGACTAAAGTGAGATTTTAAAGAATGTTCTAGTACTTCATATTATACTTTAAATGTGATTAGTGTCTCATCAGAACCCTTTCGGATAATGACCCTCCACTACGCAAAGAAGCGTTGGGTGAAAAGGACACACATTCGACGGTCATTTTATAGGTCGTCTCCTTATACCTCTCTTATGGCATAACTTTGTGAATGAGGCCTACTCTTGGTTTGATTGACTTAGTGTTTTAAATATAGTATTATAACTCATATATATATATATATATATATATATATATATATATATATATATATAGGCTTAGGTTATTCTATTCAAAGTAATTATTGTGTTATTGTATGCATAAATGTGGGCCAATCATTTTACTTATTTTAAGAAAGTGATTACTACATATTATTAAATTAAAGATAATTGAAAAATACCATCTAATTTCATTCTAAGGGTATTTTAGACAATTGAGATAATTTTAAAAAAGGAAAATTCCATATTTTTTGGGATAATTAACTCTCTTGATTTTAAAATTATAATTTTTTTAATTACTTTAATTTTAATTATAACGTAATTTTTATAATTAAATCCGATTTTATTCTGTCAGAATGACATTCTTTTTATAATGATATTCTATGAAAATTCAAGCCATAAACTAATAAAGAGACTTACTTCTCGCAGAATAAACAAATTTTTAGATACAAGTTAAATTTTTTCTATCACATCCTTGAAAAAATAAAAACTTTATATTTTATTCTATAATAATGAAACACTCCCTAATAACAAACAAATATAATATGTAGATTATTCTATTGGAATATACTATTACATATACTCTTATCATTATATTATAGATTAATCTAACAGAATATGACAATGAGTAGTGCATTTTTCTGGAAGATCGGTGACCATTGAGGATTGTTCATGTCTATCCCAAACGCATCCATCCAACCTTCGGGTCATTGATCATCATGTACTTCATTCATTCTATGAGAATAATTGTCATGAAAATGAATTATGTAAGAATAAAACTATGTGAGAATGCTTTTATACGACAAAAATAAAACAAATTTTAGTAATTCTAAGCGAACTCATACAACATGATAAAATCAAGTAACACAAATAACGAACTTATAAATTATTTTTGTGTTCTTCAAGAATTTGAACATCAAGTTCTCTTTCAGACATTTCTACAAACACCTGGTGTGCAATATTCTCGTAGAATTATTTTTGTGTTCTTTAAGATTTCTACAAACCCTTTCCATATATCACTACATATTTGTAAATTCTTTAATAGAAAAATGAAAACAAATGTTGTTAATGATTTGATCATCTACTCATCACCAAACTACTTTAAGAAACAAACACGATCAACAGATATACAATTCAATTCAAACAACTGATTAACAAACAACAATCAGAAATCAAAGTCTGGTTAATGATTACCTGTGAATCTGTGATAGTAATCGATCAGAATTTCAAAATTAACTTTCAGGCCCTAATATTCCATTAACGATCGATGTAGCCTCGATCTTCTCTCTTCCGCTTCGACTCCTTTCTCAGCTGACTCAATTCCTTCCTTCGCAATCTCCAGCGCTTCTTCCTCTACCTTCTTCAGCTTCTTCCCCAATCCAAAATAGCCCTGTGCCCTCCGCCATCGACGGTATCTCCATTGCCGTAATTGCCATTGTTGACGTCATAAGAAACAATAGATGTCTCCGGCTCTGGCCATCGGATCAAATCGATGGAGGCGCGACTTTAGGGCATTGTGCCTTATAGGAGAAGAATCAGAAGGGGAACTCAATAAATGGACACAGAAGGGGAACTCATCGAATCGATGGTGGTGGATCTTCTATGGGCGTTGGTCGATGGAGTGACTTGTAGGTTTTATAAACTAGAGAAATTATGTTAAAAGTCAAATACCATAATTATAGGGATTATTTTTGGTAGTTACTAAACAAATTACTATATTACCCTTATTTATTTATTTAATTATTTAATTTTGATTGACCCACATTTATGCATACAATAACACAATAATTAGTTTAAACAAATGAACCTAGCTCTCTCTATATATATATATATATATATATATATATATATATATATATATATATATATATATAAAGGTGTATTTTAAAACATTTTAATAATACAAGGTTTAAATTTAATTAACTTTTATATAATTAATCTTTTTAAACCAATTTAGATTTAATACTCATCTTTTAATTAAACATTTAATTAATTTGTATTAAATCTTTTAAGGATTATCCATTATCTTAATTATCTTATAATTAAATATATTAGTTTCCTTTTATAATTCCTCAATTTTCAAATTATAGTTTCATGATTATCTAGTCTTAAGATTCAGATTTTAATCAGTTAAAATAACAATTAATGACTAATAATTATCCTACAATTTAAAGAAGCCAGGTAAATCCCAAAACCCTATTACAGCTAAAAGCGTGTCGCGCCCTGCGATTGTCGGGTTTTCTCGGCTTCTTTAGGTATCGATTTACAGTTTCATAATATGAACTAATAACATAAAATCCTCGGATCTGATACCACTTATGAGTTATACCACTTATGAGTTTTTTAGGTTACAACAAAAGGATTTGCGCAATGGAAATTAACATAAACTCTTATGGGTACATGCAACCTAGAACACATTAACATTTTCTCTAGTTATAACAACATACTTTATGAAACAACATCTAACATACAAAAATCGAAATTTACTAGGATAGAAAACATAGCTTGTGCAACAATCAAATGATGCAAGATACCCTATTGTAGAAAACCTTTGGAAGCTAGCTCCAATAATGTAGAAGCCTCTAGTGTCACACCCAAACCCTAGGAAACCCTAGGACAAAATTTGGAGAGAGGGAGAGGGAGAAATCCAATTTCTTCTTGTGTAGGTCAAGTATTGTTGGAAAAGGGTTATGACCCTTTATATAACTGTCAGATAAACCTGAAACCCTAGATTTGAATATTAAAATAATATTACTTTAATCTGATTCAATTTTTGTTTCCTTATCTGATTCAGAAGGCTTCCAAAACTCTTCCAAAAATTCCTCAAAACCGTGCATAGAGGGAGGTTCTAGAATTCCCTCCATTGCTCGACTATTGAACAATTGCAATTCAACCCTTGCATCCTTAGTTAATTCAAATTAACCCAAAACTAATTCCAATTAAGTTTTATTAATTCTTAATTAACTATTGACTATTTCTAATTAATATATTAATCATATAATATATTAAAAAATCATTAATCTCTCTCTTAATATCAGTCCTAGCTATTTTCATGGTTATGAGGGAAACTCAAAAAGGACTTTAATTTTATTCACCAAGATTATACCAGTTTAGTTGAGATCTTAGACACTTAATCCAACAGTATCAACTCTTCAAAAGCAAAGAAGAACTTAAGCTTAATTTAGGATTCAAATATGTTACTAAAGGGTTCCAAATGAGAGTGACAAAATCTACAATAGACAGATTTGAAGTTGTTTGCTTTGTGACAAATTGTAATCGGTGGATATAGGCTATAAAAAATAAAACATATTGATTCATTTCAAGTGGGTTAAACTATCAGTGAGCCACACTTGCTGAAGCACACAACTTCTTTCCCATCATCGACAAGCCAACAAAAAGGTATTGGGTCACTTCTTAAAGGGTGTATTAGCGGATAGTACAGGTAATATGTTACTGGGGAAACAGATACAACGAACTTTAAATGACCGTCGTAGTGTACATATTTCATACTGGCAAGCATGGAGTGCTAAATTATATGATTTAAATTTGTTGAGAGGGACACATGAAGAAAGCTTTAAAAGACTTCCTTTATATTATTACAATCTAGGGAGGAATAATCCAGGGACCATTACACATATAAAGAAAAGTTATGACACTAAATTTTAATACTTTTTCGTGGCTATCGGTTGTGCGGTAATATTTCTGATAATGATTATTTTAATTGTTGTTACACATGTGTTCGATTTAATGACTAATCTATTAATAATTATTGTGCAGGTTCAAGCGTTTCAAATGTGTTTGTGTTCTATTATTATCATTGACAGAGCACATCTTAAAGGGGAATACTTTGGCACGATGTTCCTAGTAGTATACATGGAAGAAAATAACCAAATCATCTCTGTTGCATTTGGTGTTGGAAAAACAGAAAATGAGGATTCATGGATATGTTTTTTTATCCAGAATCAACTAATGTATTGGGGACATAACCTATTTGGCTATCATATCTGATAGATCCAATTCAATTGAGATGGCCATTCAATTCGTGTTTCCAAACGCATATCATAGACTCTGTTGCGTCATTTGTTGATGAATATGAGAAAAAAGATCAACAAACAAGAAAGAACCTAAATTTTATTTTGGAAGGCTGCAAAAGCATACCGAGAGTCTAATTTCAAAGAAATTTTGGCTAGGCTGTAACATCCATAAAAATCATGCCAAATTTGAACTTTTTAAAACATTTAAAATCATTAAGTTATTACAATTCATTTTCAAAATAGTATCATATCAGAGTTCCCAGAAATCATAATCATAAATCGAGGAAGTGTACGGTCACGCCTTCGCCTTCCCGCGATCATCAGAAGTACCTGAAACAATAATCGATAAATGTAGGCTCGAAGGCTTAGTGAGTTACCCCCAAAATACCAACGCCATACAGATATAATCATATCATATAAACATATAAGCAAACAGCATGCGTAATGAGCCATCAACCTGACTGGACCGCCTTGCAGGCCTTCAGCCTATCTGGACCGCTCTCCGAGCCTTCGACACGTCTGGACCGCCTCGCAGGGCCTACAGCCTATCTGGACCGCTCGTCGGGCCTTCGGTCTGACTGACATGCCTTCCTGGGCATGTAGTCTATCCGGACCGCCGTGGGTATCTTGGCCTACAGCACGAAGCACGACCCGCCTCAACCTATTCCCCAAACCAACAACATGTGCACATACATATAATATGCTAACTAGCAAGTACAGATAGTCATACAGATCTAATAGATCACTAATCATGGCAACCATCCTATAACCATGATATTGATCTAACCGATCACTAACATAGCATCATCCTATATACCAGGATACCGACCTAACCAGGTCACTAAGCATATCACCATCCTAACTACCAGGATGTAAATCAAATAAGCATATCATGCAATAAACTCGGATACGAATCCGATAAGGGTCGGCATTGGTGCCTTAGACCCTGTTGATATAATGAGGAGAACTCACCTCGCAATGTCGATCTCTACTAATAAATCGAACTCCCGAATCGCTGTCTCACCAAAAATCTGAACTATCAAAAATAACGAATATTAAGTCAATAAATAGGAATACTAATCTGGACTAAGAATCCACATAGTCCATTTCGCCTTTTTCTCTAATTTGGGCCAAGGCCCAATATCAAATTCACTATCCAAAAGTCCATATACTCATCAATGGCCCAATTTTCCTAATTGGGCCCCACTCCCTAATTGGGACTTATTCTAGAATCCATTACTAAAACTGGCCCAAAACATCATTGCTCAGAAAGCCCAGCAAGGCCCATGTCAAACTGGCCCAAGAGCGGCCCAACCCCGAAGCCCAAAATGTCAAAAGCCCAACAGAGGGCGTACGCGGGGCGTTCTCCTTTGGTACGGTGGGCGTACTTCCATTTGCGTTGACCACCATCGGGGTGGTTGACTCAGTACGCTGGGCGTACAGAAACTACGTGGGGCGTACGCGAGGTTTCACCAAAACTCTAATAAGTGCTTAATGGCTTAAGCACTTAAGCCCATATTTCAGATCCATCGACCAAAAGTGTCTTAGAACCATAAAGTCTCGAACTTTAAGACTTTGGGCGTCCAGAAAGCTCTTAATACATGGTCTTAATCCATTTAGACATTTCTACTAATGGGACATCTTAAGCCATTTGGACCTCATTTTTATCACTTAGGACCCTCTCTAAGGTCTGAAAGGACAGCTCATCTCGTCCAAATCATATCATGCACCAACTTGGGACTTTTGGGACAAGAAATGGTTCCATAAAGCTAGAATGGCTAGATCTATATCATACAAGCATAAAGTTTGAATCTTTTTACCTTCTGGATCTTCTAGGGCACAAAACAACTTCAGATCTACAAGCTTGCTCTCCTTCTCCAACTTCTTGATGCAACGCCTTCTTCTCCAACTACTCAAAATACACTCTATAAGCTCTCGCACTCAAGGAAATGATTAGGGTTTGGGGAAAACGGCTCTAAACAGTGGAGGTTGAGGTAAAGGAGGGTTATGAGCTCATAAGATTGTTTATATAGCACTCAAACCCTAAATATCAGGGTTTCCACCTGACGTGAGTACGCCCAGCGTACTACGGCGCTCCTAGTACGCTCAGCGTACCCTTATGTACGCTTAGCGTACTCTATTGGTCCCAAAGTTGCAACTTTAGCCCTTAGGCTTCTCATGGGTCGACTCCTGTAAGTCCCCAAATCTGGAACCAACTAGTGATCAAACACAAGAACAAGCAATAATCCATGAGAACAAGGAGTAGAAGCAAGAATTATCCAAATTGCACACGTTTCTATTGAACCGCAAACGTCTGGTACAATGGACACACACACATACAATCGTTTTTCATTCTGACAAGACTGACACATATATATAGGCAACATGAACCGTAAACAGTTCACGTCCGTAAACAGACTCACAACCGCAAACACCAGTTGAACCGAAAACACCCTGTTTTCGGTTCACCCAACCGCAAACCCTATAAATACCTAAACAAAGACTAACAAGACTCATACAAATGAATGCCTAGCCCAAACCAACAAAATATGACCTAACAGTCTCCCCCTAGGTTTGAGGCTAGCACTTCTCTTCAGTCTTCACTTTGTGAGCTTGGCTTCATCTATTTGTCTTCTATTTCTTTACAGCTTCAATATGAACATATGAATCTTCTACGTGAGTGACTTCATCTTGAACAGTTGGGCTTCTCTTCAAAATTTGACTCTGAACGCACATTGGGTGAGGAGGCTTCTTGTAAAGATTCTTAAGAAACAGCACTTCCAGCTTGAGAATCTTCAGAGAGAATGACAGAGAACGAATCTTCTGGATCACTTCAACAGGTTCATAGATAGCAGCAAATTGATTGAGGAGGCTTCAATGCAATATGTCACATAATCTTCAAGAGCAGCTTCACCTTGCTTCTGGGGTTGAGAGATTGTATGTTGAAAGAATAATCTTCATTTCTTGTTCCTTTGAATGAGAATTCTTCAATGATCACGGATGAAGCCTTGGCTCAGAAATTCTCGATACAGTCTCCATGAATCTCATCTACAACTGAATTCACTTTTCAAGTAAAACAAAAAAAATTGAGATAAAAACAGAACAAAAAGAAAACTTAGCACACAATATTTTTGGATTTTCATATTTTCTGGAAAAAATAAAACAGAAATAACACTATTTTTGAATTTTGAATTTTTCTGATTTTTGTTTGTTTTTAAAATTTTAATTCTCCCCCTAAATTTGTGCATAGAGGAAAACTATGAACAAATTTAACCAAAACAAAAATAATAGTTAAATTTAAGACTATTTTGGGATCAAAGTTGTCAGGCAATCCAATATCGTTTATCAGCACACGTCTGCATGTCTAGATCTGGTCAATCACTGGTATTGTGGTCCACCTAATCACAAAGGATGTTGACAAATTGGACAGGTTATAAGTGACAAGACAGTTGTACCTATATACTTAAATAGACATTTAGCTGAAGACGACCAAGGATATTGTTGTCCACTTAAATTCAGCAGCGAGATCTACAGACAACCTTTTAAATTGTTCAATTTTAGATGCACTAGAACGTGTTTCCCACTTCCCGATATACCCCAGTAATCAAGAACTTCCAAAGAACTCCTTACTTTAGGTGAGTATTCAATCATTTAGAGAGAAGTCAGATATAGAAACGCATATGTTGTATCCCAGGTCGGATGTCTTCCAATCACGCAGAGGGAACAACATATGACTAACATAGATAGAGGATTTGAGAGATAGTAGAGTGCATATGTTGTGTCCCAGGTCGGATCTTTCCGATCACACAGAGGGGACAACATATGACTAACAGACAGAAAGAATTGCATAAATAAGAAGATGCATAGAGATAGAGTTGCATATGTTGCATTCCAGGTCGGATATGTTCCAATCACGCAGAGGAAGCAACATATGACTGACAGATAGAAAGCAAGAAAATAATTTCCTATAGACCTACTTTATCAGAACCCCCCAGTCGCCCTATCAGTACTGGAATTAAGGACATAAGTCCATACATCAAGGAAATGTTGAGCCACGGTTCTAGATAATTAACTTTTAGTGTATCTCGCAGGTTCCCATGTTTATATCACTGCTCAATCTACCCGAGCATCATATTGTCAGACCAAATGGAACTATCTAAGTCAATATTTGTCAAGACTTTTCACAGTCCATCTATGCCTAGTCTAGTCCATTTAAATCCTTTATGCCTACCAGCACATTGAACACAGAGTCTAGATAATTCGGTTTTAGTGCATTACACGCATCATAAATTGCCCTTTAGCACTATACTTCGTATCACTTCCCAATTAACAAAACTTTCAAACGAAAAACTACAAGAAAATAAAAGATTGTCTTCAAAACGAATCAGTTTAAGATAAACTCAGGAGTATCGAGAAGAAAAACTCAAACCGTAAGTCACCGATTGAATTTGCATCTAGAAGGTCTGATAACAGCACATATATTTCAATCTCAGATCAGATCCGAAAATTCTTCACATCATTAAGCACAAAACCCATGTGTGATCTTTTCCTTTCTTCCCTTCCTGCAGAGGACACATACTCTCAAACAAAGTTATGAATGTTGTACAGTTGAGAGATGTCCCCTATCATGTGCCTGGAACAGCCACTATCAACAAACCGAAGTCTGATGATATGCCTCTATAGCTGCTCCAGCACAGAGCGGGATCAGTTGGTCTTTGTAACCCAGTCCATTTTGAAATTGGGTTGACCTTTGTCATCTTTGCAAGGTACACTCTCCCATGACATATCCTGCTTATCACAAACAGAAGATGAAAAAATATTAGAATCATTAGAAGATTTGGGAGAGTGAACCTTTGGTACCCATCTGTAGTTGGGTTTAACCCATTTCTTGCTCGATCAGATGGGTGGCTCAGTACTTGCTTTTGAACTTGAAGTCGACCGTCGAGATGGCTTTGACCTAACCGGTCGGCTTCACAGGAGCATCTCTTGAGTTTGGCTTCTTGGCCGACATTCCCTTCTTGACCTTGGGAGTTGGATTATTGGCCTTTTTCGCGTTCCAGTCACCATTTCGTAATTGTGACCTCGAATGATTTCTTTGGAGAATATCCCTCCTAGTTGGTTCTGTCATCCTTGTGCGTAGTAGGGAATGTATGCGCGATTTGGACAATTTCTGGCAATGTGTCCAGGTGTTCCACAGTGAAAACACGTCTGTTTCTTCACATATGAGTTGTTTCTGCTTGCCCCTGGTGGCGTGCCATTGCCTTGTCTCTGATTGTTCCCACAAACACACTTGCAGCAAGTAGTCTGCTTTGCTTGTTTTGGTGGCCTGTATTTGTCAACAGCAGGTTTGTTAGAAGCAACTGATTCAGAGTTCAAGGAGTCATTGTTTTGAAAACCAACAGAACTTGCAGAACTAGAATTAGTTCTGTTCTCCTTGTCCTCATCTTCTACTACTTTACCTGCACATAAAGTAGAATCATCATAAATGGTCACCTCAACATCCTCAGTTGGCCCAAATTGTTCGGTTTTAACTGAAGATGATACAGGGGGTTGGCCAAACTGAGCAGGAATTTCCTTCTCGTTGGTCTCAAGGGGTGTGGTATAGTTGTCATTTCACTTAATAAGTAAATGTATCATTTGATATAATGTAAATAATTGTATACCTGTTAAACTCTTCTAAATTAGAGACGATTGCAAGAAGTTCATCAGTAATTGACTGTTAAGGGTATTTCCCAAATCCCTGCTCTAGCATATACAACAGGGACACTCTCACAGCATCTGCATCATCTAGTTGATGAAGTAAGTCATAGAACATATGCATAAGGTCATTCATTATCATCGAATGTAAAGGCAAAACAAATGGAAATACATGTTGTCTGAACTAGGCAAAATCAGAACTAGGGTGGAAATAGTCCCCGAACCACAAGCCAGTAATCGGGCAAAATGCTTTCCTGCCGAAGCAAACTCGATAGTCGTGTAATAGAAATAGAAGCTCCAACATGTCAACTCGAGGAAAAGTAGTAAATTCTTTGAACATAAGATAGTGACAGAGTAAAGGGTGACATTCCACACGCATCGGCATGTTAACGTAATCACCAAAACATGATGCCCTAAACATGGTTGCACATACTAGTCTGTTTTGTAAACGATCCATGATTTCCCACATTGTTCAGGCTTGCACGTTGTAGTCACAACCACTTCATATGTTTTGTCATGCTACAATCAAAAGAATCATTAAATAGTCATTTGTTGTATATATGTTCCTGAGGACATTTCGGAACATAATTTCGTATCATCACATTTCGGATCAAAATTCTGGATCAGCATTCCGGATAAAAACATTTCGCATCTACATTCCAGAACTATTCTTCATATTCTGGACGTGTTCTACGCATTTTGGAATCGTTTTGGGCATGTCAAAAATTGGATATTTTGTAAGATTTATTGATCGGGCATACACATATAAGCACATGTAATCCTATAATTGCCTAAAACCCACTAACAATCACAGAAACACAAATAATACATATATAATTACATATATTATCTAGTTTTTTACATATAATTAAAATTAAAGACATATAATTAAAATTAAAGACATATAATTATAAAGATAATGGAAACTTACGTATAAAAAATGATATTCTTCATCACTAGAATAAGACATTTGCAATTGGATTGGTGTCCGAAATGTTGTTCAGAATGTTGTTTGAAATGAGTGAGTTCAAAATGAGTTCAAAATGGTGTTTATACGGGCACATTTTCGGGTCGGATCATATAACCATTTACCATATACGAAATACGGGTGCAGAATAACCCATTCCGGACACTGTGGTCACTATAAGTGGTTAGATTACTCAATTTCCTAAAATGCATCACTCCTAACAACCTCACCCCCTTACATGTTTCCTACTTTTCTCTCTCGATATCAAGAAACTAGAAAGCTCATTCCATCACCATCGCACCGTCGACGACATAACCTAGCCCCTCAACCCGCAGGTGACAAAACCACACCGGAGAAACCATGCCACCACTTTTCATTTCATATTCCCAACAACTTCCTCACTTAATTGTCCATCCCAGCACCATTGCCATTGTATTATTTGGAAAGAACGGCTCGCCAAAGAATCTCCATCTTTGATTTGTTCTATTCTTCACTCTGAATTGAATCCCCAACACAATCATTATTTCCTTCAACAAAATCAACACCCCTACACCCATATTTGTTATCAATCACCACAACCAAAATCAAATATTATGTGTTGAACTAATGGTGGTCAGGACAAGTTTAATTAGTTATCAGACTGTATAGAAGTTCCTGCAAGCATCGATCTTGACATTGGATCAATCAAGATCAAGTTACAGTGACCATAAACTAATAAGGTTTGGATTTTTAGTTTTGACTTTTGGTACTATCGATTTTTTAAGTTTGATCTTTGATTTCATGAGTTTGATTTTCTAGACTAAAATGGTTGATACTATCGATTTTATGGTTTTTATTTTTCAGTTTTTTGGGTTTGATTTTATGGAATGTAGTGTCTAATAATATAGATTATTTGGGTTTGATTTTCAATTTCAAAATGTGAATTTGCATTCAGTTTCCGTATGTGAATGTGAATTTGATCTTCAGTTTCAGAATGTGAACTCAATATTCAGCTTTCTGCAAATTAGTCACTGGTGAGCGGTAGAAGAGGAAGTAACAAGAGGATGAAGAAGAACAACAAAAAGGAGTGGGGTTAGTGTTTACCGGTAATTGCTCTATTATTTTTCTGTTTTGTGTTTGTGTGTGAGAGGGAGGGGGTAAACCGGAAAAAGAACATAATTTTGGTGAAGAATGGTGGTGGACGATGGATGTATGAGGAAAAGGGAAGTTGTGGGTATGGTAAGGCCATTTTTAATCTAATAATGTTATAAAAAGTATTATAAATTGTAATTGACTCAAAACATATTAAAGATAATAATAAGGGTATCAATGTTATTTTATATGGGTCACAGACCAAACACGCAAGAGATTGAAATTATTTGGACTTTCTATGATGCAAAAAGAAGTTATGAACGAAGCCCAAAATCAGGAAAACCAAATGGACAATTTATAAAGTTTTGTTTACAAATTTAAATGGGTCAAATAATATGTCGGCCATGACTTTGGTATCTGGAAAAATAGAACTTGAATACCCAAAAATTGCAGACTCTATGACATACAGTGCCTTGCCTAAGGGTGAAGAGAGTCATTTCCTCTCAACCCACACAACACACTGCCACATCAGCTTTTCTCTCTTCTCTTTCTTCCATCTTTCTCAACCCAAAACACATGGAAACCCATTTTTTCCAACCCACTCAATTTTTAATTTTAAAATAAATACACACTAATTAAAATCATTAAAAATTAATCAACAAAAACATTAAAAACATAGAAAACTAATTCACAAACTAATTAAAAACATACAAACACAATTTGGTACAAGTTTTAAAGCATGAGGTACAACTAACTAATGCATGGAAGAATAGAGAGAGAAAGGAAGCGGGTTCTTAATGTAACACCCCGACTCTCAGGTATAAACTTTCAGTCTTGTATTTCCAATTTTTTAAGGTCGACTCGACGAGTTGGATGCCCTGACTCGTCGAGTATGCACGGTTTTGGTCGCGGGTCTTAAGTGACCGACTCGACGAGTCAGAGGACAGACTCGATGAGTTGGAGCTGAGGGATGAAACCCTAATTTCCGGGGTTTACACCCTATTTAAAGGATCATTAGCCTCCCTTGGCCTCCCCTCACCGTCCCCTTGAGCTCTAAAACCCTAATTCGTGTGTGTGCCCCATTTAGTGTGATTTTTCAAGCTTGGAAGGAAGATCTTGTTGCAAGGAGCTTGAAGATCAAGAAGTTTGAGGCAAGGAACGTGTGTAGATCTGAAGTCTACCCCAGTTTAGCATCATTTGAAGGTATCAAGTCGTTACCTTGATCTCTTTCTAGCTAGATCCTTCTATATTTGAGTTTTGGGGCCATTTTAGCATGTTGGTGTTTCATTTCGGGTGATGAACCAAGATCTGAAGTTGCAACTTTAGATCTAGGCCCATCTTGGTCCTTATAATCATAAAGTTTCAGCCTTTAGCATGATAGTGCATTTCCCTTGCCTAGAATCTCTTCTTTAGCTTGATTTGGGTCATTATCACCTTGCATGTACGTAAAGTTTGCAACTTTACGTAAGAAGTATGCTCTAGGAACTCAGATCTGCAATATGGAGCTTTGGGGTGGCTTATAAGCATCTGAACGGAGAAAGGACTAAAGAGACTCAACGAGTTGCTTGGCCAACTCGGCGAGTCCGATGAAGTTTGGCCTTGAAGGTTTCTGCATGGACTCGGCGAGTCAGTAGGGTGACTCGACGAGCCAGTTAGGGTTTCCTCGACTTCATATTACGCATAGACTCGACGAGTTGGTGGTAAACTTGGCGAGTCAGTGAGGGTTTTATGACCTTCTGAACCCTTAAGGAACTCGACGAGTTGCTAGTTGCACTCGACGAGTTGGGTCAACATGGACTGTTGACTTTGACTGTTGATTTTGACTTTGACCAAGGGTTGACCAGTCTGACCTCTGGGGGTATTTTGGTAATTTGGAAATTTATGGATATGGTCTTATGGTAAATATAGGTGGTGGAGTTCATGGCCGTGGTTCGAGAGTTCAAGTTTATCATTTCGATTCGTCAGTTGAGAGGTGAGTTATCCTCACTATACTAAGGGGTCTAAGGCACCAAGGCCGGCCCATTGGATTCGATATCCCAGTAGTTGATTACGTGTTGAATATGAGATGATTATGCATGCTAGTTTGCTATGCCAGTTAGGTAGATCTATAGGACTACCTGTAGACATGTTGCACTGTCTCGTGTAGTGACCAACAAACCCTGGAGTATGCCAGATATGAGTTGAGGGCCGGGAAGGCATACCAGACTCATACTGAGGACTCATTAGCATACCAGATACGAGCTGAGGACCAAGTGGTATGCCAGACTCGTGCTGAGGGCAAGTCAGATATGTTTCAGTTGTAGGACTGCAGGGAGCAAGCCAGTCATAAGTTGTGGGCTCGAAAGCAAACCAGACTTATGTTGTGGGCTCAGAGGCAAGCCAGTTGTGAGTTGTGGGCCCGTAAGGCAAAACAGACTCACACTGTGGGCCTAGGGGGTAATCCAATCTGCAGAGTTGTGGACCCATTACATGCTGTTATTATGTGTTGTTATGTATCGGTATTTTGGGGGAACTCACTAAGCTTCGGGCTTACGGTTTCAGGTACCTCAGATAATCGCGGGAAGGCAAAGGTGTGATTGCACAGCTCCTCACATTTTATGACTATGTTTCTAGGATACTCTGATACGAAACTATTTTAAAAACAAATTTGTAATAACTACTGGTTTTTAAATGTTTTAAAAAGTTTAAATTTGACTTGATTTTTATGGATGTCACACTTAAATCCGCTGAGATGCATATGCATTGTAACCATCTACCTGCTTGACCCACTTGTTGAAGGGATGGTATCTTGGAGGTACCGTTGGTACATCCCCCCCCCCCTTCCCCACTGCCATGACTCCCTCCCCCCTAGTGGTTATAGCCCAAAAAAATGAAAGTTTTGCTATACAATTTAATGTGGTTGACTTCACATCACATGGAGTAGCTAAGAAGTTTCTTCTTCCTATATCCACCTTTTTCCATACAGTTCATTCCAATATAGCACCTCATTCATATTTGTCGACTCCAATAATATATTTGCACATACATGCACCTCATCATAATAATAACATTCTACTTAAGACCGTTTACCTATTAGGAAATGTCTGGATAACATATTTTAAATATATATGTGCTACTTATTGTAAGATATATGTGGAGTATTTGGTTTACTCTCCAAAAGAGCACTAATGGAGAAAAGGGGGGGGGGGCTTATAAAATATATGATCATTTGAATAAAACCACCAGCTCCTAGGGAACATATGTGAATGAAACCATCAACCCTTATAAACTATATGATATTGAATGAGACCACCAACTCCTTCACCTTCACATGATTTCATACTATTTATTTCAATTTATTCACTTAACGAAGTGTATTTACATGAGAAACGGTGCTAAATAAATTAGTGTAATGTTACCTTACGAGATTTAAATCAATGTACGTACCTGAGAAATATGTTAAATTGAAAGAAATGTTTAAAACGAGGTTACATTGACAGTTTGACACTTTTAAGTAGTGTTGGAGGGATCAAGATAGGAAGGAAAAATCACAAGGCTCGTGCGGTGATTTTGAAGGCCATGAGCCTTGTGCGAAAAGTAAAAAAGTGTCACTCTAAGTACATATTCTAGTGAGGAGAAAAACTTAAAAAGGAAAAAAAAATTTAATCTTAGTGAAGACCCAAGTCATTTCGGCTACACTACTTTTATTGACTAAAGAAAATACATTATGCATATATTTGAATATTAATAGATAAATTAGTCGGATTTCGGGTCATAAATTTTTCTACGACAACATTTTCGTTTTATAGTCCATAATTTTATAAGGAAATAAAATATTCACGGTTAGTTATTTATGGATTTTTGAAGAGAGAACACCATGTTTACTACTGATGTCATGTATGTTTTTAACAACATGAATCACATAAAATGGTCATAGATTTGTTGTCTTGTAAATCCCATCCAATATATGTTTTGGATGGGATTTACAAGACAACAAATATATGACCATTTTATATGATTCATGCTGTTAATCAATTTTTTTAAAATGCTTAACATTAAAAAGATTTGTTGGATTTGAATTTTATATGATGGTTCGTATTTTTTAATTTGGTTTTTATATGATGTTTTGTATTTTTTTTTCTTTGATGATTTGTATTTTTTATAACTATTCGGTAAATCCATTCAAATATTTAATCAAACAAAACCATTTCATTCAACATCAATTAAAAATGTTAAAGATGATTATTTTTATCATTTATCTAAAAACCAGTTTTTAAGAGGCAGATAATAGATTTTTATTCTGAGACAAATTAAGCCTCTAATCGTTGCCAAAATCCCCTTAGCTTAAGATTTGTAATTACTCTCAATTTAATTAGCATTAGGGGTGGCAATCATCGACCCAACCCGCAACCCGACACTGACCCAACACGAAAATAAACGGGTTTGGGTTGAGATTTTTGACCCACCAACCTGTTTATTTAATGGGTTGGGTTTACCTGTTTGGGTTCGCGGGTCAACCTGCCAACCCGATTATATATATATATATATATATATATATATATATATATATATATATATATATATATATATATAATGTTTAAAAAATATATTTAATTATTTAGCAGTTTTGAATATTTGATTATCGTTTAATCGTTTTCCGAATTCCAAAACTGCAAAACATCTTCGAGTCGACTTAGCATGCCCTAGCCCCTAAGAAGCCCCTAATCAATAAGAAATTCAGTCTTCAGTCTCCAAACTCACGACTCCGTGTCTCCCGTCTCCGTCGATTGAGGCATCGAGTCATCGACAGTCGCAATGTCACACGCACACTACTCGTATTCTCGTCCTCCGGATGTCGCACACCACTCGTCGTCGTCACTCTTGTTTATGACTTTATGTTGAATATTTGAGACTTTATGACTTCATTTTATTTATATTTTTTAATTTCATTTTAAAATGTGTTGCTTATTAAATGGGTTATACGGGTTGGGTTCGATCCACTAACCCACGAACCCATATACTTATACGGGTTATATGGGTTGGGTTGGGTTGATGTTTTCAACCCGTGACCCGCCAACCCACCAACTCATATATTATATGGGTTGGATTGGGTCAATGTATTCTGACCCGCCAACCCGAACCCAACCCAATTGTCAGGCCTAATTAGCATCCTCCAAAGTCCAAAGTCCAAACGCCTCTTGGTTACGCGTGGAGGGTGATTTGGGCTTCCAGATTCCAAGTTGTTCACTGGCCTTTGGGAGGAAAATGGAAATGGAAATGAGAGGAGAGCAAAAAGACACGTCGACTAGACGTATACACAAACAAAAACAAGACACAAATGTCGCTAATCAACCACACAGTCACAGTCTACCCAACTTGTGACTTGTGATCCCGCTCAAGCCAGGGAGGAGATTTTGTATTTCTTCCATTTTTATGACCAGGGTCGTCTCTAAAATAAGAGGAGCCCGTTACATTTACAAGAATCTTTATCTTCCTCTAAAATTCTGAATCAAAGAGAAAGGAGATTCCTTTGCCACGTGGCTTCCACCTTCCACCTTGCACCTTCCTATTCAAGGAGTGGAGGAGGCTCAGCTTGCTGCTTACTTAAATATTCTCCTATACGACAACTGGCCATGCCGGAACTGCCGGAGGTATAAGTCGAACACGATCTAGATGGTGATGCAGGTAAGCGGTTGTGGTGTGGGAAGTGTGAGTGTAACAGCAAATAGAATTGTGGGTATTGAAAGATGGAGGATGGAAGCGTCGCCAACCCTCCTCCGATTCCGTCACTTTGACTTGAATATTTCCTCATTCTCATCTTCTTCCTATCATGGATGCTCCCCTTCGCAATCGTCTTGGACCTTTCCGTTACGATTCAACATCCGGAACAGTTCCGATAAGAAAACCGCCGTCAGTATCAGCACCGTTAAGAGAGGACGACGCACCGGCAACAACAACAAGAAGAAGAATCGTACGGAAATCACAGGTGAACCTGTGGTGGCTGATAATTACTCAGAAATCAGAGGAAAGCAGGAAGACAGAGCCGAAGATAGACCATTCAGCGTGCGTAGTTTATCCCAAAACGGTGATCCTCTTGGCAGGAAAGATTTGGGGAAATCTGTGGTTAAGTGGATAAGCCAAGGGATGAAAGCAATGGCCACCGATTTTGGGGAGGCGGAGTTGCAGGGAGAGTTTTCCGAGGTCAGACAGCGAATGGGTCCAGGTCTCACCTTCGTTATACAAGCTCAGCCTTACCTTGGCGCCATTCCAATGCCCTCCGGCCTTGAATCTGTATGCTTGAAAGCCTGCACACACTACCCTACACTCTTCGATCATTTCCAGAGAGAGCTAAGGGATGCTCTTCAACAACTTCAGCACAAATCCTTAATTGAAGACTGGCAAAAAACCAAATCATGGAAATTGCTCAAGGAACTTGCAAAATCAGGTTCTTTTTACTCTTTCTTTATTCTATACCATTCGATAATCAATCCTAAACAATCTTATAAAGTTGTTATAATCACTTTCAGCTCAACATAAAGCCATTGCACGGAAGGCGTCACTACCAAAAGCTGTTCATGGTGTTTTGGGCATGGAATTGGAGAAAGTTAAAGCAATTCAAAACAAGATTGATGATTTCACAGAAAGAATGGCTAACCTCCTTCGTGTTGAAAGGGATGCTGAGCTGGAATTCACCCAACAGGAGCTAGATGCTGCTCCTGCTCCTGCAACTACAACTTCTGATTCAAATAAACCGATTGAATTCCTTGTAAGCCATGGACAAGCAGAACAAGAACTATGTGATACAATATGCAATTTGGTTGCAGTGAGTACTTATACAGGATTAGGTGGGATGCATTTGGTGTTGTTTAAAGTGGAGGGAAATCACAGGTTGCCACCTACAACACTGTCTCCTGGAGACATGGTGTGTGTGAGGACATGTGATAGCAGGGGTGCAGCTGGAGCAACTTCTGGTATGCAAGGATTTGTGAATAATTTGGGGGAAGATGGATGTAGTATCACTTTGGCTTTAGAATCCAGACATGGTGATCCCACTTTTTCAAAGTTATTTGGTAAAACTGTGCGCATAGATCGGATCTATGGATTGGCTGATACAGTTACATATGAGGTACTTGTTAATTACTATTGACTATTGTTATTAATACAAATAGGATGCTATAAATTTACCATTCTTTTTTCATGTTCATTTCAGCGCAATTGTGAAGCTTTAATGATGCTACAGAAAAAAGGTCTACACAAAAACAACCCTTCAATTGCAGTTGTAGCAACACTTTTCGGGGACAAAGATGACATCAAATGGCTGGAAGACAACAATTTCACTGACTTAAGTGAAACAGAACTTTCCGGAATCAAATACATAGAAAATTACGATAACGCCCAAAGAAAGGCAATTGCGTTAGGTTTGAACCAGAAACGTCCCGTTTTAATCATCCAAGGTCCACCTGGCACTGGAAAAACTGGTCTGTTAAAGGAATTAATAGTCCGTGCTGTTCAACAGGGTGAAAGGGTGTTAGTAACAGCACCTACAAATGCTGCTGTTGATAACATGGTTGAGAAATTATCAGATGTGGGGATCAACATAGTAAGAGTTGGTAATCCTGCGAGAATATCTCCAGTTGTTGCTTCGAAATCTTTAGTTGAGATTGTGAATGTGAAGCTTTCAAAATTTCGATCTGAACTTGAACGAAAGAAGTCGGATCTCAGAAAAGATCTGAGACAATGTCTGAAAGACGATTCATTAGCAGCTGGAATTCGCCAGCTGTTGAAACAATTAGGGAAGGCGTATAAGAAAAAAGAAAAAGAAATGGTGAAGGAGATTTTGGTCAATGCACACGTTGTGTTGACCACAAACAGTGGGGCAGCTGACCCGTTGATCAGACGTCTTGATGCTTTTGATCTTGTGGTTATAGATGAAGCAGGACAAGCTATTGAGCCGTGTTGCTGGATTCCAATATTGCAGGGGAAAAGATGTATTCTTGCTGGTGATCAGTGCCAGCTGGCACCTGTGATTCTTTCTAGAAAGGCGTTAGAAGGTGGACTTGGGATTTCTCTTCTAGAAAGATCTATAAGTCTACATGAAGGTGTTCTTGCCACTAAGTTAACAACACAATACAGAATGAATGATGCGATTTCAAGCTGGGCTTCAAAGGAAATGTATGGAGGATTGTTGACATCTTCACCTACAGTTTCCTCTCATCTTCTTGTTGATTCTCCTTTCGTTCAGGTATTATCAAGTTTTAATTTTTTTTAAACATAAAGATTGTTTTGCCAAAAATGTGAATTACATATTTTTGTATTATTGCACGCAGCCCACATGGATAACACAATGCCCATTACTACTCCTTGATACACGGAAGCCTTACGGAAGTTTATCACCTGGTTGTGAGGAGCATTTGGATCTAGCTGGCACTGGCTCCTTTTACAATGAAGGAGAAGCGGATATTGTTGTTCAACATGTTCTTTCATTAATATATGCTGGTATGTGGATATTTGGAGTGATTAATATATATATATATATATATATATATATATATATATATATATATATATGTTTTCAGGGGTAGTTTGGTCATTTTACATTGTATTGGTAATGGTACACAACACAGGTGTGAGTCCAGCAGCAATTGCAGTGCAGTCGCCATATGTTGCTCAAGTGCAGTTACTAAGGGACAGTCTGGATGAGATACCATTGGCTAATGGTGTTGAGGTGGCAACTATTGATAGCTTTCAAGGGAGGGAAGCTGATGCAGTAATCATATCCATGGTATATCATATATGTTTAATCTTGAATGGTTTCTTGAAATCTTTTTTTCTATGGTATATAAAAAGATTACATTTTTGTTTTGTTTAGGTTCGATCAAATACTCTGGGGGCTGTTGGGTTTTTGGGGGATAGTAGAAGGATGAATGTTGCAATAACAAGAGCAAGGAAACACGTGGCAGTTGTATGTGACAGCTCAACAATATGCCATAATACATTTCTGGCGAGGTTGCTGCGTCATATCAGGTATTCTGGTAGAGTGAAACATGCAGAGCCAGGTGGATTTGGTGGATCTGGACTTGGGATGAATCCTATGCTGCCATCTATAAGTTGATTCTGTTGCAATCTTCCAATACTTTGTGTACATCTTTCTTTCTTTTGGGGGATTGGTTTAATTCTTGTATAAGGTTATATTCATAGCTGTATATAAGAAACATACATACTGTCAAATGTAAATTGCATTAAAACTTCCATACATATAAGCAATCTTGGTTAAATTGTTCACATTCCATTAGAATGAATATAAGCTATTTGATTCCTTTCATTTTGTTCATTTTCATATAAAGCTTCATTTCATTTGATTCCATTTCCTTTATTTCCATGCAACAAGAAAATAATAGTTGAGCTATTTCCATAGTGTTCAAAATAGAATGTTGAAAAGATTCTACATTTATGATCCAATGATTACAAAAGAAGCAAATAAAAGTGAATTTAACAGACCAGATGTATAAGATCATTCATATAAAAGATTCTCAAGAAGACTTCATTTCCCTGATGCTGCTTCCTCAGGGGTCTTGGTTGTCATTTGGTCAACTGCATGCACGACATTTTGAAGTTCCTCCCATATGGCTTTGTATACCATCCGCTGTCTATTCACAGCAGACTTTCCCTCAAAAGCTGAAGACACAACATCAATGCTGCAAAAGAAAACAGAATAAGGTTTCAAATTCAATTCCTTAATGATAACAAGATACATGGAAAGAATCATTTGTGCATTTGCATTCACTTAGAAATGTTAACAATAATAGCAACATAAGTTAACTATTGATGTTCAATCAACATCATTGAACTTAGAGAGGTATATCAAAGCTCGGAGACTAGAGGTAATGCACATGAGGAATTTGCACAATGATTAGTATAAAATGGGTAAAACTGGCATGCACAAGTTGAGGTCAAATAAGTACATAAAATAAAAAATAAGCAAAGCTTTAGGCTTTTGTTATAAGACTCGCTAGAAGATAATCTCATGTGATTCTTAAGGCAGAGAATCAACTATATAATCGGGAGGGAGAGTAGTTTCATCCAACACTACAAAAATAAAGGAGATACCTATAATCCATTTGATGAAAGTAAAGTAATATAAATAAGGAAGAAAGAAAGTTTCATATGGTGTTTACTGAAATAGTGAAACAAGTGATAGGATACCGAGTGATACGCATCATACAAACAAAGTACAAACAGCTTTTTTTCATGCCAAACACTAGCCTAATCTGTGATGGTATTCCAAGAAAGATCTCTCTGAAATAACAAATCAGTCTGTTTCATTACAAGATGGAAAGAGCAGTCTTTCATATTCATAATTTTAGCCAAACAACTACTTAGTTGAACATAGATGCATAATCAGACATATAAATTCAACCCATCTTTTGAGTGAAAATTCGAATGCAAACTCACCTAACATGCCGCCCATCACCATAAGCATCATTAACTGTTACTAACTCCGCATTCAATTCTTCTTTAATCTGTCCAAAATAAAATGCATAGTTAGCCATGTCCAATAAGGTTCTCTTAGATTTCTCACAGCCCCTTGTAACATATCGCAAAATAAGGGATTTTTCATCTTGTTCTCAACTCGTTTCTTATTGAACAAATTCAAAGATTTCATATATGATCCATGGGGGTAATAGATTAAAGAAACTAATAATCGAATGGAAGACACACAACTAGCATGATAATTAATACCTTCAAACTTTAAAATGAACCAAAAAAATCACGGTAAAAACCAGGTTTTCAATTCGTATCCAGTCATTTCATAAGCTTAGAAATTATCAAACCTTGTTCTGCATCGACTGCATCAATGGCGAATCGATAGGTCCAGAAGCGTTTGAGGGAGACGTAACCCGGGTACTGATGCTCCGACGACCCACCATGTGAAGCTTGGGCATGATAAGCTGTTGACGACCTAACTTCTCCACTGGAACAATTAGGCGAACAAGAGCTTGAGACTTGTAATGGCGCAGACTGTGGCATCTGAAGAGATGGGTACCGTAGGCACACAAGGCCGTGATATTGGGGCGGGTGAGCATCGCCATCGCCGTAGTAGCTTGTGGCAACCTGCTCTGTTGACTGTTGAGTACACGATAATAGGGTAGCAAAAGAAGGCCACGCAACCTTCCCCACGATATCAAGTTTTGGCCTTTGTTCAAGGTGTTACAAATGTTTTGTACTTTTCGTCCATGAATAGTAATTTATGGCCACGTTTAGTCCTTCAGCATCAAAAATGTGAAGATTCATTCAGTCCTTAAACTGATTTTTCAGATGTCATCGTGTTTTGTTTCGTTTTCGAAATATCCTCGCGATTCGATTCTTTGTTTGATTCAGTCCAATTGAAAACATGACGATTTTTCTTTTTAAACTTTTAATGGTCATTTATATTATAATAGAGGTTATTCGATTAATACGTTGAAAATTATTTTGAATACTTTTAGTATTCAATAATAAGAGTGAACATCACATATATCCATTGAAATATCCCAAAATAGAAACTTATGATTTCCAGAATTTTGTGACCCATGCCTATGCTGGTTCAACCAAACAAAAGAGAACAACGATATAAGGGATGTTGTTTCCCATTGATTTGTGTTTCTTAAACAATATGTGATAATAAAATATTAACTTATTTATTATTTTTTTATAGATATTTGGTTTTTCTTTAAGTATGTCATTTAAGTGATATGAAATAGGAAACATGATAAAAAATCATCAGATAGAAACAATTTTGATCCCCACATCGTTGTATTAAACAAACTTAAAAGACATTTTTATTCTATAAATATAAATAAAGGATAAATTTCATAATATAATTCATTATAACATGATTGAGTTTTAAGAGTCCATCATGAGGTCAAAATATCTATTTTGAGCTAAATAGTTGGCAAATATAATATTACTTGATTTTCTTGCAATTTAATTCCATTAATATATCACCAAAGGTAATTGAATTATAAGTTAGCAAAATATGACTATGAGGGAGTCATTTCATTTCAACTCGCTCAACTTAGTGTCAAATCAGTTTTTTTTCCTCTCTCTTTTATTTTTTTCAAACCACAACACATAAAAACTTTATTTTTCCCAATTCACTCAATTTTTTATTTTAAAATAAATACACACAAATTAAAATCATTCAAAATTAATTAACAAAAAAAATTAAAAACATATCAACACAATTTAGTACAAGTTTTAAAGCATGAGGTACAATTAACTAATGCATAAAAGAATATAAAGAGAAAGCCAGAGAGAAAGAGAAGAAGAAGAAGAAAAAGAAAAAGAAAAAGAACAAGAAAAAGAAGCGGTTTTACCAACTCCTTGAAGAAGAAAAAATGTTTGAACCCACTTTACCCATTTTGTTGAAGGAATGTAATCTTGGAGGTACCATTCCCTTACAACTGAAATGATTTTACAACGAAATGATTGAAGTTTTTGCATGCAATAATTAATTTATGAATATATCATATATGATATATGGTATAAAATTACATATGATAGATACAAGTTTGATCTCACATCATCATGTTAAATAAAGGTCTTTCCTTTTAAAATTAAACTAAATAATTCAAAGTAAAATTTAATTATATAATTCATTCGTATTTTTATCCCTATAAACTTTTTAAAATATTAAAGTTCTATGGAATATACATTTAATGTTATATTATTTTAAATGCAACCATGAGTTTAAAAAATATAGTGAGTTGATCTTTGACTTCCTTTAACAAATCGCATATGGTTGTCTACTCACGCTAGTACGCTACATAATGTTGTTTAGAACGTTTACGGTGTGGTTTGTAATTTTCAACAATCTCAAAACACACACGCATTATGTTTTACGATTTCGACTATAAATCACACTATGAACACCTTTAAAAGTTTTTATTTTTTATCCTTAAAAGTGTTTTTTTTTCTGGAAAGATTTGAATAGTAATGAAAGCCTTAAATTATAGTAAAATACATACATAATTCTTCAAGTATGTTCAAATTTGCATATTTCATCTATTTATATATAATATATTCTTTAACATTAATGGTATAAGGTGAAGATTTTTTCCTAACATTTATCCATCACATAAAAATGATGGTAAACAATTTGTGTTCACTTCAGCATAAAAGGTTTGAGAAAATTGAATAAAAAGAAAAAAAAATCTTAGGTTAGAGGTTAAGAACGTTACACTTTATTTTAATGTTATTTTTTTTTGTTATATCAGTGAGCTAAAAGCCAATATTGTTTGTAATTGTGAGTGTTTGATTTTACTATACTAACAATAAAATAAAGATAATAAAAAAAAATAGACAATGAAACCCAAGTGTGGAGGTTATTGAGATCATGCGGTTCGAATATATACTAATTACTAAAGTTGGGAAAAGAATACACCAATTGTTTTAAGTCATTATATTTATATAAGTTTGATTTTTAGCACGACTTTGATAGGATGTTGCATTGTTATCCACACAATTTTATACGTAAGTACTTTGTATAATAATTATTAAAAAAGAATAAAAAATATGACAAACTATTTAACAATGTTACCAAAAGAAAAAAAATAGAAAATGATTGATCCCATGTCACCAACCTTTGGGAAAATATGAACGAGTTTGTTTTATATAAAATGAAAAGAATGAAGAGAATATGCAATACAAGATTATGATAGTGACTTAGAAAAAATAAATAATGATTATGGGTGCTACATTTGTTGTATTTGAATTTTGAACTACCTTAACATTAATATGACAACTGTGATAATTTTGATAGACCATTGTAATTTAACATGAACGAGTTCGTTTATTTTATTTCATTTGTCAAACATGTAAGTTGTATTAAAAATGCAAAAAATTTAGACCTAAATAAAGATGTTACAATAATACATGTCATGCATTACAGATATTACATTATTCTTTAATGATGTTATGAAATTAAGATGTTTTTGTGTACTGTATTAATGAGTTTTTGGATAAATACATGTCCCGACCTTTGTATTCATTATTTGTCTAACTCCGTTATTTTTCACTAGACTTCATATTTTAACCTACTATTTTGACACTTCCCAAGTTAGGCTGTGTTTGGTGCGCCACAGCTAGCTGATAAGCTAGCTTATTTTTTGAGCTTTTTTATGTTGTCGTGTTTGGTAAGCCAAAAAGTAGCTTATAAGCTAGCTTTTTGAAAAGCTACTTAGACTAGCTTTTTAGGAGCTTTTTTAAAAATTTCCAAATACACCCCTTAATTAATTATAGAAACACATACTCTTACATGTCATTTTATGTAATTTTATATATTTCAGCTAGCTTTTCAGTTAGTTTTACCAAATGTTATTTTTTATCAGCTAGTTTTTCAGCTATCAGCTAGCTTTTTATTTAACAGTTAGCTTTTCAGCTAACAGCTAGCTTTTCAGCTAGTACGTCAAACATAGCCTTAGTAGTAGTATTTTAGTGGTTTCTTAAAGAAATACTAGCCTATAGATATTTAGAAAAAGGGTAAATTACACTAATTGTCCCTCGTGCACATGTCAGAAAGTGTGTTTAGTCTATATTTTCAAAAATTAACTCGTATTGTCCATCGTTTCTTTTAAACTTGCATGTTACATCCATGTTGGTGATTTTGTATCATCAATGTGTATTTAAGTGTAATTGAGTGACTTGTTTACCAAAATTCAATCTTGATGGATATTAAACAAGTAAGGAAGGTGTGGAGTGCACACTTGTTTCAGTTTATTCAAGATTCAAAGTAGACTGTCATTTAGGGGCGAAGCCCCTAAACGAACGGGGGTCCGGGGGCAGCGCCCCTAGGAGCGGGGTCCAAGGGGTGGCAGCCCCTGGCTGGGGTCGACATGTCAGCACGGAAATTTTTTATATGAGTTATATTGCTATATAAAAAATGCCTTAGAAATCTGAATTTTCTGTAAATGAACCCGATTTTTTACTTCATTTTGACCTTTATTAATGATCCGATTTTAGTGACTGTTATTGGTTTTGACAGTTGGAGTAGTTTTTTGGACAAAGAAAACTTCCTTAACAGTTTTCAGACAAATGAACTACTTAATCATTTTGGTCATCATTTTTCCTGGTACAACAACAATCACGAAATTCATAATAACCATATTTTTTGTTCTTGCTCTCAATTCTGCGTCTTATCTTATTAAAGATTAGGAGTACCACCCAAATACTTTAATCTGAAAGTGAAACCACAATTCTCAGAATTTCCAAGTCTTTCTATACCCCAATTTCTTACAATCCATATGGACATAAAATGACTATTTTGCCTGTAATAATTTCTTTTTTCATTTTCTTATTTATATATAATTTTTTGGGAAAACTATTGGCATCATAATCGATTTAGCCCTTATATCTATTTTTTATTCAATTAAGTCCCAAAAACCGTTAATCGTATTCAATTTAACCATTTTACCCGGTCAACGGGTCATCCAATTTTAAAAAATTACACTTTTGGCCCATATTTCAAATTTTATAACAAATTTGGTCCAAAATTTATTACAAATTTGGTCCAAAATTTATTACAAATTTGATCCAAAATTTACACTTTTGGCTCAGATTTTAAATTTTATTACAAATGTGATCCAAAATTTACCCTTTTTGCCTAAATTTTAGAATTTAGTTATGAATTCATCCTGATTTTAGTTTTTTTACAACTTTTCTTCTCAAAATTTTGTTTCGAATATATTTTTTCTTTATGAAATCATATTTATACAAAAAAAACATATTTTCACATAAAAAATCTTATATTTTTATATAAAAACTTTTTTTAAAAAAACTTTTTTGTATACGAAATACCTATTTATAAAATAGGTATTTATTAAGTACATAAATATAAACAAATATGTTTTTATAAAAAAAATGTATAAAAACATGTATTTTACAAAAAAAAATTGAATACAAACACCTATTTTATTATAAATACATTTGTATGCAAACACATATTTATAATATATATATATATATATATATATATATATATATATATATATATATATATATATATATATATACTTATTTCATAGTAAACGTATACATTTCTTTTGTAAAGACACATTTACATGCACCCAAATAGTGTTTGTATACATTTTTTTTGGACAACATATTTATATATATTTTTTATAAACACCTATTTTATAATAAATGCATTTGTATTCAAACACGTTTATATATAAAATGTATACAAACACGTATACATTTAAAAAAAATATTCAAACACGTTTTTATAAAATAAATGTACACAAACACGATTTTATAAAAAATATTGATACACACCTATATATATATATATATATATATATATATATATATATATATATATATATATATATATATATATATATATATATATATATATATACGTTTACTCTGAAAATATGTGTTTGTTTATATTTTATTATTTTTTTATAAATATGTGTTTGTATACAAAGGTATTTATAATAAAATAGGTGTGTGTATATATTTTTTTGTAAAATACGTGTTTGTATACATTTTTTTATAAAAATGGATTTGTATATATTTATGTACTTAATGAATACCTATTCTTATAAATAGATATTTCATATACAAAAAGGTTTTAAAAAAACTTTTTATATAGAAAATATAAGATTTTTTATGTGAAAATATGTTTTTGGTATAAATATGATTTTATAAAAAAAAACATATTCAAAACAAAATTTTGAGAAAAAAAAGTTGTAAAAAAATTAAAGTTAGGATGAATTCATAACAAACTTCTAAAATTCGGGCCAAAATGGTAAATTTTGGACTAAAATTGTAATAAAATTTAAAAACTGGGCCAAAAGTATAAATTTTGGACCAAAATTGTAATAAATTTTGAAATTTGGGCCAAAAATGTAATTTTTGAAAGTTGGATGATCTGTTGACCGGATAAAAGGATTAAGTTGAATACGATTACCGGTTTTTGGGACTTAATTGAATAAAAGAAAGATATAAGGACTAAATCGATTGTAAGACCAATATCTAATGACTTTATTGTAGTTTTCCCTAATTTTTTATTAAAAAATAAGAATAAAATAAATACCCCTACCCTTCCCCCTTTCATTTCCCAGAACCTTCTGCCTTTGTCTCCTTCTTTCTCACTCGATCCCGATGCCAACGAAAACCACATCACCGCCACCTTCACCAACTCTGCCATCATTACTATCATCTCTAACCCTTAAAACTTGCAACAAGATTCGACCATAGCCACCATATTCTCCACATATTACCCACCTACGAAGAATCCATCAACTCAAAATCGATCGGGACATCCGTGGTGGTGATTTTTCCAGATTTGTTAAGGTCATACATGTTGGGGGGTTACTTTCTTCATAGAGCTTCAACAAAATAATATACCTAACTGACCATAGATCTATTTGATTTGCCAAATTGCATGACAGAAAATTGAGTTTAGAGATTTCGTATGTACAAAGCCCTAATTTATTCTCGATATGATGTGATGAACCATCAGAGTTCTTTAACAGTAGAGGGAAATCCATGGTGGTGATTTTTCTAGATTTGGTAAACTCATATCTGCTTAAAGGTTGAACTAATACAAGTGTATGTTTCCAGAAGAATCCATCGAAACAAAATCAAACCTAACCAACCTGAAACTCAAAATCAAAATCGATTTAGGAAGAACGGAGAAGGAGGAACGAGGGAATGGAGATAAGATGCTCAATGAAACAATTGGGAAGGGCAGCTGTCGGAGAATAAACTTTCACCCGTTTCCTCCGATGTCACACCCCAAAACCGGAACGGCGGAAACGTTCTGGGTGGAGGACGTCATGTTTAGTATCACAAGACATGCATCATAGTAATCAAAGTAATAAACAACCATTTCATTAGAAAGAAAGCGTTTACAAAGTGTGTGTTCACAAAACATAGAATACAATAGCAATTAATAAACAATACTTGAAGTTATACTGCTCCATCTTCGGGATCCCAGTGCGAGTACCTGTCTAATAGTCTCCTGAGAATACAAGTTATTTGAAAGAGTTGATCAGCAATTAAGCTGGTGAGTTAATAAGATTTTAGTGATATAAATAAATCGTAAATTTTGTTTAGAAAAGTTCGTCAGTTCCTCTTAGAAAATCCTATATTTTCTACTTTGGTGAAAGATACGTAAAAATGATTCTACAATCCTTTCTATGAGTACTAAATGGATACAAGTGATATACAACTCAGAGTACACAAACAATCGATTGAGTGCATCTGCTCTAAGGCGGAAAGCACACATCCCATTGTTTGTTTGATCATTGTGGTATATAACCCCGGTGTATGCACTTGTTACTTATGGAGTTAATTGTAATGGTTCCTTTATATTTAATGAAAAGATTCTTTAAGGAAAACTCTTATTTCTTATAATAAAATGGTGACCACAGTGATTACTCCTATAATCACTTAGTTTATACTGGCTATATATGATCTAATATCGAATAGAGAGTTAATTGGGTGAATCTGCCCTAAGCCCACAACCAAACAAGGAACAGGAAGTAAGGCGGAAAGCACACATCCAACTACCTATTGGGTATTAATGATGTATATATCTGTGTTGTATAAACTAAAGTATTATAGAGTTAATCACCTAAGGTCCTTTAAGTTTATACTGGTTTAATAAAATGGATTAAACCCTTAACTGGTAAGTTTCTAGTTTTGCATACCCAAAGTTCTGATTTGGAAAGTATGTTCTGTACTAGAAAACTGTGTATTGACTCTGTGTCCTATGACTTGACCCATACCTGGTACCCTCATGATGAATCAATGTATACTGGACATATATATCTAGAATCGGATAGATAGTAGACTGGGTGAATCTGTTCCAAGCCCACAACCAAACAAGGAACAGGAAATGAAGCGGAAAGCACACATCCTATTACCTGTCGGATCCTATTAATATATATGTATCCTTTGATGTATACATTAGGGAATCATAAGGTTAGCATTATGGTCATTTCTACTAAACGTAGCCTTCTACCAAGGCATCAAATGTTATGGGTGTTCGTTCCTTGTATTAGTATGTATTTTCCCAAGTGAGACTATCTTTAACTAAATATAGTTTATACATTAATGAATATGTGAGAAGGTCACAAGTAAATGTAATAGGGAAAATAATGTTTTACCTTAGCAATGACATTGCTGGTTATAAAGTAATAAAATACAGACTCCAGGTAGTATTAAATGAACGATACACCTCGGGGAGTCTAAAGTAGTAAAATACAGACTTCAGGTAGTATTAAATGAATGATACACCTCGGGGAGTCTAAAGTAGTAAAATACAGACTCCAGGTAGTATTAAATGTACAATACACCTCGGGGAGTCTAAAGTATCCTTTAGTCCTAAGTCGGTTAATTAAAGGTTTAAATGTGAACTAGTATGTAACTAGGAAGATATATTATGATATTCTATCATCGCGTGTCTGCTAGTCCTGGCATGTGAAATCGTATCAGTGTCAATGCAAACTTGGCAAGATATATTATTAGTTTTATCACATCGTGCCTGCTAGTCCTGGTACGTGAAATCGTACCAGTGTCAATGCAAACTCGGCAAGATATATTAATAGGTTTATCACCTCGTGCCTGCTAGTCATGGTACGTGAAATCGTACCAGTGTCAATGCAAACTCAGCAAGATATATTATTAGTTTTATCACCTCGTGCCTGCTAGTCCTGGTACGTGAAATCGTACCAGTGTCAATGCAAACTCGGCAAGATATATTAACGTGATTTTTCCCGGTACTTAGTATGGTGTGTTCCTCCCTGTTTCTCTTTATTGTGTGTTCTCTTTATATTATCGTGTATTGTATCTAGTATGAACTGGATTTCTAAACTATACCTATTATAGTTTGCTATTAATGTACTTGAACTGACTCCTTGTATGCTTTATTGTATTAGAAGGAAATGAATAGTGTTTTCCTAAACTATACCTATTATAGTTCACTAATGTTTTCCTTGAACTGTTATTGAAAAGACTCTTTTATCTACCAAGTTATGCCAGTACTTTAAAAACGGAGTTTTGTTACACTATAAAGTCACGTAACCTGAAAAAGGGTCTTTGAGATGTTTTGACGACTTATAAATGACATAAGTAATCCTTTTGAAATATTTATAACAAACAATTACACAATTAGCATTGTGTTCAACTTGTATCCCCCCCCCCTAAAACATTTAAAGCAGTTAAAAGATTCATTACGGGGTATGAACTCACCTGATGTGGGTGATTCAACGAATACGCGTGTAAGGATGAGAAGTTCCACGAATGAAGTCCCGAGACACAACAAGTCCTAAATGATATACATTGTCATATATTGACATAAATATAGTGCTTAGAAGCACCCAAATGCAAGGAAACACCTTACGGGACTAGGAAACACTTTGTCCAAGTGTTGGAATCACATGTGATTCACTAAATGGGAGTGTACGGCCATATTGATGGGTGTACGGCCATGGGTGTGCGGTCAGCATGTGTGTGCGGTTGCACACAGGAGTGTGCGGCCGTACAGAGGGCGTGTGCGGTCGTACACAGGGGTGTGCGGCCGTACACTCTTCATTCATGCCCAAAATGTCAATTTCTAGGTGTTTCAAAGCCAATACCAAGTCCAACTAGCAAATGAAGGCCAAGCTCTCACTTTGGAGAGTCTTTAAGGTGTGTACGGCCACCTTATGAAGGTGTGCGGCCGTACACCTTCAAGTGATGAAGAACACGAAGAACATGAAGGGTTTTAGGCTTAGATCAAGGTGTCTTACCAGAATAACAAGCTGAATGATGGAGTACTTCATGTTTTTGAGGCCCTTAGAGTGTTCTTGGATGAAGTTTCTAGAGAGAGAAAGTAGTGTGCAGCCAAAAAGGACAAAGAGTAAATGAAGGGGGTCTCTTCCTTTATATGGAGGTGGGTGTACGGCCAGGAGAGGGGTGTGCGGCCGCACACCCAGTGTGCGGCCGTACACTCCTGATGTTGGAGTGTAAGGCCCGGTTTTGATGCTAGAAGTGTACACGATCCATTTCTATGTTCAAAGCTTGAATGTACTGACCTTTGGACCTTTAAACGAACCCCAAATGAGGCTAAATGATAGCAGCAAATGAGTCTGACACTCAGTTGACTTGACTGGCTGAGCTTTGCAAGGCAAAATTTTTTTAAAAAAAATTTCGGGTTGTCACATCCGATCTCCTTACTCCCTCTCATCGGAAACATAAATTTGTGATGGTGTGTTCGTGAAAGATCTAGTATACCCAAGAGTCATTATAGAATGATATTGCTAATAATATATGATCCTATAGAGCCACGCTTTATAGCAAATTACCATCAATTGATTATTTATTAGTATATTTGATTATTAATAAATATACCAACACTTGTATTTAATTGGAAAATTATTATTTCATGAAAATAATAGGGTAAATTACATCAATCGTCCCTCGTGCATATGCCAAAAAACACGTTCAGTCCCTATTTTCAAAAATTAACTCAGACCGTCCCTCAGTGTGTTTTTTCTTGCACGATTAGTCCCTCAACATATAAAAAGACCATTTTACCCTTATTTATTTATTTTTTGATTTATTTTATATTTCTTTGTTATTTATTATTTATTTATTGATTTTTTTATTATAAAAATAATTATTTACTGCCTTTAAGAAAAGAAATGGACCCTAAAACTAATCACCTTCATAACCTGTCTCTTCCCCCATTCTTCTTCATTCTGTCTCATCTCCACCATCACCACCAACACCAATCACCGACATCACCGTCAACACCGATCGTCATCCCTTAAAGGAAAAGAAACCATAAAAAAAGAGAAATTCAATTGTTTGAAACCAAAAATCCTGCAACTTAACAAATCTACAACTTGAAACCAGAAACGATGAAGATGTGAGGGTTAATCTGCAACTTGCTACTAGGTTTTACATGTTTAGGTCACAAGGGTCAGAGAGGGGTGACTTATATACCGATGTTTTGTTTTCCTCTGTGCATTTTATTTCCAGTCGATTTGGGACCCATATCACCGGAGAAGAAAGGCAAGATGATCTAAATTGGGGACATAGAAAGCTTATCGGAGAAGAAGAAAAGGGGGAGGACAACCACACATGAGCGGCAAACCACCGCCACTGGAACAAACCAAACCTTGTTCTCATCCATGGCTACAGAGGTAACTCAGGTGGCAATTCATAGTGCAGGTATCTCTACTGACATAAAATTTCACCATACCAGATCTGGTGTTTTTCACCAAATCGTATTCGATAAGGACGGAGCTTACAGAGGTGTTTCAGGTGAAGTGCGTGTGTGATGGCATGAAGAAATTAGGGTTTAATAGATTTTTGGTGTATATAATTAGTTACAGAGGTTTGTGGTGTACTAGATGGCGGATATGGAGGAGAAGATGGTGGAGAAAGTGGTGCTTGTTAGCAGTGGAATTGGGTATATGGAGGAGCAGAAATCTGAGTATCCGGAGAAGATTGGGCGGAATGTGGCGGAGATTTTGGTAGCGGAAAAATCAAGAGAGGGAGGAGGAAGAAGGTCGATGACGGATGTGTTAAATCAACAGTCGCCGGTGGTGATGTTATTTTTGACATCAATAGAGCAAGGAAAGTGAGGTGGTGGTACGTGGTGGCGATCAAGCGGGTTTCTGGCGGTCGTTGTATCCCCTGTGGCCGGATTTTAGTTTCAAATGAAGGTGAGGGACGATGAAGAGAGGGATTGAAGACTTAGGGTATTTATTGGTAAATGGGGTGGTGGTGATAGGTTTAAATGTTTAGAAATTATTAATAAATGTAAAAATAAAGGATTAAAATTTATTTTTTATTTTTCTTATTAATACAAAATAAACCAATAAGGGCAATATAGTCATTTTATGTGAGGAAAAGGATGAATTGTGCAGATTTAAACTAACGAGGGATCATTCGTGCAAGTTTAAACCAAACGAGAGACGGTCCGAGTTAATTTTTAAAAATAGGGACTGAACATGCTTTTCGGCATATGCACGAGGGACGATTGGTGTAATTTACCCAAAATAATATTTTACTAATGAGGAATTTATTATTTGTGGAAATAATATTTATTGGAGAAATAACAACTTATAAAATATATCATAAAGTATGATTATTTATAAGTTATATATAATTATATCTTAATAAACTAGTTAGAGTTTATTTATATAAAAGGTAGTTTTATATAAAAGAGATATTTATATGTATGACTAGTTATATGAATATCATAATCATTTTATATAAATGATAGCCTTTATATATATATATATATATATATATATATATATATATATATATATATATATATATATATATATATACACACACGTGTATAAACTAGTCATAAGAGAATGGAACATCCTTTGGTTCCGTCCATTAACCATGAGGCCGAAAATGGGAGGAGACAAAGTATGCATGGCCTTTTGATTAGTTTACTAGGTTATAACCCGTGGGAACCACGGTTACAAATATAAACAAATATTGATAGTTAAAAATAATAATAATTAATTATTTATTTTCAAAAAATTATTATTTTATAGAGTTATGAGATTTTGATGTAACTCTAATGTTGGATTAAAATAAACATGTTAAACATTTTTTTAGGATACATATGATATTCTTTTTTAATAATTTGTTTTTTTGTATGTAGTATTTTATTATTCTTATTAGTTACAATTTAAATTCAATGCATTGGTAGTGAATTAATTGTTTTTTATTTTCATTTTCATAAACTGATAAATAAATTAAAATATAAAATATATAATTATTAATGTAAATTGGAGCAACATACATTTATTACAGACTCAATTAGGCTACACTTATGGTGCTTACAAGCTACAACGATGACGATATGTAAACAACCATAATAATATAAAAAATGTTCAAAACTAACATAACATTATTTGCCTTACTATTTTTTGCTAGTTTGATTACCTCTCCTCTACACCCATTCAAAAATTGGCGCTCTTATATACCATAAATAACATATTATTAAATAATTAAGTAAAATGGGTTGAATTAGATACAAAAATAAAACCTTTAGAACGCACTTCAACAGTTAGCTCACTTATGCACCATGTATAAATATGGGTTTAGCATTAGCTTCAGAACTCCACTATGCACATCATTACAATCTATTGATTTGCTAGCTGTTAAAAAAATGAAATCACAAGAAAAGTATCATCAACTAATACTTGGATGAAAACAAAACAAGAAAAAGAAAATAGGATGATTATGGAAAGGCTAACAAAATCTAAATAAAGTACAATACGAAAATTAACCTGAAGTTGCAAAAGAATTTAAATAAACACCAGTAGAAATAATAATAAGAGCAAAATGAACAATGAGTAGAAAAACAACTTAGCAAATGGCTTAAGTTATTATCTTTGAGAACACTTGTAGACAACAAAAAAAAGGTCAAGTTATTTATTTACATTTTTGCAATAAATCTAGAATTTCATTACAATTTATTTAACAGCTGGATAAACGTCTCGATATACAATGCTTTAATAAAAAAATTATAATAAAAATGTTGTAATTTAAAGAAATAAAAGTAGGATGCTATAGAACGAAGTAAAAGAAAGTATGTTGCTAGTTCTTGCAGTTAAACCAAATATTTATAATCAATCAAACATGTAGTTTGTTTAATTAATAATCGTAATCCCCATTTGGAAAACCATAAACTTAAGTAGAATAATTACATACCCAACCATCTGCATTTAGCTCTTCTTTCATAAAAAAAATGAATTTGTTGGTCTCTTTCTCGTTAAAAGCTATAAGAACTCATCATAATTATGCCCAAACCTACAAAACACAGTACAACTTCATAACTTATATCATTTACCTTGGAATCAACATGAACATATAGTTATTCAACCATAGCAAGTTCAATCCGTTTTCTAAAAGCAAAAATGACTTAGTTGTAAGTATCCATTACAGTAATGCTAGAAATTTCACGTTTTACATAAAGAGAAAAGAAGTTTGGCAGCTATATTATAGCTTCTACAACCATGCCTAAATCTTATAAAGTGTGAGGTAAACATATTTTAGCCAAAGTTTCATCAAATGGTTTTAGATCTTTCAATATAATTACCATGAAAAAACATATGCTACACCTTGTATTCATTTTCTTAAAAAAATAGAAGAACCAGTTTCAATTTTATATACTATAAAAGATGTGTTTAACCACAAAAGCAAAAAAGCATTTGTAACTTCGAAACCAAATTCTATAATAGAGTTATACACATTTGGACTTTAACTTCACTTATAAGATGCATAGAGTTTGCGATCGTCCACAAATTTAAAGAAATTTGACAAAAACATTAATAAAACTCATTGATGAGTGAAACAGAAAACTTTCAGGCCCATACATTTAGAGACAACATGATTTGTACAAACATCTTGATTTTCTCACAAATACTCTTATACTTGATTAGTTAATCTTGATAACTAATTGGGCTGGCATGCTAAGGGCAGGGGAATACGCAAATAGAAAATTCAAATACAAAGAAAATTGAGGGAAATTGATTTAGTTATATGATGGACGACTCTTAATCTTTGTTAACACAGCCATCTGCTAATATGAATTGTAATCATATCAAAACATCCTATAAACTATAATATTAACATTTTTAGATAAAAAACTGTCGGATGTTACCTTCCCGAGTTCGTTATCCTTGAATCATTGTTGAGGGAGTCCCAAATCTTTGGTACTTTTAAGGTATTTCCAATAGACGTATCGAAAATAGTATCAAAATCTTGCATTTCCTTTGCTTCTTCCTCTAAAGTCGACCAAACATATCACCATAGGACTCTAGGTTTTCGTTTGTCACTTCTAACGTTTCTAGTTGCGATCATGGTTCCTCCATTTGCAATTCAGACGCATCACATTAAACCCTGTACTTTACAGCGAAATCCCTAAAAGAGAAGATGAAAAACAAAAGAGAAACATAGACCATGAAAGCGAGAGAGATAAATATGGAGAAAATTTTGTGGATACAACACACTTATTGGGAGATAAATACGCTTTTTTATTATGTTTGAATTTATGATAGACTAATCTCACGGCTGATTTATAGGGGATTGCAAAGTCAATTTCAAATTCGAAAAACACGTAGAGAATTGTTCATAAAAGGGATAGCATTTCTAAATGAGCGACCAGTGGCAAATATTAAATACCAAGGCATAGTAGGGCGACACGGACAATCAGAACTACTCTTTTATTAGATAGGGTAAATAGATCTTGATAAAGATATTATCAACTGCTCTGGTAGATCAACAAAACATATTGTATGTATTCAATACCCAACTAATAGATGAAATCACCAGGTCTACAAAGATAACAAATATAGATGTACAAGTAGGAGTGAGTGCAAATCGAAACATTAGAGTGAAAATACGAATCGAGAGTTTGAGAACCGAAACTTCCCTTTTTGTAAGATTGATGTCGCCATGAATGTTGATAAACCAATCAAACCTACAATCGAAAGCCCTCTAATCAATGAATACACTGCTGAAATAAGCATCTGCGAGGTCGAAGAAGAAGAGAACGATAGCCATAAAAATAATAATCATAACCCAAATAACCTTTCGAATTTACCTTTCAAAATTGGGGAAATAGTTGTGGATCAACGTTAGGGGTAACCCTGGTTCCAATAACAAAAGCAATCAATTTGGGAGGAGACGTAAATGATAGGAGGAGACGTAAATGATGAAGAGACCAAGAAGAGCATTAAAAAGGATGGAGGTGAGATTAAGGAGTCAATTTCGTTCCTCAAATCATGGTGTTTTCTTAATCAAGTCGCAAATATTCGATAGCTGATTTCTCGGGTAGAATTTGGAAATTGTTTTCAATTTTTTTCCATGAATAAGGATTTCATTGAGGGACACTACGAGCGGGAAAATAATTGGTGGAGGGTCTAGAAAGATTACACGTGGCAAAGTGGTTGTGTAAAAGAGAGCCATGTGGCTGTTTAGGGAGGTTTTTATTAAGAGTAGATTCTACATGCATGCTTGTCCTCATGACCCATGCTTTAACTTGCTTTATGTAAGGTGCTTTATTAGCTTTTGTCTTGCATAAAATCTAAGGTATGAAGGCATTAGAAACTAGTTCTTGCAAGCCTCACTTTTGTTCTTCTTTGGAGCCTAAAATCGAGAGCACTTTGCTCTCTATGGGGCTGCCATATTTCGGAAGTTCAAGCCCTCTCTTGCATTTTGATATTAGACAAAGTCTCTTAGTTGCTTCACCTTAGAACATATATTTGGTATATATTTCTAAGGCTTATGAACAACTAATTACAAGTGCATACTAGCATGTTTTGATGGTTCTACTATTGCTTGGTGAATACTTCTAGAGAGCTCTTAATTTAGAACTTAATGTCATTTTCATCAAATTCCAACATCTCATGAGGATCAAAGTCTTCAAAGGTTGTTATGCTTTATCTTCTATGGTTGTTTTAATCTTTGTAACTCTTGCAAAATGATCATTGGTGGGTAAAATAGTTTTAGTTTTATTCAACAATTTTAAAGCTTCCATTGCCGTTTTTACCGTTTGTGAAACCGAATTTTCGAATAAAAACCCATCAGTTCGTGGTGTTGTTGGAAGGGTGTTCATCATATGGAGTGTAGAGGTGGGAAAATATGATCTAGACACCAGAACCTTCCACCTTTCCATCGAGCTGAACGCTAGAAACTACCTCCATATATGTTGGAAATTGTTGATCTAAATGTCGTTGAAATATTGGAGGTTGAGGGTTTGATGTGTCGTCGGAATACTAGAGTGCGAGGGTGGGGTTTAATGAGAGAACAAATAAATAAGGGGAAGGACCATTTTTTTAAATATGATTTATAATTAATAATACTAAATAAATAAAAAATAAATGGAAAATAAATAAATAAAGGGCATTATGGTCATTTCATATCTAGTATGGACTAAATTCGCAACAAAACACGCATTAGGGACGGAGTGTGCAACTTTTAAACAGACGAGGGACGGTCCGAGTTAATTTTTGAAAATAAAGACTAACCACGCTTTCTGACATGTGCATGAAGACGATTGTTGTAGTTTACCATTTAGAAAATTATGTGTGTGTGTGTATATATATATATATATATATATATATATATATATATATATATATATATGGAATAGTCTTACATTTTACCTAATTGTCTCTTGGTAAAATTGTTTGCCCTCGAATACTTATCAATACTAAACTTTTGAACTGTGGAAAGATTTAATGTTATTTTTATAACATCATGGTTTTAGGGCTAGAAGTTTTGGGTTTTTTGGTAAAAAAACTTTATGAGTTTATAATAAAATAAATTTAAGTGAAATAAATAAATAAAAGGAAGTAAATAATTTAGGATAATAATTATTATAAACTTTGTTACTAGTTTACAAATTGAAATGGGATAGAGTTTTGGCAATAAATTTAGACTTTGGTTAAAAGGGACCAAAAGTGTCATGTAACATCCAAAAAATCTCAATAAATTTTAATTTTTTAAAACAACTACAAAACCATTATTTAAAAATTATAATCATAATTAGAGTTTTCCCCAAGATCCCATATCATAAAAATAGGAATATGTGCACGATCACGCCTTCGTTTTCCCGCTATCATCTGAAGTACCTGAAACTATAAACTGAAACTGTAATCCAAAGCTTAGTGAGTTCCCCCAAAGTACCACCATACAATACATAACATATACAATCTTGCATGCTCGGTCCACAACCTCCCGGTTGGATTACCCTGACCCATAACCTCCCGGTTAGATTGCCCTGCATATCACGTACTGGGTCCACAACCTCCCAGTTGGATTACCCTGGCCCACAACCTCCCAATTGGATTGCCCCGGTCTATTGACTGACAACACAAAACAGTAGTCTCTGTTGGATTAGGTGTCTAGGCCTATAGCTATAATTGATATAAACTTGAATTGATAGTATCACAGTCCTTTTGGGTTGCCTTCAAACCTGACAATTGAATAGGATAACTGTTAGAGAGAGAATAATGATTTATTTATTTATTACTTGGTTAATAAATTAATTAGAAATCAAAATAAATAATTTATTAATGTATTATGGAAATAATATATTAAATAGTAATCATATTGTTTAATTAATATTTAATCAGAAATTAATTTTGGGGTCAAAGGAATTAATTAAAAGTGCAGGGACTAAAGGTGACAATATTCAATAGTTGAGCTTTGAGCAATTCTAAAACCTCCCTAAAGAGGGGGGGGGACGAAATCTAGAGTGTCCTAGGGTTTCTTGGGTTCTAAGGGTGTCTTTGATGCCTTAGGGGGGGAAGTTAAGGGATTAGGGTTATCTTGGATATACATGCCTTATCCAATACCTTCCTAACACCTATATAAACCCTCATTAGGGTTGAATTTCGTCTAAGACTTCCTTCTAAGAGCCTTGGATGAAATTTTGGCTCCTTCCCTCTCTCTCTCTATAGTTTTCCTTGGTTGCTTGGTTTGTTTGTGAACCATTAGAGGCGCGACACTTGTGGCGCTTGCTACCGAAGGTCTTTCAAGCAAGGATTCAAGGTTGTTTACAATAACAATCTTAAAGGTATGTATCATAACCCTTATTATATGATTTTCGATTATTATCCATAAATCTAGGGTTTATACTTTGTTGTTCATTATTGTATGTTCAATTAGAGAAAACGCAGATCTTCAATTAGGGTTGCATGCACACATAGGATTGTATGTTATGCTCGAAACTCATCATTGGTATCAAAGCCTAGGTTTAGTTTTCTATTGAATTGACACTAATATGAACTTGAACAAGGAGGAGAAAACATAATCGTCATTTTGTTCTTCGAATACGTTGTGGTGTTCTTCGAACACGACGTGTTGTACTGCAACACGGCGTGTTTGTGTCTCATATCCTGATTTCGGATTTTCTTACCTAACTTGATTTATTTGGTTAATATTTGGTAATTATCTTTTATTAAATCTGCCATAATCTGATTTTTGGTAATATTAGATAATTAAATAAGACCTAAATGTTAGGAGATAATTATGAATTGGTTAATGTTGATTTTATTTGATTATAATTATCCTTATGGATTTGATTAATAATTTAATTTATTGTTTAATTAAAGGATAATTAATCTATCAATAATTGGTTACTAAATAATTAATTTTGATTATTAATTGGACTTAATAACTAATGTTAATTTTAGGGTTGTTTGAGGTTTAAATTAAAAGGTTTAATTTTTAAAAATTAAAATGTAAGCCCAAAATTACATTCTTATGGATTTTATTGATAATTTAATTAAATGATTGATTAAAGGATAATTAATAAATCCATATATGATTTAAATTTAATTAAATTAAAAGTTTAATTTATTAAAATATTAAACTCTTGGAATTTTAAAATGTTTAAAATTCACCTTATACTATATATATAATTAAAAGTTTAATATATATTATATGTATAAAAAAGTCAGTAGAACCGCTAGTACACCTCATTCACGAAACCATACTATAAGGGGAGTTTAAGGAAGCGGCATGTAAACTGACTGTCATTGGGTATCCATTCTTACCCACCGCTCTCTTGTATGGTGGAGGTCATTAGCCGAATGGGTTCGATAGGACAATTAATCTTCATTAAAAGTATAATGATAAAGTAACTAAACCATTTTCTAAAATCTCATTTTTAGTTACTTTAGGAAAAATGTGAATTTGATGCTAACCCATGAAATTGCACATTGCACCTTATTGGTCGTTAGTGGAGCGTGTGTGGTTAACCGACACACTAATATGGGACTAATATTGTTGGCAATCGGTGTCTCGTAAATTATCATTGAATTAATGGAGTGTGTGTGGTTAACCGGCATGTTAATTTCAGATGATAAATGACATCGAGAGTACCAAGCTAATTTGCATGGTTATTCACATCTTGTTTGTGATCCTCGGCATCCCAGTCACAAAGTGAGAGCATAATCAAGATTAAACATGTCATTGAATAGTTCAATGAATCTCAAAAAATCTAATAGTTTCATAAGATTAAAACTGGTAAATGCTTTACCTACCTAAAATAGATTCAAATTTGATTACGGCATCCCTCTTCAGAATTCGAATCGAAAATATGGATCCTAGCCTTAATTTAAATTTTTGGGTTAATAGTTAAGGATTAAAATCAACTAACTTGAATTCTCTTTTCTCCTAATATAGATGTCTAGTTCAGACAACAATGGTTCTCCTCGCCCTTCTGGAAATGGTTTCCTTCTGAAGATGATCTTCCACATGTTGATCAAGGTGAAAGAATGTTCCATTCTTCAAGCAATGGTGGAACTGGAAATCATGCTTCTCCAACTCTTCCTCCTCTAATGACTCTCCCCGAGTCATGCATTCTTCAAGTTGAAAAGTACGAAGTCACTCGAGCCCTGTTGGCATGTAAACATCAAGATGGAAAGTATGTGTGTGCGCATGTTTTGAAAATGAAATCGCACATTGACAGATTGGGGATGTTGGGTGTCGTTTTTCCAAGGGAGCTAGCCATTGACTTGGTTCTTCTTTCGCTTCCTGAGTCATATAGTCAGTTCATCAAAGACTACTATATGAGGGATCACGACGTGACCCTAATTGATCTAACATATATGTTGATTGTTGTCGAAGCAGAAATGCTTAAGAGCACGAGTCAAGCAAATATGTTTGAAGGATCTGTCTCCCAAATTTCCATGGACATTGACAATGGCAACATTGGTAGTCCAGAAAAGGTTTCTCTTCCCAATGGAAAGGGATCGGCCAAGGTCAAACCGTTTGACCATATGGTAAAGAGAAAGGCTAGTTATGAGATAGTTCCATGTGCTAATCCCAACAGGTCCATGTGTTTCTATTGCCAATTGAAGGGGCATTGGATGCGAAGCTACCCAGACTACCTAAAAGATCTTAGAGATAGTAAAGTCAAGTTATGTGACTCTACTTCAGGTACATCCATTATATAACTCCATTATTTTATTAAGTTTTTATTCATAGATTCTTAATACATGATGTGATAGTCACATTTTGATGTTTTGCAAAATCTAAGAGAAAGAAGGAAGCTTAAGAAGAGTAAGTTGAATCTGATCGTGAGAGATGGATTTCGGTGGCATAGTTCGATGATCAGATTTTTGAGTTGCTGCTTAGGAGTTATGATAGATTTCTTAGGAAATATCTAGAAACATAGTTTTCATATATTTGTACAGTAAGGACAAAATTATTCAGCTCATTATCAATAAAGTGAATTTTTGTTTTATCTTGTTTACTTTATGTTTCCTTACAATGGCATTTATGAAAATCCGTGGTTATATTTCTATTATTAGCAATGTTAAAAAAGAATTCTCATCACCCAAGTTTCAGTTGGATAGAAACTTGGAGTCATACAATTCGCATTGTGTGATGTATGAGAATCTTGATCTTTGGAAGATTAAGACTAATTCGTTGATCACATGTTTTATGTGAGTCAAAGTGAAGGACAAATAGATCTATTACATACTGATATGCACTGGTCAGATCCACCACAAAGGACGATAAGTCTATTCGTCATGATCTACTGATGGTTCAGTAAATATGGTTATGCTTATAAGATTAAGTGTAATTTAGATTCTTTGAAAAAGTTTCAAAGAGTGGCATAACGAATATGAAGAATCTATTAGGCAGAAAGATAAAGGTTTCTCCAATCTGAAAGGAAAGGAGAATACTTTGGTATCGTGTTTTATGATCATCTTAATGATTGTGGAACCATGACACAATTGATCCTTGAAGAACATCTTAGTGAAATTGTTTCGACTAAGAAGAGGAATCAAATATTGTTGAAATGGTTTAATCGAGAGATGAGTCATACTTCGTTTACAGTCAAGTTTTAGAATCATACTCTAGTAACTACAAATTGTATCTAGAAGCTTATTTCAAACTAAGTAGGTTTATAACACCTCATGAAATGTGGAGTAGAAATGTTTTCTTACTCTAGCACATTTGGAATTGGTAGTTGTGATGTTTTGGTTAAAACAAAAGGATAAAGTAAGACCAATTCAGTGAAGTGTTTTTCTTGTCGAAATCCACACTAACTTTTGAATATTTGTTTTTGCTTGTTGAGGTATGTTCCTTGACAGAAAAACTTGTATGTCAAGAAGTCAGTGCGAGTCTTTTTGATCTTGAAAAAGTTTCAGGACTCAATCAAGAATAAACCTTTTAGTTATCACTAGCACGCGACATGAGGTTGATAACCTATCGTGTTAAGTTGATATATTCTTGAATCTGTGCACCTTCCTGTTGCGTTGGCAATGCTTATGAGTTCTATGGTTCTCATGTGACTGCAAAAGGCAGAGCACGTTGGTCATTGATAGTACATTGGTCAATGGAAGTGAGCTGCTTGACAACTTGGAAGCGATGGTAGGCCCTTGTGCTACCAGGAAGAGATAAATTAAAAATAAGCAAAGTTCAGTCCATGAAACCTGAATTTGATTTTGGTTTTGTCCTCAACCTCTTTGCAAGATCTGGTAGAGTTAGAGTACCTCCCAAGTTTTATTAGTTTCGTCTAACTGTTGAAGGAGATACGTTGATTAGTGATAAAACATTGATCAAATTTGATGAGCTAATAACTACTACGAAGCAATTGTGGGCCATGAGGCTGCCAATGAAAGGAGGTTAAGGATGTATTTACTTGTACAAATGCCAGGGGTTAGATCTTGGTCTTCCATACATTTGAAAGGGGCCAAACCTTGGTATTTCATGCAAATGACAAGGACCAAACCCTGGTCTTTCATAAAAATGCTAGGGGCCAAACCTTGGTCTTCCATGCAATAGTCACAAAGACAACTAGCATCCTACATAGTATAGTGAGAAGACTCACCTCACAAACGCAATCAACAACTAACAAGCTCACATAGTCGAAAGTGGATGCTACACACTTCCTAATGAATCATACAAGGTAAACTCTTAGTTTACCTTCTAAAACTAAGTCAACCCAAACCAAACAGTCAACGATCAAGGCCAAAGTCAACTCTAGCTGCCTTCCACGTCGTGGCCAACCAATGGCCATGTCATGGTCATTCAACTTGATCCTGATCAAAATCCGCTTACCACGTCGTGGCAGACATGCTACCATGTTGTGGAAGAATCCAGACAACATAGTCACGACCAGACTAGTCTTCACATCGTGGCAAGCAAATCACCATGTCGTGGAAACTATACATGGACAGATTAAAGGATTATGTAACATCCCGTATATTAAATAAATAAATAGATAAGGGTTAATATGAATAACAGTCCAAAGTAAATAATATTTAGCGGGGTGTTGGTGTTGGGGAGCTAATTGATATAATTTTGGATTTTAAGGGTTAAAAGAGTAAGTTATGGATTTAAATTGAGAAGGGTTTCAGAAGCCAGGGTGTGTATGGTAAGTTTTGGACCTAAATTGAAAGGAATTTATAGAATCAAGGGCTAATAGGTAACTTTTGGATTTGCATTGAAAATAATTTAGTGGGGAGGGACCAAAAGTGATTATTTGGCAGCATAGTTTGAAATGGACACGGGTTTAACCCCGTATCCTTCTTTTCCTTCCTTCTCGTTGGATAATGGAACCCTAACCCTAACATTGTGTTACAACCGCCATGCGTGAAGACCAGCCGCCACCCTTGTGCCCTCGCACTCCACCCATCGTCACCTCCTCGTCGCATGGTCGTCGAACACCACCGCTGTCACACCTGTCGCCGGCGAAGTCAAGGTGAAGTGGTAACTATCGTGGGTAGCTAAGGAGACCGCCGAAGACCGAGGATTGGGCGGCGTTCGTCCTTGCTTGGCGTCGTGAATAACCGGAAACACTCGGTAAGATTGGCTTCTTCTCCTCTCCGTCCTCTCTCTTGCTGTTTGACGTCGTGTGCATTATTGTTGCCGCCGATGACTTTTGGGCTGCTGTGGTCGTCATTTCCGGCGACGCCAACCATATAAAAGGCGGTCGGATGTTAGATGCTCGAGTATATTTATGTTGTTAAGGTGTTTTTGGTGTTGTTTGCGCTTTATAGGGCCGGAAACCCACCGCCACCGCCTCATGGTGGTGGCTGCCATCGATTTTGCCACCCTTTGCCGCCACCAGCCACCGTAGGAGGTAGCTGTGTGTGTTTGTTTATTATGTGTGAAGTAGCATGTGTGATTTTTGGGCAGGAACCACCACTATCATTGGAAATGGTGGCTGCCGCCGCCTGCCGCCATGAGCCACCGCCGATCACCACCGCCCGAGGTGGCAGTGGGTGGTGCCCGGCCTAGTGGAACCCTAATGGACCTAAACACTTGACCTTGGACTGGGCTGGTTTGTTATTGGGCTAGAAACCCTAATTAGGGTTTAGAAAACCCTAATTTTGGGTTTGTTGGGTTGGGCCTACTGGGACCCGCGTTTGGACTAGTTGACTGAAGTTATGACTCATGTCGATTCCGTTGTATGATGGCTTAGTGGAAAAATGGACTTAATGGGTTAAGTCCTTATTTGGTTAAGTGATAAACACTTAACCCTAATCGTCATTTTATGTGAAAACCCTAATTATGCTTGGACCTTGAGTTGGGCCTTTCTATTGGGCTTTGGTGATTGGGCTATTGATGGGCCATCAAAGAACAATCATGTGGACTAGAATATTTAGATGGGATTTAATGTAAGGCCCATATGAGGGTTTGGGCCCAATTTGGAAAATTGGGCCATAGTTGGGCCATTAATGGACTTTTGTGGACCCATTTGGTATTGGGCCTTGGTGGGCCCATTGGGCTTAGGTTATTTATGGACCGGATTGGTGGACCATATTTAGACCTAATATGTGAAGGTTTGGTCTTAGATCCTAATAGGGTTAATTGTGGGTTTGGCTCAGTGTTAGAAGCCGGAGTACAACAACAACATTTATACTTTTATAGGATCTGTTCGCCATCAGAGGTGAGTCTTCTCACTATACTTACCTGTGTGGTGATTTGTGTGTGACCGGAGGGTCTTATTCGTGTTATTGACCGGAGGGTCTTATTTACACTATTGACCGGAGGGTCTTAGTACATTATTGACCAGAGGGTCTCAGTACATATAGACCGGAGGGTCTTAGTACATTATCGACCAGAGGGTCTTTTAAAATGTGTTATGTGTTATCGTGCATAATGTCTTTGTGACTTATGTTGTTATAGTAATATGTGAATATGTTGATCTTATATGCTTATATTGAGTATTGTGATATCCTGCATTATGTCTATGTGATTTGTGTTGTGTATTATTCTGAACTTACTGAGTTAGGACCAGAGGGTCCATCTGAGTTAGGATCGGAGGGTCCACCCGAGTTGTGGGACCGGAGGGTCCCACTAAGACACATTGACCGAAGGGCCTTATTGAGTTATAGCCTCGAGTGGCTAACGAGCTGTGTGTGGTATTTTGGGGAACTCACTAAGCTTCGTGCTTACCGTGTTACGTGTTATGTGTTTCAGGTATTTCTCAGGATCACGGGAAGGCGCCGGCTTGATTGTACACACGAGATGGAGTTGTGTTTCGAGGATCCTAGATTTTATTCAAATAATTATGAAAACGTGTTTTTGATAATTGATATATTGAGATTTTGTGAGATGTGTTGGTGATATTTATGTGATTTTAAAAATGAAAAATTTGTGTGAAAATTTACGGTGTTACAGATTAATCTCTTAACTCCTAATCCCAAGAGCTTCTACAAGGTCTTGATGGATAAAGTTTCCAACTTTATCCATTAAGACACCCCAATAAGTCAAGATCTCTACTCCAAAGTTCTTAATGATCACACCAAAGGTATGAACACCAAAATGATTCGTGCAGGACCACGTTTTGTGACATCCCCATTTTTACGGCCATTTTAAAACTTTTTATTTATGCTTATTTAAAACATAGTTTATTTATAAATGCGAAATTTGGTCCCGTAAAAGTATTTCCGAAGAAATGTTTTTCTTTTATTTATTAAAGCTTGAGATGTCATAAATGATACAAAACATAATCATAAACAAGCCTTATAGTATCTTAGACTATCAATATACATCTCCTTGAATTTCTCATTATTCATGTAACCTTGTACTGATACCTGTGATACAAAGAATCTGAGTGGGTCGGGTTGAGAAACCTGGTGAGTACATAGGGTTTTCAACCCACAATAATATAGTTAATATGTTTAATTATCAAACAATTAACCCGATTACTCATCCCCATTTTCATCTTTATTCTCCCATAAGGATCTATCTTAAGGGTCATCATAGTCATCGTTGCTGACAATATTGTTTCATGGATTTTTTCGAAATACATGTCAGTAGGTTTCTTTCTATTTTCATTCCTAAGGATCTGTTTGTAATGCCCGTGTTTCTAGGCTAGGCATTAATATTGACATTATAGTCTAGGTTAACCTTTGTGACTCATTTTGAAGAAATGAAAAGGAATTATGTGAATATTATGTGAATTATGTGTTTTATGCTTAATTATTAGGGTTTAATTAATTAAGAATAAAAATGAGCGTCAAAATTAAATATTAGATAAAGCCGATATCTATTAAGAAACTTGTAGTGGGCGTGACAAGGATTACGGATATATAAAGAATGCCGAAATCCGAGTTATAACGAATAAGTTATGACCTGTCGCAGTTTCGCGACAAACCGGCACGGGGCCGAATGTCGTAAAAAGTGAGTTTTTGATAAACTACTTTTTGGCCTTAGTGATCTAAACGAAACTCGTAGTGTTCGTTAAACCAAGAGTAGGTATAAAAAGAACACCCAAATCTGACTTCGTATGAAGAAGTTATGATTTTTCGAAGTTTCAGCTTAGCAGTAGACAACTAAAAACTTGAATTTTAGATCGAGTGATTTTTAGCCGACACGACCTAAACGAGAATCGAAGGTCTCGTCATTAGTAGCTCAACGGTAAAAAGTCTGACGAAAACGGACGTCGGATGAAGAAGTTATGAATTTTTAACGGATTTCCTGTCCCGGTCTGTTAAAAATAATAATATAAAAATTAAATTCAGAATTAGCCGACGAAGTCTAAACGAAAGTTGTAGAGCGTAATTTTACCTACCCGTGCATATAAAGAACGTCAAAAACGGAGCTCATATGCGAAAGTTATGGATTTTAGAAGTTTTTGCACAAAAATCGAGAAAATTCGCATAGTCACGTTTTTGCCACGTCACCCTCGCTTAGAACGTGCCACGTGTCCGAAATTGGTGAGTCATGCGAGCCACGTGTCCGAGCTGCTGAGTCATCCGATCTCGTGAGCTGATCCGAAGTGGTCCACTGAGAAGGCGACACGTACCCTCTAGCACATGTCCGAACCCTCGCAGCAAGCCACGGATCCCTTCTACTTCGGACCTAGACCTCGGTCCAGTAAGAAGAAGACAGCAGCCCCTTCGCACGCGCAGACCATGTGCGAGCACATGCGCACCCTCGCCCAGCTGTTGCCGCGTGGCCTTCGCTCCTGATGCCACCTGCCCTCGCCTGATGACTCCCCCCCTTCTAAGACCGACTTCAGAATCCTATAAATAGAAGGGTCATGCGAGCCTTCTCGGTTACTTTTGGGATTTTGCCACTTTTAACCCCTTTTTCCATATTTTCTTCATCTTAACATCCCCCAAAGCCCCGGTATCGATTATAACCCCCGGAATACGCCACGAAGAGCCCGATAAGCCCGAAAAATTTATCTTTTCGGTTTCGAAGCCCGACTCTCGCAGAGCCCGGTTTCTGAATAAAACTCCCGGTTTTATTAGAAACGAACGTTTTAGGAAACGAATTGCTGCCCGATTATCATCAAATCATGTGAGTGTATAGTCACTTTCATTTTACGCATAGATATGAAGTATTTACCTTATAATACGTGCTATGTGTAAATATATTAATTGTTTATTTGAAGTGACTGTTGAGTTGATGTTTTATACAAGTTTTAAACTGTATAAGTATTTTTATCTACAAATATGTTGGGTAGAACATGGGTAGATAGTTGGTGTGTGATAAAATAAAGTGATGAGAGGCCTCGATGTGATTTGAGATCCAGTCATCTAGCGGAGTTTGGATGACGACCACGGACTTTCTAGACAGTCCAGTGGAACACTGGCATGCCCGCAACCTGTAGGTGTAATGAACTAGAGTGTTCATTCGATGTACTCCATCCCCCTCATGGTTGCCTTTAGGACATGTATGGCTGAGGAAACCCCTTAGCAGTAGTGTCCATCCCGATGATATTCTTTAGGCTAGGTCCCTTGTGATAAGTGTTTAGGGACGTAAAGTGAGGATAACGGGAACGGGTAATCAGGGTTATTGTTAATTGGTGAACTTAATAAGTTTATTATTACTGTGGGTTGAAAACCCTATATGCTCACCAGGCTCCCAAGCCTGACCCACCCAGCTTTTTATGTTACAGTTAGTGGACCCCGAGCATAGTCGGAGGACGATGAGAGATTTTTTTGATTATAGGCCAGTAGTTGTATATAACTGTTGAAAGGCTTATAATGTCTTGTTTATGCTTTTGGTCTGTATCGGTACATGACATCCCGAAGTTTTGATATGAAATGAAATTATATATTTCTTAAAGAAAGGTTTTGACAAACTTTTATCATATTTTGTTTTGGGAACCAATTCCGCAAAATCAAATATGTCTTCTTCTTACTGGACCGAGGTCTAGGTCCGAAGTAGGAGGGATCCGTGGCTTGCTGCGAGGGTTCGGACATGTGCTAGAGGGTACGTGTCGCCTTTTCAGTGGACCACTTCGGATCAGCTCACGAGATCGGATGACTCAGCAGCTCGGACACGTGGCTCGCATGACTCACCAATTTCGGACACGTGGCACGTTCTAAGCGAGGGTGACATGGCAAAAACGTGACTATGCGAATTTTCTCGATTTTTGTGCAAAACTTCTAAAATCCATAACTTTCGCATACAAGCTCCGTTTTTGACGTTCTTTATATGCACGCGTAGGTAAAATTACACTCTATAACGTTCGTTTAGACTTCGTTGACTAATTTTGACTTTAATTTTTATATTATTATTTTTAACAGACCGGGACAGGAAATCCGTTAAAAATTCATAACTTCTTCATCCGACGTCCGTTTTCGTCAGACTTTTTACCGTTGAGCTACTAATGACGAGACCTTCGATTCTCGTTTAGGTCGTGTCGGCTAAAAATCACTCGATCTAAAATTCGAGTTTTTAGTTGTCTACTGCTAAGCTGAAACTTCGAAAAATCATAACTTCTTCATACGAAGTCAGATTTGGGTGTTCTTTTTATACCTACTCTTGGTTTAACGAACACTACGAGTTTAGTTTAGATCACTAAGGCCAAAAAGTAGTTTATCAAAAACTCACTTTTTACGACATTCGGCCCCGTGCCGGTTTGTCGCGAAACTTCGACAGGTCATAACTTCTTCGTTATAACTCGGATTTCCGCATTCTTTATATATCCGTAATCCTTGTCACGCCCACTACAAGTTTCTTAATAGATATCAGCTTTATCTAATATTTAATTTTGATGCTCATTTTTATTCTTAATTAATTAAACCCTAATAATTAAGCATAAAACACATAATTCACATAATATTCACATAATATTCACATAATTCCTTTTCATTTCTTCAAAATGAGTCACAAAGGTTAACCTAGACTATAATGTCAATATTAATGCCTAGCCTAGAAATACGAGCATTACAACTATCATCAAATAAACAGGTGGTCGTCACCTATAATCTGTTAGGTGACTACATCGTTGGTACACTAGTACCATTCCTACATCGTTAGTACACTAGTACCATTTCTAAAGTCATGACATCCTAACATTGCCTACATCTTTCATCATACTATGACATCTTATCTATCATCATACTATGGCTTCTCACATTTCATCATACTATGGCATCTTTCATTACCCTTCGTTACCCAATATACGTATACGATATATATATATATATATATATATATATATATATATATATATTATATAAAATTTATCTTTATAATATTTCATCTAACACAAAGCATATTTGCACATAAGCACATACAACATCTAATTATCTAAATACTTCATATCTATGTGTAAGATGAAAGTAACTATGCACTCATTTGATAAAAAGTGGATGCCTCGGAATTTAGGCAGAACTTCGCCTTGGTATTTTAGCTTTTCCTCTGACGAGACCTAGGTACGAATATCACTAAGTCTTAGTCTTATATTCCTGGCGACTAATGATAGTCTAGATTCCTCACTAATCCCAATGTCTACATCAAGATCTATCAAGTAAGGAACAACCATGTATGATCATATTAGAGGTAGGCTCCGTTTGATATATAGAGTATACTATTTAGAAATCTCATTATAAACACCTCACTAAATCCAACCTAGACATCATCCCCGTAAGTAGATCAATTAGTACAATGATCTAGAATCACTGATAAATCTTATTTATAGGTTCATAATAATGACTTATGGCTATAAATATAAGTTACACTGAAAGCAAAAGAGTGTAGCTTAACTTACAAAGGTTTTAGCAAAAACCGGGAAAATGTGCGGACAAAACTCCAAAACCGAAAGCTTCTATTATGTCGGACTCTGATGTTTCCAGGGTTCTGCTACAGACCCGTAAAACCCTTGAAGTCAAATTTAGAGAAAAATGGAGGTTTAGAGAAGAATGTGTGACAAATGAGCAAAAAAAAAAAACAGAGTATTTATAACCATCCTCGAAAAGCGCGTCGCGCCCATGGTCGGCTACGTTGGTCGGCCCCCTTCAGACGACGACACGCGTCGCAGCCCTATGGAGCCACGTCACCCCTTCTAGAAGGTTTCCATGTGTCATGATTTTAGTGAGCCACATGTTGACTTTTGTTGTTCCACATCACCATGTCTCATGGAGAGAGCGGCTATCCGACAATGCCACGTGGCGCCACCAGGTGGTGCCACATCATCAACCAAGGCAATTTCTCGTAGGTTTTCGGACGACCATAACTTTCACATAAGAGCTCTGTTTCCTACGTTCTTTATATCCACGAAATCCGCTCGACAAGCTATACAACTTTCATTAAGGTCTTAATCACTAATTCTCATTCTAAATAAAATTCATATTTAGACCGGTTTAGACTGTTAAAATTCTGTGCGAAATTCATACATCTTTCATACAAATTTCATTCTCGACTGTCTTTATATCGACGGACTCATATTCACGAGATCTTTAATTCTCATTTAGATTGTTTCGGCTAATAATCAACCGATTTGAATTTCAATTTTTGTACGCGCATTGATGTGCTGAAACTTCGAAAAATCATAACTTCCTCTCACAAAGTCAGCTTTGGACGTTCTCTATATGCACACTCTCGATTTTACGACTACTACAACTTTCATTTAGATTACTTAGGATAAAAAGTAATTGATCAAAGTTTCACTTTTTACGATACGCAAAGCCGTGCCGGTTTAATCGCGGAACTTCGAAGAAGCATAACTTCTTCATACGAAGTCGAATTTCAACGTTATTTATATGTACGAAATCTTTGTCACATGTAATACAACTTTGGTTAAGATTATTTATCCTAAATAATCTTCTATTAAAAAGTCGTTTTATTGCTTATTATATATTAATTGTCTAGCCCGAATCTGCGGACGTTACACTTTTCAACCAACACCATGGTTTAGAAGCCAAAATATGCACCCAAATGCTTTGGAGTACACTCAAACTCCAAGGGCAAAAAGATTGGGACCAAAAGCTCATAAAAGACCTAAAACAATATATAGAGAAACAAGGAGCAAGGTTGAGACTTTATACATCCACAAGGTCTAAAAGGTGATGAAGATGTTGGATCTAAGCTAGAACCAAACTAAGAAACCATAAGATGAGCTTCTCCTCCCTTCAAACTTCACAAAAATGGCTTCACACACTCAAAATACACACAAATAGGCTAGGGTTTGGGTAACGATCGATTTCAAAGGATGAATGTTGCCAAATGAGGCAATCCTAGGAGTTGGTGCCCTTAAATATGGTACAAACTTGAAGATCTAGGGTTTGCACCAAAAATGGCCGCCACACCGTGGCACTTCAATCTCTGCGTTCTTAATCGTACAATTGCCACGTCGTAAAGCCTTAGCCACCACGTCAGCCCACCAACAACTTTCACAAATAATCATTAGAATAATTAACTTGGGAAAAAACATTACGTGGAAAATGGACGTTACAATATGTTCTTCTCCTTTATTGACTTTATCTGCAAAGATTTCTCAGTGTACATCCATGAAGCATACAAATGACAATGACATTTTTTTTTGTACTTCTACAACATGTATCAAGTAGCCTGGTAGATTCACATTTCTCAAACCTAGCATCCATTAGCTACAACAAAGTTAATGATATAATTTTTCAGCTGTGATATGCTCTGATACTTCTCTCCAAGTTTTGGTTTCATGTGATTCCACTTTTGTTTAGGAAAAGTATAAAAAAAAGTCATGTTGCAGCTCGTTACCATCACCACGATACACCACATAGCGACAAAGGGGCAGTGTTCCTCCCGTGGTAACGTCGTTGAGGTGGGTACACGTCGGCAATAACAGACCTTAACTGCCTCATACCGAACAGTCTTATCCAAATCAAAATGATCTTAAAATGACTTTAAAAATAAACATCCAAACAACCTAATAATGTATTTAATATGTATGCCAACGAGACTATTATTATAATTAAAGAAAATTATCAATGTATTGATTTGGTAATAAATTGGTTTTTAGATAAGCATCATTACTCGGTATTAAATGTAATTTCATCGAATTTGAGTTTAAATTCGGATTTATTCTTATTTTATTTGGAAGATAAGTATAAGGTATCGAAGGTTTGTCTATTATGTATTTGTTAGAAAGTAAACCCCAATTAAACACAGTCATCGTTAAATACATAATTGGTAAAGTAGAGGGTTCAGATTGTGTAACCGACAAAAGTATAAGGCTGTTTCTTGCAATTGTTTCAAAGATGTAATCCAGTAATATACCGGAGATTATCATTATACGTTCGACAGCGGCGGTGCTCGTGACTCGTGAGCGAAGACAGATAAAACTCAAAAACCTTTTTTTCTTTTTTTTTTCCTTTTCTTTTAATTGGAGGTGCCGACGATGTCTTTGTGAAATCAATCTTTTAATCTTTTTCTAGAAACCCAAATACACACACATTTGATTTTCGCAAGATTGTTCCTTTCCGTCCTTTGTTGGTACCCCTTTGAATCTATTCTCGATCCTCTATCCGATATTAGTAATCACAATAGTTTCTTTCTTGAATTTCCCGATCATCCTCTCCGATTATCAATCTATTTCCTCCTGCTTGTGTCTGGATTTCGAAAAAAAAGAAGGGAACCAATTTGATTATCAAAGAAAGTGTGGTTCTTGTTCCTGTTCTTGTTATCTGACGACTGATTTCGGGTTATTACTTTGATGGATCTGAAACTGCTGCTTTGTTTATGACCGCTGTGGGGTTTTAGCAATGATAATGGGATTGCAGTCTTCCGGTAAATTACTTCAATTTGCTGGAAGATTAAGACATTCGACGACGGGGCAGCAGCAAACGAACCTCCGCTGATGCTTTAATTATTTATGATATTCATTCAATTTCTAGAATATTCCGGTGGTGGATTGTGGCGGAGCACTGATGGATGAGGTCAACACTACTTGCACCGTGACAGCGGATGATAGCTTATCATCCGCTTCAGCATCAGTTCCATGGAGTCCTAGACAGCTTGTTTTCCGACCTTATGCGCCAAGTGATGCAAAGTCACAGAATTTGCGTGTTCTCGTTAAACGACCTGTGAGTTCCTTCTTTTTACCCATCAAAATCAAAATCTTTCCTTTGCACCGTTTATCAGATGATGATTATGTGAATTAAAGTCATTGACAATTGACAATTGACGAAGGAGACTGACTGTTATATTCTCTATTATTTTGCAGTTGGTATCAAGATTAACCAAGGATATAGTTGACACATACAGAATATGCAACCCACAGTTCAATTATTCAGATGAATTAAACCCAAAACGGTTCCTGACAACCCCATCTGCTGGAGTACTCAATGATGGCTATGATAATGAAAATTCAGACCTTATTCTTACTGTGAACTTTGCCTTGGTTAATTTAGACACTCACAGAAGGTTAATTGCTTACTATTTGTATTGAAAAGAAAAGGATCATCTCAGTCTCAGATATAATTTTTTTAATGATTTTCAGATATATTGTAAAAGACATACTTGGGCAAGGGACATTCGGGCAGGTTGCTAAATGTTGGGTTGCTGAGCTGGACCGTTTTGTTGCAGTGAAGGTTATAAAAAATCAACCTGCTTACTATCAGCAGGCATTGGTTGAAGTTTCCATACTGACAACAGTAAGTGTTCTTCTGGTTGTGGCTAGGGTTTGAACTTTGAATTAGAAATTTAGAATGCTAATTTTCTTTTACTTTTTCAGTTAAATAAAAAGTTTGACCCTGAGGATAAGCATCATATTGTTCGTATTTATGATTACTTTGTATACCAGCGACATCTTTGCATTGCTTTTGAACTGCTTGATTCGAATCTGTAAGTTCTTTTGTGTCATACACATCATCTTCATCTTCTATGGGCTATTCATTGATCTGAACCTTTTGTGTTGTGGTTTTATTTTTATATCAGGTATGAGCTTATAAAGCTAAATCACTTTCGGGGATTATCATTGAGCATTGTGCAACTATTCTCAAAGCAGGTTTAAAATTGTTTTGGAGCGCCCCTGTAGTTTAATATATCTCTTCCATCTGTTCCTCATTCAATAATTGATCATTTTTGTACTAGATTTTATACGGTTTAGCTCTGATGAAAGATGCTGCTATTATCCATTGTGATTTAAAACCTGAGAACATCCTCTTATGCACCAGGTGAGTTGTTCCTCTTCCTCTTTCAATAATTGATCATTTTTGTACTACATTTTATATAAATTTTGAGCTTATTTGCTCCCACTATTTCTGTTTATTGTTTGTTATCAGTGTGAAACCAGCAGCGATCAAAATTATTGACTTCGGATCTGCATGCATGGAAGATCACACTGTTTACTCTTATATCCAGGTTTTTATAAAGTTGTCTGCTTAAATATTGACAGGTTGATGAACACTGTTCTGAAAGCTTACTTCTTTTGTGCAGAGTCGATACTACAGATCACCTGAAGTTCTTCTAGGATATCAGTATACAACTGCCATTGACATGTGGTCATTTGGATGCATAGTTGCTGAGCTATTTCTTGGCCTACCACTTTTTCCAGGAGCATCAGAATTTGATCTTCTTAGGAGGATGATAAAGATTCTTGGGTATGCTCCTGTTTTGTGTTGGTATCGAGTTTTGATCCTCATGTTCTTATTTGTTTTCTCTGTCCAGGGAACAACCACCTGATTATGTACTTAAAGAGGCAAAGAACACTAGCAAATTCTTCAAGTGTGTAGGAAGTGTCGGCCATGAAGAGACTAGTCAGATTTCTTCTTGTGGAAGGAGTGTATACCAAGCTTTAAACGAAGAAGAGTATGAATCTGTAAGTGTTCATTTTAGTTTTGCCAGATGACACTATAATATATTGCTTAAGTTGTTACTTGTTAGTTACATTCATGATATTGGCACTTGAGTGTAGATTTCTCCTAATTTTGGGCGTGTTACTATGAATGAAAGAAGGGTTATATAGGCAGGAACACGTAGCTATTTAGATTTTAGAAGCACTTGATCAATTTCCATCATATATTGCAAGATAACAGATGAAATTTAATTGGGATCCTGGATCTTCTCCTTATTGCAATTACCTGAAATGTAAATTCTAAAGGGCATGATTCACATCCAATTTTAGTAAAGATTGGAATATATGGTCCAAGGAAAAGGATGCATTATATGTTGGATAAGAACTTTAGGTTAATGAGTCCAATGCTGACATTGGAGAGTTTCACAAGCTTAGTGTAAATGCGTAAACATTTACCATTGTCTATGTCTCATGGGTGTTATGGATTCCATGATTTTCTAGTCTTATTCGTGAGCAAGCCATAAATTGCAGCAGGATGACAATAATCTAGCCTAGCCAAGAATAAGATGCCCTTTCGTGACCTTTCTAAGTAATCAAGACTCCTCTTAAGGTCTTTGGTTCGGAACTCCTTGTGAATCAAAATTTTAGGAGCAACAATTTCTTGAGTATGATCACTAGCAATGACAATTTACATAGAATTCTAGCACACTATCTTTCCGTTTCTTTGATGGTAGAATGAATATCTAGTAGTCATGTGAAGTTCGGATCATCCTAAACGTTTTTAGAGTTGGGGAAAATGAAAAAAGCAAGAATCAAGGTGTCTGCTTTAACTCTTAAAGGAAATGTTGTAAGCAATATACATTGGAAGAGTAGTTGTAAAGCAAATAATCTCGGAGTTTGTTGTATGTAAACCTTTTCCTCATGAATTATAGGAAGAAATGCATTCTTGATATCAAGATGATATAATGGAAAATGATGGATTATAGGTTAAGCTATAATAAAGGTTGTTGAGACATACAGTATATATGCTTGAGGTTCCATTATAATCTTATCCTTAGGAATATCCCAATGGTGTCATGTCTGAAGGTATCCATTTCCTCATGCATGGATTCCTTCCATATAGGATGATCTAGAGCCTTAAGAAAATACCAAATAGTATGAAGAACAAGGTACTGTATGCGATCACCAGGCTTACCAACATAGTTATGCTTTTCTTTCCGATAAGCACTTAAAATATGAAAATATGAGTGATAGGAGGCATGCTAGGAGTAGGCAGTTTTGTGGATTCTTTGCTCTACATTAGCACTCCATTTTCTTTAATGGTGAATCTTTTGACTTCTTCAAGGTGTGAGATGCCCGAGGCCAGGTGAAACACTGAGTGGGTAAGTGGGATCAAGTTTACCAGAGGCGCAAAACGACAACAGGGGTTGTTTAGTAATTTATAACGAGAAACTAAATAACCTCCTTCTTTTCTTCATACTTATCTTCCTACCCATGTGAAATGATGACAAGTGTATTATAATATTATTAATTTTATCAAAATATGACACGTGTCACCATTTCACATGGGTAGGAACATAAGTAGGAAGAAAAGGTAGGAGGATATTTAATTTCTCATTTATAATTATTCTAATATCTTTATTATTTAGTTGATTGACTTGATTCTGGTTTCCTTCTACGAGTATAGTTTCCTTTTATCAGTTTAGGAGAGTCAATAAATAGGGTTAGGGACGGCTCTAAGAAAGCAGGCAAAGTTTTATGAGTTGTTTTCTTTTATTTGGACTTTGGAGATCCCCTAAGTCTCAAATATCAGGCACCTATCATTTGTTTGTAAGCATTAAGTTATAAGTAATTGAGTTTGTCAATATGGTTCTATCAAAGACCTCTCATTTATGTTCATTGGGAATAGCAACATACTTTGAAAAATTAGGCATTTCAATTTAAAGCTTGTTGTGTGAATCCGAGTTTGTCTCTTTGTCATTCAAATCACACAACTAAATAGAACTCATAAAGTGTGCTCACTCTTTAAGTGGACAAATATGTAATAGGTAAAGGTCACTATTCCCAAATCCCAATGGAAGATCCCTTTCTAAAAGCTCTTTGGCAAACTCTTAAACTTCTATATCTCCTCCCGTCACTTAGCTTGTAGCACTTGGGACACATCAAAATAGTAAGTTATGCTGGAAAGCCTAGTGAAAAACATAGGGGTTAAGACTCGTATAAGATATAAATAAATAAAATCTTTGAAACTTGTAATTAGGGAAGTGATGTAATAAGAACTCTTTAAATAAATATACACCTGCGACACTCTTGTAATAAACTCTTTAAAAACCGTGAGTCCCAGAGAATCACACAGAAGGATACATGTAAGTATCATAATGCAGATGTAGCATTTAGGAATAAAAGTATTTCACTATAGGGGATGTATGCTCAGAATAAAAGTATTCCTTTCCATCCTTGTTATGCAAGTGTTTGATTTCATAATGTGGGAAGCATCGAGAACAATGGTTAGTTGATTTGTTCACATATCACCATATATGCAAGATGATATTTGAATTCTTCTGTTCTTTTTTGCTATTGGGAACTTTCACTCTACAAGTTTTGGTCAGATTTGGCCTTCTTCTCAATTTCAGCAAATGCTTGATTTTCCTATCTAATGTGCAAGGAGCTAAACAGAAGGCTATCCTCCAATGCTTCCCTTCATCTTTGGTTTCCACTAGGCTTGATGACAAGAATATTTTTTTCCCAAAAAAGATTATATCTTATGATACCAGTGTCTTTCTTTTGTTCCAGTAGCTACTGTGAGAGTACTTTTGGCTGTATTTTGATTCATTATGTTTCTCTTTTCCTTCAGAGAGAGTTGAAGAAACCATCAATTGGAAAGGAGTACTTCAATCACATGAATCTTGAAACAATTGTCAAAAAGTATCCATACAGAAAAAATCTACAAGAAGAAGATTTGGCTAAAGGTTATCCCAATCTCCTTAAATCTCTTACACTCACTATTCTCACCAAATCTTTTAAACTATATCTGATCATCATATTTACAACAAACAAACTACAGAGAGTCAAATACGACTAGCACTCATTGATTTCTTGAGGGGACTCGTAGAATTCGATCCAGCCAAACGGTGGTCACCTTTGCAGGTTGTTATTATATACCAGTTTTTGTTCGCATATCAAACAAATCTTCATTTATTAAGAAATTTAATTGGTAACACTTTATATAATTGTTGCAGGCTTCTAAGCATCCCTTTGTAACCGGTGAACCTTTTACTTGCCCTTATACACCTGCTCCCGAAACTCCTCGTGTGGTAACTAATCCATTATTATTTTTATTGTATCTCTTTAGTATCTTTTTTTTTATATATTTTCTGTTTTGCAATGTAGCCCGTTTCTCATAACATGAAGGTTGACCATCATCCAGCTGGCGGTCATTGGTTTGCTGCAGGTCTCTCTCCTAACGTGAGCACTTCTGCTTCTTAACTCCATGTCACTAATTTGACTTTTTTACCCTTTGTAACCAATTTAAAATTTATGTAGGTTCTAGGTGGAAACCGAGTGGCAATGTATAACAACTCTCATTTTCAAGTAATGCCATACGCACACGGGGGCAATTTCGGAAGTTTAGGAAGTCATGGCAGTTACAACGATGGTACTGTACTTGGAAGTAGTTACGGTAGTTATGGAGACAACAGTAACAACATGGTCGCGTATTATTCACCCGTGGGCCCATCAGCCATGAACAACTATGCTCAAGGACACGCCCCAGTTCTTGGTAGTAGCCCGGATGCTAGAAGAAGAATCATGCAAATCCCACATGGAAACGGGTTCGGGTTCAGCCCTGCCCAAGGGAATTTTGCACCCATGTCACTCGGAACCAGCCCATCACAATTCACCCCGCCCTATTCCCAGGTTACAAGCGGGTCCCCCGGGCATTACGGGCCTAGTTCACCAGCTAGAGGGAATCATGGATCGCCTCTTGGAAAGGGAACCGGGAATCAGATGAATAGAAGAAAACCGTGGGGGTATTCTGGGAGTTTACAAACTCAGGAAACAACATCGTCTCCTCATTGGCAAGGACAAGGACAGTTTCCTGATGTTAGTTCGTCCATTGAGAGTTCGCCACCTGTCATGGGTCGTTCTTCAATACATCATCTACAACCAAATTTAAATTCTCAAAACCGGAAGCAACAACCGAGAAGTAGTGGGAATCATAAACAGTTTAAGTCTGAGGCTAGCACTTCGCTTCCTGATCCCGGGGATTGGGATCCTAACTACAGGTAATAATGATTGAGGGTATTAACGTCTTTTTTTATAAATGATTTTAGACAGTTTTATTATGAAAATCTTGTTTGAAACTTGTGTTTCCAGTGACGAGTTGCTTCTTCAAGATGATAGTTCAGATGTGAACAACATGACAGTGGAATTCAGTAAGAGTATGCATCTTAATCAAGAATCATTTGTTGGGGCTGGGAGATTCAATCAGATGTCAACACAACGGTAATTAGTGATTCCGGTTGAACTTATCATTTCATGAAAACAAATTGAGATGTTTTATGGCTTATTATAATTTATAGGCCAATTCAAGGATTCCCACATGGAGAAGGCTCATCCCAAGACATATATGTTCACCCCATGATGACACCTTCCCATTTAATGCCTTCTCATTTCTCACAATTTTCACCGAGTCGATTGGGCCAGCAGCCCGTTCAACGGTTCAATCACGGAAGGTCAATGGGAATCCGCGGGGCAGAATGGAATCATGTAAAACAGGCTCCTCTTTCCCATTTCAATTCCGGAGGTCCTCGTTCCCCTGGAAGCAGTAGTGCACCATGGGGTATTGTTCTTGCTACCTGACCGATTTTGACTTTTTTTGCTTTTATGAAAGTTATACATTGAATTGAAGTCTGGAATTGTGATTCCTTTTTTGTAGGGCGTAGGGGAAACCATCCGATTGCTGCCAATATTCTGCCATCTTCACATGGAGGAAATGAATATGGAAGGATTGCTTGAGGTTGAGGTTGAGGGTGGTGGAAATGGAATTTGAAACTATATATAGAATGAATTTGTCTACTGTTGGCATCATAATTGTTAGTTGAAGTTATGTTGGATGTGCATTCATAGTGATTCTTTAAGTATGGATTATGAAACTTGGTTTCTTCCTATTTCTTTTATTTGTTGGCATGCTGGGATTGTCCTCAACAGTTATTTGTTTGTTTGTTTGTTTAATTGGTTGATTTACTTTTGAAGAATAGTAATTGGTCAATGAGCTCTTTGCTTAGATTAGCAATTTGTGTCGGATCTTGGATCCTTCGTTTGTGGATCCAAGAAGGTCCATTAGTCAAATGGTTGGGGTAAGTGTGCCCAATGCCCATGGCACATGGATGTTTTCAAGTCTTTAAATTTGTAACCATTTCTTTTACCAACAGTTTTCTTTTATAGATTAAAGGGTTTGATATAAGATGATATCAAATGTTATTTGCTTTTTTATAAATTAACGCAACCTACATTGTAATCAGCTAATGTGAAAGAGTTGCTTTTATCATTTTCGTTTACTGTTTTAGGTAATTTCTTATCATTTAGGACTTAAGGTTTGTTATTAAAATGGCTAAATGAAAGTGTGTTGTATTAATTGATTAAATGATAAAGATTTCATGTTTTTTTACTAGATGACCCTAGATTAAATCAAGTTATGCATGTTCTTGGCTAAATTTAAATGTACCAAAAAACAAGAATGTCGCAATGGTTATAGTGGTAAAATAAGGTGGTGAACTTAGTTTTATGGTTTTTTTAGTTCTATCGGTTTGAGGAGTACGCTTTACATTCAAAATGAGTGTTTTAAGTGCTAGTGATCTACGACCATAAGGAATGGAAAGTAAAAAAAAAAACGATGTTACCACCTTATTAAGGCAAGATACCTAAAGTAGAGGGTGGTCACATGAGTGTTGTGTGACAAGTCTTGTTGATACTAAAGGAAGAGTTCTATATAGTAGCAGTTAAGTTGGTTATGTTATTGTAGTCACAAGAATGAAGATACTTTTGGAAGAATATTATTGGATATTATTTCGAATGTGGCAATCAACAATAAGTTGGGAGTTATGTAGATCACAAAATAATTGAAGGAAATAATATTGTGATGGTTTGGACATGTCCATAGGAGACAATTATGGACTACTTAAAGATGACAAATATTATATGGTTGACGAGATGATAAGGAGAGTCGATCAATAAAGAAATGTTAAGATAATTTAAAGTTATAGATTATAATGTTGATATTTTTTGAGGATATTATTTTATATGAGAGACTGAGAATATATTACAGTAGTATAGATCTTAACAACAGTCGATGGTGTAATTATAGTAGATAATAACCTTTTTTTTGTGGTAGAGATAAAAATATATTTCCTTTTAGCAATTTAAATTTATGGTATTAATATAGTTAGAGAAAAAAATGTGTTTATTCAATGATTCTCTAAAGCTACCAGGAGTACCGGTGTTATAGCCGCGCGTGAAGGGCATGATGCGCGTGAACACCACCTGCGGGTGGCGTTATTGCGCATGATGTTATTGGCCGTGGTTCTATTTACACTTAACCACGCCTAACTTCTCTCTCTCTCTCAAATGTACAAACATTAATATACATTGTATAAGTATAAAAAAAATGATGTGGAGTGGTGACCATTTCTTAGGTAAATGGTGGGGAAGTGATAATGACGTGGCGATGTACCGACATTATAGCCGCGCGTGAAGGGCATGATGTACGTGAACACGACCCTCGGGTGGCGTTATTGCGTGTTATTGGTCATGGTTCTATCTAAGCTTGACTATGCCTAACTCCTCTCTCTCTCTCTCTCAAATATACAAACATTAATACACATTGTAAAAGTATAAAAATGATATGGACTGGTGACTATTTTCTAGGTGAGTAAGTGGTGGGGAAGTGGTAGTGACGTGACAATGATGTGCCAACATTTTTGGAGTGGTGGTGTGATGACCACTTTTGATAGCCTAATATAAACTCGATATTTGCTTCTATTTCCTGTATTTTGCAATGACTTTTTTGTATTATTTGTGCGATGTGACCTTATTAGATATATTTCTTTCCTATATATATTAATTACTATTCAAGTATTTATCTACTTATTTATTATTACTACTTTTAATATTAATATTCTAATTCATATATTATTAAAAAAAGAAAAAAATTCTAATTTCAACTTTATACGAATTAAGTATATATGTTGTTAGAATGTTAGTTCAACCAAGTTGGTTTGTAGAATTTTTAACCGAACTTAGTTGAACTCAATTTGCATTATAAATGCATAAAACTCAACTAAACTCATATTCTTATTTTGTTGTAGATTCAAATTATGGTCAAATTTTCATTAGTAGTTTAATCTAGTAGTTTCAAATCAAACTAAACCAAGATTAAGAGACTCAAATATGAGATTTTGAGTTCAAAGTCGGTTGGTTTGAATTCTGTTACAAATTGCAATCATAAACTTCACAAATTCAAATAAAAGAAATCAACTTATAACCGAATATGGGTGCGACTTTATGATGCACAGCCATATGTAAACTGGGACCAATTCCAATTCCCTCCCAACCCATCATCGTCTATCGCACAGATCGACTATCTTTCTCTCTCCACACACCCTCACTTTGCCATTTGCCAACCTGTTAACAATGACGGTGGGTTGTGTAGCGGCTCTGGGTGGCGCTCCACCCCTTCCACCGTCAACTCCGACCAGGTATTCCTGTAATAATGGCGGGGGTTTTCTTCGTCTCACCTTTCCTCCCTTACAAAGATCACGTTTTTGCACTCTGAAACTGGGTGCCACTTCTTCTTCTTCAATCAATCCCTCGTTTCAAGTGAAAAGACGAATAATCAGACCCAACCCCGCTCTAGATTCCGACATCCCTAATCCTGTTGACCAAGAAGACAATGAGCAAGAGGAGGTATGAGCAAAAAATTTCTGCTTTTGATCAATTTGTCGTCATTTCTCTCTGTTTCTTTGAGTAATTCAAACTTGTTTGTAACTTTGTTTCAATGGTGTTCAAAGGCAAGCAAGAAGCAGTTACAGCAATGGGATTCCCTGACAGCAAAGTTCGCCGGAGCTGCAAATGTCCCTTTTTTGTTGCTCCAATTGCCTCAAATCGTACTCAATGCTCGTAATCTTCTTGCTGGAAACAATTCTGCCCTTTTCGCAGTTCCATGGCTGGTATCTATTCCTGTAATTCCCTCATCTTTCCATTTACTATCATTCCCTTTTCTTCACCGGTGAATTTCAAATGGTGGCAGGGAATGTTTACTGGACTTCTTGGAAACCTTTCGCTGCTATCTTACTTTGCAAAGAAAAGGGAAACGGAGGTGGTGGTGGTTCAGACTTTGGGAGTTGTATCAACATATGCAGTCATTACTCAACTCGCCATGGCTGGATCCATGCCTCTACCACAGTTCGCTGCTACTTCTGGTGTAGTTGCTTGTGGTCTCCTCATCAATTTCTTGTATTACTTTAAGTTGCTCAACCACAGGATCTGGAACTTATGGGAGGACTTCATTACTGTTGCTGGCCTCTCTGCACTTCCACAAGTAATAATACATCTGTTGTTTTCTTCTCTCTCCTAGTGGAAAACAACTGTGATATGAATTTCCCAATTTATGCAGGTTATGTGGTCTACTTTTGTACCCTATGTTCCAAACAGTATCTTGCCAGGAATCATATCTTTTATGATCTCTGTGGTTGCTGTCATCATGGTGAGCTTTAGCTATGACTTACTGTTACTTCACTTTTTGAGCATTTTAAGATGGTTCTTCAAAGTTTCATACCATATATTTGCAGGCTCGGATTGGTAAACTTCCAGAAAAAGCAACCAAATTTGTTGGATCAGTATCTGGATGGACTGCTACACTCCTTTTCATGTGGATGCCTGTTGCACAAATGGTACTACATATCATGCTTGTGAATTTAATACACTTGTGTATATATAAGTCTGCAAATTGGTTGGTTATTTGACATGAGTTTTCCGAATTACAGTGGACAAACTTCTTGAATCCTGATAACATCAGAGGTTTGTCATCTTTCTCTATGCTGCTTGCCATGACAGGAAATGGACTTTTGATCCCTCGTGCACTTTTTGTCAAGGATCTCATGTGGTATACTTACTTTTGCATCATCATCATCATGATTGAATAGGCTAATCTAACCTGTAAATCATACTAATTCTTGTGAGATAATCATTTGATTAAAGTTAGCATATTTATTTAATCAATGTATGCAGGTTCACAGGGTCATGCTGGGCATCTTTCTTCTATGGATGGGGAAACCTTATATGCATGTACTTGTAAGGCTTTTTCTTGTTGATGCTTATCTGTAAAATACATAATATTTAACCATTTTCAGCTAGTTTTGTGATAATTATAACTGTGATTATGGATTTAGGTGTGCAAGTATCAGCAAGGAGTTCTTCTTGGCTGCAACGGTTGGCTTGTTTCTTTGGATAGGTTTGCCTTTCAAATCTTTTTGTTGCATGTTAGTCTTATTAAGTGGGTATTCTTAAAATCATTATTGTGACTTCAAGAATCAGAATTAGATATAAGATAATGATATAATCTTTTGATTAAAGTTAGGTATGGTTGGTTAATTTTATGTTTATTAGCAAATTGCAATAAATAGCAACGTACCTCACTCTTGCTACCACTATTGGTAATGTAGTTTATTTTTTCACTATAATAAGATAGTTCTATTTTTTTTGCCCATGATAGTATCTTACCTACATTTTTTTACCGATAATAGCAGTATATTCTACTTTTTACTAATATCAATGTACTTATAATTTTTTACTCATAATACAAACATTATTGCATTTCGCTACCAATATGGGCAATGTACTTTACTTATTACATATTGCTATTATCAGTAAAGAAATATAGCAGTATTGCTATTATGGATAACGAATTGCAAGTGTGCTATTAATGTGTAAAGAAATGTAAAAACGTTGCTATTGTTTGTAAAAAGATATTAGTACATTGCTATTATGGCTGTTAAAAAAGTACATTACCTTTATTGGTTAAAAGATTAAAGTATGTTGCTATTCTTTGCAATTTTGCACTGCATTTATCTTCAGTAATCAGTTTCTTTGCAGCAACTCCTCAAAACCAGAATTTTTTAAGCATAATCAATTTTGCAAAACACTACACAACTGAATATTGTGACGCCCATCCAAAGTCCAAACACCCCCATAATAGCACATGGAGTCAGTTATGAAAACCTTTCTTTTTTCATGTCAGGTTTTGCACTATGGAGTGACAGCAAGGCGTATGGATTCAGTTCCCCAGTGACATCTGTAAAGGTGCTATTTTTGGGATCATAGATGATAAAACATTCACACCCAAGTGAATAATGTGCACGTGCTTCAAATCTTGTGTGGAGATTCTTGGAAAAGTGGATGATATATTGCCAATTTGCCATGACATCAAAAGGCATAACATGCAAATGTCTCTTCTCTGGCTCATAAGATGGCCAGTTGGTCTGAGTCAATCAGTGAACTCAGACCTGGCATACTGATTACTGATCTTCAAGGAGGAAGCATAGTGTAGATAGTTTTAGCATTAATACAATGTGTAAAGTTTATAGGGTTGTTATTCCACATGTAACCTTAACTCTTACTATGATCAATGTCAAGTTTTGGATACCAATGTGTTCTGTTTGTTTACTTTGTGTTTATATTGAAATTTACCTGAAAAGGGAATTGGAAAGACACTTGAACTTAAACATAGGGTGTGATGTTAATACCCTCTTCTTCTGTGATGTTAATACACTTCATTGACCACGTTAAAGCACTTCCATTTTCTGATATTAATGCACTTCATTGACCACGTTAGTGTTCCATTGATAGACTCTTTCTGCTTTTGTGAGTGTAGTCAATAAGCCTAACTGATATGATATACATGTGAGTTTATTCTAATTGGCAACAGTTGCCTTGCTTTATAGAGCATTGTTGATGTTGATTGTTGCATTGCTTTCTAATTGGCAACGGTTGAAATTTTGACCAAATGTGCTATATTTGAAGTATGATATTTTCACCAAAATTGAAATATAATTTATAAAATTAGGACCAAATATTTTGACCGGATGAGCAAGAAGAAAACAGATCATTAAATATAATTTATGATATTTTAAACCTAAACCAGAATGGACCGTAAAATGATATTTGGGTAAATATGATATGTTGAAAGTTTATGAAGGGTATAGATGATATTTTAAACTTTAATTTAAAAGAAGAGTATAATCGTTTGATAAAGTAAGTAGTTAAAATGATTGTTAAATGTTTAAAAAAAGATTAGGGCAAATCTAATATTTTGAAAATTTATCAAAAATAAATGTGATATTTAAAAATTAAACTCAACAAATAAAATATTATGATGAGAAACCCATAGAAAAGCTCTATCTATTATTCTCCAATGTTTGGAAAAAAATCATTATATTACTATTATTTTGTACAATAAAACCATTTATTTTCTGGTCATGTTTAAAAATAATGTTTTGTAACCGGAAAACCATTGAAAATCAGTTACCTAGCATTTGTGGTTTTAGAAAAACTCAACTTATTATCCTCAAATACACGAAAAAACCATTATGTTATTATTTTGTACATCAAAACCATTTTATTTTCTGATTTTGTATAATAAAACCATTTTATGTTCCGATTTTGTATAATGAAATAATTATCTTCCCTTTATGCCCCACATTTTTCTCTTGACAAATGATAATTGGTAAATTTTTCTTAATTACACAAATGAATTATAGGTTATAAATAATACAAACTAACCTCAATGCCAATTAATCCCGAACAATGTGAATGCCATGGGGAGATGAGATACATGGCAATATGTTTGTACATTACAATAAATATGCACTTAATGTCTTGGCTTTCAGTCGACCCATGATTTAACAATACTTTGGATACTAATGAGAACGAGATAAGACATCTTATCTCTTCACATGATAGAGATTAAGTTGGAGTAAGAGGCTTGAGCTTTTGAAGGGTTATGCCTGAGCTTTTTGTATTATTTTAGACATAAAGTAAAATGATTTTATAATAGCTAATAATAATAAAATAATTTTACTTATATACTAAGTTCAACTGTTCAACCTTCAAAAATACTTCTACCTTTTTCTTGCGGCCAATGATAGAGCGCCACATCAGCCATGAGTTGCATCGGCCGGGAAAGCAAATGGAAGTTGCAATGGAAGCGTAAAACCACTTGAGCAGAGGCCAGAGGCGGTACACAGCATACTGACACAGGGAGCAGGCACCGGCATGATCGATCGACGGTGAAGATTCCGATTTCGACTCCGATAATTTAGTATTATAAGAAATTAGATCTGGATGGGTTGGGGAAGGGCGATTTACGAAGGAGTCGTGGTGGTTGGTTCTCTTTCGCTGCTTGCCTGGGCGGGTCTCTGGTTTTTGAACCGGAGACTATACAAGGAGTACGAAGAAAAACGGGCGCTGGTTCAGATCATCTTCAGTGTTGTTTTCGCCTTTTCCTGCAACCTCTTCGAGCTTGTCCTTTTTGAGATCATCCCTATCCTCTCCAAAGAGTATGTTCACTTTTCTACCAATTTTTCTAGTTGCTTTTCATCTCCAGTTTATACAGTCTGTTATTTTATATGCTGCTTTTGTTGATGCATTTTCTTATTTGTCCACACAACGAAGAAAAAAGCTTCCCGAGGACGAATCCCCAAAATGTTAAAATGTGTGGTGGATAGACGATAGGAACAGCTTGAAATTGGAAGTTCCATTTATGTGTTTCGTTTGATGATGAGTAGTGTCAGTTCATAACTGCAATAGTTCTAAAATTATTCAACAAGAAAATGTCCTTACAGAATGTTATTTCACTTGATCTTGAGGAAGTTAATTCCTTTGTTTAGGGTTACTTCCTGTTTCATCTTTCCAATACTTACATAACTGGCAACATTTACATTCATGATTATGACTATAATGGTGCTGCAGGTAAGACCACATTTATAGAAAATCTGATATTTTTCTATTCCTTGTAGGGCAAGATGGATAAACTGGAAGGTGGATTTATTTTGCTTGATTACATTACTGGTTTTCATGTTGCCTTATTATCACTGTTACTTGATGCTTTGCAAAAGTGGTATGTATACTTAAGAACACACTTATATGCCCAATATTCTTAAGCAACTCTGTGTTGATATCAGGTCCAAGAGTGTTATTTGTTATTCACTAAATCTTAATTATGTGTGACAGGCGTGAGGAAGAGGCGAGCTGCAACTGGAGCTGTTTTATTCTTGTTTGCATTTCTGTATGCTTTTTGGCGATTGGGAATCCATTTTCCCATGCCTTCACCTGATAAAGGTTTAAATCTATGCTAATTGCTTTGATATTTCCCTTCACCACATTTCCATTTAGGGTTCTACCTATTGACATGTTGATGTTGTAATTGTAATGCATCTACTCAGGATTTTTCACCATTCCACAGCTCGTTAGTAGAATTGGAGTAATCGGTGTGACTGTCATGGCTGTCTTATCTGGTTTTGGAGCTGTGAATTTGCCATACAGTTATTTATCTCTCTTCATTAGGTAAGATGACAATGAAATTATAAGATTTCAATCAATGTACAAAGACAAAATTCTTTAAAAACCGATCAAGTGAGAGCTTTTGCTTCTGTGTAAAACTGAAATGAGTATCTATATTCTTTGACTGTGAAGTGTGAACCTACTTTCTGATATTATTATTTACTTCATTCATTGTGGAAGAGAAATTGAAGAAATAGAAATCAAGGCTTTGGAAAGACAATTGATGCAGTCAATTGAGACAAGTATTGGAAAGAAAAAGAAAATCATTCTTAGCCAAATGGAAATGGAGCGAGTTCAAGGACAAGAAGAGGTTTGATTACCTTGCATCATCAATCATTCAAAGCTATTATCTGTTGTGTTCAAACTTTTACTATATAAAATACATACCTCTTTAGATGAAATGTCATTTCTTAATGATAACCTGTTGTACTAAAATATTTGTTGCAGAGTTATAAGGCGGGATCCTTTTTCAAGCGGATTGTTGGAACAGTTGTGCGTTCTGTGCAAGATGACCAAAAGGAACAAGGTTAGAATGAATCCCAATTTCCATCAGCAATGATATAGCCTCTCTTGAAAAAAAATTAACATTAAGGTGAATGTATTTTTTTGTTGTTGAAGATATTAGAGGCATGGAATCAGAGGTACAAGCCTTAGAAGAGCTCTCAAAACAGCTTTTCTTGGAAATCTATGAGCTACGCCAAGCTAAGGTATTTTTTAAATTGTTATAATTCCCTTTTCTAATTACTTATATTTGTACCTTGCAAACAAATTTCACCTTATCGTTTTTCTCTTTTTTGTTGCTTCGCTTTTTGGGTACTTGAGTTATATCTTAAAATCTTATTTGCCAACACTATTAGGAAGCTGCTGCATATTCTCGCACATGGAAGGGTCATTTGCAGAACCTACTTGGCTACGCATGCTCAGTATACTGTGTGTATAAAATGATAAAGGTATCAATACATGAACTCTTATTGGGAATTTCTTTAACTCTCTCTTAAGTTTCACTCTTACACTTTACATGTCCATTTTATTGTTAATGTAGTGTTCCAGTTTATCACCATTTTCATACCCATCTGTAGTTTTACATTACTACTTTTTAGTTCTGTTATCAGCATTGGTTTTAAATTGGTGGTATGAAATAACCCTAAGGACACGGTGTATATATGCACATAGTTTTACATCACTAGTTTGTATAATGTTTGTCATCTGATTGTTCCAATTGTTTTTTGCAGTCCTTGCAAAGTGTTGTCTTCAAGGAGGTGCACATCTTTATCCTATTACTTATTTTAGTAAAGACTTTGTAATTTGTATTGCATTTTCTGTTTTGGTATTCTAATAATGTTCTCTTCTATTTCACAGGCTGGATCAGTTGATCCTGTGACTAGGACAATCAGCATATTCTTGCAGTTCTTCGACATAGGCATTGATGCAGCATTGTTGTCACAGGTTCTTATTATAAATTAATTACTAAAACAAATACAGTATTTTATTCGTGTCATGATTGTTTAAATCTAACATGTCTTGTACAAAACAGTATATATCCCTCTTATTCATCGGAATGCTGGTTGTGATATCTGTTCGTGGATTCTTGAATAATCTAATGAAGGTAACCCTAGTTCCTCATTTTTTCCGTTTTATTCCTAAATTAGCCTTGAAATTGTTTGATAAGGTGTTGTTTTTTTTATTGTATATGCAGTTCTTCTTTGCAGTTTCTCGAGTTGGTAGTGGATCTTCAAGCAATGTTGTGCTTTTTCTTTCGGAAATCATGGGGATGTATTTTGTATCTTCTATTCTTCTGATTAGAAAAAGCCTAGCAAATGAATACAGGTATCAAAATTCAAAATACATTTGGTAATTTCAACCCATTTATTATTGATAATGAAATGAAATGCTTACTGAATTTTTTTTTTTTTTTTTTAAAATTTTACAGAGTAATCATTACAGATGTATTGGGTGGAGACATTCAGTTTGATTTCTACCATCGATGGTTTGATGCAATTTTTGTGGCAAGTGCTTTCTTGTCTCTGCTTTTGCTCTCTGCACATTATACATCACGTCAAGCTGAGAAACACCCGATCGATTGATTGAATTTGTAAACTGAAAAAAAAAAAGAAAAAAAAGCGTGCATTAAATGTGTTGTAGTTTATAACACGATTGTCATCTATTATGTTTTTGCACCAACCTCAAAAGAAATATATACAAACAAAACAATAGATACATTTGTTATGGTTTAGTCTCAATCAGTTTTGTACCATGATTAATGGAGGATGACTTGAGAGTTTGTTTACCTTAGGTTATAATGTTATTGAATTGTGTTAGTTGTTTCATTCTGGTGGTGTTTGCTAACGGTTTTTGTTTTTGGGTATGAGAATGATTAACTCATTCTCACATTCAACAGGTTACTTCATTCTTTTTGCCAATTGAATTCATAGTTGGAATATAAGTGGTTGGATGTTGATGTGTATGGACGAATTTAAGTGTTTGTGTTGTATTTATCATCACTAAATCCAAGTTATTTTCCCAACACCTTTTACTTATATTTCACACAATGCTTCTAATTTTAACAAGAATGTCATTTTTGGTCAAATTATCTTTTTTTTTTCTTTCACAAATAACTAGTGTTAAATGCAACTTGAGTATCAAATACGCAAAAGACATATTGGAGCATTTGAAAACACAATGGAGCTTTTGGATTTGGCAAATGCGCTCTTAACATGCCAAATGCAAACCAACAAGTCATCTAATGTGCTCCGACATGAGAGAAAAGCCAAATGTGCTCCAGGCTTTGTCAAATGCATTGGTCTTTAGCCAAATATGTTGGAGGCATGGCCAAGTATGCTCTTGCATGTAAGGATGCGCTCAACACTCGGAGGATACAATGAAGCTTTGGTGGATGTGCTCCTCATGATGAAGAATGTGTTGCCATGTGAGAATGCGTTGATACTTTCCGAATGCGTTGGGGAATATGCTCCATGGTGCATGGCAGGTGGCAATGCACATTGTCTCGTGGTTGGAGATTTTAGAAGCAGATGCATGACGTCTTGTGATTGATTAACATCCATTTGGGCCTTAGAATGGATGGGCCTACCCCATCACGGTTTTATGCCTAATCATCAGTCTATAAGATTTCCTGAACAAAAATCCAGTTTCCATAAACCCCGAGCTGACACTCTAGCAGAATACCCATTGGCTCCAAAACACAAATGAACACTCGGATCATCTAAATTACGTCACCCACACCTAAATGGGAAACGATTCTGGACAGGGCGTTACATACCCTTACGCTCGGGGGGGAGGGGGCAACGGGTTAGTGATGACTTGTCAGGAAGTCAAGAGTATATTGAAGGTTTTTAGGCATAATTTCCGAATTTGGGATTGAGTGAAATTCATGATCATGATGTTTGTGTATTATTTCTGCATGGTTTGGTGGTGTTCCTAGTCAGGGAACTAGGGGTGGGTTCGACGATTGGATGATCGACAGTCTTAGGGTAAGGTTTATGAAGTTTAGATTGATGGGTTCCCAGTTTCGGGGAGTATAGTGATGAACTTGGTTTGTGGTTGTAGTTTTGAGAGTTCCCGATTTGAGTGGTTTTCTATTGAACTTGGGTCATACAGTTAGGGAGAGAAAGATAGTTGTTGTGGTTGAGTATTTTCAAATTATTGGGTTGTTTGTTGGCAATTGTGGGTTTCTGAGTGGTCTCTTAAGTTTTCTTTATAAGATGCCTAGATTTCGAAATTGCTAGAGGGAGCTTATGGAATATGTTGGCGTTGTTTCAGAGATCCTAACTAAGAGGGATTTCAAGGATGAAATCCAGTTTAAGCGGGGAAGAGTTGTAACATCCTATTTCGAGAAGTTTCTTATTTCATGATTGTAGGCAATAAATGGATCAATTAAAGGACTTAAACTTCAAGGGAAAATGATTTAGATCCTATTGGATGTTGATATTATTGGTTATGTGATCCAATCCCTTGGTTTGTGTTTTGGAGTCAAAGGGTAAAATGAGAAAAGTGATGTTTCAGATTTCTTTCATGAATTAAGGATTTTAGTTCGATATGTTTTAAGTCAAAAGTAGTTAGATATGATTGTGGGGCTCTTCAATACCTTTCCGTGCATATAAAGAACGCCGAAAACAGAGTTGAAACAAAAAAGTTATGGCTGTTTGAAGTTGAAGTTGAAGTTGAAGTGGGAATTCGGGATTTTTGGGTTACGTAGGGCGTAACGGGTTTTAATGAATTACGCAGGGCGTAATTTATGATTACGCAAGGCGTAATCTGGGCAGAACAAAACCCTAAATCTTCAATTTTGAGCCTTATTTAAGGGCTCTAACTTATGGGAAACCCTCTCATTACCAACCTCTATCACTTAAGATCATTCCTTGAAAAACCTTAGCCGCCTCTCACTTATTTTTGAGCCTTGGCATCATTTATGAGCTTATTTCTCCATTAGAAGGTTGAATCTTGAAGAGCAAGGTGGTGACAAAGTGTATGGAAGAAGAGTTCGAGCATAGATCCAACAAGATTACATAATTCTTGTAACATTATGAGTAAAAATATTCTAACTTGCTCATTGGTTTCATAGATCTAGTCATTTGTCATATTTGCCACTTTTTGGTCATTTTAGTGCATAAAGTTTAGATCTTGAAAGTTTGTGACCTTGTTATGGATAAAGTTGGAAACTTTATCCATCTAAACATCATAATGATTCATATATGAAGGTTGGAGACTCGGACTTAATGGATTAAGATGAAAAAGATGCATTTTTGGTCCCTTTAAGACTTAAAGACTAGATCTTGGTTGTTTGGACCATCCTAATGGATAAAGTTGGAAACTTTATCCATTATGGAGCTATCAAGAACCAGATCTGAGCTTTGAGTGAAAGGTCTTAATGAAATAAGTGCTTAATGTGAGTACTAGAACTTGAGGCAATACACCATGTGTAATTCAGGCTACGCCCCGCGTAGCCTAATTGAGGCCCATTTTTCTGGATTGAAGCTCTACGCCTAACATAGAGCTAGAGTACACAGCACGTAGGTCAACAAAGGGTTGACCATTGACTTTTTGACCAATTTGACTTTTGGTCAACTGTGAGGGGTTTAAGACTTGGAAGGGGCAAAATGGTCTTTTGCCCAAATAAGGGTTAGCCCTGTTATTTTTGAACCTGTTAAGTTAGAAAATTTCCTTAACTGTTAATCGGGGTTGTTTTGGTTATGTCTAGAGTGAGGAGCTTTTGATAGCAGCAACTCGAGTGTGTGTTTTACTCGACTATCGATTGAGGTGAGTCTTCTCACCGTACTTGTGGGTCGAAGGCACCAATGCCAGCCCACTGGATTGTGTTATGTAGGATGTTAGCTGTCTTTGTGACTCTTGCATGTATGAGTGGGTCGAAATATACCCCAGGGCTGGGGCCCTAGAGCTGGGCTCATAGTTGCATGTTTGGGTTGAAAGAAACCCCATAGCTGGGTATTGTATGTTTGGGTTAAAATAAACACCAGAGTTAGGCCCATGGTTGTATGTTGGGTTGAAACATACTCTAGGGTTGGGCCCACTGATTAGTATGGTATGAAGTATTTTGGGGAACTCACTAAAGCTTCGTGCTTACGGTTTATGTTTAAAATGTTTCAGGTACTTCTGGTTTCAAAAGGAAGATGCCAACTTGATCACACTGAATCCCCCGGAGATTTATTCCGCACTGAATATTTACGAATTACTCTGACGTTTTGTGAATACTTGACTTTGATCGTCTTTTGGAACAATAAATGAATGATTTTATCTCATTAAAAATTGAAATTTTTATTTGGTATTTTTGAGACGTTATACTGAGTATGTGGATCGCCTCAATCGTTAACTACTTTGACACGAAGCAAAACAAATTTTCTGAAAGTCTTAAGACGACTAACCTACCTCCTTCTAGGTCATGAACCAAATTGCTTTTCATGGCTTAACTCTTTTTAAAAATAACATTATGAATGTCCTCATTTTTAGCCTAGGCCTAGACAATTTTACTTGAGGTTTTTTATACAAGAATATCATTTTTATCATTTTACATATCAATTTTTTTATTGATTACTAAACTTAACATAGCAACAAAACACATAACATCATGACATTTATTACAACTTATTATTTGATTTCAATATTTCATTGAATACCCATCTTGATTTAATTCGGTACTATTGGGAAACGATTGTTTAGAAAGCAAGGAGACTAATGTTCAGTTGCTGATTTGGTGCCCTAGCCCTAGACTTATCTTCCTTCGTAAATCTGTAAATCCTGATAGTTTCTTCTAAATCTCCATAGCCATCCAGGACCTTGACCAATTTCGTGCACTTTTTTTGACTCTTTACAACCTCTCATCTTTTATTTCCTTCCCCTCCTCCGCCTCCCCACCAGATACCAAAGAGGGTCTGCGTCTGTGTGTGAGAATAGATAAGGAATGATATACATCCTAGGGTTCTTAATTTGTTGTGTGCGGATGAATCGAAATCTTGTATGTTAGAACGGGTTTATGTTTGATCGGTCGTTTGCTGATGGTGAAACCTAAGAAGGAACGATTCTTTAAAGAGGTTTATAATGCCACTGAGATCATTTGATTCCCAAGGCATGTTCCTTAAAGCCTTTTGCCTAATTTCATCTATTTTACATTTATCACTTGCTTCTAGGGTTATATTATTGATCCATTTTTAGTTAATTACTTCATATATCCTTTCTCTTTATTATTAGGTTCAAAATTCGTCATTGCAATATAACTATGGAGATGTTTTATTCTTTTAATTTGATGATAATGTTCATTAGTTCCTGCTGCTTTTGGTGGCTCAAATTTTCCATCATCCTGAACGTTTCTGACTAGTTTGCTTAAAGAGTCTTAAGTGTTTGTCTGAATCCATAGACATAAGACCATCAAACCTTTATCCCAAACTAGTTGTGGTAGGCGGAGAAATGAAAACCTCTTGAAATCATAAAGAAATGAACCAATCCTAGGCCTTTGAATTGTGTTGGCATATGATAGTACTGATTTTATGTCATTGGCTTGCTGTTTCATGAAATGATGCTCTCATTGCAATTCTTTGTGATAATAGCATAACTAATTCTTGTTTGTTGTTGTTCCTGATGTCTGTGTAGGTGTTTTTCAAGTTGATAAAGGAGTTAGGAGGCCTTTCTGTATCAAAAGCTTAATTTGAAAGCGGAGTGTGTTGCATGTTAAGTGAGATCTGATGGAAAAGGCTGATGAAATATCTGATAAACTTGATCGGGAACCAATTAATGATGTTACAACTGGTAAGAATAGAACTTCAGAGAACAAACAGCATACAACTAGTGAAACAAGCAACTTAGAGAGTGTGAGTTCAAGTTATAGCACTGAAAATGCTGAAAGTAAAGTTAATATGAAGATTAGTGATACAAACAAGTTTAACTATCCTAATGGTTTAGAACATCGTGATGAACCAAACATGTTGTCTAGCTCTGTTATTCAGAACACAGTGCCTTCTTCATCAACTTCCATTGATGTAGAAAAATCTTCACACAGTTCTGATGAATATGAGAATGTTAAGGTTAGTGTAGGCAATCAAAAGGATGTAGTGACTCAAACCCAAAAGAAAGAAGTGGGAACTAACAAGGATGATGTTAATTTACCCGAAGATCCTTTAAAAGAACAAGGGGTTGAAGAAGAAAAGGTCGAAAATGCCCCTGCTGCAGTAAATGTAAAGGATTCATCTGCAGATGACAGTGATGAATCAGATGTTGTGGAACATGATGTCAAAGTGTGTGATATATGTGGAGATGCAGGCCGAGAGGATTTACTTGCTATATGTTGTAGATGCATTGATGGTGCTGAACACACGTAAGATTATTACCTCCTGTTGAATCTTTTTGTATTACTAAAGATGTTAAATTTGTTAATTTCTTTTGTTATGTCAGCTATTGCATGAAGAAAATGATAGATCAAGTTCCTGAAGGTGATTGGTTATGTGAAGAGTGCAAATTGAGTGAAGAAAGTAAACGCACAAACTCTTCTGGTCAAACAGATACAGAACCTGCTTCCACCTTTATCAAGCCAGGATTGAAACGTCCAGCTGGCGAAGAACCTAGGGCTAGTAAAGATCAAATCAAAGTATCTGGAAAAAGACGTTTAGAAGAATCAGAGTCTTTTACATCTGTCAAAAAACAGGCTCTTGAAATGATCACAGGTTCACCAAGAACATCCAGTCCCAGTAGACTACATGCAGTTACTGATAGTCCACGGTTACAATCTTCAAAAGGTATACACTAAACCCTAAACCCAAAACCCTAAGGTACTGTATGTCTGTGTCTTATGCCATAAGTTTCTTTCAGGTGCTTTCTTCAAGTCAAATTCATTCAATTTCTCCAATGCAAAATCCAAGACAAGACTTGTGGATGAAATTGTTCTTCAAAGGCAGAAATCTATCAAAGAACGTGACTCTCATGATTCCAGAGAGATGGGAAAGTCAACATCTTTTAGATCTACAAACACGGGGCGTTTTGGTACAAGTGGTTCTAAAGTTAAAATGTTATCTCCAAATCCGTCTCATGTTCCAGATCTTAAAAGTTTAAAAAACAAAAAAGAAAGGAGTTTTGAAAGGAGTAATTCAATTAAATTACCATCCGTGAGTAATTTAAGTACTTCCAGTTCTTCTGGTTTGACTCCAAAAGTTGATAAATCACAAGTATCTTCCCCTGGGGTTGGAACTGCATCTAGTGGGAATGGAATTACCAATTCTATCGAACCAAAGCCTGTTGTTTTGAAGGATGAAAATACATCAAAACAAGTAGTAAATAAGGAATCAACAACAAATCTTGCTGATGGTGTGAAGGAAACTAGTAATATTACGGTTTTGACCCCCGGGACATCTGGTTATAAACATACGGGTCATTCTGCACAAACTCATGCAGCTGATAAAGTACAAGTTTCTAATGCAGTTAGGAATACAAAAGAGGTGAAAAACAGAGATAACAAGTTAAAGGATGCAATTGAAGCAGCATTGCTTAAGAAGCCCGGATTAGTTAGAAAGAATAGAGTTTCTGATCAATCTGATGAATCATCTGCAGAGGTGTTGACTGATTGTCAGGGTCAACTTTCACGAAGTTCCAGTGTTGACCATTCTAAACAGTCAAACGGTAACAATTTAAAGCATTTTGAAGGAAAGCATTCAACAACGGAGCTATCTAGCTATGATCCTGTGTCAATGTCTTCTTCACTTTTGAAAGTTCCAGCTATTCCTGATCATGAATACATCTGGCAGTATGTTTTTTGTTTTTTTTTTTTGGAATGCTATTTTATTCTTCATCTGTGATCTGTCTTTAGTTGATAAAGATTGTTAATGTTAATTTGCAGGGGTAGTTTTGAGATTAATAGAAGTGGTAAAACAGCTGAATTTTGGGATGGGTTACAAGCTCATTTGTCAACCTGTGCATCGCCTAAAGTCTTTGAAGCTGTGAACAACCTTCCCCACAAAATTCATCTAAATGGGGTGTCTCGCATTAGTGCTTGGCCAGAGCAATTTGAAAATAGTGGTGTAAAGGAGGACAACATTGCACTCTATTTCTTTGCTAAAGATGTGGAGAGGTAACATTTAATTTTATTCTCCATTTGTTCCATCATTATTCTGTTTGATGTTGACCTACCTGTATACTATTATGATACAGCTATGAGAAGAGCTACCAGGTTTTGCTGGATGATATGATTAGGGGGGATTTAGCTCTTATTGGAAGTATCAATGGAGTGGAGCTCCTGATATTCCCATCCAATCAGCTTCCAGAGAAAAGCCATCGTAAGACTAGCTTCGATTTGGCTTTTTTTAAGATTTTTAATAATGTATAATGTTGGTACCTTGAAATTAATGATATAACTTGGATTTCTTATAAACCGTTTACAGGTTGGAATATGTTATTCTTCCTTTGGGGTGTGTTTAGAGGAAAGAAGAAGAAACCTGATCATCCTGCAAAAAATGGTATTCCTCAAGTTGCTTCTTCCATCCCAGCTGATAAAATTAAAATCTCAGCGGTTGAGGATGTGTGTTTGCCTTTGCCTGGGTCTATGGACAAGGTATTTATCTTCCCTTGAACATGTATTTATTTATTTTTATTCATGTGTGTCATTAATGAGACTTGTTTACAGGATAAACATGTTGATTTGGAGTCAAAGGCCAACTTAAAGCTGCCAACCTCTTCTTCTTCTTCACAGGAAAAGGAAAAGGAAAAGGAAAAGGAAAAGGCGACCATTGATAGCACTGTTAATGTAGTTCCAGCAGAGATCATCTCTTTCAAACACGACATCAATGAAAGTCTATCAGTGTCATCAGATAAAAGTGATGATAGTCAACATCCAGTAGTCAAGTACACTAGAAATCCAAAAGTGGAACAAATACAATCATCATTTCTGCCACAACTTCCAACCCAGGAGCTAATCGAATCCAAAAAACGTGCGTTTATCGACCTCTCACAAGACGATGATGACATCACCACCAATCAAAATCAAACAAACACATGGCGTGATGCAAGCACCCTAGAAGAGGGCAGCGCAAGCAAGAAACAAAAGAGCGATGCTAATACATATGAGGGGCAAAATAGTAATTCTAATTCAGCAAACATTTTCAAGAACCAAAAAAGTGAGGTTGAAAAGACAAGTAATGGTGAAAGGTTCTTCTTCCCTGTAGATATTAATTCAGCATTTTCTCCGGATATGGATACGGATACGGATAGGGATAGGGATAGGGTTGGGCTTGGTTTGGATTTGAACGAAGATATAATGACGAAAAAGGACGAGGATGATGATGACGACGTGTCGTCTTCTCTATCACTTTCTCTGGCGTTTTCACCAGGAAAGATTTCCAAAGATGAGGGTAACAACCGTCATTCGACGACACCTCCTTCCATGCTTCTTTTTAGAGACATAGTAGACAAGTAAGGATATGATAATTGATATAATAGATGATGATGATGATGATATACAGGCGTTGTGAATAATGGTTTCGTACCAGCATATTCCCAAAGTATCTTTTAATACTTGTTTTCGTATTGTGTTTACATACTTGCGAAACAAAAATTTTTGTTTGGTTTTTTACAGCATGAGGTGAAGTGTGAAACAAAGGAAAATTTGAACTTGGAGGGATGGGGGGTATTGGTATTTGTTCAACCACTCTGTGATGCAACTTAAATTATTTATGTGGAGGTAAAAAGAATACGCATAAATCAAAAAAACCCTATAATTTATAACAATATAGAAAATGTTTTTTAGACTGAAAATATATAAGCTCTGCTATACGTCGGATCAAACATTTATATCGTTATGTAGATAAAAATGAAACAATTTCAATGATATATTTTGATTTATACAAAGTATATGCAATACGCACAACATACTTTTAACGGTATAAATAAAAGAACATACTTTATAATGATATAAACGAAACGAATTTTGAGAATTGAAATATGTTAGATTGGATAAATTTATATAGATAAAAATGATACAATTTTAATGATATATTTAGATTTATCTGGAGTATTACCTAATAGAAGTTATAATAGAAAAACGTACGGAACATCTTAAATTAATTATTGAGAAAAAAATAATGAAAAATGAATATTGTTACTGCTCATGCATGCAAAATTGTTTGAGACAAATTTATGTATTATATAGATTAAAATGAAACCGTCTCATGATATATTTTGATTGATACCCAGTATTACATTATGAAAGTTGTGATAGAAAATCAAACTAATCAACTTGAATGATTTATAAAGGTAAAAAGATACGCACAAAGAAAAATAAAACGTGCTTTATAATTATATAAAAAACAATATTTAGACCGAAATATGTTAAGTATGATATGTGTCAGATTAAAACAAAATCATGTCATGTAGATAAAAAAATGAGACGTTATCAACGATATATTCAAATTTGAGTATTATGTAATACGTAATAGTTAAAACATACTTTATAATGATATAAAGAAAAAAGAAAGCATACTTTATAACAGTATAAAGGAAATGGATTTTGAAACCAGAAATACGTCTTTTATGATATTATGTAGAATTGAGACAAATTTATATCATTATCGAGATAAAAATAAGATTGTGTCATTAATTGCTTATATATATATATATATATATATATATATATATATATATATATATATATATATATATATATATATATATATATATATATGCAATTCTTCTTTGTAGTTTCTTGAGTAGGTGTATCAACAAATTACTTGATTCTTTTGCCAGTTGAATTGATATTTGAACTATCGGCGAGTAGTCAGATGATGCTGATGTATTTGGAAAAATTTATGTTTGTGGATATATATACAACGATACAAATAGTTTTAAAAGGTTTTCTACTTCACATGATATTAATAAAAAAGAAAGTAACTTGTATAAGTATTTAAAAGAATTTTATGAGTTAAAACCTAATACACGACTTATGTCATTATTTACATTTTAAACACTTTGATACATTACAAACTAAAGAGGAACATACAAGGGAATCGAAATGAATTACGTTCCCTTGTCAACCAAACGTGTGATGCGAGTCAATTTCTTAAAATAAGTAGTTGCTTGAGATGATGATCCACGACCATCAACCATTGCTGTAAAAATCCCGACTAATCTCTGATTAGTCCCCGGACAGTAAGCAACCGCCTAATCCCTAGGCTATAAAACCCCAAATTTCTTATATAAACAACTATGGTTTTACAAAAGTTTATGACTCAAAGTCATGATTTACAAAATTTCGGTCCACCAAAAACATTTGCTTTGAAAAAAATTTCATCATTAGGGTTTTCAAACTTCGTATCAGATATAACCATAGTAAAGTAACTATAGCAACAAAAGCTAAGTCCCAATCTAGTCTTCCAAAAAGGTCATCTTTTAAATACAACATCTTTTTTGAGTTTTTGTTTCCGATCCTAAGATACATGCCATTTAAAGGACCATATTCCAACCTTCCTGATATCTATTTCCAACATTTGATTCTCTATGATGACTACATTTTTAGTCTTAAGAATCAAATTAATTGGTTAATAACCGGCTGAACTACATAGCACTAAAGAGTGGTTAGTTTTTTTATAAGTAATTATTTTTATTATTATTATTAGGGAAAAACCAGCTATAGACATTTTAGGGGGGGGGGGGGGGGGGGGGGTATTTCAAATTTAGTCACAAAAACAGACCTTTCCGGCTAGACATGCATTCCGCGGAGGACCCTCTACGGGCTCCGCGGAACAATGAATTCTCCGCTGAGTGGGGGTATTTTTGTAATTTCCCCCTCCCCTATTTGACAAAAATGGCTCTCCTCTTTGGTCCCCCGATTTCTCTTCCACTTCGATTTTTCGTTCGTGTCTCCCCATCGGTAGATTTTTTCGATTTTCCGGCGACAACGAGTTCAACGACGTCATTTTCCGGCGACAGCGACTTGAACCAGTAGAACACAACATCGATGGAGCGCAATTTCCCTAATATTTTCGCCGATGGATACAACTCTCGGGTATTTTTCACGTTTCCCTCTTTGGATCAATGTCGTATTGTACATATTTAAGATTCAAATGTTACGAATGCAATTGATAACCTTTAATATGTACAGATTTTGATTTAGGATGAACTGGTTTTGAATTTGCTAAGATCCATTCCGCGGAGGGGTAGGTCACTCCGCAGAGGGACCTCCGCGGATTGACGTATTCTCTCCACGAAATGATTCAAAAAGGGCAAAATGTCTCTCCGCGGAGGTATAGGTCACTCCGTAGAGGGGTCTCCGCGGAATGACCTCTAACCTCCGCGAAATGACCTTAAATGCTTTTTTTCCTGCCATTTTATATCAACTATTTGTTAAATAAAAAGTGCGTTGCTATTTATTTCATAAACCGAATTAGAAAAGAAATTTTGAAACCTTGTTTTTTATTTTCAATTACTAACGTTTTATATTAAATTAAATGTATATGTTTTGTAGCACGATGATCTCGATCGAAAAGCAGATTTAACTTTAAAAGGCGTGGTCGGTACGATCATTAAAGACTATTTTCCACGCCTAACACAAGCGCACCGAGTATTATTTGAAGCTTTTCCGTTTGGAAGATTCTTAGGAATGCATGTCCCCCATGGTGACCCCTTACTTGTGCATTTGATGATGTTGCATGAAGTAAGGTCTCAACAAGTGTTTGAAATGTGGAGGTTTCTTTTTGAGATACAGGGGATGCAGTTGGATTTTGGTGAAACTGAATATATTTTGATTTGTGGTGTAAGTGTTGGTCCTTATGTGGATTTACTCCATGACAAAAGAGGCCGGTCAAATTCAAATCTTCGTGCTCGGTTGTTCCCAGACATTATAGATGCACGTTTGCGGCTCAAAGATTTAGAAAACTACATTATGTCTCCGAATTATTCGGCACTTCAGGGTGAAGATGCTGTAATGCTTATCCAACTTGTTTTTATGTTGAAAGGTCTCCACGGACGGGACGTTAAAAAGGGCATTCCCGCGACAGTATACAAGCTTGCTGATAATATAGATGATTGGAACAGGTATTACATTTAAAAATTGTGTATAAATACAATAATAATTATAATAAATAAATTGAAAATTGCAGGTTTGCATGGGGTACATATTTCTGGACCTATACTTCGGGGTTGATGCGTGGAATGTTTGAGAAAATAGAAAATTTTAGAATATTCAAGCAGGCCAATCCCGAATCCAAGTGCGCCCCACTCCCTGATCCACTAGCACCCGTGTTATTTATTTGTGACATTGTAGCTGCTACAGCTGCAGTGACCGCTGCCTGAAACATTGTAGCGTCAAATTGGGGAGGTGGTGGCGGAGGCGGCGCTGGCGTAGCATTAACGTTGATACGTCTCGAGTTTCTCCGTGGAGGCATCTTTTACTTTAAGAATTAAAAGATGAAAAGATATTAAGATATCAAGAATGAATATGAGTTTGATATCTCTGAACTAAAAACATTTAGTTCACCATGACTTCTGTAAGGAGTTGGTAATAAAAGTCTACTACAAGTAACATCTTGTAGAAAGGATAATATGAAGTTGAATAGTTATTTTTCAAAAGAGACGTAATGCATGTCGACTGGTATTGGTATATTAAATACATAGAGTTTGGAAAACTTGACCTTAAAGCAGGTCTACAATATACCACAATACTGGGAAAAACATCGACATCATACTGACCTACTGAAAATGAAATTTTCGTGGTCGAACTGAGAAACATGAAAAATAACACTAAGACATATCCGGAGACTTAAATTAAAACCAAAAGAGTAAGTAGAGTATGATCTACTTTCTACTAGATCCGTCCATGGATTTGGCTACCTAGCGTTCTATTTCGAACATATGCCTTTCTTGTGTCATTTGTCGTTCTCGCAACTCTCTAACTTAGGCTTGGGATGCCCCCAGTTCTCTCTGCAAGAAATTAGTACGATCCCTTGTTGTACCAGGATTGTCTTCTAGGTTGCAAAGGCGAACGGTGTTGATTCCAGTGGCAGCATCAACCTGCATGACTCGGTCGATGGCAGGTCTTCCCTCTTCATCGTTACGCGCAACACGACGAACTAACACTGGAAGGGCTCTATCTGTTGAACCTTCTGCTTCAAGATTGTAGAAGCTTCGGTCTCCTTGGTAAGGATGGTTCTGACTCTGCTCGTCACTCCACCTGTCCAAGTTTATTGCCCACAGAGGCGTCGGGCCTTGGAAGTTTTGTCGAGGATTGGGGTTTTGGGCAACTTGAGGTGGATTATAGGCTTATGATTCTGAATCAGCATCTTCGGGAAAGTCTTCTTCAAAGTCCTTTTCTGTGGGAACTGCAGGATCATCTTCTGGTTCGGCGTCGAGCCATCCTCCATTCCCTTGATTCGGAAAGTACGAGTCTCCGGGTAGATGGAATCCAACCACTGTTATCTATGCGAGAATAAGGATATAAGAAATATCTAATAATTTAATAGAAGCGAGTAAACAATTTCAAGTTTCTATAAGAAAAACTTACAGTTAACAGATAATGTATTCTATACTATATGACTCCTACTGGGTCCTTCTACAAGCACATAGTGTATACTAATTATATACAACTCGGGTCGAATAGACCTTCGAATAAATGTTCCTACTCTATATCCACATCCAAACAAGGAAAAGGAAGTAAAACTTAGACCACTCATTCTAAGTCTATGAAACCTTAGTCATATATAACCATAATGCATGCACTTAGTACTTATAGAACTATTAGCAAGAGTCCTTTGTTTTCATGTAACTTGTTCTTAGTATATAGTGCCTAAAATACTCCTATAGTATTTTAACTTTATGTTCTGTTCTAGAGTTCTTCTGTATATGTAGAGTTGGTAAGTTTTAGACCTGTCGCAACACTACCATCACTCCCAAATACATGTTCGTCGTATCTCAAATAAATATAGTTGATCAGGCTATATTGATCCCAAATATGATTACATAACTGTCCAGGTTTGACTGCAGTGCTCAACATTCAAATACTTTTGTTCTGTTCTAGTATGACACCGTTCTTTAGTATGTATGCAGGTATGTATACTTTATTAAAATATTTTATTATTTAAAAAGTATAACTCTTGGTCAGAGTGTTTTAATCCCATTGTATTTATAGTTGTATATCTTTTATGGGTTGATATACTTAGTTCACTATAAACAATGCTCTGATACCAATCTGTCACACCCCAAACCGGAACGGCATAAACGTTTGGGGGCGGAGGACGTCATGTACAGTATCATAACAATGCACAATAGTAAAACAAGCAACAACATCCATTGCATTAATAGAATAGTTAATACATGTGTGTTCTTTGTATAGTTGTAAGACACCAAAAATGTGTAGCAAAATAAAAGACGAGTCTTGAACATGCTCCGTCCTCCCAAAACCTAGTCCAGTGTGCCTGTCTACTGGTTCCCTGAGAATACAAGTTATTTTGAAAGAGAGTATCAACATTTAAGTTGGTGAGTTCATAAGTATTTTAGTGTCAAGTGTTTGCATTTGTTTGAAGAAAATGTTTGTATTGTTTCGCAAAAATGTTTGTATTTGTTTGTATAACTTGCCAGAAAATCCTATATTTTCTGCTTATATGAAAAGTAGTCTTCTCTCCAAGACCGACCTGTTTGTATGTTCTGTTCTCTTGAAAATGATGTAAAATGTATGTTTGTACTTGAAATAGTATAAAATGTATGTTTTCCATATTTATAAACTATCTTTACTAGAAAAATAGTATGCCTTTCTCATGTGAGAGATTCACTGTATGAATGTAATGGAAAATAAAGATTTATAGTAGTATTGTATAAATTACACTACTGATGCATTAACTACCTTTAAACCAAACTAGTTAATTAAGGTTAAAATGTGATTGAGGTTATAACCATACTTGATTGACTAGTATAAAACACGATGTTCTTCAGGCGTCGAAAAGATATGACATTTGTCACCCGTAGACCTGCATGTCCCACTATAGCAAGCAGCAAGGTGTGGGATGGTCAATCTCGTATAGATCTATACACAAACTCACGCTCTCCCTCCATGAGACTCTGGTTACAAAACATGACATAGCAATTATTGCTATGCCATGAAATAGTATCTCACATTTTAGTTATCTTGTTCTTCTTATAGTGTGTAAGTTCCTTCTTGTTCTTGTTATAGTGTGTAAGTTCCTTCTTGTTCTTGTAATTGAATAGTATACTTTGTAATGAATAGTAATAGTATGCATGTATTGATTTAGGTATGTTCCTCTGTTCTAGAAAATAGTATGTATTGATCCTCTAAACTATACATATTATAGTTTACTAGTACGTTCTGTATTAGTGATAACTGTTTATGAATACACCCTTTGCTCAATATGTCACAAAGGATATATAAACTGATTTGGAATACTTTTATATTTATATACATATATAAATATATATAACTAAAACTTAAACGACCTTCGGACAAATAACTATACCCTAAGTCCACATCCAAACAAGGAAAAGGAAATAAAGCGAGTTATTAGTCATAAGCCTTTTAAATCTTATTTATATAACTATATATATATATATATATATATATATATATATATATATATGATTTTTGACAATATATAAGTTTAAAAAGAGTTTGTAAAAAATTTAAAGAGTTTAACCATTTTGAAAGATTCTTGATGACTTGATGTCATTTTAAAATAATTTGAAACCGTTTGTTGATAACACAGTATATAAGTATAAGAAATCCTTTTGTTTGATTATTTTCACATGTAAATGTTAACACAAATAAATTGTGTTCGACTTGCATCCCCCCCCCCCTAAAAGCATTTAAAAATGTAAATTGTAGGGGTATGAACTCACCTTGTGTGAGTGATTCGATTGGAAGTTCGATATAGGGTGTTATTTCCACTAGAGGAATCCAGTAGCAAATCCGAGTCCTAAATAGCATTTTATGTAATATATATATGTAAACAACTTGTGTATAGACATAAGGATGATAAGGAATAGGACTAATTTGTAATTCTAACTTACAAATAAGAGTGTTATTAACAAAGATGGGAGGCTGCAAGGAGTTCACGACCAGAAGAGGTGTTCACGGCCCAAAGAAGATCTTGATGATCTTGAAGAATTTATGATGATTCAAGCGTTTGCGGTCGATAAATCCCCAGAATGTTGATGAAATGAAGAAAACTTGAAGATCCAAGCAATATTCTAAGAAGATTCAAAGGATTGAAGGATGATACTTGAGAGATAAAGTGTTTTCGGTTGAAGATCTTGAGAGAAAAATCTTGAGTTTACGGCCAAAAGTGTAGAAGTTAGGATAAAATCAGTCAAACACACACACACACACACACACACACACATATATATATATATATATATATATATATATATATATAGGGTAGGGTTCACGGTTCGAAGAGAGTTCACAGCCCGAAGTGGTTTGCGGTCGAGGTGTGCGGCTGCGAACCTCGTTTGCGGCTGCGAGACTCGTTTGCGGCCCATGCGAGGTTTGCGGTTCGGACAAGGCTCTCTATAAATCATTTCTAATTCAAGCAACCCTTCTAATTAAAGGTTTTAAACCAAATTTAGATTTTAAACCTACTTAAATAAGATAGATCAAAATGTGAATTTTGACTTTAATTGACCAAGTTTGACTTTTACAAGAAAAGAAATTACGGGTTGTCACAATATCCATCTCATTAGATCATGTAGTGACTAGGTGTCCAGGACTGCAATGAAACCGATAAAATATATGTTACAAGAAGAAAAGTGCCAAATCATTAGTAAATTTTAGTTTGGGACTTATTTGTAAATTAGGTTAAAATAATGGGACTTTAATGGAACCAAAAAAGTAATCAAACCGGTAAACCGGGAAAAATGGGTACTTTTGCCTCAAGCCGCAAGCCCTAAACTCTTCGGACTTCACTCTCGTTGTCTTTTTGCCTCATAATTTTCGATTTCACATTGCCGGCTTGTCGCACACTTGTAAGTCGTACTAATGCACTATAGTGGCCGGTGGTGCAGCGGTGGCTGGTGTTTAACGTTAGCAGAAGGCTGAAGGAATGAAGAAGGAAGGTAGCAAAAAGCCAAAGACAAATAATTGAAGATAGAGTTCGTTTCTCAGGACCCAAAATCGACAAGTAAGCCTTCTTTTAATCTTTTCTTAGTTCTAACTTCTAAGTTCTTAGTTTCAACGTGTTGTGTTTTTTTTCAATTTATTTCACATATGCAAGGCTGATTTTATTTTACACATATGTATGAGTTTTTTCACATCTTTATCATATTGACATATTGTAATGCTGATTTGCTACTGCTTATGCCTAATTAATTGATTATTTTTCAATGATTAGTTAAATGTTGATTGTTATAATTATTCAATGTTTACTGTTACAACTTACAATGCTGATAATTGAGCTTGAATTTGATTTGTTTTCATAACATGTTATTGTCATGTGTTTGTTTTCATAATTTGGAGTTTTATTTTTATTTTTGTCTGTTCATGATTCATTGATTTTTTTTTTCAGAATCTGTTAATTTATGTTCACTATTACAACTTTACAATGCAGATAATTAAGCTTGAATCTTTTTTTAATACTTTAGGTTTAATGTGTTTAATTGATCTTTAGTATGTTAGTTGTGTTCAATGTAGATGGAAGGATCTCAAAAAATAGTTGATGAGGTTGAAAGTAGAAGTAAGCAAATTAATCTGGATCCACCAACTGTTAATGTTGAGGAAGATGAAGAAGTTGGTGAAAATAAATATGGTGGTCAAAAAGGTTCTTGGGTATGGAAGCATTTTTATAAAAAGAAGATAGATAAGACTGTGAACAAATTGAGATGCCCATATTCTCTAAAGTTGATGTGTGCACGCACCAAGAAGAGTGGTACGAGTTCAATGAGAAGTCACTTAAAACTCTATTGTGTAAATTTTCTGGTTTATGATCCTAAAGGCAAATCCGGTGATTCGAAAAAACAATCTTTGTTGAGTTTCAAAAAATCAGGAGAATCGGGGGCTAATTCTTTGGAAGTTCATTCCTTTAGCCAAGACAAGTGTAGGAAATCGTTGTAAAAGACAATCAACCATTTAGTGTAGTTGAAAATGAGGGATTTAGGGAGTTTGTATCGGACTTGCAACCTCTATTTAAATTTCCATCAATTTGGACCGTCGCAAGGGATTGTTTGAAGTTATACAAGAAGAGGAGTCTCAACTTAAGGATGTTTTTAAACATTTATAGGATGTTTTTATATTTATAAAAAATTTATTTATGCATATAAAAAAGGGAAATTGAGTAATCTAACCACTTTTTTGGTTGTTTTTTTTTTTAAAATAACCTTTTTTTTTTTGGCAAAATAACCACTTGTTCCGGAATGGGTTGTTCCGGACCCGATTTAAAATTCGGGTAAACGGGTAGTAGTTCCGACCCAATAATCTGGTTTACCTATAAATAACATTTAACCTGTTTTGGACTACACTTTGAAATCCCTTGTTTCGGACTAAACCTCGACATCCCATTCCGGATACCTCTACAATTGAGAATATCTTCCGATAGTAGTGAAGAAATGCCAATTTTATTTGTAAGTTTCAAATTTGTTTCTAAGTAAATGCATTTATTTTAGATTATACGTTAAAAAATGTTTAATTTGCGCAATTATATAGGTATTATAAGGCTTTCTGTGAACTTTAATCTTGTTAAGGCAATTATATGATTACATAGACTTATGCATCTATACTACATGATACATCGTAATAAAAAACCCTAATTTTTGCTACTCCGGAACATGTCCGGAATCCAAAAAACAAGTCCAGAACACGAAAATCATGTCCAAAATAAAATGAATGAAAATCATGTCTGAAATACAATGAATAGGGTCCAAAACTTTTGTCCAGAATTTTGGTCTGGAATTTATGGTCCGGAATATTGTACACGATTTTCGGATTCCGGAACATACATATAAAAATCATAATTCCGAAATACAATAAAAAACCTTAATTCCATAATACAATCAAAAACCCTAATTCCACTCCGGAACATACATACAAAAATCCCTAACTAATAATTCTTTGGATTATAGCACGATAATACATACGCAACAGTTGTTACTACAACCTGCAGACCTGAACTTGGGCGAGAAATCATGGCGTGCTTACAAAACTGACCAGTTTGTGCGGCGATGTTTAGGCAATCATGTTTTGGTGATTACGTGCACATACAGATGGGTTTCGAATGTCACCCTTTACTATGTCACTATCTTATGTGCGAGGAAGCTACAAATTTTGATCCAGTTGACCTAGAAGAGCTTCTATATCCGACTGGAAACTATCATGTTTGATTTGACAGGAAAGCATTTTGCTTGGTCACCGGCATGCGGTTCAGGGATTATTTCCATCCCAGTTCTGATTTTGTAGCATTTAAAGAACGTGTGTTTCTATTTGTGCTGCTTTCATGTTCAATGAGAATGGATGACCTTACGAACGTGTTTTATAACTCACTTCATCAATTAAGCAACGGAGACATGGTGAGAGTCTCCCTGTTGTATATGCTAGAGTAAAGACTTTTGGGGAAATACCAGCAACAACCAGTTACTAATGAACGTAACGAGTATTCGTCTCTAATTTACAGGAGTTTAACAGGTACAACAATTTTTTACCCACATTATATCAAAATGATACATATACTTATTAAGTGTAATATTTTGACATAGGTACCCATGGGCAGATTGATATGGGATTTCACTTACAAACAATTGTGTACTGTGTTTGATAAGATTGGGGACCATTTGAACCCAAATTCGGCAAGAATCGGCAGTAGACACATATATACTATGCGGGGATTTGTCTATGCATTTAAGGTATGTACACTTTGTTTAATAAGAGTTTTTAAACAACAAGTATTGTAACTTTGTTAACTTGGTAAGTTGTTTGTCATCTTAATCTTGTAGATTTGGATCTTCGAGACATTTCCCAACAGTAGTACTGCTGCTTCGCCTATACCGGGTGTTATCCCTCGGGCAGTTCTATGCCCTAGGATGAGGCGTTTGCATTCACCTAATTGTGAACGTATTCCCGAAGTTACTAATGTATGTAGTTTAGTCCACCTTATAATTTATAAGTTGATATGACATAAATAAGTTACGATTAACCTTTTTTTCGTGCAACGTCCCCCAACAAGTTGTTGCAGCCTACTACGTAGGAGCGTGCTGCTAGGTGGTGGATTGAGAGTGACCATTGGATAGATGTTGCATATTACGCTAATGTTTAAGTTATGGTTTTCTTTGTTAATATTTTAAAACAATTGTCCTTTCGAACAACATTTTGTAGAATGTTTACTCTTAGACTGAACATTATTTTTGCCACTTGACTTGGTCCTACTTGAAGATTTACTTTTTGTTGACTCTGTGGGAAACGGAGCATCATAGTTTCTGCTTGTGTGACTGATCCTTTGGCAACGACTACATTTTTTCTAAGTTGGACCTTCACCTTGGGATGGGATACAATTATGGTTTTTAGGTCATCCAGCTTGTCGTTTGTCCATCAATGGTGGCAAAACAACCATGAATTCATCCGGTTCTTCGTATTCATCTGGAACTGGCACAAGAAACACAACCTCTACATATGTTGAACGATATGTTTCCATTGTGAAGTACGATGATACCCATGCACTGTAGTGGTTATATCTCAATTCCTTGAATACTGCCATAGCATGAGTACAAGGTATACCCGGGAATTTCTATTTCCTACACATGCAGTGACGAGTTTGCAAGTTTACTATACCATTTTTCATTTGGTCAGTCACCTCATATATTCTTTGATCAATCTGGTATACCCAAAAACTAGATGATTTGTTGATCCTCCTATCGATGACCTTCTCAGCATACTTAGTGACATCTTTTTTTCTTTCAGCTATAACAAACATTTATGTATACATTGTCATGTACAGTAAATTACACTATAATTGTGATTGAACTGTTAGAATCTAGGGAAACACTTACGTACAACATTACGTCGTTGGCACCACCATTGTTGCATAGTTGCTCAAAAGAAATCAATCAACATTGTTATCGGTAGTTTCCTTTCATCTCTTGATAATGCATTGACGAACTTGGCACTGTTTGATGTCATAATATTATACCGAACCATGGGTAAACACGACCTTTCCGATCTTTCGTTATCAATTATGTCTATCCATGTCTGACAATCATTGTTTAGTGCACGATGTATCCTACTCAATCTTTCCTTGAAATCAGCCTCTAGGTATGCCTTTGCAGCCTCCCAAAACAAAATCTATGTTCTCTCTTACTTTCCGATCTTTGTTCTCATATTCATCAACAAATGGTGACAACAGAGTCCGTGATATGCTCTCACACCCCATTCCAAGGCGACAGAACACGTCGGGCTGTGCGACTAAGTTCATGGATCACAGAAAAATTAAATATATAGCACAAATACAACAATAAAAAGAATAGCATTCATGTTCCATCTTGATGTTTGAATAAAATGTTTTTACAAATAATAACACGTGAATTGCCTTAACAAATAGGCATATAACACAAAAGTAAGTAAACTAGGTCACCTATAATCCAATCTGTCTTGAATGTCCGTTTAGTGATTTCCTGAGAATACATGTAATTTTGAGAGTCAACACAAGGTTGGTGAGTGTTACAGGTTTTCTTCTAAAAGCAGTAATACTTTTAATAAGTCTAAAAAGTATTATCTTTGTACGTATAACAATAGTTAAAACAGTGTTAGCAATGAGTCTTTAAAAGCATAAATGTATTTTGGTATAAGTAAATCCTTACTTTAAACTGTGTTTGTAATAATTCCTTGTAAGCTAAAATGTATCCTTTGTATAAGTAAATCCATATTTTAAACAACGTTTTTAATAAACCTTTGAATATCCTTGAAAACCAAACTGTTATGTGATGGGTTTTGAGCACTATAATAATCCTATGGTGCACATATAACCCTAATGCTTTGGATCTAAGTTTTCTCAAGTTATACATGCAATTTTAATTTATCCAAAGCATGAACCCTAACTAGCATACAATTTTGAGATTTCCAACATAAAACAAGTTAGATGAATACCTCTTTGTTGTAGCTTGTGGAATTTGGCCTTTCAAGAGCTTAGTACCTCAACGGTGATACCTCAAATAAGTCACAAACACCAAGAACAATGGAGAACTATGAGAGAGAGGCTAGGAGGCACCAAAAAACGGCTAGGGTTTCTTCTTGGAAGTCTTGGCCAATTTTGGGAGTGCTAGGGGTTACATTTATAGAGTGGAATTTCTAGGGTTTTAACTTGCAAACCCTAATTTATTTCCTTAAGCCTTTAAGCAATCCAATAACCCGTGTGATAGGCCCTTTGGACTAACTCTTCATGGACTCTCACATAGATTTAGTCCATCCCTAATCAACATGGATCATTAGCCCAAACTATATGTATTACTGATTTACCTAATCAGTCCCCGTTAATTTAATCAGTCTCTTTTGATCACTAAATTAATTCCAAATTAATTCATGATCAATACCAATTAAAAATATGATTTCTCAATTAATATATTATTCTTATAATATATTAATAAATCACAAATAACCTCTTTCTCAAATATCCATCCTATCAAATTGCTCCGGTGAAGGCAACCCAAAAGGACCATGCTACTATCGGGTCAAGTACATACCAATTATAGTTATGGGCTTATACATGATATGAGCATATTTAGTTATAAAATTCATGCATTATCTTAATACTTTATGTTGTTTTTATATCATTTTATGGACAAAAGGTATTTAATTAGCTTAATATTTCAATTTCAGTAATAAAAGACATGGTTGGGTGAAAAAGAAAGAGGATTAAGTGATTGGAAGCTTGGAGATTGAAAGAAGGCTGAAATATGAAGAAACTCGACGAGTTGACCCCCAACTCGACGAGTTGGTCAGAATATTCTCGATTCAAGGATGCCTTGCCGTACACGTTGCATACACGGAATGTAGAAAAAACTCGTCGAGTTATTCTTAAAAACTCGACGAGTTGGGTTGATTTTTGGAAACTATAAATAGATAACATCTATGCTCGAAACCCTAACACTTTTTGGAGGCTAGCTACGATTATTGAAGATCAGAAGGGTTCTTGGAGCTTCAGTTTTCGAGATTGCAACCTCAGAGACAATTTAGAAGAGATCAAAGGCAATTAATTATTCTTTTTTTCTTAATCTTTGTTTTGAACCATGTTTGAATCATTAGATTTTGAGTTTAGGTTATTACTTGCTGTAGATATGAGCTAAAAGCTTTTTACTTCTGTTTGGATGAGATAATCTTATGAACATGGTTTGATTGAGTGGTTGGATTAATATTAATTTGGTTATTCATCTTGTTAAGCTTGTTAAAGATCCTCATGTATTGATGATAAATGTTTTCTGTTAATAAGTAAGTTATTGAGTTGCATGAACATCTTCTTGATTACTTGATTCATATAGTTTTGTGAATACAAGATTGTATGCCTAGGAATAGTGAACATGAAACTAGGGTTAACTAGAAAATATGTAAATCAATGTGTGAGTATGTGTGATGAACAACCACATATGAGTTGATTGAATTGAACAAATTTGATTAGCTATTATTACAAGTCTTACTTGATACGAACTTAACACTAGGAAACTTGTTAGTTTAATCACTTGATCACTATTTGAATTAATATGTCTACTAAAGGATTGGTAATAGTGAACATGAACCCAATCACATTAGGAATCGGTAACCATTGACATATTGATCCATTGCACTTGCCACGAAATAAACCATAGGAATAAGTGAATCAAATCTGAACAGAAGTCTCTTTTATCATTGAATCTAATTGTCCTTTCTTGTTCTTCTTAGTTTTTAGTTGTCCTTGTTTGAAAGTTAATTGATTGTTGAAGTTTCTAGTCTTGCAAAACTAGAGAAAACCCCCCTATTTTATTAATTGTTTTAATTAGATAATATTAGTATTTAATTTAATTGTTACCGTTCTCTGTGTTCGATATCCTACTTGCTTGAACTATACTATTAATCGATAGGTACACTGCCTTTCGTGTGTTTATTTTGTGTTGAAGTAATCGGATTAAAACTAGTGCGTTTTACACACATCAATACACCTAATCCAACAGTCTCTCACTTGGATAAGTCTAATAACTATAACTGCCAATGTATCTTCAAAATCCGATTAGCAATCGTAGCTCACAAAAGCCGCTGTCAAACTCTGATCTTAGTCAATGACGCGTCCTTTAGATAAGGGATCATATTTTCCTCCATTCTACAAGATATCGTATGGACATGAGACATGGATTTATAATCATTCTCTATGTCCATGTGCTGTTTCCCAATTTCTGATTTATGACGGCTGACAACAGACTACGATTGAACACATCAACTTAGTCCAGGCTTGGCCAAGCGCTAAGGTGTCATCACTAAATCATCGAGGGGCCCACATATATCGCTTTTATTCCACTTTGGGTAAAAGGAATAGATAAACTTCGACTCATATGCTTGCTCAATTTACTCGTCAAATCACACACAACAATACGTTTTATAACACCAAGTTACTGGTGGTTTTACGCATCATCAATGTGCAACCGACTTGTAAACTACAACTCATATGTCTCTGCTTCAAGAATATAAGATATTATCATCTCACAATCAATCGTGATAAATTCCATGAAGTGATTCGGATGAGCGTGGGTTTAATCCAATACTCAAATCCCTATTTCAGGAGTACTCATGAATACTGTGATGGGTTTTGAGCATTACATCAATCCTATGGTGCACATGCAACCCTAAAGCTTTGGATCTAGGTTTTCTCTAATTGTACATGCAACAAAATTATCCAAAGCCATAACCCTAATCTAACATGCTATTTTCGAAATTGACATAATAACCAAGTTAGATGATTACCTTACTTTGTATCTTGAAGATATTCAACCTTTGAGAGCTTAGTATCTCAAGTGTGATACCTCTAATCAATCACAAACACCAAGAGCAAGTTGGAGGAATATGAGAGAGAGGCTAGGGATCACAATTTCGGCTGGAGCTCTTCTTAGGGTTCAAGTGGCTGAAACTTGGAGTCTCAAGGGGTCTTTATATAGTTGAGCTGTTAGGGTTTCAGTCAAACACCTAATTTGGTTGCTTAGGCCTTAAGCATCCCAGTAGATCCTTCCAGAAGATCCCTTTGGACGAATTCAATATGGGCTTCCATAGAATTCGTCCTCCACCTTCTTTTAGGAGTCCTCAACCCATTTTTCAATTATCTTATAATTACAATATCAGTCCCCTTAATTTAATTAATCTCTTTTGATCACTAAATTAATTCTAAATTAATTCTTGGCCAATATTAATTAAATAATATGATTTTTCAATTAATATATTATTCTAATAGTATATTAATAAATCACAATTAACCTCTTTCTCCATAATTCATCCAGTCAAGTTGCTATAGTGAAGGCAGCCCAAAAGGACCATGCTACTATCGGTTCACGTACATACCAATTATCGTCATGGGCTTAGACACCTAATCCAACAGTTTCCCACTTGGATAAGTCTAATAACTATAAATGCAAGTACGACTTCAAAATCCGATTAGCAATCGTAGCTCTCAAAAGCTGCTATCGAATTCTGACACGTCCTATAGATAAGGGATCATGTAGTCCTCCGTTCTCAAGATATCATGTGGACAAATACATGGAACATAGTTATACTTATTGTCCAACAGTTTGTTTCCCGATTTCTGATTCGTTTGACATAGAACTTAATTGAACACATCAATTCAGTCCTGACCGGGCCCGACACATAAGTCAACACAAAATCATCGAGGGACCCAAGATATCGCTTTTAATCCTCATAGGATAAAAGGAACAGATAAGCTTTGACTTATATGCTTTTACTATTTACTCATTAAATCACACACAACAATACGTTTTATAACATCAAGCTACTGATGCGTTTACGCATTATCAATGTACAACCAACTTGTAAACAACAACTCATATATCTCGGTTTAAAGACTATACGATATTATCGTCTCACAATCACTCGTGATAAATTCCATGAAGTGATTCATGTGAGCTCGGGTTTAATCCAATACTCAAATCTTATTTCAAGAGCACTCATGAACGTTGCAACAAACGTTTGCTATGTCTAAACGCTTAGACAATCTACAAGCCAATTCATGACAATCTTGCCTCAATACCTACTTCCAAAGTATGATCGATTGTGGATAGTTTAAATAATCTTTTTATTTAGGAATTCAAAACATGCAAAATGAAACAATAGTAAACAATTGACACAAGATAGTAACATTACTTATAAATAAAACTCATTTATTTAATCATCGAATGTCAATTACATTTATCTATTACAAGTTTCTAAATAGCTATCTAATCACTAAAACTAATATCATCCTTCAGCCCAATACTCCTAGCATGCTGCAAGTGCTTAACCCTACTCAGTCTCTTCGTAAGGGGATCTGCTAGGTTCTCCTCTGACGATACCCTCTTCACTACAAGGAATCCCTCTTCTACTCGATGTCTAATGAAGTGATATTTTCTATCGATATGCCTGGATCTGCCATGATCCCTCGGTTCCTTGGTCAACGCAACCACACCTTCGTTATCACAGAAAATCTCCATAGGCTCCTTTATGGCAGGTACAACTCCAAGATCTCTGATGAAGTTCTTTAGCCATATCGCCTCTTTCAACGCTTCACTTGCTGCTATGTACTCTGATTTGCACGTTGAATCAGCTACGGTCTCCTGCTTGGAACTTTTCCAAGTTACTGCTCCTCCATTTAGGGTAAACACCCAGCCCGACTGAGAGCGGAAATTATCTCGTTCGGTATGAAAACTGGCGTCACTATACCCTCTCACTCTCAAGCCATCACTCCCACCGAGAATAAGAACCCAATCCTTAGTCCTCCGCAGGTACTTAAGAATGTTCTTTACTGCAGTCCAATGAGCTCTACGAAGGTTCCCTTGATATCTGCCGACCATGCTCAAAGCGAAAGCCACATCAGGGCGAGTACACGTCATATCATACTTGATCGAGCCAACGGCGGAAGCATAAGGTACTCAACTCATTTATGTTATCTCAGCCTCGGTTCTCGGACTTTGAGTCTTACTCAACTTGGTATTGCTTTGGATTGGTAACTCCCCTTTCTTGGAATTCTCCATGCTAAAACGTTTCAACACTTTATCTAGTAAGTACTTTGACTAAGTCCTATTAGTATTTTACTCTTATATCTCAATATCCTTATTCCTAGAATATAAGTAGCTTCTCTGAGGTCCTTCATAGCGAAGCACTTCCCAAGCCAGGACTTAACCTCCTGCAAGGTTGGGATTTCGTTTCCTATGAGCAGTATGTCATCAACATACAATACGAGAAAACTAACTATACTCCCGCTGGATTTGACATATACAAAGGACTCATCCTCGCTTCTCGAGAAACCAAACTCTTTGACTTTCTCATCGGAACAAAGATTCCATCTGCGAGACGCTTGTTTCAACCCATAGATGGATTTGTCAAGCTTACACACTCTATTAGGGTGCTTCGCATCGACAAAACCCTCTGGCTGACTCATGTAACCATCTTCAGCCAACTTTCCATTTAGGAAAGCGGTTTTGACATCCATCTGCCATATTTCATAATCATGAAACGCAGCTATGGCTAGCATAACCCTTATAGATTTAATCTTCGCTACTGGTGAGAAGGTCTCATCATGGTCAACTCCAGGAGTTTGAGTAAAGCCCTTTGCAACCAATCACACCTTATAAGTGTGTACTTTCCCATCCATGTCAGTATTCTTCTTGAAGATCCATTTGCACTCGACCGTCTTACGACCTGGTACATTGTCAACCAAGTTCCAAACTTGATTGTCAAACATGGACCGAATCTCGCTGTCCATAGCCTCTTTCCACTTTGCAGACTTTGGGCCTGCCATGGCTTCCTTGTAGTTGTTAGGTTCATCCATATTTATTAGCGTACTATCACTAATAAACGTATCACCCTCAACAGTTATATGGAAACCATATAATACGGGTGGAACACTAACTCTATTGGAACGTCTAAGAGGTAAGGACTCGTCAATCGGTTCAACAGGATTTTCCTTCTCACGTTGAGTGTCAATGTTAGAGGTTCCTTCATCGCTTGACTCTTGAAGGTCTTCAAGATCAATTTGCCTTCCACTGTCCTCTTGGCATATGAGTTATCTCTCTCGGAAAACCCTTCTCCTCGCAACAAAGACAACATTGTCACTCAGTCTATAGAAGAGATACGCAAAAATCTTCTGTGGGTAGCTGATGAAAATACATCACTCACTACGAGGTTCGAGCTTTTCGTGAGTCTCTCGTCTTACGAAAGCCTCGCAACCCCAAACCTTGATATGTGACAACGAGGGAACCTTCCCCGTCCACATCTCGTGAGGTGTTTTGGCAACCTTCTTATTCGGGACTACATTAAGATTATGGGTGGCAATCTCTAAGGCATACCCCCATAATGAGATAGGTAACGAAGCTCGACTCATCATGGAACGAACCATATCCAATAAGGTTCGATTGCACCTCTCAGCCACACCGTTCAACTGCGGTGTCCTAGGTGGCGTCAATTGTGAAACAATTCCACATTCCTTAAGATAGCCGTGGAATTCGATACTAAGATACTCACCACCTCGATCGGATCGGAGCATCTTTATCTTCCTACCCAACTGATTCTCCACTTCTTGCTTAAACTCATTGAACTTTTCAAATGTTTCTAACTTGTGCTTGCTTAAGTAGATATACCCATATCTGCTATAATCGTCGGTAAAAGTCACATAGAAGCGGTTCGCATCCTTTGTGGTGGATCTAAAGGGCCCACATACATCGGTATGTATGAGATCCAATAAACCCACACCCCTTTCACAAGTACCAGTGAAGGGTGACTTGATCATTTTTCTAAGCAAACAAGACTCGTACGTGTCATCGGACCTAAGGTCAAATGGCTCCTGTTGGATTAGTGTCTAAGTCCATAACTATAATTGGTATATACTTGACCCGACCCGGCATGGTCCATTTGGGTTGCATGGCATCATGCATTTGGATAGACTGAAATAAGAGAAATAACACTTAAGGTTTATTAATATATTATAAGTTCTAATATATTAATAAGATTATTTAATTAGTATTGATCAAGAATTAATCTAGAATTAATTAAGTGATCAAAAGAAGACTAATTAAATATATGGGTTGATTGTGTAAATCATCCATACTTATATAGTGGGCTAATGCTCCATGGATTATCAAGTTGGGCTAAAACCCATAGGATGCTCCATGGTGTATTTGAACCCATGGATCCAAGGAAATGGAAAGCCATGACAATTAGGGTTTACCCTAATTGTGTCACACTATATAAACATATCATTCTTGTCAAAATCGGCCACTAAGTCTATATGTGGAGGGCAAACCGATTTCATGAAGTGTATACTTTCTCTAAAGTTATTCCAAGTGTTTATGATGTTGTGTGAACCATTTGAGGTGTCACACTTGGGGCACTAGGCTCTTGAGCTCCATGGAATCAAACACCAAACAAGAGGTATGTAATTCTACTAGATTTTATATTATGTGTACTTTATATTATGCTAGTTAGAACAATACCTTGGAAAATTGATATTTGCATGTATAATAGAGAAAACATAGATCCAAGGTATTTAGGGTTGCATGTACACCATAGGAGTGTTAGAATGCTCAAAACCCATCAGCTCCAACACTCCATCCTTTTGGAGTTGGGCTATGCGCTTCTTGTTGACATGTCCAAGACGACAATGCCACAAGCATGCTTTGTCCAAACCATTAGACAAATCGATGTGCAACACATTATTTCCTAAGTTGTCTACAACCATCACAGTTTCATATATACCATTACAAGACAATGCTTCAAAATAAAAAGTACCATTCAAGGAAGCATTAATAAAACCAATTTCATTATTAAACAAAAATCTAAAACCTTGTTTATACAAACCATGAAAAGAAATAATGTTTCGTGTCATTTCTGACGAGTAGCAACAATTATTCAACTCTAAACCTAACCCACTACTAAGCACTAAAAAGTAAACTCCAATCTTGGTGACAGGCGACACTTTCCTATTTCCCATGATCAAGTTTATCTTCCCATGCTCCACATCCCTACTTCTTCTTAGACCCTGCAAATCAGAACAAATGTGAAAACCACATCCTGTATCAAGGACCCAAGACATAACATGTGATGAGTTATTAGAGTGAATAGTGTAAATACCTACGAAGGTGGGCTTTATCTTGCCATCCTTGATATCTTGCAGATACTTCGGGGAGCTTCGTTTCCAATTCCCTTTGTCGTGACAGTGGAAGCACTCTGCATCCTTCAGCTTAGAGGTAGGAGTAGCAGAACCACCTTTGGTTCCACTAGAAGATGATCCATCACGAGACTTTCCATTGTGGCTCTTAGAAGGAGCCTTCCTCTTTTTTCCTTTTCCTTGTCCAATTTATATGACATGGGCAGCATCAGTAGGAGTTGATGCAACAAACTTGCCTTTCAAACTACTCTCAGCAGTTCGCAGAAGGCCTTGAAGCTTGCTTAGAGTGACCTCCTCCTTGTTCATATGATAAGTCATATGAAACTGATCATAACAAGGAGGTAAAGAGTGTAGGATAATGTCTATAGCCAACACTTCATCGAAGTTGACATTCAACTTCAGCAAGCGGTCCACAAATCTTTGCATCTTTTGCAAGTGGGCCGTGATGGACTCTCCATCCTTCATCTTCGTCGTGATCATCGAGGCGATGATCTCGTACCTTTCTTGTCTAGAACTTTGATTGTACCTTTCCATCAAATCTTGGTGCATCTCGTAAGGATAGTAGTCCTCGTAGGACTTTTGTAGTTCAGCAGTCATTGTAGCGAGCATGATGCACAACACCTTTGTCACGTCCTTCTCATGAGCATTATACTCAGCGATTTGCTCAGGAGTAGCAGTGTTGTGGTGAATCTCCTTCAGCTCCTTGTCGAGAACATACTCCTTGTCCTCGTAGTGGGTGACCATGCGAATGTTGCGAATCCAATCGTTAAAATTGGATCTATCAAAGATCACCCTCCCACATAAGTTCATGAGTGAGAAAGAGCCAGAAGGGTTCGAGCCAGAAGCGTTGTTGTTTGAAGTAGACATCTGAAAAAGAAAAGAGACAAAGTTTAGATTAGATAAGAATCCTTAATATGACACCCAAATGAAATATTAAGGCTAGGACCCAACACAATATTTCACAATTCGGAAGAGAGATGCCGTAATCCAATTGCAAAATATTTGAAGGTAGGTAAATGACGATTTATCAATTTCCACCATGAAAAACGAAAAAGAATATTAAGTTTTAAATGAATTGAAATTCCTAGATTCTTTTGAGATTCATTGAACTTTTCAATGGCATGTTTAAATCTCGATTATGCCCTTCAAGTTTGTGACTGGGATACCAAGGATCACCAACAAGGTGTGAATAACCATGCAAATGTGCTTGGTACTCTCGATGTCATTTACCACCTAATTAATGTGCCGGTTAACCACACACGCTCCATCAATCTATGATAAACATCGAGCTGCCCTTTGCCACCCTTGCTAGTCCCAAATTAGTGTGTTGGTTAGCTACACACGCTCAACTAACGACTTGGCAAGGTGCAAAGTGCAATTTCATGGAATTGCATCATTTTCACATTTTTCCTAAGGTAACTAAGATTGAGAATTTATGAAAACATTTAGTTACTTTATAAAATCATTATACTTATTAATGAGGAATTAGTTGTCCTATCCTACTCGTTCGTCTAACGACCCTCCACCAATCAAGGAAGCGGTGGGTGAGAGTGGACACCCATTCAACCACTATTTTATAGGCAGTTTCCTTATACCCCCCTTATAGATCGACTTCGTGAATAAGGCTTACTAACGGTAAGACTGACTCGTCTTATATATATATATATATATATATATATATATATATATATATATATATATATATATATATATATATATATATATATACTAGTAGGGTACCCGCGCGATGCAGTGGCGTTACATAGTTTTTTCGGCGGATTATTTCCATGCGGCAGATAATTCCTTTCGACTTTTTACCGAATTGTTTTGTGTCAGATTGTTCGTTTCAGTTTCTAGGTTGGTGTGTAACCGCTCATTATGGTCTACAACGAATAGTTTCCGCATGCTGACTATTTTATATCTAAGAATATTTTTTGACGATTATTTTTCTTTAGACAGGCTATTACCTGTTAAAAAGAAAAATATTTTGCAAATTTAGAATTAAAAAAAAAACAAATATGTTGTAATTTTTTTTAAACTCTTGTCAATTAAAACATTTGTTAGATTGTCTTGCATTGGTTTTTTTGTAAATAGATTTGAATGAGGATTAATTTATTTTCTAAGGCTATTTTTTTTTGGATGAGTGTTAAGTTTCCAATTAGCAATTTTCAATGTTGTATCTTATATAAAATTTTCTTACAACAAATTTTCTCATTATTACTGATTTTTTTAATAAAAACAATAATATAGAGTTAATGGTATTTTTGCATATTTTTAATTTTCTTTAATTGTCACATTTATAAAAAAAAATTCTTTCAAAAGTTATCATATAAAAGAACATAGAAATATCTAACAAACAAAAAGATCAGATAATGCCTTTTATAAGCATGGTGCGAAGAACTAAGTTATCATAAAACTAAATATAAAAAATAAATTGTTAATTTTTAAAATAAAGTTCTCTATATTATTAAATGATTATTTTTATCAAAAATATGTAACGTTTTATTTGATAGGCTTGATACCCTTGGTATTGAACCATCATAAACTTTTGACTTCAAAAATCATACATTATGTAATGACATGTAGAAACTTGGCAAGTATTCTTTCATTCACCTAAAAATTTGGATGTCTACTTTGTTTCACAGTTTTAAATCATTTTAAACAAAAACAATAGCAGTATACATCCATAGACATGTTTATTATGACATCCTACTTTCGTTTATACCTATATAACACTATATACTTGTAAAATATACCCAATCATAGTTAAATATCTAAATCCAAATCTTTTCTCAATGCTTAAAGAGAAAACAAAAAGAAATGCAATGCTATTATTGTTAGGATTTTCAAATTTATACACATCTGATCTCAACTATTCTTTTACTCATGATACAACACTTTTAATTTCATATTTCCACATCAAAACCACAGTCTTCTACAACTATTTGGAGATGCTTTCGAGAATCTAATATAGAATAAAGCCATTCCAGTAGATCGTAGCCCTTTAAAAGCTAAAGTAGTGGTGTGAATTTTGAAATCCTCCTGCAGGTTCCTTGAAAGAAGAAAAAGAATACATACCACCAAAAGAACAAACTAACAATGTTGTACAACAATTATCAAAATCCAATTACATAGTATCATTATGTACAATAACAAAAACAAAATTCCCAGTAAAAGGGCTTAAAGATCAGCATGTAATTATGAAGTAAACTCATCTTAAATGGGCTCAATACATTAAAATAATAAATCCAGCAAACATTATCATTCCAAATACAAAATAATCTAAAAAGCAGCCTCACAATATGGAGGTAAAGAGAGGCAGATACAAAGCAAGCCGTCATATCGGGGTTCAAACCCAAATTCAAACTCAGGTGCAAGTGACCACCACTCACCCGTACCTAGAGGCTTTGAGGAGCAGTGGATGCACCTCTACCAAATCAACTTTCCCATTTCGAGTTCTCTACACCTCCAGTCAAATCATTCACATACCACAATCTCTCATAAAGGTTAAAAAGAAACACCCTACAAACAAAGTTAAGATAAAAATTTCATTTCAAATACACAAGAGAAATTTAAAATCAATATAAAAAATACAAAGTCAGCAAAGCACATTCTAATAAGATGGACATCAAATTTTTAATAAACTTGTAATATGCGAATCACCAATGTTGTTCAAGCCTTTTTCTAAGCCTACTTCTTTGTTGTTTATTCAATATTCCTTTTACAATCTCTGCAAACCCACCAAAACCCCTGGAACTAACACCTTGAGAAACCCTAAAAAAGGGTAACCATAACAAACAAATTTAGATTAAATTAATGAAAAATAGAAACAAAACTAAGATTAAGCATTATAACTTCTAAGGCTTTACTATGAAGCAACTCCTGTCTCGATGCTAGGATTCAACTTCAGATCTTGAACAACAGCTACGATGCTATTGAGATCCCAAAAAAAATCAGAAGCTCCCCAATAAAAAGCATAACAAATATACATTATGGTACAATTTTCTTCAATAATAGACTGATAGACATACAACTACCTACAGATACACTCAATTACTGAAAAATCAACACACCTGTACACAAATATTTGTATACAACTCGAGAACCTGTCAAACATGTGAAGCTAGTAGCAAGAGCAAAAGAAAAAATGTTACCTGCCATGTTATATTTCCCAGTCAACTGGCATGGGCCTTGTCTCCAAAACCATCGGTTCCTCTCATTCCATATAATCAAAGAAGATATGTAATCGAAACCAAAAACTCCATATGTAAACATATAAACACAAAAGTAGGGGAATCTTACCATGTTGTTACCGATTTGATCAAAACCTTCACAACCAGATGCAAACAAATAACAACAAAATTAATGACCCAACTTCTAGCAGTAGTTGTTGTAGAAGTGATGGAAGAGGTGCAGTGGAAGGCAAGGGTTTCAGGAGATGGTGGAGGCCCGATAGCTGGTGTATGTTTGTGTGTGTGCCTGGAATGTGTGACGGTGGCGGCTGTAGAGGGAGGCGAGTGATGTTGAGGTCCTGAGCACCCGATACACACAGAAAAGGAGACGTCGATGAGGGAAAAGCAGGTTGTTGTAGTTGCAATCATCGATGGCGGCCGGTTGTTCACAAGTAAGGAAAAGCAGGGTTTTCGTTGCTTCAGCCTTCGTTGTTCACAAGTATGGAATGAGAATAGAGGAAGGGGCTTGTTTGGCTAGGGTGTTTTGAAAGGATTGTGCGTTGTAGTGGTTATTGTTTTAGCGATCCGGTGGGGGGACTGTGGTGGTCCGATGGGAGCGGAGGCAAGAGTGGATGAACCTGGTTCAGAAAACCAGAAGGGCGATTAGGGTTTTCCACAGAGAGAGAGAGAGAGACACGAGAGCATGGGGAGAAATAATGATTTTGGAGTAGGATTTTTAGTTTTCTTCCGATTCAAATTTTGAACTAACCGGGATTTTTATTTTTGATACCAGAATGCCGCCCAAACTTCTTTTGATTGAACAAGCTTTAGTGGGTAGTATCTAATGTGTAATTACTTGTACATGGGTACACTCTATTGTGATTGGATATCATCATTTCACATGGATCCCAAACAGAATAATCTCCACCGTCCAATACAGATTCGACGGTCCGGATCATGTTTCCTTGTTTTTTAAGATAATAGGTTTTATTTGTTGTACCTTTGGCTTTACAATTTGTAATTAAGACATTGATTATGAATGCATTATAAGATGGTATAGATATATATATATATATATATATATATATATATATATATATATATATATTAATCTTTTAATATTATAATAGTGTGAGGGTTGAATTTTAAACTTTTAAAACTCTAGGGTTTAGAGTTTAAATATGTCAAAATTAAAACTTCTTAATCAAAATTTAAATTCCAAAACTTGAGGGAAAGTTTTGAAACTTTTCAAAACCTTTTAGATCTAATTTAAAAAATAATTTAATTAATCAAATAATTTTGTCATTATCTAAATTTGACCTAATTCAATTTATGGCAAGATAATTCACATCAGATAATACAAATAATTAATTTTATCTTATAAACTTGTAATTATCTTAGAATTTGACAATTATCTTCTAATTGGATGAGGATAGTCATTACCATATTGAAAAAAAAAATCGAATTTTATCAGTCAAAAACATTTTTGGTAATTATTCTAACCCAATTCTGGTCAAAATCCCGAAAAATATGCCAACAGACGAGCCGACTAGTCAAGTCAAACTTTGGACTTGTCGAGTCCATGCTGCTAGATTCCAGATTTTCGACTTTTCCAGCTTTGAACAATTAAGATATGCATCAAATACAACAGAAAAACGACCTAAGCTCTGATACCACTGATGAGTTTTGAGCATTACATCAATCCTATGGTGCACATGCAAAATTAAAGCTTTGGATCTAGGTTTTCTCTAATTGTACATGCCACAAAATTATCCAAAGCCATAACCCTAATCTAACATGCTATTTTCGAAATTGACATAATAACCAAGTTAGATGATTACCTTACTTTGTAGCTTGAAGATCTTCAACCTTTGAGAGCTTAGTATCTCAAGCGTGATACCTCTAATCGATCACAAACACAAAGAGCAAGTTGGAGGAATATGAGAGAGAGGCTAGGGATCACAATTTCGGTTGGAGCTCTTCTTAGGGTTCAAGTGGCTGAAACTTGGAGTCTCAAGGGGTATTTATATAGTTGAGCTGTTAGGGTTTCAGTCAAACACCTAATCTGGTTGCTTAGGCCTTAAGCAGCCCAGCAGATCCTTCCATAAGATCCCTTTGGACGAATTCAATATGGGCTTCCATAGAATTCGTCCTCCACCTTCTTTTAGGAGTCCTCAGCCCATTTTGCAATTATCTTATAATTACAATATCAGTCCCCTTAATTTAATTAATCTCTTTTGATCACTAAATTAATTCTAAATTAATTCTTGACTAATATTAATTAAATAATATGATTTCTCAATTAATATACTATTCTAATAATATATTAATAAATCACAATTAACCTCTTTCTCCATAATTCATCTAGTCAAGTTGATATGGTGAAGGCAACCCAAAAGGACCATGCTACTATCGGGTCAAGTACATACCAATTATAGATATGGGCTTATATACCTAATCCAACATACTGTAGTAAACTTTTGCTATGCCTGAACACTTCAGACAATCTACAGTCGGATTCATGACAGCCTTACCTCATTACTTACTTCCAAAGTATGATCCAATATGGTCTCAAAAGTTTTGAATGTAAATAAAACACTTATTATTTAATCACCATATTGATTACACATTATTCAATGTATAATGTTTCGACCCATCAACTAAATACTTGAATTAAACAATAGTTATCCCATGCTCCAAGCATGCACACTATGTTTACCTGTGGTCCTTTCTTTGTGAAATAGATCAATTGAAAATATTTCCAATGATGCTCATTTCATAATTCCAAATCCTTGTCGCAAGTGTAAGAATACCAAATTCTTGCCACTATTAGAATGTGTTAGATTCTAACCTTTTATGCAATGATCCTTTTGTAACATCATAGCACCAAAGTCACAAAGACTTTGCCAATGATATTACAAAACGTTCCATTAGAGATTGTCACAAGACAACTCCATAGATACGAAGTGTCACATTCAAAGTAAATTCCTTTGAACATCCTTCTCGCATAAAAGTTTCTTAACCTACACATAGATTCTTAATATCCAACTCCCATTATGGAAATATTTCCATATTTGCCATATGACAATTCATTCTTAATAGAATCCTTATCTATTCATAATTATGTCAATATGGTCCATCTATTACTATACTTCCAACTGCCTACAAGTGACCAATCCTTAGCGAACCTTAGATTGTCGTTGACAGTTGTTTAACTACTTAAGTCATATTCGGTTCTGGTCCCTTTTTCCTTCTTAATGCCCTAGGCATTTGGAAAAATCAAAACATGTAAACATTATAGAATATGTAATCGATCCTATATCCGAAGCCTATGGGATACGATTCATAATGTCTTACATAAAGACATGATACTTTACCAGTGTCATGCTATAATATTCCCATATATGGAATTTTTCAATGTTGAAACATTTCACCATGATATTCATATATGCTCATGACTAAGTCTGATTAATACCTCCATCTAAACTTTTAGATTCGAAATAAAGTATAAGTATCCTCTCCCTTACTATTATGAAACAACTTTTCAAACTTTACAACTTTGCAAATTAAAACCTTGTTTCCTATAAATAACATTGCTAACTCGCAACACTTACCATAATAATTATGCTCCCACTAGCATAACAATTATTTTGTTACTAGCATAACATTTATGATCCCACTAGCTTTGACATGCACCCAGAACACAGCTGGACCTCTAGAAATCAATACTTATTGACTTTCTTACCAAGGTTCAGATTTCTGACACGAGATGCTTCGATAATCCTTTATCTAAGCTCATACACCTTTTAGAAATCTCATATGTGTGTCTAAATTATTTCAGAACTTATTGCGATAAGTCCTAAATGTTTAAACCTTTTGCCATTTCTCACAATTCGAACTATGAAAAGGGATGTCGTAATCATAATTGAATTTGAGAACGCAATTAACACAACTGCTATCTCCTCAAAATCTACTTAGTGAAAGCGTTTCCTCACACTCAGTGGAGAGAAATCTTTACCACTTAGATTTTATGGTGTATGTGTTCTTTCCATGTAAATTTGTCATTTCCAACCACTATCATAAGATAAGGTCTATGACAAATTCAAACTCGCATGGAATGAACTTGGTCAATCTTGATTTCTTGCCTACTAGTAGCACAAGGGCCTACCATTGTTTCCAAGTTGTTATGCAAACAATTGAGAACTCATAGAACTTACATGCATGGTCAACTTCAACTGGAATGGCACAAAAACAAGAATGTGTCAACATGATAGGTTACAAACCTCAGGTCGTGTGCTAGTGATTAACAATAGGTTTACTCTTGGTTAGTTCTTGAAAATTGTCAAGATCTTTAAGACTCTCACTGACCTCTTGACATATAAGATTCTCTTGTCAAGAAAAATTCCTTGACAAACAAATATTCAAGAGTTAGTGTGGATTCTTATCAAGAAAAACACTTCATACAATTGGTCTTAGTTGGTCTTTGTTTTATCCAAAACATCACAACTACCAACTTCAAATGTGCAAGAGTAAGAAACATTTCTGCTCCAATTTTGATGAGTGTGTTATAAACCTTCTTAATATTTGTCACTCAAGGCGCAAAGTATGACTTTAAGACTTGATTTTGGAATGAAGTACGACTCACCTTTTTGATTCAACCATTTCAACAATTCTTGATTCCTCTTCTTAGCCATGCTAATGCACTAAGGTTTCCATAGATGATCAATTGTGATATGGTTTCATAATCACTAAGATGATCATAAAACACGATACATTAATACTATCCTCTCCTTTCAGATTGTAGAAACTTTTATCTTTCTGCCTAATTGATTCTTCTTATTTGTTCTGCTATACATCGAAACTTTTCCAATGATTCAGAGTTACACTTAATCTCGTAAGTATAACCATGTTTACTAAACTTTTAGTAAATCATGATGAATAGGCTTATCGTTCTTTGTGGCGGACCTGAACAGTGCACAACAATGTGTACCAGGTCCTTTTGTCCTTCACGTGACTCATGTCTTTATGTGAACAAGGAATTAGTCTTTATTTCCCAAAGATGAAGGTTCTCATTCATCATACAATACAAGTCGCATGATTCCAAGTTTCTATCCAATTGAAACTTGGGTGATGAGAATCTTTCCTTATTTGGTAAATTATGACATTACCACAAACTAAGAATCAAATCCATTTACAACATTGCTAACAATATATAAACACCAATTTTCACAAATGCCATTGCAAGGAAATATAAAATAAGACAAAATCAAATTTTTCTTTATTTATAAAATTACGGAAAAAATTGTCCTTACAATGCAATTACAAATGAAAACTATGTTATTAAATATTCCTAAGCAATCTATCATAACTCCTAAGTAGCAGCTCAAAAATCTGATCATCGAACCATGCGATCGAAATCCATCTCTTCGCGACCAGACTCGGTTCACTCTTCCTTTAAGCTTCCTTTCTTTTCTTCGATCCTACAAAACATAAAAAATGCAATCTTATCACATCATGTATTAAGAATCTATAAATAGGAACTTAATAGAGTTAGATAGTGGACTTACCTGAAGTAGAACCATACGATTTGATTTTACCCTCTCTTAGATCTCTCAGGTAGTCAGGGCAGCTTCGCTTCCAATGTCCTTTCAAATGGCAGTAGAAACAAGTGGACTCTTTGGCATTTGCACATGGAACTATCTCAGAACTGGCTTTTCTCTTATGGTCAAATGTTTTGACCATGGCCAATTCCCTTCCCTTAGGAGAAGGGATCATTTCTGGACTATCTATGTCATTGCTTATGTCCATGGCAGCTTGGTAAGTAGATCTTCCAATCAATTTTGCTTTACCAGTGCGCCAAATCATTTCTGATTCAGCAACAATTAGCAACTAGGTAAGATCGATAAGGTTCACGTCGTGGTCTGTCATATAGTAATCTTTAACGAACTCACTATATGACTCAGGAAGTGATTGAAGAACCAAGTCCACAGTCAGCTTCCTCGAGACAACGACTCCTAACAATCCCAACCTGTCAATGTGTGACTTCATCTCCAAGACGTGTGCACACACAGACCTTCCATCTTCGTGTTTGCTTGCCAATAGGGCTTGGGTGACCTTGAACTTTTCAAGTCTTCGAACATGTGGGTCAGGGAGAATTATTGGAGGAGGTGGAGGAAGTGAAGTATGATTTCCAGTTCCTAGATATTATCGTGGAACATCATGTTCACGAGGAAAGCTTTTTCCAAAAGATTTGGGAAGACCATAGTTGTCAGAACTAGACATCTACAAGGGAGAAATTCAAGTTAGTTGATTTAAGTCCTTAATATAACACCCAAATGAAATATTAAGGCTAGGACCCAACACAATATTCTACAATTCAGAAGAGGGATGCCGTAATCCAATTGCAAAATATTTGAAGGTAGGTAAATGACGATTTACCAATTTCCACCATGAAAAACGAAAATGAACATTAGGTTTTAAATGAATTGAAATTCCTAGATTCTTTGAGATTCATTGAACTTTTCAATGACATGTTTAATCTCGATTATGCCCTTCAAGTTTGTGACTGGGATACCGAGGATCACAAACAAGGTGTGAATAACCATGCAAATTAGCTTGGTACTCTCGAAGTCATTTATCATTAAATCAATGTGTCGGTTAACCACACACGCTCCATCGATATATGATAATCTACGAGCTACCCATTGCCATCCTACATTAGTCCCATATTAGTGTGTCGTTTAACCACACACGCTCCACTAACGACCAACAAGGTGCAATGTGCAATTTCATGGATTAGCACCAAATTCACATGTTTTTCCTAAAGTAACTAAGATTTGGGAATTTTTAAAACATCTAGTTACTTGTACTTCATTACACTTATTAATGAGAGTTTGTGTCCTATCCTGCCCATTCGGCTAACGACCCTCCACTAGTCAAGAGTGCGGTGGGTGAGAGTGGACATCCATTCAATCACCATTTTATAGGCAATTTCCTTAAACACCCCTTATAGACCAGCTTCGTGAATGAGGCCTACTAACGGTAAGACTGACTTTTTACTTATACATATATAATATAGTAAACTTTTAATTTTATATGGTATAAGGGTGTATTTTACACTTTTAAAATACTATGTGGTTTAATCTATTAATAAATTAGACTTTTAATTTCATTAAACTTAAATCATATTATTATGGATTTATTAATTCTCTCTTTTAATTAAACACTTAATTAATTTAATAAAATCCATAAGGGTGTAATTTAAACTATTTAAAATATCAAGGTTCTAAATTTAAGATTTCAAAATTAAAGCTATTTGATTAAATTTTAAATTACAAAACCAAGAGGTGCATTTTTTGAAACTTTTTCAAATTACTATGGTTTCAGATTTTAATATTTCAAAATTAAGACTTTTAATTAAATTTTAAATTCCAAAAGTTGAGGCCAAGTTTTGAAACTTTTCAAAACCTCTTAGATTAAATTTGAAAACAATTAAATTAATCATATAACTTATCTATATCACAAAATTTGACCTAATCTAATTTCATATAGAAAGATAATTCACATCAAATTCTACAAATAATTAATTTATTACATAAACAAGTGATTATCTGAAATTTTGACAATTATCCTTCAATTGGATGAGTATAATCATTAGCTTATCATAAAAAACGATTTTTATCAGTCAAAACAGTTTGTGGTAATGATTCTAATCCAATTTTGGCCAAAAAAATCAAAAATCTACCAACAGATGATTCAACTCGTCGAGTCAAGCAATGGACTCCTCGACTTGGCTCAACTCGTCAAGTTCCTTCATAGGACTCGTCGAGTCCACCGTTCAGACGTCAGATTTCAATTTGCTTCAACTTTGAACAATTAACCAATGCATCAATATAACAGAAACCACCCTAGGCTCTGATACCACTGATGGGTTTTGAGTATTATAACAATCCTATGGTACACATACAACCCTAATGCTTTGGATCTAAGTTTTCTCAAGTTATACACACAATTTTCGTTTATCCAAAGCATGAACCCTAACTAGCATACAATTTTGAGATTTACAACATAAAACAAGTTAGATGAATAAATCTTTGTTGTAGCTTTGTGGAATTTGGCCTTTCCAGAGCTTAGTACCTCAAATGTGATATCTCAAATAAGTCACAAACACAAAGAACAATGGAGAACTATGAGAGAGAGGCTAGGAGGCACCAAAAATCGGCTAGGGTTTCTTATTGGAAGTCTTGGCCGATTTTGGCAGTGCTAGGGGTTACATTTATAGTGTGGAATTCCTACGGTTTTAACTTGTAAACCCTAATTCATTTACTTAAGCCTTTAAGCAATCCAATAACCATGTGACAGGCCCTTTGGACTAACTCTTCATGGACTCTCACATAGATTTAGTCCATCCCTAATCAACATGGATCATTAGCCCAAACTATATGTATTACTGATTTACCTAAATAGTCCCCGTTAATTTAATCAGCCTCTTTTGATCACTAAATTAATTCCAAATTAATTCCTAATCAATACCAATTAAAAAATATGATTTCTCAATTAATATATTATAAGAATAATATATTAATAAATCACAAATAACCTCTTTCTCAAATATCCATCCTATCAAATTGCTCCGGTGAAGGCAACCTAAAAGGACCATGCTACTATCGGGTCAAGTACATATCAATTATAGTTATGGGCTTAGACACCTAATCCAACATTATGCTACATAAGTAATTTCATACTTAAAAATAGTTTTGAAAGCAACCAAGCCCATGGTTGTAGTGAGAGAGAGATATACTAGTTAATGTTTATAGTGAGTCCTATAACCGAGCTATGTAACTGAATGTACCCCCCCCCCCCTACAAGGACGTTGTAGTAAAAATTGTAGACACCTATCACCCACTTCGATTGATCGGTCAAGGGTTGTAGCTAGCAACCGCATGTGGGGATGCCAAACCCGTATAGATCTATACATATGTATCTTGCTCCGAAGATTAACGGTTACAATAGTGTGGGTATGCTAAGTGTTTAGACTCAACTAATGAAAAACGTAACGTCTCACTAAAAATCCTTTAACTAAAAAGTTTGTGAATAACTCTCAGCCCTAACTTACATTGTGGGTAAGTTCTAGACATAATGAATATCGTTATATAAGTTTTATAAAAGCCGAGTATGTTTGACATATATGTAAAAGTGTAATGTGCTCTCTTTTATAAAAATGAAGTGTGAGTTCTAGTCAAAGGCGAGCTTACACTATGATCAAGGGTGTCCATGGACACCCCTTGTTCAGATTTTCCTTTTACAAATTGTATTCTATTTTTTAGTTAAACACCCTTGTGATTATAAGGACACACGAATACCCTATCTTGAAAGTCAACAAACAAAACTAATATTTTTTTAAAGATTTGATATTTATCATTTTGACATAATAAAAAAATAAGGGAAAAATGAAACTACTTTTAAGATGGTAAACAAAAATAAACAAATCTCTAACAGATAATAGAAGCTAGTTACCGATTTTAAATTTGTGATCTCATTAAATTATAGTAATAACAAAGATCAAAACTATTCAAGATAGGAACATAAAACCCTAAAGAAACAACAAATACATATTTTTGGTATTTGAAGCTTCTTGGGGAAAGTACCACGCTACCAAGCGTCTGCCCACGGACGACTCCACTCTTCTTCTTCGCACTTCGCCACTGTCCTCGGTGCCTCGGCCATCTCGCATCTTTTTTGCTTTGTTCGATAGTTCTTTGACTCTTGAGTAACTTGTAAGTACTTCTTTCTTCTTATCATGTGTTGTGGGTGGGTTTGTATTGTATAAAGTATACTGTGGGTTTATGGGGAAGGCACAAAGTAGGGTAACAAAAGTCTAGATGTAGTAGAGAATAAAAGTAAATAAATAATGGCAGCAAGTTGTTTCTAGTATAATTTTATTACTATGTGTCAGACCCGTGTAATACACGGGTTGATTTAAAAAAAGATTAAACATTAAAATGTAAATAAAAAATAATTTTTAATGTACAACTTTAAATAAAGAAAGGAAGAAACGTATTTATTGCAATTTAATATCATATATATGATATTTAATACTTTACATATATAAGTATATGATTTTAATTTTAAAAATTGAAACAAAACAAAAATTGACAAGTGGATAATATTTATTTCAAAAATACCACAAAATGACAAGTGTCAAAACTCATGAGAGATTGACACGTGGCAAAAAAAACATTCATTTATTAAGAAGGATTTTTTTTCATATTTGTTGTAATATCTTATATTTTGTTGATTTATTTATTTTGTATTTCTAATAGCTATATTTGTGATTTACGTTAAACAATCAAATAGCTTAAATTTGATTACCTTTATTATTTATTTTTTATGAAATACGCATTAGATAAAACTAGGGAAGAATCCCGCGTTGCGGGTGTTGGAGTTGCGGGGGTTGGAGGGTATTTCATAGTCATTTATTCAAAGTATTTCATAGTCATTTATTCAAAAACAGGAAATAGCAACAAAGTTTACAATGCTTTACGTTTCTTACCAAGTTTGTAGCGAATGTCAGGACAGCTTAATAAACATTTTACACAACACCTGATAAACATTTTAGAAGCCACCAGTTACACGAATAAGATCAAAAATATTTAAAATTATCTCTGTTTAAACAATAGAACCTTCAAACTTGATAAACTATTTTTTTAGTTCTGGTCACATGATAACCTGCAAAAAACATGAAACCATATAAGTTCTCTAAAAAAGAATTAAACGAATTCAACAATAGCCACTTTAAAGCATTGTACTTTTAGAAAGTCTTGACATTATGGTATCGTATCATAAAAAATCATTACACATTTCGTTATTTGGATATATATATTGTCTACATAATCATATAGTAAAAAAAATTAAGGAATCAAATGGTACCTCTTAAACTTAAAGCTCTTTTTATAACAGCTTGGAACCGTAACCTTTATACCACCTAAGCCATACACAAAAGAAGAAAAAAAACCTCAACAAAGTAGATGCAATCACTTTGTTAGCAAGAAAATAGAGTCGACATCAAAGTAGAAATCCATTATAAACAAAACAACAAAAGTACACTGTTATTTAAAAAACAATAAAAGTTCATTGCACTTGACACATAACCATATCAGGAGAGAAAACAACAAAAAAATGTGCTTGTGATGTTTGTGTTTTTTTTCAAAAGTGTTTTTAATTAAGTAATTAATTCATTTTCAGATTATATGGAAATTATAGCTTTCAATTTCATACAGTGCGTCCTGTTCAAACTCAAAAAGCATCACGATGATTTTCATATATTCCCTTACTAAAGGTCAAAATACGTAATTTATTCGATCTAATAACGAAATATGAAATTTACCCTTCTTAATCATTTAATATATATATATATATATATATATATATATATATATATATATATATATATATATATATATATATATACTAGATGTGTGCCCGTGTAAAGCAGCGGTGATAAATAGATCTTCTGGCGAATAGTTTTCTTACATGAAAATAAGTATTAGATTTTATTATTAGTTATATATAATAAAAAAATAACCACTTTTAAATAAAATATTTATGTTTAGAACTTATATTTACATTGATTGTTTATACATTTGATGTACATTAACTATTATAGGTGTTTAGTTTAAAAAATGTAAATTAATTTACATAAATGAATTTAATAATTTAAAATTGTCATTTTGCTTCAAATTAAATTTCTTAATAAGCTTCTTTAATTTAAGTATTCAAACTTTTGACAAGTATTAATGATTTATTTATGCATAATTAATTTGTATAAAAAGCTTTATATCTTATACCTCTTAAAATTTAAGATATGACTAACATATATATATATATATATATATATATATATATATATATATATATATATATCAAATCTGATTTTTTTAAGTTTTTTTCAACATTTTATAACCATTTTTTTTAAAAGCGAAATCAATTAAATTGTAAATTTTGAAAAAAAATGACCAAAATGCCATTACCTTCAAAATCGCAAGAACCTGGTTTATCTAATTCCCTTTCTTCTTACTATCACTCTCAACAAAAGCGTGCTTTTTATTTCCTTCCCGCAATTAATTGCTGCAATTGTCAACCATCAGGTAACTTTTTTGTCTTTCTTTAGGATTTAAAGATTCAATCATTGGTTATTAGGGGTGTAAACGAGCCGAGCCGAGGCCGAGCCTGACCAAGCTCGAGCTCAGCTCGTTTAATTTTGAGGAAGCTCGAGCTCGGCTGGTGAAAAATTAGTGGGCTCACGAGCCTAATCGAGCCTAAACGAGCCTCTATATATATATATATATATATATATATATATATATATATATATATATATATAGAATGTGGGAAACCAATAAAAAAGATAGTATGGACATGTTTGCTTATTTAGAAACAACATTAGACCCAATAGCTTTGGGTATTTGGCAAAGTAAAAAAGCACAAGATCCAGATGAAATTAATAAATTAAAAGCCTTAGGTGATAACCCATATAATTTTACTAATCAAATAAGAACATTAAAATCAAGAAGAGTAAACTTACAAGGAAAGATGTGTTGGATATAGTGTCTAAGTCCATAACTATATTTGGTATGTACTTGACCCGACCCGGCATGGTCCATTTGGGTTGCACTTCACCCGAACAATTTATGGATAATCGTTTGAGAATAGTATAAGTTATGATTTATTAATATATTATAAGTCCTAATATATTAATATAAAATCATATTATTTAATTAGTATTGATCTATAATTAATTTAGAATTAATTTAGAGATCAAAAGTATGACTAATTAAATATGGGCTCTTGTATTTATATAGTGTGGGCTAATGCTTATTTGGAATGGGCTAGGCTTGCATGGAAAGTCCATGGATACTCCATGGAGCTTTAACCCATGGATCTCATGGAAATGAAAAGACATGGGTATTAGGGTTTACATGGATCTAACCCTAATCCACCACACTATATAAAGGAGGCTTTGGTTCTTGAAATGGGACTAGTTGATGTGTGAAAACCAAGAGGGCCGATTTCAAGAAGTTTGTGACTATTCTCTCAAGTTTTCAAGTTTGTGGTGATTTGTGACTTCCATTTGAGGCATCCACATTATTGGTGTTAGGCTCTCAAACTCCAAGCAATCAACTACTACTACAAGGTAAGTAATTCTACTAGTTTTATTTGATTCAATTATCCCATGCCATGCTAGTTAGGATAAGAACCTTGGAAAAATAATTATTTGCATGTATCTTAGTCAAACATAGATCCAAGGTTTCTAGGGTTGCATGTACACCATAGGAGTGTTAGAATGCTCAAAACCCATCAGTGGTATCAGAGCCTGGTTTGTTTATTTGATACTTGATGCAAAAAAAAAAACTTGAAAATCGAAGTTTTGTTCAAAAGCTCGTATCAAAATTTCAAGTTTTGTATATGTACTTACGATTCTTGAAATTTTTGATATGAACACTCATAAACATATGAGTTTAGAAGATCATAGAAATTATGTGCTAATAATTGATTAGATTAATTCTTGATCTTTATGTGTTTTAATGGAGTCCATAACTAGTTCTTAAGTTATGGATAACCAAAAGTCACATTTATAAATAACCATTAAAAGAACACATAGGTTACAAAAAATGAAGAGTCTTCATTTTTAATAACCATTAACTCATAAGTTATGAGAAATGAAAAGTTTTGAAAGTTTACAAAACTTGCCCTCAAGTTTTGGAACATGTAAAGTCATATTAAAAACTTTAGTTCCAACCCCTAGAATTTTAAAAGTTAAAACTCAACCCTTATACTTTATAATATTATAAGTTTAATAATATTTATATATGTATAAGATCAAGTCGTCTTATCGCTAGTACGCCTCATTCACGAAGCCGGTCTATAAGGGGGGTATAAGGTTGTTGCCTATAAAATGACAACTTAATGGGTGTCCACTCTCACCCACCGCTTCCTTGATCGGTGGAGGGTCGTTAGCCGAACGGGTAGGACAAGGACTTATAAATTCTCATTAAAAGTATAATGATAATACTAAAGTAACTAAACTTTATTGAATTCCCAATCTTAGTTATTTTAGGAAAATGTGAATAAGGTGTTAATCCATGAAATTACACTTTACACTTTGTTTAAGTCGTTAGTGGAGCGTGTGTGGTTAATCGGCACACTAACTTGAACTTAACAAGGTAGGTAAAGGGTGGCTTAATATTTATCATAGTATCGATGGAGCGTGTGTGGTTAACCGGCACATCGATTGAGGGGTAATACATTAAGGGTACCAAGTAATTTGCATGGTTACTTCACACCTTGTTTTGTGATCCTCGGCATCCCAGTCACAAAACTTGAAGGGCACACTCGAGATTGAAACATGTCATTGAAGAAAGTTCAATGAATCTCAAAGAATCTAGGAGTTTCTAAACCAATTAAAACCTAATTAAATATTTCGTTTTTCATGGTGGAAATTGGTGAATCGTCATTCACCTACCTTCAAATATCTTATAGCTTAGATTACGGCATCCCTCTTCTAAGTTATAAAATATTGTGTTGGGTCCTAGCCTTAATATTACATTTGGGTGTTTTGTTAAGGACTATCTCTATATCTAATCTAATCTATTCCCTCTTCTTTTCAGATGTCTTCCAATAACAATGCTTCTGGCTCAAACCCTACTAGCTCCTTCTCTCTCATGAATCTTTGTGGGAGAGTCATCTTTGATGGGTCCAACTTTACAGATTGGATCAGAAACATCAGGATGGTCACTCGGTATGAGAACACAGAATATGTTCTCGACAAGGAGCTGAAGGTACCCGAGCCAACTGCTACTCCTGAAGAGCTTGCTGAATATGAGGTACATGAAAGAGATGCTACAAAAGTGGCATGCATCATGATGGCCACCATGACAGCCGAGCTCCAAAAGTCCTATGAGGACTATTATCATTTTGAGATGCACCAGGACTTGATGGACCGCTACCATCAAAGTGCTCGTCAAGAGCGATATGAAATAATCTCCTCCATGATAACAACCCGAATGAAGGATGGTGAACCCATCACGGGCCACATGCAGAAAATGCAAAGGTATGTGGACCGTTTACTGAAGCTGAATGTGAACTTCCCTAAGGAGTTAGCAATAGACATCATTTTGCACTCCTTGCCATCGTGTTATGATCAATTCCGCATGACATATCACATGAACAAGGAAGAAGTCACCCTCAGCAAACTTCAAGGACTCTTGAAGACCGCCGAAAGTGGTCTAAAGGGTAAGTCGGTTGTTACTACTCCTACTCCTACTCCAACTGCGGCCAATGTCTTGGCAATCGGGCATGGCAAAGGGAAGAAGAGAAAGAACCCTTCTAAGGGTACCAAGGGTAAGACCCTTGAAGGCTCCTCTTCAAGCAAAACCAAGAAAGGTTTTGTCACTCCTTCTGCTAACCCTAATGAGGCTGAATGCTTCTATTGTCATGAAAAGTCGCACTGGAAGCGAAACTGCCCAAAGTACCAGCAAGATTTGAAGGATGGGAAAGTAAAACCCAATCATACAGGTATATACACTATATTGTCTAATAACTCACCTCATTCTAAGTCTTGGGTCCTTGATACAAGTTGTCGTATTCACATATGTTGTGATTTGTAGGGACTAAAAAGAAGTGAGAATGTGGAGCAGGGAAAGATAAACTTGATCATGGGAAACAGAAAAGCTTCACCTGTCACCAAGATAGGAGTTTATTCCTTAGTGCTAAATAGTGGGTTTACATTAGATTTGAATAAATGTTATTATTCGCCAGAAATGGCAAGAAATGTTATTTCCTTTCATGCATTGTATAAACAAGGTTTTACCTTTTATTTTGATAATAATAATGGTAGTATTGATGCTTTCTTTAATAATGTTCTTTATTTTAAAGCATTACCTTGTGATGGCGTGTATGAAACTGTATTTGTTGTAGATAATCTAGGAAATAATGTATTGTGTATTAACTCTTCCACTAGCTTAGATAAAGCATCCTTATGGCATTGTCGTCTTGGACATGTAAGCAAGAAACGCATAGGCCAACTCCAAAAGGATGGAGTCTTGGAGTCATTTGACCTAAAGTCAGATGATAGTTATGAATCTTGTTTGCTTGGTAAAATGACAAAGTCACCTTTTACTGGCACTTGTGCTAGGGGTGAAGGTTTGTTGGACCTCATACACACGGATGTGTGTGGACCCTTCAGAACCGCCGCAAGAGATGTTAATCGGTTCTATTTGACTTTTACTGATGATTTTAGTAGATATGGATATGTCTACCTAATCAAGCATAAGTCAGAAACCTTTGATAAATTCAAAGAGTTTAAGCAAGAAGTGGAGAATCAGTTGTGCAGGAACATTAAGATGCTTCGATCCGATCGTGGTGGTGAGTATCTTAGTACTGAGTTCCTTGACTATCTTAAGGAATGTGGGATTGTCTCACAATTGACACCTCCTAGGACACCACAGTTGAATGGTGTAGCTGAGAGGCGCAATCGGACCTTGTTGGACATGGTTCGTTCCATGATGAGTCGAGCTTCGCTACCAATCTCATTTTGGGGGTATGCCTTAGAGACTGCCGCCCATATCCTTAATCTAGTCCCTACAAAGAAGGTTGCCAAAACACCTCACGAGGTGTGGACTGGAAAAGTTCCCAATCTAGACCACATCAAGATTTGGGGTTGCGAGGCTTTCATGAGACGCGAGACTCACGATAAGCTCGAACCCCGAAGCGAAAGGTGTATTTTCATCGGCTACCCACAGAAATCCTTTGGTTACATCTTCTACAGACCCAGTGATAATGTGGTCTTTGTAGCAAGAAGATGATTCTTTCGAGAGAGAGAATTCATGAGCCAAGGAGACAGTGGGAGGCAAATTGACCTTGAGGAAATTCAAGAGTCAAGTGGTGAAGGAACCTCAAACCCTAGCCCTCAACCTGAGGAGGAAACTCCTGTTGAGCCGACTGAAGAATCTATACCTCTGAGACGTTCCACCAGAGTTAGGAATGCACCTGAGCATTATTATGGTTTTCATATTACTGCAGAAGGTGAGACACTTATCAGTGATAACACACTGGTAAATCTGGATGAGCCTAACAGCTACACGGAAGCCATGGCAGGCCCTGAGGCTGCTAAATGGAAAGAGGCTATGGATAGCGAGATACAGTCCATGTATGACAATTAAGTTTGAAACTTGGTTGACAATGTACCTGATCGTAAGATAGTTGGGTGCAAATGGATCTTCAAGAAGAAGACCGACATGGATGGTAATGTACACACTTATAAGGCACGACTGGTTGCAAATGGTTATTCTCAAACTCCGGGAGTTGATTATGATGAGACCTTTTCACCAGTGGCCAAGATTAAGTCTATTAGGGTTTTGTTAGCCATTGCTGCATTTCATGATTATGAAATATGGCAAATGGATGTCAAAACCGCTTTTCTTAATGGAAACTTGGCTGAAGATGTTTACATGGTTCAGCCAGAGGGTTTTGTCAGTACAGAGTACCCCAGTAGAGTGTGTAAGCTCGAGAAATCCATTTATGGATTAAAACAGGCACCTCGCAGATGGAATCTTTGCTTTGATGAGAAAGTCAAAGAATTTGGCTTTTCAAGGAGTGAAGATGAATCTTGTGTCTATATCAAGGCTAGTGGGAGTATAGTCAGCTTTTTGGTACTGTATGTGGATGACATACTACTCATAGGAAATGACATCCCAACCCTGCATGAAGTAAAGTCCTGGCTTGGGAAGTGTTTCGCTATGAAGGACCTTGGAGAAGCTGCCTATATCCTAGGGATAAGGATTTTGAGAAACAGGAGTAAAAGACTAATTGGACTTAGTCAAAGCACCTATGTGGACAAAGTGTTGAAAAGGTTCAACATGCATAACTCCAAGAAAGGAGAGTTACCCATCCAGAGTAACGCCATATTGAGTAAGACACAAAGCCCTAGTACTGAGGCTGAGATAGCAGAAATGAGTCGAATACCTTATGCTTCAGCTGTAGGATCGATCATGTATGCTATGACGTGTCCTCGACCTGATGTAGCCTTTGCTTTGAGCATGGTTAGCAGGTATCAGGGGAACCCTGGCAAGGCACACTGGACTGCGGTAAAAAATATCCTCAAGTACCTACGGAGGACTAAGGACTGGGTCCTTACCCTCGGTGGCAGTGAGGACTTGAGAGTTGTAGGGTACAGTGATGCTAGCTTTCAGACTGACAGGGATAATTTCCGCTCTCAGTCCGGCTGGGTCTTTACTCTAAACGGAGGGGCAATTACTTGGAAAAGTTCCAAGCAGGAGACAGTGGCTGCTTCCACTTGTGAATCAGAGTATATAGCAGCAAAGGAGGCTATATGGCTAAAGAACTTCATCGGAGACCTTGGAGTTGTACCAGCTATAAAGGAGCCAATGGAGATTTTCTGTGACAGCAATAGTGCGGTTGTCTTAGCCAAGGAACCAAGAGATCATGTGATATCCAGACACATTGACAGATTATATCACTTCATCATACATTGAATAGAAGAAGGAATCCTCGTGGCAAAGAGGGTATCATCGGATGAGAACCCAACAGATCCTCTCACAAAGTGACTGACTCGGGCTAAGCATCTCCAGCATGCTCGGAGCATAGGGCTGAAGGATGATATTAGTTTTAGTAGTTAGATAATCTTGAAATTTGTAAAATGTAATTGGCATTTGATGATAAATAAAAGCTGTTATTTATGAGTAAAGTGTTGATATCTCTTGTCAATCGTTTACTATTATTTCTTTTTGCATGTTTTGACTTCCAGAATAATTATGTTGTGGTTTATATCATATTATTCAAACTCTCCACAGTCGGTCATATGTTGGAAGTAGATATGAATCAAGACTGTCATGGGTTGGCTTGTAGAGGTCTAAGATGTTAGACAAAGCGGGGCTACAGCACTCATTAGTGCTCATAAGTTATGAGTATTGGATTCAACCCACACTCACTTGTATCACTTCATGGAATTTATCTCGAGTGATCGTGAGACGGTAATATCATATAAGTCTTCAAACCTAGAGATATGATTTGTTGCCTATGAGTTGGTTATGCATTGATTCCACGAAAACGCATTGGTAACTCGATGTTATAAACCGTGCTTTTGTGTGTAGTTCAACAAGTAGTAGAGCAAACATATGAGTCGAAGTTTATCTGTTCCTTCTAGGATTAGAAGCGATATATGGGCCCCTCGATGATTTTGTTTTGACCTATGTACTGGGCCCGGTCAGAACTAAATTGATGTGTTCAGTTAAGTTCTATGTCAAACAAATCGGAAATCGGGAAACAAATGCTGGACAATAAGCAAGACCATGTTCCATGTATTTGTCCGGCTGATATCTAGAACAGAGGATTATATGATCACTTATCTAAAATGGCGCTTCATAGTTCAACAGAGTTTAAAGAGCTACGATTGCTGATCGGTTCCTGAAGTCATACTTGCAACTATAGTTATTAGACTTATCCAAGTGGGAGACTGTTGGATATAGTGTCTAAGTCCATAACTATATTTGGTATGTACTTGACCCGACCCGGCATGGTCCATTTGGGTTGCACTTCACCCGAACAATTTATGGATAATCGTTTGAGAATAGTATAAGTTATGATTTATTAATATATTATAAGTCCTAATACATTAATATAAAATCATATTATTTAATTAGTATTGATCTATAATTAATTTAGAATTAATTTAGAGATCAAAAGTATGACTAATTAAATATGGGCTCTTGTATTTATATAGTGTGGGCTAATGCTTATTTGGAATGGGCTAGGCTTGCATGGAAAGTCCATGGATACTCCATGGAGCTTTAACCCATGGATCTCATGGAAATGAAAAGACATGGGTATTAGGGTTTACATGGATCTAACCCTAATCCACCACACTATATAAAGGAGGCTTTGGTTCTTGAAATGGGACTAGTTGATGTGTGAAAACCAAGAGGGCCGATTTCAAGAAGTTTGTGACTATTCTCTCAAGTTTCCAAGTTTGTGGTGATTTGTGACTTCCATTTGAGGCATCCACATTATTGGTGCTAGGCTCTCAAACTCCAAACAATCAACTACTACTACAAGGTAAGTAATTCTACTAGTTTTATTTGATTCAAGTATCCCATGCCATGCTAGTTAGGATAAGAACCTTGGAAAAATAATTATTTGCATGTATCTTAGTCAAACATAGATCCAAGGTTTCTAGGGTTGCATGTACACCATAGGAGTGTTAGAATGCTCAAAACCCATCAAGATGTGAGAGGAGAAGCAACCAGAGTTGTATGTGCAGCAGCAGCTCTCTCTTTTCTTTTTTTTTTTCTTTTCTTTTTTGTATAAGGGATATAATATGAAGTGCTTGAAAGAACTAGGAATGTAAGAGATAGGCTAAGAGAATCGGAAAGAGAGTATTTAGAGAGACATGAGGGAATTAATAACAACAAAATATTCGATATGACGGTTTTTTCCGGGTTTACCGTTAAACCATAAACATAATATGAACAAGAATTAAAATCAAGAAGAGTAAACTTACAAGGAAAGATGTGAGGGGAGAAGCAACCAGAGTTGTATGTGCAGCAGCAGCTCTCTCTCTTTTTTTTTTTTTGTATAAGGGATATAATATGAAGCGTTTGAAAGAACTAGGAATGTAAGAGATATGCTAAGAGAATCGGAAAGAGAGTATTTAGAGAGACATGAGGGAATTATATATATATATATATATATATATATATATATATATATATGCTCGTTTAGGCTTGCGAGCCCATTAATTGAAGCTCGGCTTGAGCTCGTTTAATAAACGAGCCTCATATTTAGGCTCAGGCTCGTTTAATTCAATCTCGAGTCGAGCTTTTAACGAGTCGATCCCGAGTAGCTCACGAGTAGCTCGGCTCACTTACACCCTAGTGGTTATAATTAACGAATTACTTAAAAAAATTTAGAATGCATGAACACTGTTAGTTTTGAAATCTACAGTAGGTACAATCTTTATGGTTGACTTATGAGTAGATAAAAAAATATCTACATATAGTATTTTAGTAGAGTTAAGTATTAAAACTCGTAATTCTTGATTTAATTATAGACTTGATTAAATACCACTTACATATAAGAAGTTAAATGAGTTTTTTTTACTTTATTTAGATTATATTATAGGTTTTTGTGAAATTCCTTCTTAATCATTACAAAATAAGTTCTTTATTTCTTACCAGGTACTCTCGAATGCTTCTTAAGAAGCTTAATCTCATTGTTTTTCTATGGTCCTTGTCTTTATCATCCTGCTAAAACAACCCAAAATCAACAGAAACAGTTGATTGTTCGAGTCGAAATAATAAAATAATTGTCTTAAAAGCCCTTTTACCCACAAAAGGTTAGTATCAAATTCTTACTTAATATATTAAATTAATTTTATCATCAGTTGACTCATTAGAGTACAATTTCATTTTTGTTTAAGTTACTACCTGTAGTTGAAAAAACAATTAATTACCATTTAACAGATAAAGATTATAAAATAAAAGCATAGATAATTAACAATTGAAAGCAATAACGGTAAAAAGATATACATATAACCTCCTCTAAGCTGCTTTGGGTGAACTTTATTCCAAACTAAAGTCTAGTTTCAAGAAATATCAGTAACAGTTTAGACACCAAGGAAGGCCCATGCCTTCATAGAAACAACCGACAAACACAAACCATATAATAAAATTTAGTTTAAATACCAGGAAGTTAGACAGGCCTGAGTTGGTTCGAGTAATCGCTTCCTCCCAGTCCCGCTTATGGTTCTGTAAAAGAATAAAAGAAACAAAAGTTGCAAAAGCTAATATGTTTTAAGTTCAAACATAATGACATTAACAATAACAAAACAAGAGTTGCAAAAGCCAAAAAACATAAGGTGCCCTTTTGCATTTCACTCCAGTTAAGCACCAAAACATGTAGTGAGCCAATGGCAAAAACCTGTAATCCTGCACATACAACTTAAATAAATTTAAAGTTATCAAAAACTACAAGATTAGTTTTAGATGTAGACCTTATACATTGCACATTTGCGCCTTCATTCCGATCATCTTTGAACTTTTTTAGAGACACTGCATTTTTTTAGTTCTACAATCAATAAAGAAAAAGTTAATAATGCAAGATTATAAGTTTAAACTAAAAAATATATGCAAAAGTACATTCATCAATTTCTTGTATTTGTTCCCAATCTTCCTCAACTTCTTGTTTTGAACTTATACGCAACCAATCTTGAGTACATATTAAGGCTTCAACAATAGTAGAAGTTAAAGAACTCCTAAATGGGTCTAATACTCTCCCACTTGTACTAAACACTGATTCAGAAGCCACTGGTGAGACGGGAATTGCCAACAAGTCTCTAGCCATCAAAGATAATATGGGAAATTGTGGACTATTTACCTTCCACCATAACAGGATATCAAACTTATCGGAATCTTCTTCAAAATCTTCTTTCAAAAACTTCTCTAACTCGCTCTTGGAATCCATTGTTCCACTCATTTCCATTTTCAACTTCTCCCTCAATTTATTTCTTATGGTGGATTTTGAACTTGTATCATCATATGCAGAACGCGTCCCCAAGACTGATGAAGAAGTAGAAGATGTGGTTGAAGAACTTTGATCATGAATTCTCACATATTCATGATATAATTCTTCGAGAGCATCCTCTACAACTTTTTTCATTTTCTCCCCCTCCACTTGGCCATATACATCATTAAGTAATATACTCATGTAAAAAAGTTTGTTCCTTGGATCAAGAACCGAAGCAATATATAATAACATGTTCGTTTTTTTTTATATCGCCAAAGTACTTGTCAAATTTGTCTTTCATTATTTTTGCCATCTTAGAAAGACCCTCATCATTAGTATCAGTGATACAATCTTTCAATAACACAAGAATTGTGACTATATCATCGATAAGAGTGTGTGATGTCACATAAAGTGTCTCGGATACCTTTAAAGTAACTTCGTAAAACTGTTTTAGAAACCGAGCTAACTTTCTTGCATTTTCCCAATCAAGTGTTGTCGGCACTCTTAATCCCACCTTTTGAAGATCATCACCAAAATGCACATCCTCACGATCATATCTATTAAAAGCCCTTTCATACAAACACGTTGTTTCTAACATCAAATAGGTGGAATTCCACCTTGTTGGGACATCTAATACCAAACTTTTCGTTCTACCACATTTGTCCATTTCTGCATATTTTTTTGAAATGATCTATTCTTGATGAAGATTACCGAACCCACTTAACAGCACCTCTAACATTGTTAACCGATTGACTTACAAAGCCAATGTCATCATGCACAACTAAATTTAAAATGTGGGCTACACATCGTATGTGAGTACATTTTCCTTTCAAGACACACTTGTCCCAATTCGCAAATATTTTTTTCAAGTAGTCAATCGCGACATCGTTAGAACTAGCATTGTCAACAGAGATTGTCAAAACATTATCAATTCCCCATTCCAACAAATGGGTCTCTATTGCTTTCCCAATCTCAACCCCTCGGTGACTTGCTAAGAGGGAAAAGTTTAATACTTTTTTCCTTAACTTCCATTCATTATCAATAAAGTGAGCAGTAAGACTCATATAACTTATTTTTTGCATTGAAGTCCAACCATCAGTAGTGAGACATATCCTACCTATGTTTGTTTTAAGTATATCATGAACTTCTTTCTTTTTATCAAGGAACATCTGATACACATCCTTAGTGACAGTAGCTCTACATGGAATATGAAACAGTGGTTGAGACACAGTCGAATAATACCTAAATCCTTTACCCTCCACAAAATTAAAAGGGAGCTCATCTACAATGATCATGTGAGCCAATGCATCCCTGTTGGTTAAATTTCCATGCCAGCATTTTTTTTCATCACCAACACTTTGAAATGCAATTTGTGTTTGATCACTGCTCAATTTTGCCTGATAAATAACACATTTTCCTAAATGAGTTCGAACAGTACTTGTACCATTTGCTGTCGAAGTAGAGTATGCGGTGCCACAATGTTTGCATTTGCTCTTTTCAACACCAGTATCATCTATGAAATCATCGAATTGACGCCAAACATTTGCTCTTTTTTTGGTCGCTCTTCGTTTAACTTGTGGTTGTAAATTGTTTTGTTCTTCATTGTTGTTGCTTTCAAGATCGACCACCTCTACATCCTCCCCGGCCATCTCATCTTCAATATTGGATTCAATACCAGACATCATAGAGATTCTGAAAAAAAAATGATTACTAGATTAGGGTATAACAGGAGACCTTTGTGAACTTAAAGAAAAACACAAATTAATTTTTAGCATCAGAATTTTGGTATCTTCTTGTTCCAGAAATCGTATACACTTGCTGTTTTGAAGGCTTGAAACTTGAAATCGTAAACCAGAAAGCAGAAGAAGTGAGGAATTTTGAAATCGACGAAAATTTGGTGTGGTGCAATATCTAAACTGAAATTCGAGATCTGATAGTAATGGTGGTAGAGATGAAGATGTATGGTCCAGTAGGTAGAAGTCGCATCAGCATGGAGGTAAAGATGAAAAGGCATGGCCGAATGACTTAATCTGTAGCTTGGCTAGATTTCTTTGATTTGAAGTTAATAAAGAGAAAAAAAAAAGTCTAGGCGGTAGCCTGTGGTTGTGAACATACAAACAAGGACGATTCTAAAAAGTACAATTGACCATAAATTGCAAATTGACTAGTTTTACACTAATTAATAAGTTTTGTAAATAATTTAGGTATTTAATGTATGAAATAAGTAATAAATATTAATTATATATATAATAAAAATATATTAATTTAAAAATTATTCGGTTTATTCGGTTTAACCAAATTTTTAAAAATTTAACCAAAACCAAACCGAATAAAATTATACGTATTCAGTTAACCAAACCAAATTAACCAAAAACTAAATAAACCAAACATCGTTTGGTTTGGTTCGGTTATTCGGTTTTCGTTTTTTCTCCCACCCCTAATTATAAGAACTCACATGGAGAAATCAACGACACATTTACGTAGTAATATACTTTTTAGACGGTCTTAAGGGGGTAATAACTTTGTGATTTATTGGGATATACGTTTGGGTTATATATAATGAAGGACCGATAGACAGTGGAAGGTGTTATTTCCGCCTTACTTCCCTTTCATTGTTTGGATGTGGACTTAAAGTAGAATCCCACAATCGATTGTCCGTCCGATATTGATTATATATATATATATATATATATATATATATATATATATATATATATATAACATGTATGTACTAAGAAATCATAGGGTGGTATTAACATTGCATCTAGTTTACAGAGCAAACACATCTTCAGCTAATTTTACTTACGAATAAAACTACGTATTACTAAATTAAGTATGACAATTATATTTGTACTTTTGATCTTGGAACGTTTAAAGCTATAATTCAGTTTTATGGAAAATATAGGATTTTTTGGGATAGACATTATCATTTTACAAACAAACCAGTATAACCCAAAGGATCCTAAATTTGATGATTTATGATTCCTTAGTTTATACATCCGAGTTATATATAATGAAGAGCCAATAGATAGTGGAAGGTGTGATTTCCGTCTTACTTCATTTTCCTTGTTTGGATGTGGACTTAAGGTAGAATTACACAATCGACTGTCCGTCCAATCTTATTTATATATAACATGTATAAACTAGGTGATTACAGAAGAAATTTAGGAACATATTACAAAAGGTTCAACACTTAGTTACAAACTAGTATAACATAAATGACTCTTGATTGTTAATTCTATGGTTCCTTAGCTTATACACCAGAGTTATAAATAATGAATAACTAAAAGACCGGGGGATGTGTGATTTCCGCCTTACTTCCTTTTCTTTGTTTGGATGTGGACTTAAGGTAGAATCACATAATCGACTGTCCGCCCGATCTTGATGATATATAACATGTATAAACTAAGTGATCACAGAAGGAACTTGTATGGTCACATTCTTATTAAGAAAATATAGGATTTTCTGGAGGAACACACGAACATATTCAAAGAAACAAATAATATATCTTTTCAAACAAAAATGCTTATGAACTCACCAACTTAAATGTTGATACTTTTTCAAACCACTTGTATTCTCAGGAAATTAGTAGACATGTACTCTCACAGGCGTTACGAAGACGGAGCATAGTAGCATCACGTCTTATCTTTTGCTATAGTTATAATGTTAATCAAGTACTGTTTTGGACACAATGTAAACACTTTATTATCAATATAATGGTTGTTGTTGCTTTGATTGCTATTTTACATTTGTTGTGATACTATACATGAAGTCATCCACCCCCGGACGTTTCCGTCGTTCCGGTTTGGAGGTGTGACATCATGGGAGATCCAGGCACATCGATAGAAAATACCACTTCATCAGACATCGAGTAGAAGAGGTACTCCTCGTAGTAGAGAGGGTATCGTCAGAGGAGAACCCAACAGATCCCCTTACTAAGGGACTGAGTAGGGTTAAGCACTTGCAACATGCTAGGAGTATTGGGTCGAAGGACGATATTATTTTTAGTGATTAGATAGTTAATTATAAACTTGTAATAGATAAAATGTAATTGACATTTGATGATTGAATAAAGGAGTGTTATTTATGAGTAAAGTTAGTATTTTGTGTCAATTGTTTACTATTGTTTCACATTTGCATGTTTTGACTTCCAGAATAATAGGATTATTCAAATTATCCACAGTCGATCATACTTTGGAAGTAGGTAATGAGGCTAGACTTTCATGAATTGGTTTATAGATTGTCTAAGCGTTTAGACATAGCACAAGTTTGCTGCAACGTTTATGAGTGCTCTTGAAATAAGATTTGAGTATTAGATTTAACTCACGCTCATATGAATCACTTCATGGAATTTATAACAAGTGATTGTGAGACGATAATGTCATATAGTCTTTAAACCGATATATATGAGTTGTTTTTTACAAGTTGGTTGTGCATTGATAATGTGTAAACACATCAGTAACTTGATGTTATAAAATGCATTGTTGTGTATGAGTTAATGAGTAAATAGTACAAGCATATAAGTCAAAGTTTATATTTTCCTTTTATCCTAGGAGAATTAAAAGCGATATCTTGGTCCCCTCGATGATTTGGTGTTGACTTATGTGATGGGCCCGGTCAAGACTAAATTGATGTGTTCAATTAAGTTCTATGCCAAACAAATCCAAAATCGGGAAACAAACTGCTAGACAATAAGTACGACTATGTTCCATGTAATTTTCCGCATGATATCTTGAAGAACAGAGAACTGTATGATCCCTTATCTAAAGGACGCGTCATTGACTAGGTCAGAGTTCGACAACGACTTTTTGAGAGCTACGATTGCTAATCGGATTTTGAAGTTGCATTGGCAGTTATAGTTATTAGACTTATCCAAGTGGGAGACTGTTGGATTAGGTGTCTAAGCCCATAACTATAATTGGTATGTACTTGAACCGATGGTAGCATGCTCCTTTTGGGTTGCCTTCACCATAGAAATTTGATAGGATGAATTATGTGAAAAGAGGTTAATTTTGATTTATTAATATATTATAGGAATAATATATTAATTGAGAAATCATATTATTTAATTAGTATTGATCAAGAATTAATTTAGTGATCAAAAAGAGACTGATTAAATTAAAGGGACTGATTTTGCAATTATATGATAATTAAAAAGTTGGCTTGTGGAGCCTTAAGAAGAGGTGGAAGAAATTCTATGTGAATCCCACATAGATTTCGTCCAAGGAGGTCTTCTGGAAGGATCTACCAGACTACTTAAGGCCTAATCAATCAGATTAGGTTTTTGACTAAATCCCTATAAGCTCAGCTATATAAGGAACCCCTAGCACTCCTAAAATCGGCCCTATGCTTCTAAGAAAGAAACCATAGCCGGTTTTAGTGTTCCTCACCTCTCTCTCATAATCCTCCATAGCTTTTGGTGTTTGTGAGTTATTAGAGGTGTCACACTTGAGGTACTAAGCTCTTGAAAGGTCAAGATCTACAAGCTACATCAAAGAGGTATTCATCTAACTTGTTTTATGTTGTAAATCTCGAAATTGTATGCTAGATTAGGGTTCATGCATTAGATGATTAGTATTGCATGATAACTTGAGAAAAACCTAGATCCATAGCATTAGGGTTGCATGTACACCATAGGTATGTTGTAGTGCTCAAAACCCATTAGGTTCTTGATGGCGAGTTTGGTCAGCTCTCGATAGTCGATGTATATCCTGAATGATCCATCCTTCTATGTGACAACTAAATCAGAGCTCCTCGTGGAGAGAAACTTGGCCGGATAAAGCCTTTGTCAAGAAGTTCTTGGAGTTGAATCCATAGTTCTTGCATTTCTGATGTAGCCAGACGATAAGGAGATCTAACCACTGGTGTTGTACCCGTGTCACACCCCAAAACCGAGAACGGTGTAATACGTTCTGGGGTGGAGGACGTCATGTACAGTATCATAACAATGCATAATAGTAAAGACAAGCAACAACATCCATTGCATTAATATAATAATTGTAATACAAGCGTGTTCTGTACAGTTTGTTAGACACCAAAAGTATAATCAAAATAAATAGGAGTCTTGTATATGCTCCCTCTTCTCAAAATCTGCATCTGTACCTGTCTACTGATGACCTGAGAATACAAGTAATTTTGAAAGCGAGTATCAGCATAGAGCTGGTGAGTTCATAAGTATTTAGTGTCATTGCTTATATAAAAATGTTTACAACAATGTAGTATAATAACTGGTTTCAATGTTTGAAAATAGTATACTCCCTAGAAAACCCTATGTTTTCCAGTACAAAGTAGCCTTCTACCGAGACTCAATTATTTGTATATTTGTTCTTTCATAAATGCAGAGTTTTTCCCAGTGAAACTATTATTATGAAAATATAGTTTTAGACTTCATTCATATACAGAAATTGGGAAAATAATGTTTTACCCCAGCAGTGTTACTGTCGGCTTTATGTAATGAAAAATGCAGACTCCAGGTAGTATTAAATGTACAATACACCTCGGGGAGTCTGTTTTGCCTTTAATTCTTAATGTGTTAATTAAAGGTCGAAATGTGAACTCGTATGTAACCATGCTGATTGACGATCGAATAACTGATGACCCTCCAGGTCACACGTAGTATGGTGACATTTTGTCACCTCTGGGCCTAGTTGGCTCGGACTGTAGCTAGCAGTCGGGATGTGGGAGTGTCTGTCCCGTATAGATCTATACACATAATGCCCGCTCTCCCTTCAGGAGACTCTGGTTACACGGTGATAGCACAATGAAGTGTCGTATCGAGATGTAGTATGTCACATTCTATTTTAGTATATTCTCTCGTATGTCGTATAATGTACTTTCTGGTATAATGTATAGAGTGTTCTCTTGTATAGCATATAGTATTCTCTTTGTATAGTATTTAGTATTCTCTTTGTATAGCATTTAGCATGTATTGACTCATAACTGTGCTGACTCTGGTAGTTGTCTTGGCCATAGTAGTAATGAGTAGTAATCCTTAACTATACCTATTATAGTTAAATAGTAATGTTGGTTGCATGCCTTTGATACACAAAGGCACTGAACTGAAATGAAGACTTTTATATCTAACACAAATATAGATGATATATAACTAAGAATTCAACGACAGTCGGACAAATAACAAAATACCCTAAGCCCACAATCAAACAAGAACAGGAAGTAAGGTGAGCTATTAGTCCTAAGTCCTTCAAGTCTTACTTATATATATATATATATATATATATATATATATATATATATATATATATATATATATATATATATATATATATTGGTGTAGATATGGTTTGGGAATAAAAGAAGTTTAAAAGAATTTGGAAATAGTTTTATAACAATTTAATACGAAAAGGAGTTTGATAAACATTTGAAGCAGTTTTGTTGGCAAATCAATTGAAAATATAGAAAATCCGTTTGGTTACAAGTTATAAATCACATGTGATTGATACTATAACTTGTTTGATTCAACTTGCATTCCCCCCCCCCCCCCATAAAGCATTTAAAAACATTTAAAAGGTTAATTTAAGGGGTATGAACTCACCTGCAGTGAGTAACTCGAATGAAAGATCGATGTAGGATTGTCGGGTGTCAATTGAGGTCTTGAGCACGAACGAATCCTATTTTTCATGTAATAACGCATATATGAATACATTTACTGTATATAACCACTATAAGTGATAGGGACACGCCTTAGGGACATAAAAACACTTAGAATTAAGTGTTACCAACGCCTATGGTTGCACATAAGGGGTGTATGGCCCTATATTGGAGTGTAAGGCCACAAAAACATGGATTTTGTGTGTGTACGGCCAAGCCTGTGTGCGGCCGCACACTCACTATGGAGTGTGTCAAAAACGTGGTTCCAAGCCTTTGGGACGTTCTAGTGAAGGTGTTTTGACCATTGCTTAGCCGGATTGGGAGTTTGAGGCCATTTTGGACCCTTAAAAGGGTGTGTGCGGTTGCACATGGCGTGTGCGGTCAGGTGTGTGCGGCCAGGACTGTGTGCGGCCGTACACACTCCTACAATGTGTCCAAATCGATTTTCCAAGGCTTTGTGATGTCCTAAGGAGGTGTTTTGGTCGATGCTAAGCTTTGGGTGAGTGTTTAAGCCCATTTTAGGACCAAAAGATGTGTGTGTGGTCACACATGATGTGTGTGCGGCCGTACACACATGAAGATCATCTAAAATGATGATTTCATGGATCAAACTCGAGGCAAAGACTTTCTAACGTGTTGTAGTAAAGATCTAAGGGTCTTTACTTACTTGTTTTAATGATTGGAGAGGAAAACTTGAAGGACTCTTGAGAGAGAAATGTTCCAGCTTCAAGGAGTGTGAAAAGGGTGTGAGGTTGTCTTGGGGTCCTTTATATAGGCTAGAGAGTGAGGCTGGGAGGGTGTGCGGTCGGCTGTGTGCGGCTGGCTGGCCGCACACACCTTGCAAGGTGTGTTTGGCCCGATTTTGTGATGTTTTACACATTCTAACCCTCCCTAAGACTCATATCTCGATTGTATTAAGCCTAAAGCACTTTATATGGACCCAAAACCTATTACAAAATAGAAAAACGAGGCTAACTTTGATTAAAAAAAATGAAGAATGTACAGGTTAGGAATTTCGGGTTGTCACAACCCGGGATCAGGTCGATTCAGAATTTAACCTGTCTGACTGGAGGTACTCCAGGGATATCCTCTGGAAATACGTCCGGGTAATCGAACATTTGCAGTATGTCTTTGATTTCCTTACCCTTGTCTTTCTTATCCACCACGTGGGCCAAGAAAGCGAAGCATCTCTTCTGCAATGCATCCTTGCCTTCATGCAAGTGATGACTCTTAGATTCTTTCCTAATTTGTATATATAAATCACAAGGGCTCTGTCGTTGGGAAGGGGTAGTCGAATGGATTTTTCGTATCATAAGATCTTTGTTCGATGAAGTGATAACCAAACTGTTATGCTACATAAGTAATTTCATACTTAAAAATGGTTTTGAAAGCAACCAAGCCCATGGTTGTAGTGATATATATATATATATATATATATATATATATATATATATATATATATATATATATATATATACTAGTTAATGTTTATAGTGAGTCTTATAACCGAGCTATGTGACTGAATGTACCCCCTACAACGCTTCATTGGACGTTGTAGTAAAAATTGTAGACACCTATCACCCGCTTCAATTGAATGGACGAGGGTTGTAGCTAGCAACCGCAGGTGGGGGTGCCAACCCCGTATAGATCTATACATATGTATCTCGCTACGAAGATTAACGGTTATAGTAGCGTGGATATGCTAAGTGTTTAGACTCAGCTAATGAATAATGTAGCGTCTCACTAAAAATTCTTTAACTAAAAAGTTCGTAAATAACTCTCAACCCTAACTTACATTGTGGGTAAGTTCTAGACATAATGAATATCGTTATATAAGGTTTATAAAAGCTGAGTATGTTTGACATATATATATATATATATATATATATATATATATAAGTGTAATGTGCTCGCTTTTATAAAAATGAACGTTTCAAATTATTGAGCATATGTACATGTATAAACGTGGTGTACTTAAACATATAAATACACATGCTTAATAATAGCTTGAATCCTTGAAATACTACAGAGTTTCATAGCGTACTTGTTATAATATGAAATTTCACATAAAAATCATATAATTTTGTATCGTATAGTATTTGTTGTGTGAAATGGTTATTTCACAATAAAATAACCATAATACGTATACGATTTTTTAAAGAGTTGGAATAACGTAACATGGGAATTATAGTTGTGTGTTTTTGCCCCTTTACGATTTTTTTGAGCTAATTCGGGCAATGGTAAAGGATCAGGCATACCCCAATGGGTGGGTTGTGTTTCTTTATAATTGGGAAATTAATAAGGAAACTTTTCCTATTGTGCTTTTCGGGGTTGTGGTAAGGGATCAATTTCCTCTTCTCCATCTTCATAATCATCCCCATCAAATTCAATGTAAATTTGAATATGTTCCACTGGCTCTCCATGTGTAACTATATTACCGTCATCAACCAACGTCATTAGTTTTGCCTCATCATTCGCAGATTCATCAACATCAACAGTAAGGTCATCCTGAACAACAACCTTACTTTTAAACCTATAATCAACCCCATGTATAGGGTCCTTGTAAGAAGGAACATGATTGGTTGTCATAGGTAATAAATTACAAATGTGGTTACTTCCAACACCGGAAGAACCATTTCCGTAACGATTTTCCCCAGGAAATCGATTAGTACCACTATCAATAACATTATTAACAACATAAAATTATACTGTGTTGGGAGGCATAGTAGTAACAAAACTAAGAAAATATCTAACATCACTATCGTCAAGAATCATCATAACTATATTTGATCAAGGACATTGAAAAGATAGACGAATTTGATTTGTGTGTAACCTGAACTTGGAAGCAACCAAAGTAACTAACCCAATGAAGTCTATATCACTGGTTATATCTACACCAAAGAGTGTGTAATTCAGAGCAAGATACTGCATAAATCCGTCCATATGCTGTCATTGCCCTCCACTAGAAACTAGAACTCGGAAAAAACTCGTATACGTACTCATTTTGGAATGTTTTTCGAAAGTATCGAATACACAAATATATTAAAAACACAAATGTATTGCGTATTTAGAAGAAAAAAAACTAATTCTATCTCTCAGGCACGTCACTCCGAAATTTACTGCTGTTTCGGACGTCAGTCCGGAATACACTTTTCCAGTCCGGAAGGTACGGAGTGTCAGATTCCGAACCTCATCCCCACCAACCGGCAACCCCTCCGGAACAATATCATAAATACTAAAAAATATCTTGTTCCGGATCGTACCTCCGGAACAAACCATCCTACTCCGGAACAAGTGAATATTTTACCAAAAAAATATTGGTTAGTTTTGTTAAAATAGTCGTTTATAAGGGTTAGATTACTCAATTTCCTTATAAAAAACTTATTTATATAATATATATATATATATATATATATATATATATATATATATATATATATATATATATATATATGATAAAATTTGTGTAAAACTTGAATAAATATGTGGTTTATACAATACGTATTAAAATATATATATAATTACTTTTTAGAAAAATATAAATACTTTTAAAAGCGTATTTTTTTAGTCTACTCGGTATAGGCAACGCCCTATGGCGTTATGCTGATTTGGCAGCTCCCAGAACGGCGTCATAACACCGGAACACCGCCCCCCTCTCATGTTATTTGGTGTTAGGTTAAGAATCAACCAATCAAAAGTCATTATCTCACTCTCTCTCTAACTCTCTTTGTATCTCTTAACATGTTATAACATGTTATAACATTTGCACACCATTTCCTACATAAATCAAATGGTGTTAAAGATGACATGGCGTTGACAAATTTTGGGTATGATAACATGTCTTAACATGTTGCCCACACCCACCAGCCTTAGCTTTAAAAATATATGTTAACATTCATAATAATAATAATAATAATAATAATAATAATAATAATAATAATGATAATGATAATAATAACAACAACAACAAAATAATCAATAGTAATCCAAATAATATTGTAATAATAATCAATTTTATATGTTATATTTAAAGATTTAGAGAATTGTACACAAAAATAGCGGTGAGCAAAACCGAAACCAAACCAAAACCGACAAAACCGAAACTGAGAAATCAAAACCGAACCCAAACCATTGGGTTTGGGTTGAAATTTTTAAAAACCGAAAAATGGGTTTTGGGTTCAGTTTTAGTACTTAAAACTAAAACTAACCCATAGGAACCTACCCAGCCCATTGGGTTGAACCCGACTTAAAACCGACTCGTCCGATATTATATTATTAAATTTATTATATATTTTAATAAAATAGAAAATATATACCATTTATTTGTTTTTGTTCCATCGGAAAATAGAAAGTGGAAAAAACCTAATGAGATCTCGTTCTCTTCACTCTTTCGCCTCAGGCCACAAGCCCTAAACTCTTTGGTCTTCACTCTTGTTGTCTTTCTGCCTCGCAATTTTCGATTTCGCATTGCCGGCTTGTCGCACACTCGCAAGTCACACCAGTGCACTATAGTGGTCGACGGTGCAGTGGTGGCTGGTGGTGAACGTCAGTAGAAAACTGAAGGAACGAAGAAGGAAGGTAGCAAAAAGTAGAGGTGAGCAAAAACCGCACCGCAACTAAAATTAACCGCAAGAACCGCTCAAACTGCAACCGATAAACTGCAACCGCAATAAAAACCGATGGTGAGGTTTTTAGTTTTTCAAAAACCGCAAATTTGCAGTGGGATACGGTTATTAGTTTTCAGAAACTGCAAAAAAAAACTGCACCGCACATCATATATTATATACAATTTTTTTTATTAATTATTAATATATTAAATACTAAAAATAAGGCAAGTTTCATTAATGAAAGAAGGGTAAAAATCTAGAAAACAAAAATGTTGGTTTTTTGTTATGTTTAATTTTTGAAAATGGCGAAATTTGACAATTTTAAGATATTTATTGTTAATTACTAGTGATTTGACGTTTTTAAGATATTAGTTGTTTGTGATTTAAGTTAGTTGCCTTATACCTTATGGTTTTTTTATTAATACAAGTAATATGTTTGAACTCTTAAAACCGTTTTGAACTCTAAATTGCGGTTAAAAACCACACAAAATAACCACACCAAATTTATGCGGTTAATAACCGAAACACAAAAAAACACAACAGCACCGCAAAAATAACCGTCTAACCGCACCGCAAAAATAACCGCACCAAACGGTTTTGAAAATGGATTAACCGCATTTGTGGTTAGTGGTGAGGTTTTAGGTAATAACCGCACCGCGCTCACCCCTAGCAAAAAGCCAAAGACAAGTAATTGAAGATAGAATTCATTTCTCCGGCAGCAAAATCGACAAGTAAACCTTCTTTTAATCTTTTCTTAGTTCTAACTTCTAAGTTCTTAGTTTCAAACATGTTGAGTTTTTTTTTTCAGTTTTTTCATATATGTAAGGCTGATTTTACACATTTGTATGAGTTTTTTCACATCTTTATCATATTGACATATTGTAATGCTGATTTGCTACTGCTGTATGCCTAATTAATTTATTATTGTTCACTGATTAGTTAAATATTAACGGTTATAATTGTTCAATGTTTACTGTTACAACTTACAATGCTGGTAATTTAGCTTGAATCTGATTTGCTTTCATAATATGAAATTGTCATGTGTTTGTTTTCATAATCTGGAGTTTTATTTTTATTTATGTTCTATTCATGATTCATTGATTTTTTTTTCAATCTGTTAATTTATTTCACTATCACAACTTTACAATGCAGATAATTAATCTTGAATCTTTTTGTTAATACTTTAAGTTTAATGTGTTTAATTGATCTTCTATGTTATTTGTTTTTAATGTAGATGGAAGGATCTCAAAAAATAGTTGATGAGGCTGAAAGTAGAAGTAAGCAATCTAATCTGGGTCCACCAATTGTTAATGTCGAGGAAGATCAAGAAGTTAGTGAAAATAAGATGGTGGTCAAAATGGTTCTTGGGTATGGAAGCATTTTTATAAAAACAAGATAGATAGGACTTTGAACAAAGTGAAATGCCTATATTCTCCAAAGTTGATGTGTGCACACACCAAGAAGAATGGTACGAGTTCAATGAGAAGTCACTTAAAACTCTATTGTGTAAATTCTGCGGTTTATGATCCTAAAGGCAAGTCCGGTGATTCGAAAAAACAATCTTTGTTGAGTTTCAAAAAATCAGGAGAATCGGGGGCTAATTCTTTGGAAGTTCATTCCTTTAGCCAAGACAAGTGTAGGAAATCATTAGCCCGTATGTGTGTAAAAGACAATCAACCATTTAATGTAGTTGACGATGAGGGATTTAGGGAGTTTGTATCAGACTTACAACCTCTATTTAAATTTCCATCAAGGTGGACTGTCACAAGGGGTTTTTTGAAGTTATACAAAGAAGAGGAGTCTCAACTTAAGAATGTTTTAAAAGTTCAAGTTGTCTCAATTACCACTGATATTTGGACATCCATACGAAAACACTAATTACAGTTGTCTAACGACACATTAGGTTGATGATGAGTGGGTTTTTAGGAAGAAAATTCTAAATTTTTGTAAAATTGCAAATCACAAAGGTGTGACTAAAGGAAAGTTAGTTTATTCATGCTTACATAATTGGAGCATTGAGAAAGTGTTTATAGTGACTGTGGATAATACTTTTTCTAATGATGGGACAATTAGGTATCTAGCGACCATGCTTAGGGGATCTCGTTCTTTTTTGGATTGCAAGTACTTGCATTTGAGGCGTTGTGCTCACATTATAAATTTTGTGGTTAAATACGGGTTAGAAGAGCATTTTGATTCCATCGAAAAGATCTGAAATGTTATAAAGTATGTGAGGTCATCGGGTGCTAGGGCTGTTACTTTCAAATAACATGTTGAAAAAGTGAAGATAAAATGTACTAAGAAACCATGCCTCGATGTAGAAATAAGATGGAGTTCAACGTTTTTGATGTTGGAGACGGCGGAAAAATATGAGGTTGCGTTTGATAAGTATCTTATGAAGTATGCTATATTTAATTTTTTTATAATTTACATACTTACGTTTTAATTTGTTTTTATTTTTATTACAGACTAATTGCGGTTGATATTGGTTTCAAAACTTATTGTGGGAATGAGGATGATGGTGAGGGGAGTACAAGAAAAAGAAGAAGACATGAGAAAGTTGTGGGGGCTCCCGATGCCGACGATTTGGAGGTTGCTAGATATTTTTATTTTATATAATTTACTTCAAATGTGAAATCTAATGTGCTTGGAAACTAATATTGTTTTATTATTTTGTTAGATTTTTATCGACTATTTGAGGATATTTTTCAATGTCACAAAAAAGATTTATGGGTCTAAGTAATTTAAAGCCAATTTATTTTTTAGTGAACTTGTGACAGTGCAAGCAAGCATTACCAAAATGTGTGCAAGCATAGACGAGAAAAAGAAACGAATGGCAATATCGATGAAAGAAAAGTATGATAAATATTGGTACAACATTGATAATATAAACTTCTTGCTTCATGTTGCGGTGGTTTTAGATCCCCGCAATAAGATGTGATATCTAGAGTATTGCGTAGAGTTGATTTATGGCAAAGATTTTGTCAAAACAAAAAATATTTTGGAGCGTGTCAATAAGACATTGATGGAGTTGTTTGAACACTTCAAGAACAAAGCACGGAGAGAAAGATGTGAAAAGACAATGGATTTATCATCTTCTAGACAGACAACTGGTTATTTTGATGGTGGGGATGGAGTTGATTTGGAAGATGATTTTGCAAGGTTTTTGGAACAACGTGGGAAAGGGGTTAATAAAACAGAGGTTGAAGTTTATTTGTCGAAATGGAATGGAAAAGTGGGCGGAGGATTTTCATATTTTAAATTGGTGGAAACTTAATTCCATAAATTTTCCTGTACTTTCTCAAGTTGCGAGGCATGTTTTAGGAATGCTGATCTCTAGCGTAGCATCATAGTCGACATTTAGAGTTGGCGGGAGGGTGATTGATGCAACTAGAAGCTCCCTTACGGAGAAGACCGCGAAAGCTCTGATTTGTACACATGATCGGATACGTTCCAGTCCAATTAATATTCAATTTAATAACATGACGGTTGCATATGTGGTAGAATTGGAAGAGAAGTTGGAGAAAGTAGAACTTGGTAAGTATTTTTGCATAATTTTAAGTTTATAATTCAATACTAACCTTTTTTTTGTAGATAAATTGGGAAATGATGAAATGATTCACATGGATGAAGATTGAGGATTGGAGATTGAACTTGGTTGTAATGAAAAATTCAATTTAGTTGTTTTTAATTTAAACTTGGTTGTTTGGTACTAGTTTTTGTTTCTAAAAACTTGTTAAAGTTTGTTGTTTGTTAAACTTGGTTGTTGTAAATTTTTAGCAACATACTTTTGATGTTGTGTTGGTGTTGTAATTGGTTTTTTTTAATCTAGGTTGTTAATTTTGTTTCATTTTTTAAGTTATAAAAATTTGCTAAAAAAAAGGTTACAACCCAAAACACATCGGGTTAAACCCAAACCCCATGGGTTGAACCCAAAACCGATGAAACCGACCCACAAACCCAGAAACCGAAACTGACTTAAAACCGAACCCAACAAGTTCTTAAACAGTTAAACCCAGAAACCGAAATTTATAGGTTGGGTTCAGTATTACCCTAAAACTGACCCAACCCGACCCATGATCAGCCCTACACAAAAACATTCTAGCTTAGTGGTAAGGTGTTTAAAGGAGTGTGGAAGGCACAAATGATAAGGTGTTTAAAGGAGTGTGGGAGGCACAAAGGAGTTGCTAGGTTTGAATCTTGCAACTCACATACTTCTTCCAAGCCTCTCATATTTTAAGCAAAGGGAACACGCGCCTAGTCAGCATCCTTGCCATTGTCCACATCAGCAAAAAATGCATACGTGGCTGTCTGCCATTGTCCATGTCAGCGAAAATGCATACATGGCTGTTCAGTTTCTTGCCCCTAAAAAGGGAATATGTGCAAAAATTAAACAAAATATCTAGCTTTAATGAACCGAAAAGTCACAAAAGGGTAAATCCAAATATTTTTTGAAAACTTAAAGGCTTTTATGACATTTGTCTTAATTTATTTGATGGAATCATCATAAAGTCATTTCTTTTTATTACATGTTTGTATATTATTATTTTTTTATTAGGGCAAGACACTTTGGAAACACCACCTAAAGAGAGCAATTTACTTTGAGATATGTTTTTTATGAAGATTATTTTTTCAAGTTTTTAAACTTAGGACTATGTTAACAATAGCTACATACTTTAATATGCAACATATGAAAGCTGAAAAGTGGATACTCCTGTTTTCGGTACAAAACAAGGCATGATGGAAGTTTTACATAAACATTTCAAGTTACTACCGGTATACCATAAAATGCATCATCAATTGTATAGACAGTTATAAACAATGAAGAATAATTAAACCCGTTCACCAAATGGGTATTACATTACGCAGGCCCAAGAACTGAATCCACTGCTGCCACGTCGTCTTCTCCAAATTGCAATCCAAATCCGGTATTAAAAGGCACTCCAAAGGCGTGGAGACTTTGATTAATATTGTTAAGTACATCTTGAAGACCAGTGTGGACCTGATTGGCTTGATCTGGTCCCAACCCAACATTCGCAAAGAATGCATTCAATTCCTCAAGCACATTGTTAAAGAGTTGCATCTGAAAATAAAAATAAAATAATAATATTAGATAAAATAATAACATAGAGAAGAAATTACAGCTAGATATTCATGTTTTCATTAGTATATTATAACTACTTTTACTAACACTTCAACTCATCTAAGGTTATTATTAACATGCAGTGGACTAATAACTTTATTGTTTCATTTTACTACAAAAGATGCAAGAAATCTTATTTTACAGTTTAGCCCTTAATTCAAATAAATTACAACAATTAAAGTAGGATGATATTAAACAAATAAAAAAGAAACATATAAACTTATATTTTTTACTCAAACTGTGATTTGTTTCTTTTACACACAAACAGGAACACACATATCACACACACACAAACATGCATACACAGTAAAGTAACAAAAATTGAGATATTTTGTGAAATATAGCATCCGAATTTCATAGCAATGTGCTTTCGGTTTTTCTCAAATATACCATCCCACTTTCATTTTCTGTTTTGCCAAAAAAACAACGTATTTCCATATTTTGTCAAATATAGCATCCTACTTTTGTTTTTTGTTCTGTCTAATATAGAAAAATTAAATAGTATGCTATATTTTACAAAAACTGAAAGTACATGTTGGGGCAGAAATGGTATTTTCACAATTAATTTTTCAATGATTTAAGTACCGACTTTCATAGCAATGTACTTTTAGTTTTGTCACAAATATAGAATCCTACTTCCATTTTCTGCTTTGCCAAAGAGCAATGTAATTCCATATTATGTCAAATATAGCATCTTATTTAACTTTTCTATATTAAACAAAAGTAGGATGCTATATTTGACAAAATATGGAAGTACATTGCTTTTTTGACAAAACAAAAAATAGAAGTGGGATTCTATATTTGTGACAAAACTAAAAGTACATTGCTATGAAAGTCAGATGCTATATTTCACAAAATATCTTAATTTTTGTTATATTTTTTGACAAAAAGTAACAAAATTTAAAGATATTTTGTGAAATATAGCATCCGACTTTCATAGCAATGTGCTTTCTGTTTTTGTCAAATTACGACCCCACTTTCATTTTCTGTTTAGCCAAAAAACAATGTACTTCCATATTTTATCAAATATGGAAGGACATTGCTCTTTGTCAAAGCAGAAAATGAAAGTGGGGTCGTAATTTGACAAAAACAGAAAGCACATTGCTATGAAAGTCGGTATTAAAATCATTGAAAAGTTAATTGTGGAATTACCAAGCCTTGCGCAAAGTGTGAAACATCAAGTACTAGTTGTAAAGTGTGCAAGTTATCTTCAAGGTCTTCGAGAAGATACTGAAAACTTTCAAGCCTGATAAATTAAAAATATAACTTTATTAGTTAATAATATAAAAAATATTAATTAAGATTCAAAAACCATTTATGTTTACATACCAAAGAATTCTGGTAAAAAGTCCAGTGCACCTAACTCGTAGTCGAGCAATTTCAAATTCGTTGTTTGTTGCAAGGGATCTCAACCTTATAGTTTCAACTCTTCCATGAATAGTGTTACTTAAGTTAGTAGCATCGGCATGACGCCCTTGGATCTGAATTTCAACCACATTGTTTGTATTTTTATTTAAAAAAAATTATGATGATTAAATGAAACAAAATACCTCTTGAATCATATCAGCAATATTAGCCATTTCTAGTTCACTGTTGTAACACCAAAATAATTAAATCAATATCATATTACATATCAGATTTATAGAGTATAGACAGATTACAGATTACATATGTCAGCACATATCAGATTTATTTCTTAGCCATCTTCAGCAATGCATATGACAGGTTACATGAAGCAAAATAAACCAGAAAAACTATGGAGTCCTTAAAAGAATAAATCAGAAAAACCATGGAGTCATTGACAGAATAAGCTTCATGAAGCACATATCAGCAATGTATATCAATATATCAGCAATGGAACATGAAACACATGGAGTCATGAACAGAGTAAGCTTAAAAAACTAAGATGTATTCGGAATTTAGACATGGGAATGTTGGGAATCTCAAAAATTAAAAATGACCTGATGGGGAAGATCTGTGCCGTCGCCGGTGCCGCTAAGGAGTGGAGGCTAGAAAGTGGAAACGGGAGAAACGGAGGCGTGGAGCTGGCTGCTGGAGTTTCGAGCTCTTCTATTCCCGCCGTGTTGATTTGACGGTGAGGGTGGGGTCTGCACCGCTGAGGATACAAAGGTCGACGGCGATTGCTCTTGGATAGTAGAAAGCGAGAAGAGAAGAGTGAAGAGGAGCACGGCGTTGTTTCATCTCTTTAGAATCGTGATATCTAATGAGTTTACATGATCTAGGGTTAAGGGTGAAATTGAGTAATCTAATATTTTTAAATTAAAATTTTTATTTAGAAAAATGACAGCATCCATTCCAACCCGAATTCTTAGTGAACCTGTGTCCTTTTTGACAGAAATGGTCCTCTGTCTATAGATATATGTTTAAATTCGTTTTTAGGGTCATTTTATGCAATATCCATATTTTTTGTGGACACGTGTTGCTTTTGCCTTTGCTATTTCTTCTTTACCTTATCTCCATCAGTCTCCAGATCCTTCCATACCGCCTCTCTGAAATATCGCACCTCACCGTCTCCTTTACTTCTACTGCTTCTTTTCTCCATATAATATCGCACCTGACTATCTATCGAGCAACTACAGTAGTCGCGACGTTTTTCGGTGGTGGTGCAGCCACAACCACTAACTTCTAGACTCTTTTGCTACTACTATTTCTGATTTTCGACTTCAGATGTTTATGTTTGAAACATTGTTTTGAAGGATTTTTGAAGGTGGTGATTAAAGGTTAGCTCTTATGTTTCGTATTTTGGTGTTCTCACGGTTACCGGAAGCAACAAAATCAGATTAAGGGAGAGAAATTGAAAGAAAAAGGGTATAAATCGAAAGGATATAGGTAATTAATTATCTCATATTTTGAAACTTAAAATTCATAGATATGATTAATTATGACCCGTCGACTTTGGAGAACAACAAAGGAGATGAGAGTCGGCAATAGTGTTGCCCGGTTCCCCTCGCCAGCGCCTCCGCCTCCGCCACCCGGATATAGGGGTACGTCTGAAGCGGCGACGTACCTTTAACTGCATAGAATCCATTAAGGTGGTTAGTTATTAATAATGAATCGACATATACCTGAAGATCCTTACTCTGAAGATCCTTGGCCAGTTGAGCCCCATGATCAGTGTTTCATACTCTACTTCATTGTTAGTTACATGGAATTCAGAACTAACTGTCTGGGGTAGGATGTCCCCATGCGACGATTTTAGTATGATCCCAAGGCCTGCTCCTCTAAAGTTGGACCTCTAAAGTTGGATGCTCCATCTGTAAAGATGTAACATCCGGATACCCATGTATCTTATTTTTAGTGTTGTTAGTGAATTTTAGAGAGGGACTCGGCGAGTAGGCGCTCTGACTCGCCGAGTAGAATCGCGCATTGACAGCCTGGATTTAATGAATGGACTCGGCGAGTCCATGCGTGGACTCGGCGAGTCCGCGCTGTTAAATGAAGCCCTAATTTTCGGGGCTTGTGCCCTATTTAAAGGCCCTTATGGCCGTCATTTGAGGCCACCTTGTTCCAGAGAAACCCTAGAGAGAGTGAGGAAGGCTTGAGTGTAAGAAAGGGCTTATAATCTTCATTTTGGGGTGGTTTTTGCTAGAAAAAGAAGAGAGGATCCATCTAGAACGTGAAGGGAGCTTGGATTGGAGCTAATCATCTTGAGATATTGTCTCTGGAGGTATAATTCCTTCTATTTCGTGTTGATATGATAGATTTCATGATTTTAGGGTTTTTACCTCCCTTTTATATAAGATCTAGTGAGTATGAGGTCCCCTTTGTGTTGATAATATCAGATCCGGACCTTGAGAGGCCCCTAGAGTCACTACCTTCTAGCTTTTTGCAAGCAAATAAGCAATTAGCGACTAGGTTGCCATTTCTAGTGATATTTCTCCATTTGAGGCTTGATATGGGTTGCATGCACGTAAAGGTTGCACCTTTACGTGACTTTTGAATGATAGAAGGATGGATCTACTGTTTGGTGAAGCAGATCTGACCTCAAGAGATCTTTTGAGAGTTTTCATGGGAGGAACTCGCCGAGTCCATAAGGGACTCGACGAGTCGAGTCGGGTTGCCCCATGACTCGCGACCTGTGACGACCCATGGAGTATCGGGTTGACTCAGCGAGTCAAGAGAGGATCAGGGGCGAAGAGGGCAGGCGTGTACTCGCCGAGTCACCCGAGTGCACTCGGCGAGTCGGGTCAAAGTGTGGCCGTTGACTTTCGTTGACTTTTAGGGTTTCGGTCAACAGTTGGACTTTTGAGTCAAAGAGGGGTAAAATGGTCTTTTACCCTTCTGAGGGATCGTAGAAGGGGGTTTAATCTAGCCTTTGAGAGCCATTACTTATTTGAGGATATTGTGTATGTGATTAGGCGGGGGCTAGATCAGTAGATTCGTGTGCGAGATCATCCGAGATACCCGAGGTGAGTCTTCTCACTATACATTACCTAGAGTGGTATTTATGTGTAGACCGAAGGGTCTTGTTTGCTATGTGTTATGTATAATTATGTGCATTGTGATATATGTATGCTATGTGTTGTATAGACCGGACCGGAGGGTCCAATGATATAGACCGGACCGAAGGGTCCAACGATACAGACCGGACCGAAGGGTCCAACGAGCTATGACCGGACCAGAGAGTCCAACGAGCTACAGGACTGGAGGGTCCCTCTGAGACACATCGACCGGAGGGTCGTACTGTAGCCTCTAGTGGCGTATGTGTAGTATGTGGTATTTTGGGGAACTCACTAAGCATTTATGCTTACAGTTGTTGTGTGATGTGTTTCAGGTACTAGCGAGGATCGCGGGAAGGCGCCAGCATGATCCGTACACACTGATGGAATTATGTATATGAGATCTTGGGACATGTTTTGTTATGACACAGTGATACATTATGTTTTGTGATTGTCATGTGGTTGAAAGTTTGATTTGAAAATGAAAAGTTGTTTTGAAAATTTACGTTGTTACAAAAGAGTATCCACTCCGCCATGTTTTATTCTTTTTGAAGTCATTGGATTTCTACCTCAGGTTGTAGATCATCACTAAAATTAGCCACAAAGTCTGCTAATGCATGTGGCTTTATTGAGGATCTTGGCTCATATTTAATGTCATATGTGATGAGCTTCACTGACCTCTTAGTCATTCTTCCTAACATTTTTGGTTTTCTCATGACATTCTTAATAAGATAGTGATTTTTGAAATGTATAGTATGAGTTTCAAAATAATATCTTAGTTTGGTAGAAGTCGTAACTAGTGTAAGTATTAGTTTTTCAAGGAGAGAGTACCAGGTTTCAGGAACCAAGAGACTTTTGCTTACATAGTAAACAAGTTGTTGTTCGCCATCAAGATCATTGGCCAGAACAACACTTACAGTATCTGAAGATATTGAAAGATGTAGGAGGATTGGTTCCCATTCGAAGATCCTTGGCCAGGACTCGCTTCTATTCCCTTTTTGGTGACCATGTAACCAAGGAAATTGCCTGACTTTATTCCAAAGTGATACTTGGATGGGTTCAGCTTCATTTTGTATTCATCTAATATATTAAGGACTTCTTCAAAATCCATGAGGTGATCTTCATCTCTTTTGGATTTGACCACCATGTCATCAATGTAGACTTCCATGGTGTCCCCCAGTTTATCCTTGAACATTGGATTCACTAGTCTTCGGTACGTTGTCCCTACATTTTTAAGGCCAAAAACCATAACAATATAGAAATATATACCTGTAGGGGTTATAAAGGTAGTATCTTTTTGATCGGATGGTTCCATTTATATTTGTTGGAATCCAACCGAGGCGTCCATGAATGTAGTAATCCATGGCATGTCATGGCATCTATCATGGAGTCGATGTGTGGAAAAGGGAAAGGATCCTTAGAGAAAGCCTAATTAGGATTTGTGTAGTCCACATATACTCGCCATTTTCCGTTCTTCTTTTGTACTACCACCACGTTGGCTAGCCATCTTGGGAACTTGACTTTTAATCGTTCATGTCTTAAGAAGTTTTTCAACTTCCTCTTGGATGATTTGGTCCCTTTTGGGTGCGGACTTCCTTCTTCTTCTTCTTTTGATGTATAGGTCTGAAAGAAGGATCAATGCTAAGTTTATAAGTTATAATATTGTTACTATACTTGTCATGTCTTTGTGTTTCCATGCGAAGGTTTTCCTTCTTTCTTTCAAGAATGTAACTACGTCCTTTTCGATGTCTTGTGTTATTGAGGATCCTATGAGTACTTTGGCGTCAGGATCCTCAAGATTAGGGGCACTTCTTTTATATCTTTCTCATTTGCTTCTAGTATGTCTCATGCCCCCCGCTTTAATTGTTATGCTTTTCTTGGTGCTGAGGAAGGATTCATCGAGGTCTTGTAGCATTCTTTGGATTCTTGTTGATCACTAATAATCTTCATTTTCCCCTAGGGGTAGGCATCTTAACATAATGATGGTACATTGATGGAACCGATTTCATGTCAAGGATCTGGGGCCTACTTAATATAACATTGTAGGAAGATAAAGCATCAATAACACAAAAGCGTTGCATAGAATTTACCCCTTCATTGTAGATGGGTAGCTTGATATCTCCAATAGTATGCCTCGTTTCATCGATGAATCCTATTAGTATAGAGGATATCTTGATTATCTTGGATTCTAGGATGTTCATCCAGGTAAGAGCATCTAACAGTATGATGTTCACCGAGGATCCTCCGTCCACCAGGATCCTTTTGACAAAGTGATTGGTGATGTAGAGAGTTATCACTAATTCATCATGATGAGGATCCTGGATATCTTGTTCATCGAAGGTGATTTCTGTTGGATTAGGTTTCTAAGCCCATAACTATAATTGGTATGTACTTGACCCGAAAATAGCATGGTCCATTTGGGTTGCAACTCTCTGGAACAATTTGATAGGATGGATATTTGAGAAGAGGTTATTGTGATTTATTAATATATTATAAGTATAATATATTAATTGAGAAATCACATTATTTAATTATTATTGGTCAAGAATTAATTTGGAAATAATTTGGTGATCAAAAGAGACTGATTAAAGTTACGTGGAGTGATTAGGTAAATCAATAATACTTATAGTTGGACCCATGATCCATGTTAACTAGGGTTGGACTAAACCTATATGAGAGTACATGTAAGGTTTAGCCCAAAAGGCCTATGTAATGTGAAGAGTCATGGTGAATTAGGTTTGCATGGTTGAAATCCCAGGCTATAAAAGTAACCCCTAACTCCCTAAATCGGCCCCCCATGCACACTAAAGTAGAAGCTAGCCGATTTTGTGCTCCCAAGCCTCTATCTCAAGTTCCTCCTTTTGTTTTTGGTTTGTTGTAAGACATTTGAGGCATCACACTTGAGGTGCTAAGCTCTTAAAGGCCAAAGTTCTACTAGCTACATCAAGAGGTGATCTTTTTACTAGTTTTTATGATTCATACGTCAAATTTTGTATGCTAGTTTAGGATTCATGCTTTGGAAACCAATATTGCATGTATAATTAGAGAAAACGTAGATCCAAAGCATTTGGGTTGTATGTGCACCATAGGAATGTTAGAGTACATAAAACCCAACAGTGGTATCAGAGCCATGGGTGTTTTCTATTATATTGATGCAATTGTGTAATTTTCAAAGTTGAAAAAAACTGTATTTCTGGATTTTGCCAGGGCCAACTCGCAAAGTCCATCATTGAACTCGACGAGTTAGATCATATGATGATGAACTCGACTAGTCCATAAGGGGACTCGATGAGTTGGATCATCTGATGGCAGAGTTCACGAGTTTTTTGGCCTGTTTTGGATTAGGATCATTACCACAAACTGTTTTGGTTCATAAAATTTGATTTTAGTGATATGGTAATGTTTATCCCCATCTAATAACATGATGTTTATCAAATTTTAAGATAATTACTTGATTTTGTGAAAAACTAATTATTTGTAGAATTTGAAGTTATCTTGTAATATGAATCAGATTAGGTCAAATTGGTAAATGATAAATTATATGATAATTGGATTAGTTAAATTTGATCTAAATGTTTCTTGAAGAGTTCCATAACTTGTCCTCAAGTTATGGAATATGAAAAGTCATTATTCATGAAACATTAACTCTTGTAAGTTATGGAATTTAAGAGATCTTGAAAGGTTTCATAACTTGTCATCAAGTTTGGAATTTGAAAGGTCTCATTCATGGAACTTAAAATCCATAAGTTATGGAAATCAAAAGTTTTGAAAAGTTACAAAACTTGCCCTCAAGTTTTGGAACTTGAAAAGTTACATTTATAAAACTTTAATTCCAAACCCTAGAATTTTAAAAGTTTAAAATTCAACACTATACTATTATAATATTAAAGTTTAATACTTATATATATATATATATATATATATATATATATATATATATTCGGAAAAAAAAATCTAAAAATATCTAAATTCATATATTAACATTGTGAATGTGAAAAATATTTTTCGGATTCACGTTGTGAATTTTCAAAGATTCACGTTGTGAATTTGACGTAAAAAAAATCGAATTTTATATCATTGGAAAAAGGATAAAAAGTTATGAATTTCTGTATTTTTAGTTTTTTTTTGATAAAAAGTAAGTTCTAAAAGTTGAAAAAAAGATTGGTTCCTTGGTTAATTATGGTTCTCTATTGAACCTCACCCTATATATATATATATATATATATATATATATATATATATATATATATAATACAAGTCAGTCTTACTGTTAGTAAGCCTCATTCACGAAGCTAGTCTATAAGGGATGTTTAAGGAAGCGGCCTATAAAATGACCGCCATTGGGTATCTACTCTTACCCACCGCACTCTTGACTAGTGGAGGGTCGTTAGCTGAACGGGTATGATAGAACATTAATCCTTATTAATAAGTATAATGATATTACAAAGTAACAAAACTTTTATAAATTCCCAATCTTAGTTACTTTAGGAAAAATGTGAAAATGGTGCTATTCCATGAAATTACACTTTGCACCTTGCTAAGTCGTTAGTGGAGCGTATGTGGTTAACCGTGTAACACCGTAAATTTTCAAACAAAATTTTCATTTTAAAATCACAGAATTCTCATAACACATTTTATTAAATCCCAATTATCGAATTGACAAAACACCGACTCCATAATCGTTTGATTAATAACCAGGATCCTCGCAACATAACTATTTCTCTCTCGTGTGTACAATCAAGCCGACGCCTTCCCGCGATCCAAAGAAGTACCTGAAACACATATCACATAACACGGTAAGCACGAAGCTTAATGAGTTCCCCAAAATACCACATATACATATTAGCCACTTGAGGCTATAACTCTGTAAGACCCTCCGGTCAATGTGTCTCAGTGGGACCCTCCAGTCCCACAACTCTGATGGACCCTCCGGTCCTAACTCTGTAAAGCTCAACATAATATACATCATAAATCACAAAGACATAATGCAGGATATCACAGTTCTAAATATAACACATACAAGACCCTTCGGTCACACAAAGGATACCACTCTAGGTAAAGTATAGTGAGAAGACTCACCTCGAAGTAAGCAGACAAATATACCTCAAACACGAATCACCGATCTAGCCTTCGTCTAGCACATATGATAATTATCTCTAATCACAACTCTAAATAAACTCATAATAGCCCCTCCTTAACTCTTGGGAATGGTAAAAGATCATTCTACCCTCCATGGTCTCCATTACTCACATTTGGTCAAATCCCTAAAAGTCAACCGAAGCTGGGCTCGAGTCAACAATCCATGTTGACCCAACTCGTCGAGCGCATCAAAGAAACTCGTCGAGTTCCCTCGTTTCCTCAGAAGCCTCATGAAACCAACTCAACTCGTCGAGTTGACCCGTCAACTCGCCGAGTTACATCATGCTTAGATTCATCGGGATAAACCCTAACCGACTCGTCGAGTCGGCTCATCGACTCGCCGAGTCCTTTAAGTCAAAATTCTCATTCAGACGTTTTGAGGCAGAAATGTCACTCCATACTCTAGATCTGACCTCCTAAAGCTCGAATATCATGTAAAGCTTGCAGCTTTATGTTCATGCATGGCATATGGGCTCAACGATGCCAATACAAACTCTTACAAAGTTTTGGTGCTCAAAAGTTTGCCTCTAGCTCCATAAAGCTTGAGTCTTTAGGCTTACAAGACCTCCTTCAGTCTAGATCTGAGGCTTCAACCTCAAGATATGCTCAAGGGACTCAATAACACAAGGGGGATGGGAGAAATCCCTAAAAACTCCCCCAAACCAAGAGCTACACAAAGAATGATAAAGTTAGCATCTTTTACCTCCAACATAAGCTAACCACTGAAAAATCTCTGGATCCAAACATCCCTCCCTGGTCCAAGCCAAGATGCTCTCCAAATCTTCTCCCAAAGTTGCACAATAACACCAAAATTAGTCTCTCTCTCTCTCTCTCTCAAAATGGATGGAACCGATCTAGGGTTTTTCACAGGGCTCTCTGGAGATAAGGGAGGTGGAAATGAGGGCTTAAGGCCCTTTAAATAGGACACAAACCCGGAAAATTAGGGTTTCTCTGCCCAGCACCTACTCGGCGAGTCGTCTCTTTGACTCGTCGAGTCCACTCATTTAATCCACGCGGCTACTCGACTCTACTCGGCGAGTTAGACTCACAACTCGTCGAGTCACTCCATAAATCTCAAAATTTAAACACACAATATAATACCTGAAAGTCCAGATGTTACAATTCTCCCCACTTGAATTAGATTTCACCCTCGAAATCGCTCCTCAACAACACATTGATCGAACCCTATATCCCGAAAAGCACCACCGAAAGGACCTCATACTGCACAAATATTTTCTCCCCCGGACACCTGAATCCAAACAGGAACTCCCAAACCCGGAATAAGACAGACCCTTCTGCCGCTACGATGCCCCTTCTGAATCTTCAGAATCTGGAACTATAGTGGCCTGTCTTAGTGCTAGACCGCCCTCTCAAGATATCACCATGTTATTCGCTCCTCGAATACAGACCCCGGTAACTCACTGCCCCTCTGATTCTCTCGTTGCGACTGATAGAAACAAGTCAAAGCCCAAAAATTGGCTACCGATCACCCATACCAGTCATTTTAAAACAATCCAAATCATACTCCAAGGAATGAAAAGATCACATCACACCAGGGCCCCATCCACTGTATTGCAATAAAAACCCAGCTGAACAACAAACTCTCAATACCCTGTCCCCAGACACAAGAAAATGGTCATTCTTGCTCAGAAGTATCCTCTAATATCTAAATAATCATAAGCCCCAGCTTCCTCTCAAATATCCCTTTCACCACTGAGCACCAGGGCAACTCCCGACTCAACAATGGAACCGCCAAAGGTTACCCATTGCACACCCCAACACGTCTCACTGGCTTCCTTCTCACAATACCCATATCAGTCCATTATGACACACAAGTCACGAAATTCGTTTTGCCCCAGGCGAATACTACGATCTTGACTGAAAATCATCTCGCCCTCGACCTCTGTCGTCTACTACTCCTTAGTTCCATGCGTCACGCGGTACCCCCGTACCAACGGACTGACCCACCCTGGTCTAAGACGTCAGATGACAAACAATACCCCTCAAATGGAACCCATCTTTGAATCCGAAATCTCAATTCGCCTTCCCAATACACCACTAGATACAACTCAAACTCGAGAGTCTGGTCCGACACAGAATTGGAACCACTCGTCCTAATGAAGCACTCAACTCATGACCCATAGCCCGCATCTCACGCGTACCTTCACTTCTCCAATTACCTCTGGTTGCGATAACCACCCCTTAACTCAGAATATAGCGATTACCAATCATTAAGGAGACCCCAGTCTCGCCCCTGGCCCGACCACCAGGTTCCCACCGACTCAATTGATAAGGCTACCCAAGCCTAGGAACTCCTCTACGTCTTGCTCTGACTAAAGAGTACTATGGCTCCCCGAAGATTTACAACTCTCTCTCTCTCTCTCTCTCTCTCTCTCTCTATCTCTATCTCTTACTCGTTGGCTAGTGAAAGCTACGGCTCCCCACAGCCTCACAACGCTTTCCCCCTTCTGATTTGTGAAAGCTACAGTTCCCCGCAGTTTCACAACGCCCCATCTATCTAACCAGTGAAAGCTATGGCTCCCCGCAGTTTCACAACGCCCCCTCTATCTAACCAGTGAAAGCTACGGCTCCCCGCAGTTTCACAACGCTTTCTCTCTAACCAGTGAAAGCTACGACTTCCCACAGTTTGACCACGCCCTCTCTCTAACCAGTGAAAGCTACGACTCCCCGTAGTTTCACAGCGTCCCCATTCACATCCTCAGGTCGTCACCACACTGCATTCACCTAACCCATGCTCCACGGACCAACCTAGATAGGTGCACACACTTACCCAGATTAAGCTTCACTACTCCTGACGACATCATTTATAACAAATGACCTTTTCTTGCTGCCATTCCCATTCTTAGATAACCCCGTTGGATGACAATTAGCTGAAGGGCTCCCGCTGGAACTATAGCCACCTGATACTCCATCTGCTAGCTCACAACTCAAGTCTCCAAATAATATGAAATTCAGGGCATCATACTCGGATATCACGGTACACCATCACAAAACTTCATGATGCCTTGCCCCAACCACTGATCTCCTACTCACGGCATCATACTCAGACGCCACAATGCACCCTCTTAGAATCTCATAACTAATCTTCCTCTCGCACAGTTCGCAACTTTGAAACCCTCCAACTCTCAATTTGAAACACAGAGAAATCGTCAATGACTCAAAACACGTTGACGGAAATCCGAAATCTCATCCTCTTTTGAACAAAATCCATGCATGAATACTCCTCTCGACCCTGTAGTTGGTTGTCAAAACAACTGTTGCCCTTCCCGAAATGCAGATAACAATCCATACATCGAACTGGTACTTCGGAAATCGAATCCAGACCTCAATGACCCATCTGCCTTGAACTCAAACATTTGCAATCCCAAAAAGTTCCTGATCTCAATAGACTTCCCTGACCGATGGCCATCTGCCGTGAATACACCCATCCTTCCATGAACATGTACATATGCATCATCTCGCTCTGTATCTGGCCTTGCCCGCCACTACCCAAGTCATATATATTCGAACCGCGGATCCATATAATTCAATCCTCTAAATCCCAACCCAAATAAATCGCCGATCCTCCCAAAGGAACACCCAGTTATCCCCCACTTAGGGTTTGGAACCACCGCCAATTTGCATGCCAATAGACTACTCCACATACTGCTTCACCAAGTACCTCACACCTGACTCTTGGAACATACTACGTGACCCTCGATGATCTTCCCGATAGAGACCAAGCAATCCCAAATACTCTGTAACTCAAACGAAAATCTCAGAATTCTCCCACATGACTATCTCTAGTCATGTCAAACTCTCAGACCGACACACCGCCGGATATCCCAACTGTCTCGAATTAGTCACGTCTTTCAATCTGGAACTAATGCACTATCGCCCCTCGTCTCTGATTCCTCGACCCAACCTTCCATCATGTGGATCATAGAGGAAACAAGAGACTTCACTCTCATAGTCGATACTCAACGTGGACCACAAGGGCCGCTGCCCTGGTATACTCCTCTTAATCACCTGGAACTGCTGCTAAAAGCATGCTTCACTCATTAAGGCACCTCGTTGCTCTCTTACATCTTAGTCCCCACTAACGGCTCCCTCATGGTATAAGAAATACTTCGCAGTAGACATACTGCCCAGATACTTTGATGAAATGGTCGCAACCATATGCTACCCCAAGGGGTTTACCTCCAAATTCTGCAACCGGAACTCGTTATCTCTTTTGCTCCTCACAGGAATCGGACTTAGCGCAACTCTTGTCACAGAAAGTGATATCTCAACTATTGGCTGATTGCTCAGCTCAGGCCTTAGTCCTCCATAAAGCATCATCTTCACTCATCTCTGAGTCTTGCGACTCCAACTGGCATCTCACCGGTAGAATCTCTAGGAAACTAACTCGATATCCTTCTCAAGGTACACTCCATTGGAACTCATTCAACATGGCCCTCTAGCCCCACACTCTATCATATCTATTCTCAATCTAATCAATCATAATGGGACAACTGTTAAAGCTAGAAGCACAATCCGCTACGGATCATGGTACTCGGACCATGTTAGCTCTTCTCAATTTGTCACGAATCATGGTACCCGAACCATGTGATCACCTCTCAATCTGCTACGAATCATGGTACCCGAACCATGGGATCACCTCTCAATCTGCTACGAATCATGGTACCCGAACCATGGGATCATCTCTTAATATGCTACTCAAGACCTCTGGAACTCTCCCCGTTTCAAGTATGGGTCCTCTACTTTCAGTAGTACAGGCCCATACTACCTGCCACATCTACCCATACTTTCCATACAGATTGTCCTAGATTTCCTAAGTAGCTGCTCAACCATCTCGATCACTGATCCCGTTATACCTGGTCGCTCTCCAGCGAATACTCTCCTCTATTAGCGTACTCATCTGACCAAAGTCACTCCCTAGGCTCTTCCTAGGTTCTCACACTTCTCTGCTATCAGCTGCTGAAGAACCCTTATGATGCCAGCCATCTACCTCCTGAATATCGTCATATTCACTTGGTAGCTGACTCCCATCATCAAGAGTTCCACAAAGCACGAAGCAAGCAACATTCGGGTATCGAATAACCTCCACAGGTACATAACACTACTCGAGCACACAACTCCACTTGCTCTATTCACAACTCAAAAGGCATCACCGAACTCAGGCCATCTTACCTCTCGCGGTAACTAACTACTCTTCTCAGTAGGCTCCTCAATTGCTCATCTAGGTATCTCTCCTAGGTTATCTCTCAACTCAGAACTCTCTCTAAGTGATTCCTGCTAGATACTCTTACCAAGCACATACTCAAGGCACATACAAATAGCAACACTCCTAGGCTAAGGCATCACAATCAAGCAACTCTAGCCCTAGAATATGGAATACCTAGCCTATGCTCTAACATGCAGTTCTAATATCTCGCGAATATCTCATGAATATTACATAAATATCTTATAAAGTAAACAACTGAGGTATTTTGGGAAATCACCGTTCGAGCTCTGGCTGATTGTACACACTGCTCCAACTCGTTTTCTCTTAAACTCTTTCTCATTTTTAGAAAAGTTTATCTCTTTTGAAAATTTTTCTCAAATCCTCAGTTTGAGTCCAAACACACCCGAAGGTGCATCGGATTCCCTTAAACCACGGCTCTGATACCAACTTGTAACACCATAAATTTTCAAACAAAATTTTCATTTTAAAATCACAGAATTCTCATAACACATTTTACAAAATCCCAATTATCGAATTGACATAACACCGACTCCATAATCGTTTGATTAATAACCAGGATCCTCGAAACATAACTCTTTCTCTCTCGTGTGTACAATCAAGTCGGCGCCTTCCCGCAATCCAAAGAAGTACCTGAAACACATATCACATAACACGATAAGCACGAAGCTTAGTGAGTTCCCCAAAATACCACATACCCATATTATCCACTCGAGGCTATAACTCTGTAAGACCCTCCGGTCAATGTGTCTCAGTGGGACCCTCCAGTCCTACAACTCTGATGGACCCTCCGGTCCTAACTCTGTAAAGCTCAGCATAATATACAACATAAATCACAAAGACATAATGCAGGATATCACAGTCCTAAATATAACACATACAAGACCCTCCGGTCAAACAAAGGATACCACTCTAGGTAAAGTATAGTGAGAAGACTCACCTCGAGGTAAGCAGGAAAATATACCTCAAACACGAATCACCGATCTAGCCTCCGCCTAGCACATATGATAATTATCTCTAATCACAACTCTAAATAAACTCATAATAGCCCCTCCTTAACTCTTGGGAAGGGTAAAAGACCATTCTACCCTCCATGGTCTCCATTACTCACATTTGGTCAAAACCCTAAAAGTCAACCGAAGCTCGGCTCGAGTCAATAGTCCATGTTGACCCAACTCGTCGAGTGCATCAAAGAAACTCGTCGAGTTCCCTCGTTTCCTCAGAAGCCTCATGAAACCAACTCAACGCATCGAGTTGACCCGTCAACTCGCCGAGCTACAACATGCTCAGATTCATCGGGATAAACCCTAACCGACTCGTCGAGTCGGCTCATCGACTCGCCGAGTCCTTTAAGTCAAAATTCTCATTCAGACGTTTTGAGGCAGAAATGTCACTCTATACTCTAGATCTGACCTCCTAAAGCTCGAATATCACCTAAAGCTTGCAGCTTTATGTTCATGCATGACATATGGGCTCAACGATGCCAATACAAACTCTTACAAAGGTTTGGTGCTCAAAAGTTTGCCTCTAGCTCCATAAAGCTTGGGTCTTTAGGCTTACAAGACCTCCTGCAGTCCAGATCTAAGGTTTCAACCTCAAGATATGCTCAAGGGACTCAATAACACAAGGAGGATGGGAGAAAACCCTAAAAACTCCCCCAAACCAAGAGCTACACAAAGAATGATCAAGTTAGCATATTTTACCTCCAACATAAGCTAACCACTGCAAAATCTCTGGATCCAAACATCCCTCCCTGGTCCAAGCCAAGATGCTCTCCAAATCTTCTCCCAAAGTTGCACAAGAACACCCAAATTAGTCTCTCTCTCTGTCTCTGTCTCTCTCTCTCTCTCTCTCTCAAAATGGATGGAACCGATCTAGGGTTTCTCACAGGGCTCTCTGGAGATAAGGGAGGCAGAAATGAGGGATTAAGGCCCTTTAAATAGAACACAAACCCGGAAAATTAGGGTTTCTCTGCCCAACACCTACTCGACGAGTCGTCTCTCTGAGTCGTCGAGTTCACTCATTTAATCCACGCGGCTACTCGACTCTACTCGGCGAGTTGGACTCACAACTCGTCGAGTCACTCCATAAATCTCAAAATTTAAACACACAATATAATACCTGAAATTCCGGATGTTACAAATCGACACACTAATTTGGGAGTAACAAGGGTGACAAAGGGTAGCTTGATGTTAATCATGCATCACTGGAGCGTGTGTGGTTAACCGGCACATTGATTAGGTGATTTGTAACATTGAGAGTACAAAACATATTTGCATGGTTATTCACACCTTGTTTGTGATCCTCGGCATCCTAATCACAAACTTGAAGGGCATAATCGAGATTTAAACATGCCATTGAAAAGTTCAATGAATCTCAAAAGAATCTAGGAATTTCAATTCATTAAAAACCTAAAACTTCTTTTTCGTTTTTCATGGTGGAAATTGGTAAATCGTCATTTACCTACCTTCAAATATTTTGCAATTGGATTATGGCATCCCCTCTTCCGAATTGTAAAATATTGTGTTGGGTCCTAGCCTTAATATTCCATTTTGGGTGTTATATTAAGGATCCTTATCTAATCTAAGCTTTATCCTTCTTTTCAGATGTCTACTTCAAACACTGCTTCTGGCTCTTTCTCCCTCATGAACTTATGTGGGAGGGTCATTTTTGATGGATCGAATTTCAATGATTGGATTCGAAACATCTGCATGACCATTCGTTATGAGGATAAAGAATATGTTTTCGATAAAGAGCTTAAGGAGATTGATGAAAACACTGCTACTCCCGAATAGATTGCTGAGTATATGACTCATGAGAGGGATGTGACCAAAGTGTCGTGTATCATGATTGCTACCATGACTGCAGAGCTTCAAAAGTCATATGAGGACTTTTGGCCTTATGAAATGCACCAAGATTTGATGAAAAGGTACCATCAAAGTGCTCGGCAGGAAAGGTATGAAATCATAGCCTCCATGATCATGACCAAAATGAAGGATGGAGAGTGCATCACGACCCACTTGCAAAAGACGCAAAGGTTTGTGGACCGCTTGCTGAAGTTGAATGTCAACTTCGATGAAGAGTTGGTCATTGACATTATTCTACACTATTTGCCTCCTTGTTATGATCAGTTTCGTATGACTTATCATATGAACAAGGAAGAGGTCACTCTAAGCAAGCTTCAAGGTCTCTTGAGAACTGCTGAAAGCAGTTTGAAAGGCAAATCTGTTGTACCTACTCCTACTGCTACTGCCCCTATCTTGGCAATTGGACATGGGAAGGGAAAGAAGAGGAAGTCTCATTCTAAGAGCCACAAAGGAAAGCCCCATGATGGATCCTCTTCTAGTGGGACCAAAGTTGGTTCTTCTAAACCCTCTCCAAATCCAAAGGAAGCCGAGTGCTTCCATTATCATGAAAAAGGGCATTGGAAGCGAAGCTGCCCCAAATACTTGCAGGACATAAAGGATGGGAAGATCAAGCCCACATTTGCAGGTATTTACACTATTCTGTCTAATAACTCATCACATGCTAACTCTTGGGTCCTTGATATAGGATGTTGTTTTCACATTTGTTCTGATTTGCAGGGTCTAAAAAGAAGTAGGGATGCGGAGCACGGGAAGATGAACTTGATCATGGGGCATAGGAAAAAGTCGCATGTCACCAAGATTGGAGTTTATTCTTTATTGCTTACTAGTGGGTTAAATTTAGATTTGAATAATTGTTGCTACTCGTCAGATATGGCGAGAAATATTATTTTTTTCATAGTTTGTATAAACAAGGTTTTACCTTTTCGTTTAATAATGAGATTGGTTCACTAAATGCTTATTATAATGGAATTTTTTATTTTGAAGCATTTCCTTGTAATGGTATATATGAAACTGTGATGGTTGTAGATAACTTAGGAAATAATGTGTTGCATATCGATTCATCCAATGGTTTGGATAAAGCATGCTTATGACATTGTCGTCTTGGACATGTCAACAAGAAGCGCATAGCCCAACTCCAAAAGGATGGAGTTTTGGAGTCATTTGACTTAAAGTTAGATGACACATGTGAATCTTGTTTGCTTGGAAAGATGACCAAGTCACCCTTCACTGGTTCGTGTGCAAGGGGTGAGGGTTTGTTGGATCTCATACATACCGATGTGTGTGGACCATTCAGAACCGCCACAAGGGACGCTAACCGTTTCTATGTGACTTTTACTGATGATTATAATAGATATGGGTATATCTACCTAATCAAGCATAAGTCAGAAACCTTTGAAAAGTTCAAAGAGTTTAAGCAAGAAGTGGAGAATCAGTTGGGAAGGATATTAAAGATGCTCTGATCCGATCGAGGTGGTGAGTATCTTAGTATTGAGTTCCACGGCTATCTAAAGGAATGTGGAATTGTTTCACAATTAACGCCGCCTAGGTCACCACAACTTAATGGTGTGGCTGAGAGGCGCAATTGAACCTTGTTGGACATGGTTCGTTCCATGATGAGTCGAACTTCGTACCTATCTCAGCCTGGGGGGTATGCCTTAGAGACTGCCGCCCATATCCTTAATATAGTACCAACTAAAAAGGTTACCAAAACACCTCATGAAATGTGGACAGGGAAGGTTCCCTCATTAGACAATATCAAGGTTTGGGGTTGCAGAGCTTTCGTAATGTAACACCTGCAGATTCGGGCTAGTCAATTAAAATAATAAGCGTTAAAAATGATTTTTTTATATATAGAAAATTATCTAGGATAAATAATCTTAACCAAAGTAATAGTTAGGGTTAACAATTGTAACCTATTCGATGTAATAAAGAATAATTACTTGAATATTATATGTTTCATGATTATTATAATATAATAAAATAGGAAAAATTAGTCGAATCGTCCGTAAATCGTAAAAATAAGTGCGCCAAAACATATATATATATATATATATATATATATATATATATATATAGGAAGTATACGTCGTCCCGATCCCGAAAATATAAATTTCGTCGAAATCCGAATCCGTATGAATTAGATATGATTTTTATAAGATATAAAAGTCAGTCGTGCACAACGAATGTACGACGTAAAAAGCTACAACGAGAATGGTTGACTTTTAGCTAATGCGACCAAAATGAAAATCGTAGTACCCTTTAAAATAGGAATTTTGAGAAAAAGAATGCTAAAAAACGGAGTCCGTACGAGAGAGTTATGATTTTAGCAAAATCATTTAATTTTATAAAAAATGGACAAAAATATAAATTCAAAATTAGTCGACGGAGTCTAAACGAAAGTTGTATATCTCGTCGATAGCTACGCATGGATATAAAGAACGTCAAAAACAAAGTTCGTATGAACGAGTTATAATTTTTAATAGCACATTTACGTATTAAAATAAAGTGTAAATAATATATACGTATACATACATATACATATGTATATATCGTTAGAAAGGTATCGACGATGCGGTCGTTATAAGACTAGTGTTGAGTACTTTTGACAATTTTTTAGTACAAATATCATTAAATTTATTTAAAATAGTATTATAAAAGGGTCTTTAGTCATTTATATAACTATAAGGTCATTAAGTAACTATGGAGGGTAGTTTTTGAAAATTTAATCACTATAAATAAGAGCCTCTAGCTCTCATATTTCTTGCACCATTCTTTTGATTCAAGAGTCTTTCCCTTCTTATCCCCCGAGCATTTCGGTCCCTCGTGATTCGACTTCTCTTTCTGTAGTTTTAGTATAGTAAGGTGAGCGCTGAAGCGCTGCAAGAATCTTTCTTAGAAAGATTCAGCGACGAAGTTCTGCCCCTGTAGAGCCTGACTCCTAGCTAAAACTCCCTTGTAAGTAAGTTATGCTTACCCTATTTTAAATATAACTTATATTTAAAATTAGTATTGTTATTATGAACTTATAATAAATATTTGGGCTATTATTATGACTTATATAAGTGTCGTTATAATATCTTTTTTTAACTACTCGCGGTACGGGGAATCTGGTTTAAAGGGCCGCATAGGGTTGTTGGATTTCATTAATGCTATATGCCAAAATGGTCCTGCCCTCCGGTGTTTTATGTCTGCCCCTGTCTGTACATAGTGGTTGGAAAATATTGTTTAAACGCTTATATAATAATAATAATAATGCTAAGACTAATAATTAGTCACGGTAAATATTAGACTAAAATCTAGTGGTAATAATACTAGGTTTCGTCGAAGGAAATTATATTGTTAAGAAGCGAAGCGCTGTCCGAGTTTGGAATCATCACTTTAACAAGTGAGTCCATAGTTACTTTCATCTTACACATAAATATGAAGTATTTTATATAAACTACGTGCTATGTGTGCATATTATCTGTATACTTGTTATCTATGCTGGATGAACGATTTTATACATGTTTTAAATATTCTAAACTGTATATGTATTTTATATCTATGAATATGTTGGGTAAAACATGGGTAGATGAATGATGAGAGATGAAAGATGATATGAGTGAACATTGGCAACAATAGACTTAGTTCCTAACAAATAACATCGACAGCTATGGACTTAGTGCCTATTGAATAAACGTTGGTAGCTGTCATACCCCCGGACCAGACGGCGGAAACGTCCGGCGGCGGGTGACTTCATTGTGCAGTATCATAACAATTGAATATAAATAACAATTGAATATAAATGAAACAGAGCAATCCAAACATCATACATTGAGATAACAAACTTACATGGTTTACATATTATATTTGTTCTTTGAGTTACACAAAAGATACATAAGTAGGAAACTTCAACTACAGCTAAATAGTCCTGCATCCGCGTCCCTTGTTACCTGCTTACTAGATCCCTGAGAATACAAGTCGTTTTAAAAAGCGTCAACTAAAAAGTTGGTGAGTTCATAAGCATTTTGTACAAAATCGTTTACACTTGTTTAGAATCGTTCTTATTATATTTTTAGAAAATCCGATATTTTCTATTAAATCGTTTGAAGCCTTGCTTTGAAAATCATGGATATATGTGTGCATACCGTTACTTTTGTTCATCTTTAAATGGAGTGATTTTGAAAAGTAGTGAAATTTGTAAAGGCAGGCTGTGTTCGAGAATAGTTCTTTTGAATAGTGTTAGCCAACCGTTTCCAGAAAATCTCCCATTTTCAAAGAGAAGATAAAGTTGTAAATCTTGTTTTTCTTATCGGGTATAATCGAGTGTGTACGTTCTAGTTCATCATTACCGAAATCGTGTAAAATCGTTTTCTTCAGAAAAACCTATATTTTCTGTTATAAAATGTTCGTAAGTTCTATTTTCAATTGTGTAAACTTGCATATGTGAGTGTGTAGGTTTATCGTTTTCAAAATTGTATACAAACGTTCTCCATAAAGTCCTACGTTTTCTGATTTGTAAAAATAGCAGTAGTAAGACTCTAATACTTGTTAGGTGAAAGAAATCAATCATGACGATTGTGGACATTCTACACAATGAACAAGGACAGTCAACACAACAAATGCGGACCATCACTACCATGGGCAGGACAATCAACACAATAAGCCAAAATTTATTTATGAGGTTTTCCTTACATAAATTTCTAGTTAAAAATAACATATTCTAGTGAGTCGTTATAACCATAATAATCATGACGGAAGCCTGTTTTGGCGTTTCTCAGGCGCCCTCAGTTTGATAAAGACATTTGTCACCCTAGACTGGCCGGTCTAGCTGTAGCGAACAGCGAATGTGCGGGGTGTCAACCCCGTATAGATCTATACATAAATTCCCGCTCTCCCTCCAGGAGACTCTGGCTATAACTCCTTACAGGACTTTAGACGTACACTAATATTTTCATATTTAGGTACTTTTGAGATTTGTCTAACTAGAATATTGACAACCTTTCGAGCAATCGTTCGGGATTCATTATTTGTTAGATAAATAATGATATTAGTGCTCATTGAATAGAAATATCGTTCTCGTTCCATATCGTTATTTGTACTTGTTAATTGGGTACTTCATGTTCGTTCCATTTCGTTGATTGAGAAAATAAGCCATTTTGAACTCTTGTCCAAATGACCGTACATTATTGGAATTTGCAGATATGGTCTTTCCTTTCTATGAATTGTCGTCTTAGAGCCGTATTAGACAGAAGAAAAGTGTCAAGTCATAGTTTGTGAAAATTTATAACTGCCGGTTATGACACGCATTTTCTGTTTTATGACATATAGAACATTACTTATGTTCCTAAAGGTTTTACGACAACAGTTTATGACATGCAAATACTTTTGTCATGAAAACTCTATTTTCGTATATTGTTCTTGAGAAAATTATTTATAGTAAATTATTTATAAATAATCATAAATAGTTTGTTAATCTGATAAAAGTCATGAGCATGAAATACTATTCCAAGATAACCTTTATATTTATGTTTGACCAACAGTGATTCCAAAATATTATTATTTACATAGTTTAATCACTTTCCAAAATATTTTATCTAACAACTTGTTCAAGTAAAGCTTGAAGCAAATCCTTATAGTTGTTGTTATAAAAATTCGTGACTTATACTTGGTATATACTAGTTCTTGTTTCTAAACATGTTTTGTGAAATATAATCCAAACTCTTGAGACTTAACCAAAATCTCGAGTTTTTGGACCAAGAGTAAGGAATTTCATACTTAAGCATATGTAAGGTAGCATGCATACACAGTAAACAATTAAATCATGATTTACACAAGGCTCTGACTTGTATTCTCCCCCCAAAAACAATAAAAGCTTAGAAAAGTGGGGGTATGAAGCTCACCTTGGTTATCTTTGCTGGGTGATTTTGCTGAGTGATGAGGAAGTTTCCAAGCTCCAAAAACTTGGAAGATTCTTAAAACTTTAGAGGATTCTAAGAATAATTTTTGTGTGTAAATATAGTGAAATCTTAGAATAATGGGAAGAATAACTATTTAAAGAGGATAAAAACACTCACCAATGAAATATGGGAATTTCCTTTGAAGAGATGAACTTGGAGCTTGAAGGTGTTGAGAGTGTTCTTGGGAGTTTACTGAATGTGAATGAGAGAAGTGTGACTTGGAGAGGAAAGGAGTTCACGTATCTAAAGGGAAGGATAAGGGTGACTTGACATTTGCATGGAAAGCTGGTGGGTAAAGCTTATTTTCTTATGGATAATGTGTGTTTATTTGGGACTTGCATGGGAAATGAGGAATTAGCATCACATCATAAAGTCAAACCCCTTTATCCTCTAAAATCTCTTTAAAAATCTTGGGTATTATTTTATATAAATATATTTAAAATAATTAATTTTGGCATAAAATAGGGGTTTAGGATATGAAAAATGAGAGTTTGGTGTGATTTCCGGCGTCAAAATACCTTAAAATGATAAAAAGGTCCTAAAATGAGCAAAATCCGGAGTGGGGGTTGGTTCTTGCGAGGGTCCGAAGCAATTTTCCAATTTTCCGGATTCATTCTCAAGGTTTCGGAGTCAGCAGGCGGGATCCAGAGGTCCGGACTGAAGATGCGAGGGTTGGCTAGACTTTCGAAGTAGACCTAAGCGAGGCCTTCCGGAGCTTACACCTTTCGGAGCAGTAAGGAGGTCCGAAGCATGGGGGGTTCCGAGGATGTGGCTTCTCTTGGCTCCTTAGGAGGCATTCCAAACTATTAAGGTTTAAGATCAAGAGGGTTCCGGACGAAGAGGGTTCAGGACCAAGAGGGTTCCGAACCAAGAGGGTTCCGGACCAAGAGGGTCCTTTTGGGGTTTCCTCTTCCGGGTTTGAGCTGTTTCGACTGAGGAAGGTACTTAGAGAGATTTGAGACATATGGAGAGATTTGGGAGAGATTTCACATACTTGGAGAGATTTGGGAGAGATTTCACATACTTCGAGAGATTTGGGAGAGATTTCACATACTTGGAGAGATTTGGGAGAGATTTAATATACTTGGAGAGATTTCGCATACTTGGAGAGATTTGATAAAAGGTAACTCCAAAAATTGATTTGTCCCCAACGCCCCTTAATTTAAAGGAATTATAAACGAGAGATTCGATATACTTGGAGAGATTTGCATCCTAACACTACATGGCTCCTTAGGAACTCATATTGTACACTTAGGTGTGTTAGCACAAGTCTCACAATAGTCCTTGCTTACTTGAGGATGAAAATTCCTAGCCAAAAAGGCTGGTTGTGACATCATCCCCCCCGTTAGAGGGAATTTAGTCCCGAAATTCTTTCGAAAGATAGGGTTATGAATGCGGAAATCGGTGAGGGTACTTTTAGTTATTTGGTCTTTGTGTTCCCAAGTGAATACCGGCTCACGCCTAGCGTTCCCTTGAACCTTCACCATCGGGATGTGACTTTGTTTGGTGTGCTTAACTTTTCTATCCATAGCCTCGATAGGCTGATCAACTGCTAGGAGGTTCTAGCTTACTTTAATCTTGTTTAATGGAAATGGGAGGGTTTGCCCGATTGACACTTCCTAGGTTCGACACATGGAACACCGGGTGTGCGTCACTAAGTTTGGAGGGTAGTTGGAGTTTGTAGGCTACCAGACCGATCCGTGTGAGGATCTCAAATGGTCTCGTGCGTCAGGGATTTAGTTTACCTTTCCTTTCAAATCGTGTTATCCTTCCCCGAGGGAGGATCTTTAATAATACCATGATCCCCTACTTGGGATTTCAAGGTTTTAATCTGCTATCTGCATAACTCTTATTGTCGGCGTTACGATGTTTGGGGTCGTGTTCGGGTTTCGACTATCCTTTTTGTGGTTTCTCGAATAATCTTGGGTCTAGGGAGTGTGCTATCGAGTGTTTGTCCTCTTGTCAGTTGGGTGTCTCTCACCTCAGACCAACAGAGGATGATCTGCATTTCCGGCCATGCGGGGCCTCGAAGGATACAACTCCTATGCTCGGGTGGTAGTTGTTGTTTTATGAGTACCCGATTAAAGGCAGGTGGGTATCCCAATCTTTGTCAGTGTCCATTACACCTGTTTCTCTTCGGGGTGCAGATTCTTATTTACCTCGTTCTTGTCAAGTGGGATTTCTAGAGCTTCGGTGGTCCGACTCTTATGAGTGTCGAATACATGGAATGTAAAATGTCTAAACTGAGCTCTTAGGTTAATCGAAGACTATGGGTTATCAGACCTTTTTCGGCGAGGCCTTTTGAATGGTCTTCTAGGGATCGGGATCCTAGTGTCCTAGAAGTAGAGTTTTTTGGTCCTTAAGAGTTGGTACTATGGTCACCAAGGTTGAGTTTGTGTGATTTAGTTGAACTTATGAGTCTTAGATCATCTTGGGAGTTTTTTTCCTATAGTTTTTCCGAACTAATGGTAGGTCGGCCCCTGCCAGTCCCTTGCTGTTGGTTGAACATGTCTCCGATTCGGGGTAGGGAGTATCGATCCTTGAGGATGGGTTTGTTTGGCTTAATTGTAGTCGGTGGTGCCTATGGTAATTTCGTCTTTCTCCCCTTGTGAGTTAGACAGGTGCCTCCTGTGGTTAGGGATTGGGTCTGATGTTTCATTTACATAATATGTCGATCTTATGATCAGACACTATTTGTTCTTGTGGTCGTGCTAAGTGGTATCGGGTGTTTGGTTATTGGGTTGGTTCCAGGAGTCGGGGTGATTCTATCTCCGCTTAGCATATGGTTGAGGTTTTCCAAGAGGTTTTGGGAATCTCTGGAGGAAGGTTGGAAGCCTTTTGGATTTCCTTTGATGCCCTTTGCTTCTTGATTTTCAATCTTTGTTGGGGCTAGGGAAGGGCGTGGTATTTCTTACACCAGAACTTAGGTGTATGGTATTAGGGATTTCGTTGTTATCGACTGAAAGAGTTTTGTTATTCGGTTGAGTAAGATGAAAGTCTATTTGCAGAGCTCGAGGTTTGTAAGGTGAGGATCAAACATGTCCGTGTCAATTGATGACATTGGACTCCTTGTTGCAACAGGTGTTACATCGATTTGGGGAGTATTGGTTGCTAGGAATAACAGGGTGTTCTACGTTCATGTTCTTATCGTTGCTAGTTTCGTTTTTGGTGTAACCATTGGGTCTATCTTGTTTCTGCTTGTTAGGTGTTTTAGCGACACAAAGGTGCTGCTATAAGTCAAGGGAATTCGTAATCCGACTTCTGCCAGGTTTTTTCCACTATAGATGGATGTGACCTAACCGCACATACTTAGGATTTTAAAAGGTAATTGACTGTGGGGTTCTGTCCTAATCAACATTCAGACCAGGGACATGAAAATGATGCGGGATCGCACGCTCTTAGTTTATGGAACCGTAACTATATACGATACTAACGTTCATATGGAACCATCATGGTCCATTCGTGAGGATCCCTAGCTTCCCGTGATTTACAGGGTTTGCTCTAACGAGAAAATAGTTTTTGGGTTACATTTTTAATTGACAAAAACTTTTTGTGATAATTCGATACCTAAAGTTTATTGTGGAACGTACCAAAAACTGCGGTAGGGTTCCTTGTCGCCTCTTCCTGTCTAGTTGTCGACTCCTTCGTTATTCGTCTCTGTTGGACAATCTCTCTTGAAATGTCCTGTTGCACCGCACTTGTGACAAACTGTACTTACTGCTGGGTTAAGGGTTGGGGCCACACATGGGGTCGGAGCCCTACAGTAGCGGGAGGTATGTCCCAACTTGTTGCATCTTTTGCAACGAAATTTACGGCAAGCTCCCCAATGATGGTATTTGCACTTGTTGCAGGGTGGATTGTTCCCAAGGTATATATGATTGTCTCGATTTGGGAGGAGTAGGGTTAGTAGGGGTAGGGGCTGATCCCGCTTGTTGTCTTTTAGTAAGCCTCTGAGTCGAGTTGCCTCCTTTTTCGTTTTCGGACTTTCGTTTCTTGAGCTTAGGTTTAGGTTTTAGGGTGCATTGGTGAGTTGTTCTTCGTTGGTTTCCCTGGTTGTTATTACAGTTGAGTTTATCGATATTGCTTCCATTTTCATTTGCGTTGCTGGTATTGAAGTATGCCATGGCGGCTGCCACAACAGCTGTTACATTGGCTTGGAAAGTGGCAGAGTCTATTCGTAGGATCGGTGCATAGTTGGGGTACTGGTTGTCTTCATGAGAAGACATGACTCTGTTGCACACGAAAGGTGAGCTCGTAAGTACTCGTAGTTAGTTTCAAGTGAGTTTACTCGTATAGTCTTAACGTACTGGTGTCAATTGTGTCAACCTACATCCCCATGATATAGTTATGGTATTGAGTGGAAACATATATTGCGTGTTGTTAAGTTCGTCAAAATAGCACATAGTTAGTAGTATAGTTAACGGTTTCGGTTGCATGGATTCTTGGTGGATGTACTCCTCTTGGTTTACTACTACTAGTTGCGATTAAGGGCATTATAAACCTACGACGAGTAGTGTGGTGATCCACTTTTACCGACATGGCGCACAGAGTGCTTGGCCATTTCACTTATATCATGAGTGCCCTTTTTGTGTTCCTTACGCTGCTAAGGCTGTCCTAGCCTTGATTTCTATGCGTTGTGGTCCCCAAATGACCATTTCCTCTTTTAAAGAGTGTACATGGTCTGCATAGTTTTTTGGTCCTAGTTGTGGGTTTCGTAGGCAATTGGAATGGTGTTCTTGTTACTCGTAGGGGATCAGATTTACACTGTTGCACACTGGGCTTTGCTTATGATCTCCATTACTCCATGACGGAGAGTTGGAAACCGGGAGTCAATTCGGGTTGCTTGTGGTCTAGACAGAGATGATGCCTGATTCGTGAGGGCATTGGCTATCAGAGTTCGGTGCACGTCGATTGTGGATCGGGTTGTCTCTTGTGGAGATACGCCCTAAATTGGATAGGAGCCAATTTCTCAACTTGTTTTTGCGTGGGCCTCGTTTTGTTTCTAGGTATGTCTACTCCAGACGCACTTATATGTGGTGTTTATGTATCTGGGAAGAGAAAGGTGAAAGGGTCTCTGGTCTACTCTCAATTGGGTAAAGCTCGTCAAGGGTTTCCTTGGCGCTTTCATCCTTGTTGGTCTCTTAGTCGAAATTATCCCTTTCACAATTCATCTATGGGTATCCTTTAGGGTCCCCTTCTGGGTTCTTCCCTATGGACTTCTTTCGGTCTCTCCTTTCCCCATCCGCAAATCACCGCGACAGGGTAGTAGAAGTCTTGGTGAGGAATTTCAACTACGTCGTTCGAGCAAGAGTCGAGGTACGAGATATACGGGGATAGTTTAGGTGTGGGAGGGGTTTATAGTATCCTAAAATACTCCTATAGTATTTTAAACTTGGTGTTCGATTCTAATATTCTCTTGTGTGCATAGTTGATTGGTTTTAGGTTTGTTGCAACACCACCATCACCCCCAAGCACATGTTGGTCATATCTCAAATAAATATAGTTGATCAGGCTATATTTATCCCAGATATGATTACATAACTGCCCAGGTTTGACTGTAGTGTTCAACCTTTAGTTACCTTTGGTTTCTTCTCGTTATGATACTGGGTTAGTAATTATGTATACTTTTATAAAATACTTATATTATTAAAGTATACCTTTAGGAAGAGTGTGTTTAGTCTCATTGTATTTATAGTTGTATATCTTGTATGGCTAGATATACTAGTTCACTATAAACAATGCTCTGATACCAATCTGTCACACCCCCGGACCAGACGACGGAAACGTCCGGAGGCGGGTGACTTCATTGTGCGGTATCATAACAATTGAATATAAATGAAACAGAGCAATCCAAACATCATACATTGAGATAACAAAATTACATGGTTTACATATTGTATTTGTTCTTCGAGTTACACAAAAGATACATAAGTAGGAAACTTCAACTACAGCTAAATAGTCCTGCATCCGCGTCCTTTGTTACCTGCTTACTAGATCCCTGAGAATACAAGTCGTTTTGAAAAGCGTCAACTAAAAAGTTGGTGAGTTCATAAGCATTTTGTACAAAATCGTTTACACTTGTTTAGAATCGTTCTTATTGTACTTTCAGAAAATCCGATGTTTTCTATTAAAACGTTTGAAGCTTTGCTTTGAAAATCATGGATATATGTGTGCATACTGTTACTTTTGTTCATCCTTAAATGGAGTGATTTTGAAAAGTAGTGAAATTTGTAAAGGCGGGCTGTGTTCGAGAATAGTTCTTTTGAATAGTGTTAGCCAACCGTTTCCAGAAAATCTCCCATTTTCAAAGAGAAGATAAAGTTGTAAATCTTGTTTTTCTTATCGGGTATAATCGAGTGTGTACGTTCTAGTTCATCATTACCGAAATCGTGTAAAATCGTTTCTTCAGAAAATCCTATATTTTCTACAATAAAATGTTCGTAAGTTCTATTTTCAGTTGTGTAAACTTGCATATGTGAGTGTGTAGGTTTATCGTTTTCAAAATTGTATACAAACGTTCTCCATAAAGTCCTACGTTTTCTGATTTGTAAAAATAGCAGTAGTAAGACTCTAATACTTGTTAGGTGAAAGAAATTAATCATGGCGATTGTGGACATTCTATGCAATGAACAAGGACAGTCAACACAACAAATGCGGACCATCACTACCATGCGCAGGACAGTCAACACAATGAGCCAAAATTTATTTATGAGGTTTTCCTTACATAAATTTCTAGTTAAAAATAACATATTCTAGTGAGTCGTTATAACCATACTAATCATGACGGAAGCCTGTTTTGGCGTTTCTCAGGCGCCCTCGGTTTGATAAAGACATTTGTCACCCTAGACTGGCCGGTCTAGTTGTAGCGAACATCGAAGGTGCGGGGTGTCAACCCCGTATAGATCTATACACAAATTCCCGCTCTCCCTCCAGGAGACTCTGGCTATAACTCCTTACAGGACTTTAGACGTACACTAATATTTTCATATTTAGGTACTTTTGAGATTTGTCTAACTAGAATATTGACAACCTTTCGAGCAATCGTTCGAGATTCATTATTTGTTAGATAAATAATGATATTAGTGCTCATTGAATAGAAATATCGTTCTCGTTCCATATCGTTATTTGTACTTGTTAATTGGGTACTTCATGTTCGTTCCATTTCGTTGATTGAGAAAATAAGCCATTTTGAACTCTTGTCCAAATGACCGTACATTATCGGAATTTGCAAATATGGTCTTTCCTTTCTATGAATTGTCGGCTCAGACCCGTATTGGACAGAAGAAAAGTGTCAAGTCATAGTTTGTAAAAATTTATGACTACCGGTTATGACACGCATTTTCTGTTTTATGACATATAGAACATTACTTATGTTCCTAAAGGTTTTACGACAGCAGTTTATGACATGCAAATACTTTTGTCATGAAAACTCTATTTTCGTATATTGTTCTTGAGAAAATTATTTATATTAAAATATTTATAAATAATCATAAATAGTTTGTTAATCTGATAAAAGTCATGAGCATGAAATACTATTCCAAGATAACCTTTATATTTATGTTTGACCAACAGTGATTCCAAAATATTATTATTTACATAGTTTAATCACTTTCCAAAATATTTTATCTAACAACTTGTTCAAGTAAAGCTTGAAGCAAATCCTTATAGTTGTTTTTATAAAAATTCGTGACTTATACTTGGTATATACTAGTTCTTGTTTCTAAACATGTTTTGTGAAATATAATCCAAACTCTTGAGACTTAACCAAAATCTCGAGTTTTTGGACTAAGAGTAAGGAATTTCATACTTAAGCATATGTAAGGTAGCATGCATACACAGTAAGCAATTAAATCATGATTTACACAAGGCTCTGACTTGTATTCTCCCCCCAAAAACAATAAAAGCTTAGAAAAGTGGGGGTATGAAGCTCACCTTGGTTATCTTTGCTGGGTGATTTTGATGAGTGATGAGGAAGTTTCCAAGCTCCAAAAACTTGGAAGATTCTTAAAACTTTAGAGGATTCTAAGAATAATTTTTGTGTGAAAATATAGTGAAATCTTAGAATAATGGGAAGAATAATTATTTAAAGAGGATAAAAACACTCACCAAAGAAATCTGGGAATTTCCTTTGAAGAGATGAACTTGGAGCTTGAAGGTGTTGAGAGTGTTCTTGGGAGTTTACTGAATGTGAATGAGAGAAGTGTGACTTGGAGAGGAAAGGAGTTCACGTATCTAAAGGGAAGGATAAGGGTGACTTGACATTTGCATGGAAAGCTGGTGGGTAAAGCTTATTTTCTTATGGATAATGTGTGTTTATTTGGGACTTGCATGGGAAATGAGGAATTAGCATCACATCATAAAGTCAAACCCCTTTATCCTCTAAAATCTCTTTAAAATCTTGGGTATTATTTTATATAAATATATTTAAAATAATTAATTTTGGCATAAAATAGGGGTTTAAGGGGTTTAGGATACGAAAAATGAGAGTTTGGTGTGATTTCTGGCGTCAAAATACCTTAAAATGATAAAAAGGTCCTAAAATGAGCAAAATCCGGAGTGGGGGTTGGTTCCTGCGAGGGTTCGAAGCAATTTTCCAATTTTCCGGAGTCATTCTCAAGGTTCCGGAGTCAGCAGGCGGGATCCGGAGGTCCGGACCGAAGATGCGAGGGTTGGCTAGACTTCCGAAGTAGACCTAAGCGTGGACTTCGGGAGTTTACACCTTCCGGAGGAGTAAGGAGGTCCGAAGCATGGGGGGTTCCGAGGATGTGGCTTCTCTTGGCTCCTTAGGAGGCATTCCGAACTAAGAAGGTTTAGGATCAAGAGGGTTCCGGACCAAGAGGGTCCTTTTGGGGTTTCCTCTTCCGGTTTTGAGTTGTTTCGACTGAGGAAGGTACTTAGAGAGATTTGAGACACGTGGAGAGATTTGGGAGAGATTTCACATACTTGGAGAGATTTGGGAGAGATTTCACATACTTCGAGAGATTTAGGAGAGATTTGGGAGAGTTTCAATATACATGGAGAGATTTTGCATACTTGGAGAGATTTGGGAGAGATTTCACATACTTGGAGAGATTTGGGAGAGATTTCATATACTTGGAGAGATTCGATACACTTGGAGAGATTTGCATCCTAACACTACATGGCTCCTTAGGAACTCATATTGTACACTTAGGTGTGTTAGCACAAGTCTCACAATAGTCATTGCTTACTTGAGGATGAAATTTCCTAGCCAAAAAGCCTGGTTGTGACAGTAGCTATGGACTTAGTACCTGTTAGATAAATGTTGGTAGCTATGGACTTAGTACCTATTAGATAAACACTGGTAGCTATGGATTTAGTACCCGATGAATGAACTTTAGCAGCTATGGAATTATTGCTTTACGAATGAGCATTGGCAGCTATGGACTTAGTGCCTGTCATATAAACCCTGGAAGCAATGGACTTCGGAATGAACGAATGCAGGATAAATGACTCTTAGGGTAGACCTTAAGAGTAAGGAAGATAATGGGGATGGGTAATTGGGTTGATTGTTTGATGTTTAAACATAATAATTAAATTATTGTGGTTTGAAAACCCTATGTACTCACTAGGTTTCCCAACCTGACCCACTCAAGCTTATTTGTATCACAGGTGTCGATATGAAATTACATTACACTGAGAGATTAAAGAGATGTAGATCACTAGTGTAAATGAATGTAAGTTCTGTTTATGCTTATGTTTCTGTATTGATGATGACATCTCAAATGTTTTAAAATGAACAAAAATACATTTCTTCGGAAATGCTTTGATAACGTATTTATCATGTTTTTCTGGGAACAAATTCCGCAACATTTTTTTATTAAAAGAGGTACTCTGATTTTTATAAAGCATAAACAAAATCGGTCTTTTCTAGACGTGAAAATGGGGATGTCACACGTAAGATGAGAGACTCACGACAAGCTCGAGCCTCGTAGTGAGCGATGTGTTTTCATCGGCTACCCACAGAAATCCTTTGGATATTCCTTCTATAGACCAAGTGACAATGTTGTCTTCGTTGCAACGAGATGAGTCTTTCGCGCAAGAGAGCTCATATGCCAAGAGGACAGTGGGAGGCAAATTGACCTTGAAGAGCTTCAAGAGTTAAGTGATGAAGGAACCTCAAACACTAGCGATCAACCCGAGGAGGAAACTCCTGTTGAACCAATTGACGAGTCCTTACCTCTGAGGCGTTCCAGTAGAGTTAGAAATGCACCTGAGTTTTATGGTTTCCATATTACTACTGAAGGTGATAGATTTATCAGTGATAATACACTGGTACATTTGGATGAACCTAACAACTACAAGGAAGCCATGGCAGGCCCCGAGTCTGCAAAATGGAAAGAGGCGATGGATAGCGAGATTCAGTCCATGTATGACAATCAAGTTTGGAACTTGGTTGACAATGTACCAGGCCGTAAGACAGTCGGGTGCAAATGGATCTTCAAGAAGAAGACCGACATGGATGGCAAAGTACACATATATAATGCGCGATTGGTTGCGAAGGGCTTTACTCACACTCCTGGAGTTGACTATGACGAGACCTTCTCACCAGTAGCGAAGATTAAATTTAATAGGGTTATGCTAGCTATAGCTGCATTTCATGATTATGAAATTTGGCAAATGGATGTAAAAACCGCTTTCCTTAATGGGAAGTTGGCTGAAGATGTTTACATGAATCAGCCAGAGGGTTTTGTCAATGCAGATGTAACGACCCGAAAATCCTATTGTAAACAACGTTAAGTTTTCCGTTACTCGAGGGACTATTTATGCAAAATATTTTAGCTTTTTGAGGTTAAAATGGAATTAATTAACTAAAAGTAGTATTATTTAATATCTAAAAGAATTAATAAAAATTAAAAGGTGTGTGATTTAATGAAATTGATTTAGAAAATTAATATTGGTAAATATAGTTCATTTAATTGGTGAAAATGGTGTTGAGGGGCTAAAATGTCACACAAAGAAACTTAATTTGCCAAGTATCTAGGGTTAGGGTGAGTGGAATACAAGGATGGATGTGTGAGGGGGTTAATTGTAAAGATTAAATGTAACAGCCATGGGGAGGCATCGATCGATTGATGTCTACGTGCGTTTCTTTCCTCGGGGCTTAATACATACGTTCATAGTCTTTCTTGGGCAATCCTAGCATCGATAAAAAAAAGCGACCGTGAAGAGATTTAAGGACAAAGGCAACATCGATCTTGAAGCATACTCAATAAGGTGAGATCGACATATTTCGTGGGGGGGGGGGGGGGTAATCTCTGCTGCGAAAATCTTCCATAACACCTGTTAAGACTTGTTTCATTCCTCCTTACGTGATTATACTCCAATTGTTGGTGCTTTGTTAGGAATTATGATGTTGTAATGCATCCCTTTGGTTTAATTAGTATTCTTCTTCTTACTCTCAATTCAAGAGTTTATGTATGATCAATTCTCAGCCATATTGGGTGTGTATTTTGATCAATTATGGCTGTGAAAATCCTTCTAAAACAATCTCTCAAAGGTTAGTATTGATGCTCAAGAGTTGGTTGTAAACTTGGGGTCGAAATTGTTTTCTTGATGTCACTTCTTGTTTCTTTTTATCTTAAATGATCGTGTGTAACTTTTCTACATATAAGACCTTGTTTTGAGCGATCAAAAAGGCCCTCAAAATAGTCTGTAAAAGGACTTAATGTGAGGCTTAATGGTGGAGAAAACTCAAGCCCTAGTGGTGTTTTCTCTTTTAGCAAAATACTTTGTTTATCCCATGTAAGCAATGTACTTTGAATCATGGCTTGAGGTTGGAATTGTTATTTTAACTTCTTGACATGTTGCTACTGTTTATTACTCAATTTTTATATATATAGTTGATTTTGGTTAAGGCTTAATGGGTTAAGTTGTTAAATAACTCTTAAAATGCATTGCTGGGAAATTCTGAAAATTTCCCATTCTGCCTCTGTTTTGAAAAAAATCTAGAAAAATCATCAAAAGTCGTATCAGTGATCCGTAAACTCTCAAAGTTTTAATTATGAGTCTAGTTTGTCCATGAATTTTTTCCAGGACCTGTTGTTGCCTACAACTTAGGAGAAAATCGCCTCTTTCACCAGCCGGTCAGAATTTAGCTGCATGGATAGGCTGTTTTGTAAAAATCATAAAAAATTGTAGAAAAATCTTTTGGACCTTTAAAAGTACTTTATGAAAAGATAAAATTATAAAATACTGGAATATACAAAAATATTGTATAATTTGCAGTCATTGGTGGTGTTAAAATGGCTTTGAACAGGTGGCTGTTATGGGTCAAAATCTGGAACTTTGTTCAAAACGTTCGTCTATATGTTTAGGCATTCTACTCTCAACATTTTGTGTCATCTGTTTGTCATAAATTACACAATAGATGTCTTAATACTATCAGTCAATCATCTTGTGTGTAAAATTGAGCAACTATAATCATTTACCTGAAGTCTTGAATAATGATTTTTGGTGAATGTTGGAATTCCGCACAACAACTTTTCCCCATCTTGCGAGAGCTATTGATGCTAATCTGGGCCGAATTGGAAGATGCTCCTCTCTCATGAAGTTCTAGGGAATCGAGTCTAGTTTCCAGAATGTCTGAGTTCATCCGAATTGGAGCTGTAGATTAGGTTTTATGCTTAAAACACTGAACAGGGGTCTGGCAGGGAAAATATAAAAATTAATATAAAAGTTAGAATAAAGTTGTATTTTTGAAACATATACTCTATTTGTTAATTGAATGTTATGTGTGGTTTTTAGGTGGAGCCTTGAAAACTTCAAGTAAGTTCAAGACTTGGAATAGAAGGAAGATTTCATCAAGGCTAAAGGTGAGTTCATAGTTTTAACTCACTAAGGTTGCATGATTGAAACGTGCAATCCGTAGATGGTGATTTTATTCACTTTAGGATGACTATGCCATTACTTGTGATTGATGATGACATGATATTTTTGATGCTAATATATGTTTTGTGCTAATGTTATGTCATGACTTAATTGCTATGTTGCTTATACTTTGATGAACTTGATGTATATAGCATGCTAGCTTAAGTTGCTTGGAATATGATGTATTGGTTATGTTTTGATGTGTTGGTTAAGAATACATTGCATATTTAATACACATTTATATGGTATGCATTACATGATTTGGTTAATGTATAAATGACATTTCAGGGTTATGCGTAGAGGGTTTGAGTAGTTCATGATCTTTGCCTAAAACCTTATTCGGATCATTGAGGGTGCCTACTATGTTGAAAGAGTACCTATAAGAAGAGCTATAGCTACAAAGGTTGTTAGTTTCCGGTCTTTCTAGATGACCGTGTGACACATGGTTTGCGGGCACTTCGGTGTTCATGGGCTGGAGTGATGTTGGTCCCTCGTTCGTGGCCAGCGCAAACATCACGTGGGAATCGGGAGGTATATCGGTAGAATTGACACCGTTTGTACCGATCCTGAACGACATCGCGAGGTACTTGTACTTTGCAAAGTCGGAGTAGTGAAAGTGGAGTCACGGTGTTGGTGTTTCGGGTAGAAGTCATGAGCCACTTAGAGCATTCGGGTGGCCGTGCACACAAGTAGGGAATGGGGTGTTTCTCTTGGGTTAGGTAGCACTAAGGGATACTTTTCTATCAATCAGTTGGATATATATAATAAAAGGTTGAACATGTAACAAAAGGTTGGTTGCATGTTAATAGGTAGAGTATATAACAAAGGTTGGTTGTATATTAAAAGGTTGAATATGTAACAAAGGTTGGTTATTAATAAAAGGTTGAACAATTAAAGGTTGCTTAAATATGAAATGTGATTATTTATATGCTATGCGGTTGCTTATGTGGTATTTGGTTGATTATATATGTTATGTGGTAGAATTGTGGTTAAACATATATGCATGTATGCGGTTGAATATGTGATTGAATAATTATGATATGCGGTCATTTTCTAAGTGGTATTTGTCTATCATTTTTATGCTTCATCGTAAAATGAATGATTAATCCATTTGGGGTTTGTATGTTTTATATGCAACTTTATGAACTCATTCAACAGGGGCTGATACTTGTATCTTTTCTCTTTTGTGCCTTATGATTGGTGCAGGTAGTTTAGAAGATTGACCTTGGTGAGAGGGGTTCTTATGGGTAGTAGTTTTATAATAACGATACCACTCTTGGACACGTTTTTGATTATTTACTTTAAAGTACTTTTGTTTACATTTTAAATGGTTTGGAATTATGTTTGAATTTTTGAAGTAACGTTGTGGTTTTGAAAATGTTTCGAATTAAAAACTAAGCCTTCCGCTAACGTATTCTGTTATGTAAATGTTTTAAAAAAAGAAAAAATTATGGTGAAAATCATGACGTTGCAAGTTGGTACCAGAGAGTGAACTGAATATAAATATCGGTGTTCAGACTCACAGCTTAGTTGGCTTAATTAGGACCTTTAGGTACTTAAGTGGGGGAGGGTGTGTGTTGAGCGTTGTAGGATAGTTATTTATAAACTTTCCCTTCCTAATATTTGTATATGCATCTAAAAAAAATCTTTATAAAATACGATCATGTCGAACGCTGAGGAGAATGTGAATACAGGAGGAGTGAGCGGCAGCCAGAATAACCGCACTCCCGGGACACCACCGTTTATGTTTCAGACCCCACCCATTAACCGCCAGCCACGAGCCTAACCGTCGCACAACGCACGCAGCACTGCGAGTGTCGCCATCATTGCCGACCTTCAGGAGCAACTCCAGGAGCGGGATAGGACGTTGGAGCAGATGCGGCAGGCGATGCATGCCACCAGATTATTGCCACCTGAGGGTGAGAACGAGGGTGGAGATCAATTATTTGATGATGAGGCACATAGTCGTTCCGTGCCAAGGCAGGAGGTCGTTGGAGCTGTCAGACGCCGAGGGAGTTCATTCAAAACATTCATGGACTATAAGCCGCCTACCCCTGATGGAGGCGAGAGTGCTGTGGCGTGCCTTCGTTGGATTAGGAAGATGGACCAAACCTTCCGATTTGGTGAGTTTACTGAGGACCAGAAGGTGAATTATGCGGTGCGAACATTTGACAAGGAAGCACTCGAGTGGTGGGACACTATTGACGCACGACTCACTGAGGTCACTCGGAGGGCTATGACTTGGAAAATTCTTAGTAAGAAGGTGAAAGATCGTTTTCTGCAGTGAAGGTAGCATACAACAGGCCCAATGGGAGTTTTTGAATCTTCAGAAAGGTAGCATGGCGATTGCTAAGTATAACACCACCTTTACTGAGAAGTCACAGTTCGCTACTGATTACTGCCCGACCGAGGAGAAGTTGATTCGTCACTATGTGGAGGGGTTACCATTTGATTACCATGTAGTTGTGAGATTGAAGACCACTTTAGTCGAGGCCATAGATGAGGCCCGCAAGATAGAGAATAATATAGCTATTCAAGATCGTACCACAACGAGGTCCGGGGAAAAACGCAAGTGGGAGGGTCAATTGGGGTCCTCTGAGAAGCAGAAATTTCAGAAGAAGGGTGAAAAATCAACATTTTGTAAGAAGTGTCACTCTTCTCATGGAGGTCCATTTATGTAGTCATTTATGGTGTGCCTTGGACTCCATTAGTTATGATGTAGATATTGATGTGGCTATGTTTGATCTAGTCATAATGCGTGAAAATTTTGATTTGTGTGAAATCTCTTTTGGTGAACACACTTTTACTTTGACATCGATTCGTTTTGGAGTATAACACAATGAGACGACATAGGAATAAGAAGAAGCATAGACATAGAGATTCCGAGGACAGAATCTTTTTACGGAGGGGGGAATTGTAACGACCCGAAAATCCTATTGTAAACAACGTTAAGTTTTCCATTACTCGAGGGACTATTTATGCAAAATATTTTAGCTTTTTGAGGTTAAAATGGAATTAATTAACTAAAAGTAGTATTATTTAATATCTAAAAGAATTAATAAAAATTAAAAGGTGTGTGATTTAATGAAATTGATTTTGAAAATTAATATTGGTAAATATAGTTCATTTAATTGGTGAAAATGGTGTTGAGGGGCTAAAATGCCATACAAAGAAACTTAATTTTCCAAGTATCTAGGGTTAGGGTGAGTGGAATACAAGGATGGATGTGTGAGGGGGTTAATTGTAAAAATCAAATGTAACAGCCATGGGGAGGCATCGATCGATTGATGTCTACGTGCGTTTCTTTCCTTGGGGCTTAATACGTACGTTCATAGTCTTTCTTGGGCAATCCTAGCATCGATCAAAAAAAAAAGCGACCGTGAAGAGATTTAAGGACAAAGGCAACATCGATCTTGAAGCATACTCAATAAGGTGAGATCGACATATTTCGTGGGGGGGGGGGGGTAATCTCAGCTGCGAAAATCTTCCATAACACCTGTTAAGACTTGTTTCATTCCTCCTTACGTGATTATACTCCAATTGTTGGTGCTTTGTTAGGAATTATGATGTTGTAATGCATCCCTTTGGTTTAATTAGTATTCTTCTTCTTACTCTCAATTCAAGAGTTTATGTATGATCAATTCTCAGCCATATTGGGTGTGTATTTTGATCAATTATGGCTGTGAAAATCCTTCTAAAACAATCTCTCAAAGGTTAGTATTGATGCTCAAGAGTTGGTTGTAAACTTGGGGTCGAAATTGTTTTCTTGATGTCACTTCTTGTTTCTTTTTATCTTAAATGATCGTGTGTAACTTTTCTACATATAAGACCTTGTTTTGAGCGATCAAAAAGGCCCTCAAAATAGTCTGTAAAAGGACTTAATGTGAGGCTTAATGGTGGAGAAAACTCAAGCCCTAGTGGTGTTTTCTCTTTTAGCAAAATACTTTGTTTATCCCATGTAAGCAATGTACTTTGAACCATGGCTTGAGGTTGGAATTGTTATTTTAACTTCTTGACATGTTGCTACTGTTTATTACTCAATTTTTATATATATAGTTGATTTTGGTTAAGGCTTAATGGGTTAAGTTGTTAAATAACTCTTAAAATGCATTGCTGGGAAATTCTGAAAATTTCCCATTCTGCCCCTGTTTTGAAAAAAATCTAGAAAAATCATCAGAAGTTGTATCAGTGATCCTTAAACTCTCAAAGTTTTCATTTTTAGTCTAGTTTGTCCATGAATTTTTCCAGGACCTGTTGTTGCCTACAACTTAGGAGAAAATCGCCTCTTTCACCAGCTGGTCAGAATTTAGCTGCACGGATAGGCTGTTTTGTAAAAATCATATAAAATTGTAGAAAAATCTTTTGGACCTTTACAAGTAGTTTCTGAAAGTCTAAAAGTATAAACTACTGGAATATACAAAAATATTGTATAATTTTCAGTCCTTGGTGGTGTTAAAATGGCTTTGAACAGGTGGCTGTTATGGGTCAAAATCTGGAACTTTGTTCAAAACGTTCGTCTATATGTTTAGGCATTCTACTCTCAACATTTTGTGTCATCTGTTTGTCATTCTCGTAAATTACACAACAGATGTCTTAATACTATCATTCAATCATCTTGTGTGTAAAATTGAGCAACTATAATCATTTACCTAAAGTCTTGAATAATGATTTTTGGTGAATGTTGGAATTCCGCACAACAACTTTTCCCCATCTTGCGAGAGCTATTGCTGCTAATCTGGGCAGAATTGGAAGATACTCCTCTCTCATGAAGTTCTAGGGAATCGAGTCTAGTTTCTAGAATGTCTGATTTCATCCGAATTGGAGCTGTAGATTAGGTTTTATGCTTAAAACACTGAACAGGGGTCGGGCAGGGAAAATATAAAAATTAATATAAAAGTTAGAATAAAGTTGTATTTTTGAAACATATACTTTATTTGTTAATTGAATGTTATGTGTGGTGTTTAGGTGGAGCCTTGAAAACTTCAAGTAAGTTCAAGACTTGGAATAGAAGGAAGATTTCATCAAGGCTAAAGGTGAGTTCATAGTTTAACTCACTAAGGTTGCATGATTGAAACGTGCAATCCGTAGATGGTGATTTTATTCACTTTAGGATGACTATGGCATTACTTGTGTGCTTGATGATGACATGTTATTTGTGATGCCAATATATGTTTTGTGCTAATGCTATGTCATGACTTAATTGTAAACTCTACGAAGTCCCGAAATTCAATTTTGGCTTGTAAAAGCTGTGAAGGTGAAGCAAGATGAAAAACAAGATCGCGGTGTGAAAAACACGAGTGTGTAAACTCAAAAATGTACGTTTCGGACGCGAACTCTTTAGTTTCAGTAAATCTAACCCATGTTCCAGCTTCCTCAGGTGTTTTAGCTCCATTAAGCTCCATATATGCATCCAAGCTGCTTCCAAAATACTGCTCCACTTGAACAAACGACATAAAAACATGAGTAGTACGATAATTCTAGCTATAAATATGAGCTGAACATTATTTAAACTAAAGCACATGAAAAAAGCATAAAATATGATGCAAAATGCTAATAAAAACTAATATAAAAGATGCATAAATTGACATCCAACAAATCTCCCAAAGCTTAAACCTTACTTGTCCTCAAGTAATAAAAATATTAAACCTTATAAACATAATGGAAAGAAGTAGATGATCTTAAAGGAACTTAGAATAAAAACCAAAATAAAATTAAGGAAACTAAAAACTTGAACTTTAATATCCAAAATTAATTCACTTTTTTGTCACATGATCAGACTTCACATCGAGAAAGCTCCAATGAAATCACTACCTAGACAACAATCTCAATACCTTCTATGTATCCCATATTTCCAAGGTCAGAAAGATGCCCAACAGTGTAAACTGATAAGCCAGCCATAAATTTTATTTAAATTTTATACCTTAATTTACCTTGCTCACAAAAATAGCATATTTAAGAATTTTACGTCTTTTTGACTCATTCATAAAAACCAAGCTTAACCCATCCTTAGAGACCCTTTCACATCAAATCGACTTTTGCTGAAGCAGTTATCCATCCCATAGGGTGTCACACCCACGTAGAAGTTGGATCACAGTTAACAAACATACATTGAACAATATAAATATAATCTTTTATTATTATCGAAATAGAAATTACATTAACAATGACTATTGCTAAATGGCGACCCACACCCAACAATTTTCCGTTTACAAAGCTATGCTATAATAATGGAAAGAATTCTATGCAAAATCTTCCAACTTGTTAATAAACCTGAGAACACATGCATTAAGATACGTCAACATAAAGTTGGTGAGTTCCACAGGTTTTGACATGTTGTACTTTTATAACCACAAGTGATTTTATATCATTTTGACTGGTTGAACGGTTTATATATATATATATATATATATATATATAATGCACTCTTTCTGACCAAAAAGTATAAAATAAAACAAACATATTAGTGTTTTGAACTTATATAAAATGTTACTTTTTATAACCCGAAAAGTATAAAAGCAAACAATGCACATAAGTACCTACCAGACTTATGACTAGTTCTATCGTACAAAGATATGTGCTAGGTATAATTGTTAACTTCTGTCACACCCCCAAACCGGAACGGCGGAAACGTTCGGGGGTGGTCGACGTCATGCGTAGTATCAGAACAATTGTATCATAGCAAGCATAGTAAACACAACCAGACATTGAATACATATATGAATAAGGTTTACATTGTCTTAGTACATAGTTTTGTTCATATCCAAAGTAAAATAGAAAGACGTGACTCTAATGCTCCGACTTCTCGAATCTCCTAGAAGTACCTGTCTACTAATTCCCTGAGAATACAAGCAGTTTGAAAGAGTATCAGCATAAAGCTGGTGAGTTCATAAGCTTTTAGTTTTGGTGGAAAATGTTTCTTTGATCCTTTTGAAAAGTGTTCTTCAAGAAAATCCTGTATTTTCTTATGAAAAGCGTGTTTGAAAACCCATTCCTTCCATGACTTCCCGATTCATACGAAGTATGTACAATCCAAGGAGTCGTGGAATGAATATGAATATCTGTTAGTTACATGTAAAACAAACAAATACGTTTATGAAAAGCCGAGTTATCCCGGGAAAATCCTATATTTTCCCTAAAAACAGGTTATCCGTCCTAGAGGTAGAGATGCAAGTTTAGAAATCCCTGATTACTATCAGTGTATTTATGAAAGTAGTTTTATTACTCAAAATAAAACAATGAAGAGTAGAGTCCGTAAACCAAAGTTAGTTTATACTTATTTGCGAGTCGTATAACCATACTTGATATGACCGAGAGACCTTTATAACGTTCTTCAGGCGTTAAGTTAAATGACATTTGTTCACCACAGGCATGCCTACCTAACTGTAGCTAGCAGTTCTGGTGTGGGATTGTCAGTCCCGAATAGATCTATTCACAAATCTCACGCTCTCCCTCCAGGAGACTGTGGTTATACTAAAAGGATTTATCCCTGTACACCTAAGGGTACAATATTGAAGTAGAGCCTCACAATTCTGTATAATCTAGTTCACTAGCGGGAAAACAGTATAAAACAGTATTTATCCTTGAATAAGTGTACTTTATACTCCTGAGAAAATATATAACATAAACTCAATCTGCTATAGTTTATACATATTCATTCATGAAATCTGATTTGGTAGAGACTGCCTAGAGGGTTATCCCAAACTATACCCATTATAGTTTATTAGAGTTGATATGGAAAATGCTTTGTAAAAACCTTTCTGAAAGCTATGAAGTTAGATTTCCAAAGTAAGAGTTTCCCTTATGCTCAACATATTACAAAAAAGGATAAAATATACGAATATGTTATTAAACGTGGAAATTCATTAACTATATTAATAAGTTTAAAACTTAATAAAATACTTTGAGTTTGGCTTGTATCCCCCCTGAAAACATTAAAATCACGGAAAATGTAGGGGTATGAACTCACCTCGGGCGATTTGAATGAAAGATCGATACGAGATGCCGGATGTTCAAGTGAAGCCTTGAACACGATTGGATACTAATTAACATGTAATGACACATAAAGGAGTCAAATGAAGGTATTTTCTTACTAAAAGTGATAGAGAACCACTCTAAGGACTTGGGACAACTCACACTAAGTGCTAGAACCTTAAAGGATTGCATGAGGGAGGTGTATGGCCACCTCATAGGTGTGTACGGCCATGGGTGTGCGGCCGTACACTCATGATGGGAGGTACTTTTGAGGTGTTTTCAAGGTCCATACCTGCATCCATGAAGTGTTCTAGGTCTATACTTGATTGTGGTGCAAGTTAAGGGTCCTAGAAGTGAGTTTGTGGTCCTAGGATGTGTGTGTGGTCGCACATGGGAGTGTGCAGCCGCACACAAGGAGTGTGCTGCCGTACAAGGGTGTGTGCGGCCGTACACCCCACACAACAAAATGCCAAATCTAGGGTGTAGCAAGGCTAGTTTCATGTCTAACTCGAATATGGAAGTCCAACTCTCACTTTGGAGGGTCTTTTAGGAGTGTGCGGCCCACCTTATGAAGGTGTGCTGCCGCACTCCTTCAAATAATGAAGAACATGATGATTCAAGGCTTAGATCAATAGGTCCTTCATGAATGATAAGCTAGGTGATGGAAAACTCACGTTTTTGAGGCCTTGGGAGGGTTTGCAGTTGAAGACTCTTTAGAGAAATGGTGTTGTGTGTGGCCAAGGAGTGAGAGGAATGAAAGGAAAGGGTCTACCCTTTATATAATAGTGAGTGTGCGGCCAGGAGGGGTGTGTACGGCCGTACACATATGTGTGCGGCCGCACACTCCTCCAAAAGGGATGTATGGTCCGATTTTGCTGTTATACGTCTTGCTGACTCATTCCTAACCTCAACCTTGACTGTACCCATGCTTAGAATACTTAAATGGATCCCTAAAAAGTGCTAGAAGTTAATAGTGCTGGCTTTACATTGATTGAATTGACTAGATGTACAATGAGAAAGTTCCGGGTTGTCACATCATTCCCCCGTTAGAGGGAATTTCGTCCCGAAATTCAAGAGTAAAGATGTAACTCGCGGACTTGGAATTTATGGGGGTACCTTTGTTTCCTTGTATTTTTGTCCTCCCTAATGAATTCAAGTTCCCGCTTGACATTCCAGCATACCATCACTATAGGGATGTGACGTTACTTCGTAGACTCTCGTCTAGCTCGATATCGTCGAGGGGAACCACAAGTGTCTTATCGGACAGGCACTTATTTAGGTTTGACACGAGGGAGGCGGGATAAACGTTGTTGAGCGCTGGAGTTTGTACGCTACGGGACCGATCTTAGCAAGGATCTCAGACGATCCAACGTATCTTGAATTTAGCTTACTACGATTTCCGAAGCGTATCAGGCCTTTCCAGGGTGATTTCAGGACTAGTGAGAGTACTGTCGTGGACTTGACTCTTGACTAGTTGCATGTTGCCCACCTCAGTCCAGCACAAAGGGGATCTATACTTATGGCTATAGAGGCTTCATACGACGCAGCCTTGATGCTGGAATGGTCGTCGTTGTTGCAAGAAAGTTCCACTAAGGGTAGATGAGCATCCTACGACGTATTTACAATTGTCAGGCTTGTTCTCTTAATTTGTCCATCTCTTTGTGGATAATACTCTTCGTATGAATACTTTCGGGTTTTCGAGGAGAGATGAATTTTCGAGGTTCGCATCTAGGTTGTCGTTACGAGCGACGAGGGTTTTGCGATCGAACGATTTAAGACAAAAGAGTCTTCTCAAGGACAAATAGGTTTGGTATAACTTAACTTAGTCGAACTAAGTGGGATGTCGTTGTAGATTTGCACGTTAAGTTAGTTTGGAAGAACCATTTTGTCAGGACATTGATTCCCCTGGGTGAATGTCTCTGGTGTTTTATGTGTTTGAAGTTAACAGGTACTACTAACATGTGGTTCCTGATGTTTTGAAACTATGAACTTTCATGAAACGGTTCTTAATAGATCTCTCTATGATCGATTGGTGTACACAAGCCGTGTATAATTACAACTGACTCTAGCTTATTCACTTATGCTATCATGATTTGCTTATTAGGGCCTTAAACCTTATAAGGATTACGTGGTTCAATCCGGACGAGATAGTAATCACAATTATGAACAATTATTGGAGTTTTCGAAAACGTACCAAAACAAGGCAGGGTCCTTCGATGCTTCCTCCTTCTCTGAGGTCAGACTCCTCCTGTTTCCTCATTGTTCTTTTCTGTTGGGCAGTCTATTTTGGAGTGTCCCATTTCGCCACATGTACCGCACACTTGAACTATGCTAGTGTCGGTAGTGGGAGTGATGTGCTGAGTCGGGGTCTTTGCGAAGCGAGCTTCCCGACCATTCTTAGCCCCTGAACAATTTCTTTTGAAATGTCCGGGTTCGCCACAATTGTAGCAAAGCTGACCCATCTTTTCACCAGAAATCGAGGCGTTTGACGGTGCTAGTGCTCTGCAGTAACGAGCGGTGTGTCCTTGCCTGTTGCAGTTCTTACATTTCGATTCACCGCATTTTCCTATGTGGTAGAAGTTGCATTCCTTGCAATTTGGAAGTTTTCCAGCATATCGTTGCACTGGCGTTGGCACCGGTCTGGCGGATGTTGTGGTTGTAGGAGTTGTCACGGGTTGTTGTCTCTTGGCAAGTTTCTGAGACAACTTGCGCTCCCTCTTGTTCCAGAATTTTCGTTTTGTGTTCTTAGGTTTGGGAGTTGGAGTGTCCTCCTGGATAAGCCCTTGTTGGTTTTCTGGTGTGTTGTTATAGTTCGAGAGGTGGAAATTGTTCCCGTTCCCATTTGGGTTGTTAGCGTTAAGAACAGCTAGGGCGGCTGCTACGGCTGCTGTGACAGTAGCTTGGAACGTAGCTGAGTTCATCTGGAGGACCGGTGTCTTACTGGTGGGTTAATTACGTTCCTTCGGAGGCATGATTCTGCTATATGTCAATAAAAGAAGCTTGTGAGCAACAATGGTTGCCTCTGGATGTATCCAAAATGTTTATCTATGCATTAAGATTTCCCGTTTCGCTATCTGACTCTCATTGATTCGACTCACATCCCCATGATGTGGTCTTAGAAAGAATAGAAAAATTTGAACGCAATAAATTTCTCATCGACAACATGAGCCAGGAATGCATGGCATCCCTTTCGCAGATACTTCTGGGCTTTGGCGCAGGAAATGACATGAAGGTTCAAACAAATCTTACCACTATAACCAGTGAGGGCTTTGTCAGGGAAAAAGATTGAGACGAGTCACCCTTTCGAGTGCAAAGGACATCAGCACGATTTGGGGCTCAACCATCTCATGCCGATTATGACATCGAAGCTTTTCATGGAGACTGATATGAAATCGATGAGGAAAATGAATGATGGTCTAAGTACATCCTAGGATACATGCTTTGTGGACAAAACAGTGATAGGACCTTGATAAAGTTGCTTAATTTGCATGCTATCGATCTAAGGCATACTTTTGACAAAGATAATCTTTAACTGAAATATGATTGTTGCCATCATAACTGAAGCTGAGATTACACAGATTTCGAAACCCTTGACCTAACAATAGGTCTAAGTCATTCTAACAGGGAAAGAATCCTGGCAACATGAAGGACAGAGGTGTTTACAGAAAAGAGCTACTTAGAACATAAATATGAAAGTTATTCCTTAGACTAAAAAGGAAGGATGAGTAGAGTATTCTCCTATCGGCGACGGACACTCCTCAGACGGATCCTTAAGTTAGCCAGCTGGCGCTCCAAGTCAAGCAGGCAGCTCTCGTATACTGTCTGGCGTGCTCGGAGCTCTACGACCTCAGCTCGAGTGGTAGCTAGCTCTTGTTGTAGAGTTTCATTGTCCCTCATAGTTCTCCCGTGAGCAACTTCAAGATCGCGAATGCGGTTTGTGTTGGCATCCGAGTCCGCCTCAAGCTCCATAGTTCGCTGAATGGCCGCCACGTTTAATTCAACGTTGCGGGCCACTCGGCGGACTATGATTGGAAGGGCTCTGTCTACGGAGCCTCCCTCGTTCACATTGTAGAAGAGGCAATCCCCATTGTACAGGCAGGGTTGGCCTTGTTCGTGACTCCACCTATCCAGGCTTCCGACCCACATAGGCGTTGGGCCTTCAAACTCAGGTCGGGGGTTAGGATTTGGTATCGGGGCTACTTGAGGTAGGCTCTCGAGTTCGGGTTCTGAGTCAGTCTCTTCAGGAAATGGTTCGGCGGAGTCATCATCCAAAGGAATCTCATGGTTCTCTTCTGGCGCTGGTTCGAGCCATCCATCATCTCCTTGGTTGGGAAAGTACGGGTCGCTAGGGAGATGGAATCCGGCCATGCTATCTACGCGAGATAAGGGGTAAAGGGATAGTTATTAGGCATCGAATCTAATAATACTTCCAATGTATTATAGTTTCATGATTGATTCTCGAGGGATGGATTCATGGGTAAGTTTCTGGTTCGGTCGTTATAGCATCCTAAAATACTCCTATAGTATTTTAACCCTTATGTTTGATTCTAGAACTTTTCTGGTACCTAGGTAAGTTTTTGGCTTGCTGCGACACCACAGTCACTCCCAAGCACATGTTGGTCATGTCTCGAATGAATATAGTTGATCAGGTTATATTGACCCTAGACATATGATTACATAACTGCCCAGGTTTAACCGTGATGTCCAATATCCAAATACTTTTGTTTTGTTCTACTTATGACACTGGTTCGGGTACTTAGGTATACTTGTATACTTTTTATAAAAATACTTATATTTTTGAAAGTATACTTTTAGTTTAGAGCACTTAGGCCCCTTAATGTTTATAGTTGTATACCATGTATGGTTCGGTATACTTAGTTCACAATAAACAAGAGCTCTGATACCAATCTGTCACACCCCCAAACCGGAACGGCGGAAACGTTCGGGGGTGGTCGACGTCATGCGTAGTATCACAACAATTGTATCATAGCAAGCATAGTAAACACAACCAGACATTGAATACATATATGAATAAGGTTTACATTGTCTTAGTACATAGTTTTGTTCATATCCAAAGTAAAATAGAAAGACGTGACTCTAACACTCCGACTTCTCGAATCTCCTGGAAGTACCTGTCTACTAATTCCCTGAGAATACAAGCAGTTTGAAAGAGTATCAGCATAAAGCTGGTGAGTTCATAAGCTTTTAGTTTTGGTGGAAAATGTTTCTTTGATCCTTTTGAAAAGTGTTCTTAAAGAAAATCCTGTATTTTCTTATGAAAAGCGTGTTTGAAAACCCATTCCTTCCATGACTTCCCGATTCATACGAAGTATGTACAATCCAAGGAGTCGTGGAATGAATATGAATATCTGTTAGTTACATGTAAAACAAACAAATATGTTTATGAAAAGCCGAGTTATCCCGGGAAAATCCTATATTTTCCCTAAAAACAGGTTATCCGTCCTAGAGGTAGAGATGCAAGTTTAGAAATCCCTGATTACTATCAGTGTATTTATGAAAGTAGTTTTATTACTCAAAATAAAACAATGAAGAGTAGAGTCCGTAAACCAAAGTTAGTTTATACTTATTTGCGAGTCGTATAACCATACTTGATATGACCGAGAGACCTTTATAACGTTCTTTAGGCGTTAAGTTAAATGACATTTGTTCACCACAGGCATGCCTACCTAACTGTAGCTAGCAGTTCTGGTGTGGGATTGTCAGTCCCGAATAGATCTATTCACAAATCTCACGCTCTCCCTCCAGGAGACTGTGGTTATACTAAAAGGATTTATCCCTGTACACCTAAGGGTACATTATTGAAGTAGAGCCTCACAATTCTGTATAATCTAGTTCACTAGCGGGAAAATAGTATAAAACAGTATTTATCCTTGAATAAGTGTACTTTATACTCCTGAGAAAATATATAACATAAACTAAATCTGCCATAGTTTATACATATTCATTCATGAAATCTGATTTGGTAGAGACTGCCTAGAGGGTTATCCCAAACTATACCCATTATAGTTTATTAGAGTTGATATGGAAAATGCTTTGTAAAAACCTTTCTGAAAGCTATGAAGTTAGATTTCCAAAGTAAGAGTTTCCCTTATGCTCAACATATTACAAAAAGGGATAAAATATCCGAATATGTTATTAAACGTGGAAATTCATTAACTGTATTAATAAGTTTAAAACTTAATAAAATACTTTGAGTTTGGCTTGTATCCCCCCTGAAAACATTAAAAACACGGAAAATGTAGGGGTATGAACTCATCTCGGGCGATTTGAATGAAAGATCGATACGAGATGCCGGATGTTCAGGTGAAGCCTTGAACACGATTGGATCCTAATTAACATGTAATGACACATAAAGGAGTCAAATGAAGGTATTTTCTTACTAAAAGTGATGGAGAACAACTCTAAGGACTTGGGACAACTCACACTAAGTGCTAGAACCTTAAAGGATTGCATGAGGGAGGTGTATGGCCACCTTATAGGTGTGTACGGACATGGGTGTGCGGCCGTACACTCATGATGGGAGGTACTTTTGAGGTGTTTTCAAGGTCCATACCTGCATCCATGAAGTGTTCTAGGTCTATACTTGATTGTGGTGCAAGTTAAGGGTCCTAGAAGTGAGTTTGTGGTCCTAGGATGTGTGTGTGGTCGCACATGGGAGTGTGCAGCCGCACACAATGAGTGTGCTGCCGTACAAGGGTGTGTGCGGCCGTACACAGGTGTGTGCGGCCAAAATGGAATATATCTTCCTTCATATTCTAATGTGATATAATCACATTTTTGCATGTAGCATTTCTAGCTACCAATTTCTCTAACAACGAGCGCGATGCTATCGATCGCATTGATTTCAATCTTCTGACTTAGGTCAGATGTTACATCGAACTTGGTTCTCTGAACCACATAACAAACTCATCGTAGTTGGACTCAATTTGACATGACCACTAGGGTCGGAATAACAATAATCTCCTTAGTCATTACCGAAACAATGGTAACGACATACTTGAATAAAACGGAATCAATTACTAGCTTCTTGGTAACCTTATGACTTTCCCTGATCCAAGTGCGAGTCCTATGCTTCCAGTAGTATAGATCTCTACTACTATTCACACCTACTCATACTCGTCCCAAGTATTGTCTCGCAGTCCCCAAGTCCTAAAATCACAAAACAATTTAACACATACGAATGTGTCCAATTAATCATAAAAATTTTCCTAGACTCTACTAGGACTTCTTCCATGCGCATCTTCACTCATCAATTCTACTTCAACTCGGTTGGTGATGGAAATTGCAGACGATGGGACAACTTCAAGAATTACACCAACCGTTCCATCATCCTGCCAATCGAAGGTGTACTTTAGACGTACCGTACTCCTTTAAACGTACTGTTATTTTATCAGACATAAACTAAAGACAAGATACCACTCTTACGGTATCTTCCTATAGGTGTCATTCACTATCATAAGCCTTTTCCTTTCCTCCATTTACTCAATTCTCTATGAGTCATCACCATGACGTTTTGTACATCCAAGCAGACGTTCGGTGTACCGGGCGAGAATTTAAGATAAGAAAGCTTTATTTACGATAGACGTATAAATCTCCTTATCACTCCGAAACATTTACATGCTAGTTCTAATATCGTAGTCATACGCTTAGAATCCTGAACACATAAGGTTTCCAGATCCGGTCGGCAACAGACCATAGATCCTAACAAATTATATCATATATGGCAAACATATAACATTTAGCATATAAAAACATTTTAGGCATCTTTCCTAAACTATACTAGTGCTTGTGTCTATTCAGGTGCATTACCTAAATTTATTTAGACATACTCCTCACAATCATTGCTTAGCATTCTAAGTTTAAGTATAGAAATCCTACAAATTCCTAGTTCGCTTAAGCTAATGCTCTGATACCAACTGTGACATCCCCAATTTCACGGCCAGAAAAGACCGATTTGTTTATGCTTTGTTTTAAAATCAGAGTAATCATTTAAAGAAAACGGTTGCGGAATTTGTTCCCAAAACAAAATATGATAAGAATGTATCAAAACTTTTCTTGAAGAATTGTATTTTCATTAAATAACAAAATCTCGGGATGTCATGTTCCGATACAGACCAAAAACATAAACAGTACAATACAGACCTTACAACAGTTATTTATAACTACTGGTCTATAATCCAAAATCTCTCATCAAGTCATCTTACTTATACTCTTGTGCCTTTACCTGTAATACAAAGAAAACTGAGTGGGCCAGGCTTGGGAGCCTGGTGAGCATATAGGGTTTTCAACCCACAATAATATAATTATTATTTTCAATCATCAAACAATCAACCCAATTACCCATCCCCATTATCTTCTTTATTTCTTAAGGTTTTACCCTAAGAATCGACTATCCGTCCTTCATTCGTTCCTAAGGATTGACCTAAGGAATTGGCACAATGCCCATTGCTACATGAGGCGCGTCTGCCAGGTTTATGTCATTCTCTTTTAGGCGCATCTGCCGACATTATCCTTTAAGCGCATCCGCCAGGATGTTACGACATTCTTTATTTGGTGCATCTACCAATATTATTCCTAAGCGCATCTGCTAGCATTATGACATTCTCTTTTAGGTGCATCTACCAATATTATGCTTAAGTGCATCTACTAGTATTATGACATTCTCTATTTGGTGCATCTGCCGCCATTATCCTTTAAGCGCATCTGCCCGGATTATGACATTCACTACTTGGTGCATCTACCGATATTATTCTTAAGCGCATCTGCTAGTATTATGACATTCTCTAATTGGTGCATCTGCCAATATCATTCTTAATCATCTTTCATACCTCATCATTTACCTCATCATTTTATCACATACTAACTATCTCATCTACCCATGTTCTACCCAACATATTTGTAGATATAAAATACATATACAGTTTAACTCATTTAAAAACTATATAAAACATCCATTCCACACTCATCTCAAATAAGCAAACAATGTATAAACACATAGCACGTATTTCATAGCAAATACTTTATATCTATGTGTTAGAAGAAAGTAACTACACACTCACACAAAACCTATACTTAATACCTCCAAACAATACTTATATTAAAATCGTGTTTTGAAAGGGACTATACACTCACACATATAAACAACAATATATATAAACACATAACATGTATTTCATAGCAAATACTTAATATTTATGTGTTAGAAGAAAGTAACTATACACTCACTTGATCAGAAGATGATCAGACAACACTACGGCTCTAAGAGTAGTATTCTTCGGTGAAACCGGGATCACTTCACACACCGGACTTCTCGCAGGTAGAGCTTCGGCTCGGAAACTCTTTTCTTCTCGGGATCTTCGGGCTTCGGGACTTGCTTCGGGTCTCGGGATGATACCGGGGCTTCGGGGGTACATCTTTGCACGTAAATCGAGGTAATATGGGTGAGAGAAGGGTGACTTAGCAACCTTGGCCGGCTGCCCCTTCAAATCTATTTATAGGGCAAAATTTTCATTTTCCACGTCGTGGACAGTGTTTCCACATCGTGGGCTTGATCTTCACTGCATGCGTCATCGCAAGTTGGGTCTGGCAGACTCCAGGAGGCGTCAGAAGACATGCCACGTCGTGACCACTGATTTCACGTCGTGGTCTCTGACAGTCTTGGGGTTTCGCGCCCCGAACTTCAGAAATTCATAACTTTCGCATACGAACTCCGTTTTCGACGTTCTTTATATCGGAGCGTAGGTAAAAACAAGATCTACAACTTTCATTTAGACTCCGTTGGCTAATTTTCATTTTATTTTTATTATATTATTTTTATATTATTTTTAGTAGGCCGGGACAGGAAAACTCCGTTATAAACTCATAACTTCTTCATTTGTCGTCAGTTTTCGTCTGTCTTTTCACCGTTGGATTAATATCGACGAGATATTCAATTCTCGTTTAGATTGTTTCGGCTAAATATCGCTCGATCTCATATTCGAACTTCGGGTTGTACACTGCTAAGCCGAAACTTCGAAAAATCATAACTTCCTCATACGAAGTCAGATTTGGGCATTCTTTTTATGCACCTTCTCAGTTTAACGAACTCTACAACATTCGTTTAGATCACTAAGGCTAAATATCACTCTATCATAAATTCACTTTTTACGTCACACAGCGTTGTGCCGGTTCTGTCGCGAAACTTCGACAGGTCATAACTGATGGGTTTTGAGCATTCTAACACTCCTATGGTGTACATGCAACCCTAGAAACCTTGGATCGATGTTTGACTAAGATACATGCAAATAATTATTTTTTCCAAGGTTCTTATCCTAACTAGCATGGCATAGGGTACTTGAATCAAATAAAACTAGTAGAATTACTTACCTTGTAGTAGTAGTTGATTGCTTGGAGTTTGAGAGCCTAGCACCAATAATGTGGATGTCTCAAATGGAAGTCACAAATCACCACAAACTTGAAAACTTGAGAGAATAGTCACAAACTTCTTGAAATCGGCCCTCTTAGTTTACACACATCAACTAGTGCAATTTCAAGAACCAAAGCCTCCTTTATATAGTGTGGTGGATTAGGGTTACATCCATGTAAACCCTAATACCCATGTCTTTTCATTTCCATGAGATCCATGGGTTAAAGCTCCATGGAGTATCCATGGACTTTCCATGCAAGCCTAGCCCATTCCAAATAAGCATTAGCCCATACTATATAAATACAAGAGCCCATATTTAATTAGTCATACTTTTGATCTCTAAATTAATTCTAAATTAATTATAGATCAACACTAATTAAATAATATGATTTTATATTAATATATTAGAACTTATAGTATATTAATAAATCATAACTTATACTATTCTCAAAAGATTATCCGTAAATTGTTCGGGTGAAGTGCAACCCAAATGGACCATGCCGGGTCGGGTCAAGTACATACCAAATATAGTTATGGACTTAGACACTATGAAGCGCCATTTTAGATAAGTGATCATATAATCCTCTGTTCTAGATATCAGCCGGACAAATACATGGAATATGGTCTTGCTTATTGTCCAACATTTGTTTCCTGATTTCCGATTTGTTTGACATAGAACTTAACTGAACACATCAATTTAGTTCTGACCGGGCTCGGTACATAGGTCAAAACAAAATCGTCGAGGGGCCCAGATATCGCTTCTAATCCTAGAAGGAACAGATAAACTTCGACTCATATGTTTGCTCTACTACTTGTTGAACTACACACAAAGGCACAGTTTATAACATCGAGTTACCAATGCGTTTTCGTGGAATCAATGCATAACCAACTCATAGGCAACAAACATATCTCTAGGTTTGAAGACTTATATGATATTACCGTCTCACGATCACTCGAGATAAATTCCATGAAGTGATACAAGTGAGCGTGGGTTGAATCCAATACTCAGAACTTATGAGCACTCATGAGTGCTGTAGCCCCGCTTTGTCTAACATCTTAGACCTCTACAAGCCAACCCATGACAGTCTTGATTCATATCTACTTCCAACATATGACCGACTGTGGAGAGTTTGAATAATATGATATAAACCACAACATAATGATTCTGGAAGTCAAAACATGCAAAAAGAAATAATAGTAAACGATTGACAAGAGATAGCAACACTTTACTCATAAATAACAGCTTTTATTTATCATCAAATGTCAATTACATTTTACAAATTTCAAGATTATCTAACTACTAAAACTAATATCATCCTTCAGCCCTATGCTCCGAGCATGCTGGAGATGCTTAGCCCGAGTCAGTCACTTTGTGAGAGGATCTGCTGGGTTCTCATCCGATGATACCCTCTTTGCCACGAGGATTCCTTTTTCTATTCGATGTCTGATGAAGTGATATTTTATGTCAATGTGTCTGGATCTCCCATGATCTCTTGGTTCCTTGGCTAAGGCAACCGCACTATTGCTGTCACAGAAAATCTCCATTGGCTCCTCAATAGCTGGTACAACTCCAAGGTCTCCGATGAAGTTCTTTAGCCATATAGCCTCCTTTGCTGCCTCGCTTGCTGCTATATACTCTGATTCACAAGTGGAATCAGCCACTGTCTCCTGCTTGGAACTTTTCCAAGTAATTGCCCCTCCGTTTAGAGTAAAGACCCAGCCCGACTGAGAGCGGAAATTATCCCTGTCAGTCTGAAAGCTAGCATCACTGTACCCTACAACTCTCAAGTCCTCACTGCCACCGAGGGTAAGGACCCAGTCCTTAGTCCTCCGTAGGTACTTGAGGATATTCTTTACCGCAGTCCAGTGTGCCTTGCCAGGGTTCCCCTGATACCTGCTAACCATGCTCAAAGCAAAGGCTACATCAGGTCGAGTACACGTCATAGCATACATGATCGATCCTACAACTGAAGCATAAGGTATTCGACTCATTTCTGCTATCTCAGCCTCAGTACTAGGGCTTTGTGTCTTACTCAATCTGGCGTTACTCTGGATGGGTAACTCTCCTTTCTTGGAGTTATGCATGTTGAACCTTTTCAACACTTTGTCTACATAGGTGCTTTGATTAAGTCCAATTAATCTTTTACTCCTGTTTCTCAAAATCCTTATCCCTAGGATATAGGCAGCTTCTCCAAGGTCCTTCATAGCGAAACACTTCCCAAGCCAGGACTTTACTTCCTGCAGGGTTGGGATGTCATTTCCTATGAGTAGTATGTCATCCACATACAGTACCAAAAAGCTGACTATACTCCCACTAGCCTTGATATAGACACAAGATTCATCTTCACTCCTTGAAAAGCCAAATTCTTTGACTTTCTCATCAAAGCAAAGATTCCATCTGCGAGGTGCCTGTTTTAATCCATAAATGGATTTCTCGAGCTTACACACTCTACTGGGGTACTCTGTACTGACAAAACCCTCTGGCTGAACCATGTAAACATCTTCAGCCAAGTTTCCATTAAGGAAAGCGGTTTTGACATCCATTTGCCATATTTCATAATCATGAAATGCAGCAATGGCTAACAGAACCCTAATAGACTTAATCTTGGCCACTGGTGAAAAGGTCTCATCATAATCAACTCCCGGAGTTTCATAATAACCCTTTGCAACCAGTCGTGCCTTATAAGTGTGTACATTACCATCCATGTCGGTCTTCTTCTTGAAGATCCATTTGCACCCAACTATCTTACGATCAGGTACATTGTCAACCAAGTTCCAAACTTGATTGTCATACATGGACTATATCTCGCTATCCATAGCCTCTTTCCATTTAGCAGCCTCAGGGCCTTCCATGGCTTCCGTGTAGCTGTTAGGCTCATCCAGATTTACCAGTGTGTTATCACTGATAAGTGTCTCACCTTCTGCAGTAATATGAAAACCATAATAATGCTCAGGTGCATTCCTAACTCTGGTGGAACGCCTCAGAGGTATACATTCTTCAGTCGGCTCAACAGGAGTTTCCTCCTTAGGTTGAGGGCTAGGGTTTGAGGTTCCTTCACCACTTGACTCTTGAATTTCCTCAAGGTTAATTTGCCTCCCACTGTCTCCTTGGCTCATGAATTCTCTCTCTCTCAAGAATCATCTTCTTGCTACAAAGACCACATTATCACTGGGTCTGTAGAAGATGTAACCAAAGGATTTCTGTGGGTAGCCGATGAAAATACACCTTTCGCTTCGGGGTTCGAGCTTATCGTGAGTCTCGCGTCTCACGAAAGCCTCGCAACCCCAAATCTTGATGTGGTCTAGATTGGGAACTTTTCCAGTCCACACCTCGTGAGGTGTTTTGGCAACCTTATTTGTAGGGACTAGATTAAGGATATGGGCGGCAGTCTCTAAGGCATACCCCCAAAACGAGATTGGTAGCGAAGCTCGACTCATCATGGAACGAACCATGTCCAACAAGGTCCGATTGCGCCTCTCAGCTACACCATTCAACTGTGGTGTCCTAGGAGGTGTCAATTGTGAGACAATCCCACATTCCTTAAGATAGTCAAGGAACTCAGTACTAAGATACTCACCACCACGATCGGATCGAAGCATCTTAATGTTCCTGCCCAACTGATTCTCCACTTCTTGCTTAAACTCTTTGAATTTATCAAAGGTTTCTGACTTATGATTGATTAGGTAGACATATCCATATCTACTAAAATCATCAGTAAAAGCCAAATAGAACCGATTAACATCTCTTGTGGCGGTTCTGAAGGGTCCACACACATCCGTGTGTATGAGGTCCAACAAACCTTCACCCCTAGCACAAGTGCCAGTAAAAGGTGACTTTGTCATTTTACCAAGAAAACAAGATTCACAACTATCATCTGACTTTAGGTCAAATGACTCCAAGACTCCATCCTTTTGGAGTTGGCCTATGTGTTTCTTGCTTACATGTCCAAGACGACAATGCCATAAGGATGCTTTATCTAAGCTAGTGGAAGAGTTAATACACAATACATTATTTCCTAGATTATCTACAACAAATACAGTTTCATACACGCCATCACAAGGTAATGCTTTAAAATAAAGAACATTATTAAAGAAAGCATCAATACTACCATTATTATTATCAAAATAAAAGGTAAAAGCTTGTTTATACAATGCATGAAAGGAAATAACATTTCTTGCCATTTCTGGCGAATAATAACATTTATTCAAATCTAATGTAAACCCACTATTTAGCACTAAGGAATAAACTCCTATCTTGGTGACAGGTGAAGCTTTCATGTTTCCCATGATCAAGTTTATCTTTCCCTGCTCCACATTCTCACTTCTTTTTAGTCCCTGCAAATCACAACATATGTGAATACCACAACCTGTATCAAGGACCCAAGACTTAGAATGAGGTGAGTTATTAGACAATATAGTGTATATACCTGCATGGTTGGGTTTTACTTTCCCATCCTTCAAATCTTGCTGGTACTTTGGGCAGTTTCGGTTCCAGTGCGACTTTTCATGCCAATAGAAGCATTCAGCCTCATTAGGGTTAGCAGAAGGAGTGACAAAACCTTTCTTGGTTTTGCTTGAAGAGGAGCCTTCAAGGGTCTTACCCTTGGTACCCTTAGAAGGGTTATTTCTCTTCTTCCCTTTGCCATGCCCGATTTCCAAGACATTGGCCGCAGTTGGAGTAGGAGTAGGAGTAGTAACAACCGACTTACCCTTTAGACCACTTTCGGCGGTCTTCAAGAGTCCTTGAAGTTTGCTGAGAGTGACTTCTTCCTTGTTCATGTGATATGTCATGCGGAATTGATCATAACACGATGGCAAGGAGTGCAAAATGATGTCCATTGCTAACTCCTCAGGGAAGTTCACATTCAGCTTCAGTAAACGGTCCACATACCTTTGCATTTTCTGCATGTGGCCCGTGATGGGTTCACCATCCTTCATTCGGGTTGTTATCATGGAGGAGATTATTTCATATCGCTCTTGACGAGCACTTTGATGGTAGCGGTCCATCAAGTCCTGGTGCATCTCAAAAGGATAATAGTCCTCATAGGACTTTTGGAGCTCGGCTGTCATGGTGGCCATCATGATGCATGCCACTTTTGTAGCATCTCTTTCATGTACCTCATATTCAGCAAGCTCTTCAGGAGTAGCAGTTGGCTCGGGTACCTTCAGCTCCTTGTCGAGAACATATTCTTTGTTCTCATACCGAGTGACCATCCTGATGTTTCTGATCCAATCTGTAAAGTTGGACCCATCAAAGATGACTCTCCAACAAAGATTCATGAGAGAGAAGGAGCTAGTAGGGTTTGAGCCAGAAGCATTGTTATTGGAAGACATCTAAAAAGAAGAGGGAATAGTTAGATTAGATATAGAGATAGTCCTTAACAAAACACCCAAATGTAATATTAAGGCTAGGACCCAACACAATATTTTATAACTTAGAAGAGGGATGCCGTAATCTAAGCTATAAGATATTTGAAGGTAGGTGAATGACGATTCACCAATTTCCACCATGAAAACGAAATATTTAATTAGGTTTTAATTGGTTTAGAAACTCCTAGATTCTTTGAGATTCATTGAACTTTCTTCAATGACATGTTTCAATCTCGAGTGTGCCCTTCAAGTTTTGTGACTGGGATGCCGAGGATCACAAAACAAGGTGTGAAGTAACCATGCAAATTACTTGGTACCCTTAATGTATTACCCCTCAATCGATGTGCCGGTTAACCACACACGCTCCATCGATACTATGATAAATATTAAGCCACCCTTTACCTACCTTGTTAAGTTCAAGTTAGTGTGCCGATTAACTACACACGCTCCACTAACGACTTAAACAAAGTGTAAAGTGTAATTTCATGGATTAACACCTTATTCACATTTTCCTAAAATAACTAAGATTGGGAATTCAATAAAGTTTAGTTACTTTAGTATTATCATTATACTTTTAATGAGAATTTATAAGTCCTTGTCCTACCCGTTCGGCTAACGACCCTCCACCGATCAAGGAAGCGGTGGGTGAGAGTGGACACCCATTAAGTTGCCATTTTATAGGCAACAACCTTATACCCCCCTTATAGACCGGCTTCGTGAATGAGGCGTACTAGCGGTAAGACGACTTGATCTTATACATATATAAATATTATTAAACTTATAATATTATAAAGTATAAGGGTTGAATTTTAACTTTTAAAATTCTAGGGGTTGGAACTAAAGTTTTTAATATGACTTTACATGTTCCAAAACTTGAGGGCAAGTTTTGTAAACTTTCAAAACTTTTCATTTCTCATAACTATGAGTTAATGGTTATTAAAAATGAAGACTCTTCATTTTTTGTAACTTATGTGTTCTTTTAATGAGTTAATGGTTATTAAAAATGAAGACTTTTCATTTCTCATAACTTATGAGTTAATGGTTATTAAAAATGATACTATGATAAACATTAAGTCACCCTTTACCTACCTTGTTAAGTTCAAGTTTTTTTTTTTTTTTTTTTGCATCAAGTATCAAATAAACAAACCTGGCTCTGTACCACTGATGGGTTTTGAGCATTCTAACACTCCTATGGTGTACATGCAACCCTAGAAACCTTGGATCTATGTTTGACTAAGATACATGCAAATAATTATTTTTTCCAAGGTTCTTATCCTAACTAGCATGGCATATGGTACTTGAATCAAATAAAACTAATAGAATTACTTACCTTGTAGTAGTAGTTGATTGCTTGGAGTTTGAGAGCCTAGCACCAATAATGTGGATGCCTCAAATGGAAGTCACAAATCACCACAAACTTGGAAACTTGAGAGAATAGTCACAAACTTCTTGAAATCGGCCCTCTTAGTTTACACACATCAACTAGTGCAATTTCAAGAACCAAAGCCTCCTTTATATAGTGTGGTGGATTAGGGTTACATCCATGTAAACCCTAATACCCATGTCTTTTCATTTCCATGAGATCCATGGGTTAAAGCTCCATGAAGTATCCATGGACTTTCCATGCAAGCCTAGCCCATTCCAAATAAGCATTAGCCCACACTATATAAATACAAGAGCCCATATTTAATTAGTCATACTTTTGATCTCTAAATTAATTCTAAATTAATTATAGATCAACACTAATTAAATAATATGATTTTATATTAATATATTAGAACTTATAATATATTAATAAATCATAACTTATACTATTCTCAAAAGATTATCCGTAAATTGTTCGGGTGAAGTGCAACCCAAATGGACCATGCCGGGTCGGGTTAAGTACATACCAAATATAGTTATGGACTTAGACACTATCTCCAACAATAACTTATTCGTTATAACTCGAATTTCTGGTGTTCTTTATATGTACGGAATCCTTGTAACATATACTACAACTTAGTTAAGATTACTCCTTCTAAATAATCTTCCATCAAAAATTCATTTTTGACGCTTATCGTCTCTAAATTGACTAGCCAGGATGTACGGGCGTTACACTAGGTATAATTGTTTACATCTATTAAAAGTCTTATACCTATAGAAATTCGAGCACTCTAGTTTTAAGCGTTTCTGATCTAAAACATGGCACAACTACTTGTAAAAGGTACAAGTTTGCAAGCCGTAGAGAGTAAATGGCGTTACATGAGACTATAACTGATACTATGACGTTCCTATCTCCATAACCAGATCTACAAGGAGGTCGCATCACAACATTCGTCCGGACCCTTCATCATCATCAGGAACAACCAAAACTATAATCTTCTAGACCCTTCATCATCGTCGGGAAAACAAATAGGACAATTATCACCATTATGCCTTGTCAGACAAGGTTGTAGCTAGCAACCATAGGTGGGGTTATCAACCCGTATAGGACACTATACATAACTTCCTTTCTCCATAGGATTAATAGTTATATGCAAAGGACCTTACTAAGTTTTTGATTCTTAGTTTATGAAGTCCCATGTCATCTAGACTTAACAGTTTCAACCGTCCCAACAATTCTACAGTTCCAACTGTTCTAACAGTGAGTAAGTGCGTCTAAAACCTTAACTTACTGGACCAACGACTTAAACGTATGTATAGCGGTTGTGAACAGAACAAAACTAGGTTTTAACCAACATGAAACCAACAATTCCCATAATATATGGCAAGTTGCATAATTGATACATTACATAATTTCTTAAAATATGATTCTTAGAATCTGGAAATCAATTGTGCTATCATTTACAATTTAGTAAAAATGATTCATATTTTTATAATAATTATAAACATATATTAAAATCGTTTTAAGCTCATTTTTATATAATGTCAAAGAGTATAATAATAATAGTTGACTTTTGGTACTTTCAACTAATCATGTTATATTTTCTCAACTTTGTTTTCAACCGTTTAAGGTAATGTATTTTATTTTTATACCTAAATATGTTGAAGAAAACCCTAAACCAACCCTAAACCTAAAACCATGGAATACTTTCTCTCTCTAGAATTTTTCTCTTTAGGAAATTCCTTTGGAGATTAAGTGTTCTTGCTTGTTCATGGGTTTTTTGTGCTTAATTTCTTTTAATCTGTTGCTACTTTGATTTGTTTGTTATGGGAAAGATCCATAGAGTCCGTAAATCAGCAAAAAAATTTAAATATCATGATAAAGGGCTTGGTGTTCTCGACTCCTTCCACTTTGAAGATAGCCCCCAAAAAGATGAAGTGGTTCCTGGGTCTCGTAATGCTCATGGAGGTTCTGATCTTGCTGAAAGTTCATCATCTTCCACTGCCTTTTGTGTTAGCAATCACAGTAACAAAGGTCTCTTCTTCTTCAACTCACCCGTCCATGTGTCACATGAAGCCTCCTGTGAACCCTCCGTTGAAAAAGTTGATTGTTGTACGCATGATAATGAGGAGGTAGCAGGTCCTGTTCACGTGTTTGGTGAAGAAAGGGTTCCTATAAATCTTTTTGAAGATTCTTCTAATGCTCCCCAAGAAGTTATCGAATCAGAAGGTGTAACCCATGCAAATGACGAAGCTTTTAAAAAAAATCGATAGAATAGATGGAATGGTTGAGGATTGCTCAGATTCTGATGTCGAGGATTTGGTTTGCGATCTCCCTTCTACCAGAATTCTCTCTCCGGTTGTGACGACGCCAACCCCTCCTTCCGGCTCTGCTTCTGATGAACCCTCGTCGCTGACCTTATTGACGTTGGAAAAGCGTGATGACCAGGTTAACTTGCAATGATTTCCTAATGGCGGCGTTGTGGATGCGTTTGGCTGCTTCACTCCGCCCCTCAACCTCCGGTCTCCTCCGTCTTCGGTGGTCTCATCCAATTATGGAAAAGATTTGCTTTCTGTTGAGGGTCGTACGCTTAACCCGTCGTGCGCCATCATGGGAAAGGAAAATCTCCTGCTTAAGGAAAGTCAACCTCTGTGCATTAAAGATTCCACTTTATTAGAAGATAATTTGGGTGTGAACATCGGGGTAGGAGCGAATTCTGCAGGCACATCTCTCAAGCCAATTAATTGTAGCAGTGGAAAGGCATTTATTGCCCCTGGATTTGTGGTCTCTCCAGCTCCTGCCATGTATTCCGAGCAGCCACTTGTTGGTAATATGGAGAGTCAAAAGATGCCTTGCTTGGGGACTAAGGCTGTGGGTCACGATCTCAATACCTTTTTGGGGGATATGGCTTCCTCTCGCATTTATTACCCCCCTAAAGATAGAGACTCAGCATTTATTGCTTCTGACCCCACCCCTCCTTCTCCTGGTCACGTGATTTTGGACTCCCCCCCTCTTGGCCGGCCTAATTTCGCAAATCCTTCTTCTCTTCACTTTGGGCCTAACAGCCCAACTTTTATTCAGCCACCTTTATCATTTGTTGATATTGTTTTGGGCAAGTCCAAGACTTCTCTTGTTGGGCCTCTATCCCCAGATCATGTTGTTGATGACCCAACATGAAAGGATGCTCCGATTAATATTTCTGATGACGAGGTGCCTTCTATTACCCCACTTAAACTTGATTTTGTCAACATCTCTAATTCCTTGCATGATGATTTTTTGATAATACCTCCGGAGATCATGACTAATGGCAGCATTCCTTTTGAACGCACTTTTTATGGTTATTTTATTGGTAAAAGGCTTGCATTTCCTCTTGTTAGAGATCGTCTCCAAGACTTATGGAAGGAACATGGAATTAGTGACATCTTTATTAATAATGACGACATGTTCTTTTTTAAATTTGACAACGACAATGGCATGAATTATGTTCTTCAAAAAGGAATTTGGAAGATTAATGGTATCCCGCTTTTCCTTAGAAAATGGGACCCGGATGTTTTTATCGAAAAACCAACGCATGACCGGGTTCCCGTTTGGGTTAATATTTTTGGAATTCCCCTCCAACTCTTTAACAAGGATGGCTTAAGTCTTATTTCTAGCAAACTGGGGAAACCTTTGGCGGTTGATTCCTACACCACCACCATGTGTGAGCGGGCTACGGGTAGAGCGGTTTTTGCCCGTATCCTCATCGAGATGTCGGCCCAAGATCCTTGGGATAAAGATATAAAAACCAAAGCGATCACGACTAAAGGTGCTACAACTACAACACTTAGAGTGGAGTATTCTTGGAACCCTAACAGATGCGATCACTGCAAAATCTTTGGTCATGACCAAGCCACGTGCCCCATTCTCACGACTAGTACTCCCGCCCCAAAGCCTGCTATGGCCACCCCAAAAGAAGTTGATAATGAAGGATTCCAAACGTTCAAGAGGAGATCTAGATCATTTCCAATTCCTAAAAAGAAGATCCCCATCGACAACCGTAAAGGAAAAGGCCCTTCTTTAAAGATATCTCAAGTCTATAAACCAGTAAACCGAGTAAAGCCAAAGGAAAAAGTTACAACTAACATGTTTGATGCTCTTTCACATCAACGAGTGGTTGATACTGATGATGATTCTCGTGTCCCTCCTGTTATTCATTCGAAAGATATTCACCCAACTTCAGACGCAATGTCGAGCTCTTCTCATGGTGGTTGTATCTCCTCTCCTATAGATCAGGGATGACGTTTTTAGGTTCTTATTTTTAGTTTGTCTCTAGTTGTTTGTTTGTTTTGTCATTGCTTTGGGGCATGTCCCTTATCTTATCTAGTCTTTTTTCTTTTTCTTGGGCGTTTGCCCTTTTCTTTTGTAACTCTTCCTATACTTAATATATTTTGCCAAAGGGATTCCCTTTTTCCAAAAAAAAAAAATGTTGAATAACATTTTTGATTATATACAATATCTTTTTATACATTTTTAAGAAGCTCAAACTTATATATGACAAATACTATAATCTTTATAAATCATCAATTATATATTTTGTGTCGTTATAGCATTCTACTTATACTCTTGTGATTTTTCTTAATAATTAAGTTCATATTTCACATAAGGTATAAGTGTATTATCTTTTAGAAATCCACTTTAACTTGTATGATTTATAACATTTTAGATTGCTACTTCATAAAATTTTGACCAATAACAAATATGATGCATTTTAATGTATAAAGACTTGAGCGACATCGAGGCTGTCACCGGTTGCTTCGTGGACGAGGGCTGCTCCGACAACTCTTGATTGCCACTTTTCCGTCAGGCAGAAAACACAAAAGGGATAGGGGTGTTTGGATTGCTTCTTCGATAGGAAAAAGGGGTGAATGAAATAAATAATAGGTGGGGTATTTGGTTTGTTGTGAAGTCAACAATAAGCACAAGAAAACAGAAGGGGGTGGTTGCGCTCTTGTTAATCGGAATTAGCCCATCTCTTGTGGTGTATTTGGTATGAAAATGAAGAATAAAAGAGAACATCAGCAGCAACACTTGTCAGGGGGTGTTTGTGGGTTTCTTGTCGACTGGAAAAGGGGAGGAAGAGGCTGATACGGTGGTGAGTGGGAGTTGGCAGCAAGTGGGTTTCCGACTTGTTTTCTCTCGGCATGGAGCTCACTGGTAGAGATGTTCTGGGTCTACAACCACTAAAGAAATCGAACAATAGGATACGAGTGTTTGGGTGACCATTAATGAAGAAAAAGAATATGGAGGGGCTGCTAAAAGTGGCTGGAACGTAGGGTGGCAGCCCTCCTCCCGTCCTTTGTTTTTCCAGCGACCCAAGTGAGAAAAGAGGTAGAGAAGAGAGAGATTGAGTATGGGAGGTGGGGGTATGTTTGGCAGCTGCAACTTGACGATCTCTAACAGATTTTGATGGAATTTGGTTTGATCTTTTGTACCATATCATCTATGAAAGATTTGGAGAAGTACATGGCAAGATTACTCAAGTATTTTGTATGTGCAAGTTGGAGAATCATTCCGAGAGTGTGTATGAGGTGAAAAGAAATCGAGAGTGAGGGAAAGATGGATAAAATTTGGACATTTATTTTTATTAGTGTATATCTCTAATAGATTTAATGTACATTTTTTGGTTTAATAATATTTTATGCATGTGGGTATTTGTTTGAAACATGTGAAGGCAATATTGCATACAAAATATTTATACACTCCCATATTAAAAGTTTTACTATATATGTTTGTAAGATATATAAAGAATTCGAGATTTGTATATAATAAATGTCTAAATTGTCATATATGCTAGTAATTGGTATTTGGAGATGATACATGACATATCTATAAATATGTTGTAACACCCTGCTTCGAATCATTTCCCATTGCGGGGTAATGATCAAGGAGTGAGTATTAGTAGACTTAGAACCCATGAAGAATATTTTGGGATCATTTGGAGGGGAATGATGTAGTTTGGGTGATCTGGGTATTCAGTTTGTGTTTCGGAGCCCAAGGGTATCGGTAAAGGCGTTGGTTCAGACCTTTTATGAATCTTGGATTTTATTTCAGTTGGTTTTTAGGCTAAATAAAGTTGATTGAAGTGTAGGGATTCTCCTTGCATTTTCGTGGATATAAAAAACGTCAAAAACAGATAAAGGACACAAAACTTATGACCATTTGAAGTTAGAAGGGGTTTGGGCCAAATCAGCCACGCATGGCGTACCAAGTGGGAACGCATGGCGTTCAAAAGGGAAATGGACGCGGGCCAACTTGGGAACGCAGGGCGTTCGCTGCGCTGTTTCAAAGCTTTGTTTTTAGGGTTTGGCCCCTTTATAAGCATCATTATGGACCAAAACCTCTTCCATTCTTCAGCCTCCATCCTCTCTAACCCTAAGAACGAAACCCTAGCCTCCATTTGTGCATTTCTTGAGCTTTATGGTTATTTATGAGTGTTTTGGTGCTTAAGGAAGAAGAAGGAACTTCTTGAAGGGTCATTACTTGACTTGGATCTTTTGGATCCAGAATTTGTGCACCTAGATCTATCTTCTGGAGGTAAAAAGTCTCAACCTTGACAACTCTTTCATGTAGATCTAGATAAGTGGTATTTTGTTATGGTTTTGGTTCCTTTGAGGTGGTTCTTGTGAGTAGAAGTTACTCCATGAAATTTGAGCTTCATAGTTGGTCCTTGTTGAGGTTATGGAATCATAAAGTTTGGATCTTGATAGGTAAAAACCTTCCATGCATGATTTGGTAGTCATTTGATGATGTTTGGGACTTAGGGTTTTGATTTGGGTCCCATTGATTTATGCTAAGTCATAAAGTTGGAAAATTTATGACTTAAGAAGTCCCCTTTGAATCGGATCTGGAAATTGGGCTAAGAACTATCTATATGGGCTTTGGTTGGGCCTCAAGACCTTGATTGGGCCTTAGGTTGGTTTGGGTCCAATTTGGAAAATTAGGCCATTGGTTGATTAATTGGCCTTTGGTCCTTTCAGATTATAGTTGGGCCATAGTGTTGGACAGGGACAAGTAGGGGTAAAATGGTCTTTTTACCCCGGGTATGAAGTTATAGTTATGTATTAGAACCCAATTGCTAATTGGGTGTCATTTGATATTGGTAGCTCTGAGAAGCGGACATGGCAGCAACTAAGGATTTCTTTCAGGAAGCTTCTGCATTTGAGGTGAGTCTCCTCACCATACCAATGGGTCTAAGGCACCAAGTGTGACATCCCCATTTTCACGGCCAGAAAAGACCGATTTTGTTTATGCTTTATAAAAATCAGAGTATCTCCTTTAATAAAAGTGTTGCGGAATTTGTTCCCAGAAAAACATGATAAATACGTTATCAAAGCATTTCCGAAGAAAAGTATTTTTATTCATTTTAAAACATTTGGGATGTCATTGTCAATACAGAAACATAAGCATAAACATAACTTACATTCATTATCACTAGTGATTTATATCTCCTTAATCTCTCGGTATAATGTGACTTCATATCAACACCTGTGATATAAATAAACTGAATGGGTCAGGTTGGGAAACCTTGTGAGTACATAGGGTTTTCAACCCACAATAATATAATTATTATGTTTAAACAATCAAGCAATCAACCCAATTACCCATCCCCATTATCTTCTTTATTCTTAAGGATCTACCCTAAGAATCAACTATTTCTCGTTCATTCATTCCTAAGGATTATCCTAAGGAATAGGTACGAATTCCGTCGTTGTCAATGACACATCTGTAAAACACAACTGCTAGTTTTGTCACTTAGGCATAGCTGCCAAAATTGTGACATTCTCTACGAGGCGCATCTGCCGGTATTGTCCTTTAGGCGCAGCTGCCAAGGTTCTCTCGTTTATCGACAATATCGTTTCCGAGAATCCACTCGCAATACATGTCAATGGGTTTTTAGAGTACACCGGTGAACACATCGTTCACAACACCTACAGGTTGCGAGCCTGCTAGTGTTCCACTGGACTGTCTAGAATAGTCCGTGGTTGTCATCCATACTCTGCTGAATGACGGGGCCATCATTTGGGAAAGGCTTCTCACATCGTCCACCTCTCACCCTGACCTCCTGGTCTATTTCACCTCTCACCTCATCATCCAACTCATATTTCATCTATCACATCTACCCATGTTTTACCCCAACATTTTCGTAGATATAAAATACATATACAGTTTAAATCATTTAAAACGTGTATAAAATCGTTCATCTAGCATAGACAACAAGTACTCAGATAATATGCACACATAGCACGTAATTTATATAAAATACTTCATATCTATGTGTAAGATGAAAGTAACTATGCACTCACTGGATTAGGTGGTGACTCGGTACTCGGACCGCACTTCGTTATCTCAAAACAATTTTCCCTCGACAAAACCTAGTATCAATATCACTAGGGTTTAGTCTAACGTTAACCGCGACTAATTAATAGTCTAGCTATTATTATTATTATATAAGCGTTAAACAACACTCTATATAACTCATAATAATAGCCCAAATAATTATTTTAAGGACCTAATAACATTACTATAATTATTAAAAGCTATATTAAAAATTGCGTAGGCGTAGCTCACTTACAGAGGATTTTAAAGAAAACCAGGCTTCGCTTGGAGCAGCGTTTCGAAACCGAAAGACCCTTTTTCTCGGGACTCCGGGAGCCTCGGGGCTTCCTTCGGGTGTTAGGGGGGGGGGGGGGTTCCCTAGGGTTTAGGGCACTTATAGAGAGAAAGTAGTGAGAGAAAGAGTTGATTTTTGGTATGAGAAACCGGCTGCCCTCGCACCCCTATTTATAGGTGCGAGGCTTCGCACTACGCTGGGCGTAGGTTCGCTCTACGCGGGGCGTTCATCGGATAAGGGTGCCAACTCACATACAGCTGGCTCGCACTCGGACTCGGAAGGATAAGGCTGAGGTACGCTGGGCGTACCCAACCTCGAACGCGGGGCGTAATAGCGAGGGCTACGTGGCGTGATCCGAAGCGACTCCTGAACCAACATCGGACGGCCCAAATGCTGCCACGTCATCAAGTTCTTATCAGACTTCGCAATTTCGACTACAAACTTTAAAAATTCGTATCTTTCGCATACGAACTCCGTTTTTGACATTCTTTATATCCACGCGAAGGCGGGAACGTACTCTACAACTTTCGTTTAGACTCCATCGGCTAATTTGGACTTTATTTTAAAAGTTATATTATTAACAGGTCGGGACAGGATTGGTCCGTTAAATTCTCATAACTTCTTCATCCGACGTCCGTTTTCGTCCATCTTTTTCTCGTTATGATACTATTAACGAGATCTTCGATTCTCGTTTAGGTTGTGTCGGCTAAAAACCATTCGATCTAATATTCGAATTTCGGGCTGTATACTGCTAAGCCGAAACTTCGAAAAATCATAACTTCCTCATATGAAGTCAGATTTGGGAGTTCTTTTTATGGACGCTCTCGGTTTAACGTATTCTACAACTTTCGTTTAGATCGCTAAGGCTAAAACTCGCTCTATCATAAATTCACTATTTACGCTTCCCGGTATTGTGCCGGTTCCGTCGTGAAACTTCGACGGGTCATAACTTCTTCGTTATAACTCGGATTTCGGCGCTCTTTATATGTACAAAAACCTTGTAACATATACTACAACTTGGTTAAGATTATTTATTCTAAATAATCTTTTGTCGAAAAGTCGTTTTCGACCCCTATTATCTGTAAATTGACTAGCCCGGATCTACGGGCGTTACACCAAGGCCGACCCATTTATCTAGTTGTGATGATTATTGCGGATGTGCTATTGACACATTAGGTATTTATGTGAAGACCGTGCAGGGGTTCCCATGGCAGTTAGTTATATGTGGCATGCTAATAGATTATGTGTTATGTGGTATGCTAGTTGATTATGTGGTATGTGATATGCCAGTTGTCTTTGTGGCATTTGCATGGATTACCCCGGGGGGTTCCCATGGCAGATAGTTAAGACCATGCAGGGGTTCCCATGGCAGTGGGTTAGGACCACGTGGGGGTTCCAGTGGCACCCGGTGTAAGACCTTAGAGGGTTTCCATGGCATCCATATATGTTTATATGCATGGCTTATGCGTTTGATATGGATTATATGATTATGTGGATTATGTGGGGTATGCTCTGGGGAACCCACTAAGCTTCGTGCTTACAATTTTGTTTATGGTTTCAGGTATCATCGGTTTGGAAAGGAAGGGCCCGACTTGATCGCAGCGCGCACACACCCGTGTTTTCCGCATTATGTGATTTTGGGATGTAACTCTGAAAAATGTTTTTATTAAACAATGTTTTGAATGGTTGGATTTAAATGATATTTGTGTTTTAACTATAATAAAAATAAAAATTTTTACCCTGGAATTTTGGGTCGTTACTTATGTATATATTTAGTGTTGTTATATAATTTTAATTACATAATATATATACATTGTGATTACTTGATTGCTTATTTGTCATATGCAATATGGATTTATAAAAATTATAGCAAATACAAATTAAATTTTTGTGAAATACGTTCCTCACACATATATGTATATAAATGTACACGATTTTAGAAATATTGAGTTATTTCATCATGGAGATTCACAACAACCAGATTGGATTTCCAAACTATTCCCATAATGAATTACCAATCATATAATCCATGTTGAAATCAATAATTTAAGGTATCATGTTCAAGTTGATATAATTTATGGTTTTCACAACACCTTTTCGTCATTGTAATAGATTAACGTTTAAAATGAACTTGGATGAAAATCATAAGTCTTTAAATTCAAAATGGATAAATTTTTGTGCAATTAAGAATAATCCCACTTAAACTTTCTTAAATAAACGTTGATGTATCGTACAATATGTCTAATTATAGTAACGTTCATGGTGATTGTGTAACGCCTTGAATTTCAAAACAATTTTTTTAATTCACTAAACATTATTCATAAGTCCAAGTCATCACAGAATTATAAATCATTATCGAAACAATATCAGAGTATCCCAAAATCCATAAGACATCATAAGTCGGCGAATGTGTACAATCATGCCTCCGCCTTCCCGGAATCTACAGAAGTACCTGAAACACATTTAAATCAACACTGTAAGCACGAAACTTAGTGAGTTCCCCAAAATACCACATACACAAATAATTAGCCTCTCATGGCTAAATCTCGATAAGGACCCTCCGGTTATGTGTCTCAGTGAAGACCCTCCAGTCATAGCTCAACATATACATAGAATTATATAGCAACATAAGTCGCAAAGACAAAATGCATAATAACACATATCTCAGTGTAAGCAGATAAGACCCTCCGGTCAACAATACAAATAAGACCCTCCAGTCAATAACATGAATAAAACCCACCGGTCACACATAAATTACCACACAGGTAAGTATAGTGAGAAGACTCACCTGAATCGAAGAATCCTAAAACACTACGACCAGATCCCTTATCTGCATTGCTCACACCCGCGAATCCACTAATACCAGAACCATATAAAATCTTAATTAATAAACCAAAGCCCTCAAGTTTGACCCAAGGTCAAACTTAGTCAAAAGTCAACGGTCAACCGAAGTCAAAGTCAACAAGTCAACTTCAGGCTGAGTACGCCCAACTAGGGGTGCAAACAAGCCAAGCTACTCGTGAGCTACTCGAGATCGAATCGTTAAAAGCTCGACTCGAGATCGATTTTAAACGAGCCCGAGCCGAGCTCGAGCTTAATATTAGGCTTGTTTATTAAACGAGCTTGAGCTCAAGCCTCTGTTCCTTGGCTCGATTAGGATCGCGAGCCTAAACGAGCCTACATATATATAATAAAAAAATTATTTTTATTTTTATATATTAAAAATAAATAATAATTTAATAAATACCATTTTAGGAAATTAGAGTATACCGTAAACGAGCCGAGCCCAAATCGACCCCGAGCCCGTACAATCCTTAACGAGCCGATCTCAAACTTTGTACCACAAGGCTCGAAACGAGCCGAGCTCGAGCTCGAGCTTATAAATATTTAAACGAGCCGAGCCCAAGCCTGGACAGGCTCGAGCTCGGCTCGGTTCGTTTACAGTGCTACGCCTAACCTATGCAGCTTGTATACATGGTGTACTCACCATCTAGCATCGAACCCCATATGAGTACGCGCAGCGTACCAGAAGGTACGCCCGACGTACTCGGCCAAAAAGGAACTTTTCCATTAAGTGCTTAATCTCTTAAGTCCTTTCGTCCAACACTTAGATCTAGTCCCACAACATCACTCTAAGTTATAAAGTTTCCACCTTTATGACTTTCCATGTCTAGAAAAGTTTCCAAAAGCCAAAACCTTAACTTATTAATCCATTAAGACATCATGACACTTTCATGGAAGGTATAGAAGGATCAAGATCGCATTTTTATGGATCCTAAAAGCTCCATATTGGATAAAGTTTCCAACTTTATCCATTATAATGGTCCAAACCACCATGATCTAGCCTTTAAGCATCAAATGGGACCAAAAGTGCATCTTTTTCAACTTAATCCATTAAGTCCAAGTCTCCAACCTTCAGATCTGAATTATAATGATGTTTAGATGGATAAAGTTTCCAACTTTATCCATTACAAGGTCACAAAATTTCAAGATCTAAACTTTATGTACTAAAATGACCATAAGCTCATAATACCCAAAACTAGCTAGATCTAACAAATGCATCATCAAGATTCAAACTTTATACCTCTAGAAGATAGATCAAGGTGAACAAAGTCCAGATCTACAAGCTGCAAAACAACCAACAACTCTTCAAGAAGTTCCTTCTTCTCCAAGGTGCACCATGCAAACTCCAAAGCACCAAAAAAACATTCTTTTAGCTTACAAGCCTCAACTAGGGTTAGGGTTTCACGGAAGGGGTGTTGGAGGGGTGGAGGCTGAGAATGGAGTGGGTTTGGGGGAGTTAAGGAGATTAAGTAGGGCTCAAACCATGAAAATAGGGCTTAGGAACTGATTGCGTATGCCCAGTGTACTCTTGGTACGCCTAACGTACTCAGGATTCCCTTAGTACGCCCAACGTACACCTTTTTGTACGCCCAATATACTCAGCTTGGCCCAAAACCACCCAAACTTCAAACGATCATAATTTCTTCGTTCTAACTCCTATTTTGACGTTCTTTATATCCACAGAAAGGTATTGAGGATCTCTACAACCTTATCTAATTACTTTTGACTTAAAATACATCGAACTAAAATCCATAATTCATAAAAGAAGTATAGAACATTACTTTCCCATTTTACCCTTTGACTCCAAAGCGCAAACCAAACTATTGGATCACATATCTACATTACCTACATCCAAAATGGGACTAAACCTCTCTTCCTTAAAGCCTCAAAACCACCTCATAACCGAATTACGACCCACGAGCCTTAAATCACAGAACGATCCGAAACAAGATGTTACAGATTGACAGTGAATTGTTGACCTATTCTACCAATTGTTACACTATCCCCCTGTTGAAAGGATTTTTGTCCCGAAATTCAATGTGTAGGTAAAACATTAATATACAATTGGTTTGCATTTTCATTTCGTTTGATTCTCACATGATCCTTCTATAGTCGTTTTAAGTCGCATAACTCGAGATTGGGTACTTGGTCGAGTAGATGGCTCTATTCTAAGCCCCTAAAAAGAAATGGATAAGGAATAAGAATGAATCAAGTATTTTAAAGGTTGTCGAATCTTATATATTGTTCTATCGTGTGTAGTTTCAAAAATATGAAACATTAGCATGGTGTCCTAGTACACTTCATTGAAAGAGATAACAATTGTGTCGTCAGACATACACTTCTTGAGTTTTGGTGCATGAAAGTGGCGTGCATGATGTTTAGTTCTTAACACAACTTGATTGTCACACCCCCAAACCGAGACGGTGGAAACGTTCGGGGGCGGAGGACGTCATGTATAGTATCACAACAATTGCATAATAGAAATCAAAGTAAATACAACCAATACATTGATAAAATTTAATATTTACATCTGTTCAACACATAGTTTGTTTGACATCAAAAAAATGTATGGCAAAAGTATAAAAGACTCGAATCTGAAGAGCTCCATTTTCTCAAAACCTGTAAGGGGTACCTGTCTACTGATTCCCTGAGAATACAAGTGATTTTGAAAGTGTATCAACATTTAAGTTGGTGAGTTCATAAGTATGTTTGTAATTGAAATCTGAATGATTGTTTTCTTGTAAAAAGATGTATGTATGATTTCCCAGAAAAGCCTATATTTTATGTAGTAACGTTTTTGTACTCCAAAATAGTATAACGTGTCTGAATATGGATAAAGACTCTGTAGTTTGTAATATCTGGATACACTAGCTGTTCGTAAAAAATATCATGTTGTAGTTTTATTGAAAATAAAACTAGGTGAAGTTGTTTACCATTCAAACATTAATCGTATTGTTCAATACAAAATTGTGAGTTATTATAACCATACTTGATGACCGTGGATGACCTGAGACGACGTTCTCCAGACGTCGGAATCGAAATGACATTTGTCACCCCAGGCCTGCCGGCCTAACTGTAGCTAACAGTTGAGGTGCGGGATTGTCAGTCCCGTATAGATCTATACACAAACTCACGCTCTCCCTCCAGGAGACTCTGGTTATAATTTCAGGGCTTTTGTTGGTACTCAATAAGTATGTGAAGATGACTCTCACAAAGCTATACTTACGATTACATGTAGAATAATTGATAATTCTTTATATTAAATAACTGGTTATATGATCCATAAACTATACTTAATATAGTTTATATGTATGTTTCTGTAATAGAATCTGTACTTAGAAAGATAGTTCTTATGTTCCATAAACTTTACCAATTATAGTTTATATGTTCGTTTGCATTGTTTCTATGTTCATGTATTGACGATGTATGTGTTCCATAAACTATACCTATTATAGCTTATAAGTGTATGTTCCATTTACAATATAAGTATTCTGAAAACGTTCCTTTGCTCAACATGTTACAAAGGTTTAAAGAATTGTATTTGTAAAAGAATACGTCTTGGTGAAAACAATGATCGGTTATTATCAATTAGATTAGCATAATCTAAACCAGTATGAGGTAGGTTTGAAATCATTTTGGAAATGCATAAATGTTGTGCAAAATGTATTTTGTTGTACCTGTATCCCCCCCTAAAAACATGAAGAACTGATAAAAATGTAGGGGTATGAACTCACTTTTGGTATGTGCTTGCGACTGGATGGCGAGACTGAAGAGGTGACCCTCGAGTTGGCGTACGCGAAACTAACGGTATCCTAATAATCTTTAGACACATAATAGTATTTAAATTAGCGAAACCATAAGTTAAAGTGTTAGAAAAACACTTGTTTTGTGTTAAGAGTAGTTACCGAGAATGGTACAAGTGTTGAAGAGGGGTTCGGTTTTAATGGAGTTCTCGACCAAAAACGGTTCTTGACCGAACACCGGTTCTCGGTCCTGGGCTGTTTTCGGTCACTTGAAGATTTGAAGGATGTTCTTGGTGTTCTTGGTGAAAATATGAAAAATTGAAGGTTTTCTTTTGAATGTTTGAATGTTCTTGGATGATCCTTGGGAGCAAAATGTGGCTATTTTCGAGTGAAAAGGTGAGAATTGATCAGGTTTTCGAAGGCAAAACTTATATACGGTTGGGTTTTTGGCCGAAAAAGGGTTCTTGGTCGAAATCTGTTTTCGGTCCTAAGGTTTTTGGCCGAAAACAGTTTGCTGTAACGAGTTTTCGTAGTTTCAAGGGAAAAATCTTGGTTTTTCGAGTGTTTTTGATTCCGAAAAGTTATATAAACATTATTTATATAATTTAAGTTATTTTCTAACCATTACGAACTAAATGGAACAAATAAAACTTGAAATTTTTTACTTATCGGATTTGACTTTTATTGACTTGGAAAGAACGGGTTGTTACATTGATGTAAATAACATGAACAATTTCGTTAGGAATTTCGAAGATCCTTTGAGTCACGGGTTTAACTTGACCCGTTCTTTAAGCCGAATCATCCCTCTAAAAGGGTAGGCTCTTAAAGTTACACAGTCTCCGACATGGGATTCTAGAGGCCTATGTTTTCGTTTACATAACTCTCTTGTCGTTTGCGTACAATCTGTAATCGTTCTCAGGTTCACATAATATTTTTTGTAATCTCTTGAGTGATTCTTGGATCAGAATGCAACGCATCACCACCATATTCTTTTTTTTTTCAATTTTCGTATTTCCAATCATTTCTCAACAAATCGAGTATTGACGCTTGCATCCGTATAAAGCCTCAAACGGTGTGGCCTTGATGCTTGTATGATAACTATCGTTGTTGAAAAACTCAATCAACGAGAATGATTATTCCATGCAATTTCCAACGTCTATCATACATGTTCAGAGCATATTACCCAATTCATGATGGTTCTTTCATTCTGACCGTTGGGGATAATAAGCCATGCTTATGTCTATATGCGTACCCAACGATTTCTAATGATTGTCAAGATTTCTTGGCGAATCTACTTTCTTAATGAGGGATGATAGAGATCAGCATGTCGCGCAGTCTGACTAATTCCTTGGAATACTTCTTGATCAACTTTTTCTATTTCATTCGTTTCTTTGATTAGCAGGAACTTGGCGAACTTAGTCAATCTATGGACCACTACCTAAATAAAATCGAAACCACTAGGTTTCTTGGGTAATTTTGGTAAGCAGTCATTTGAAAAACGTTGGTTCCCACTTTCACTCTGGTAATTCTCATTATTACACTAACCCCGAGTATTTATGAGATTCTGTCTTCGACATAGTTTTAATATTTTCCCACTCAAATAGTAATCTCTGCTTTCATGAAGGTTCACCATTTCTGCTTTCTTCGAATCTTAGTACATTTATTCAGAGCTTGGATGGATGGGACACTTCAGTCTGTGAGCTTTTCCCAAGACTATGCTCCCATGTTCACTGCACTTAGGTGTACAAATTTGGTTTATAAAGCATCGCGCACCTTCATCTATAAGCTTGGCTTGTTTATTCGTTCTTCACAGAGCTTCACTCGCGAAGCTTTTCTTTCTCAGAGTCTCAAGTTAAACTTCTCGAACTTGATATGTAAGGTTTGATTGGATGGTCATAGTTAATACTCGTACTCAGCGGAATTTGGTATGTTCTTTTCGGCTCAAGACATTTTTCTATTACGTTAGTCTCATGACAATGTTAATGAATATCACACATCATGATGTAAAAAAATTTCTCATTTATGTCTTTTAACCAAAAGTATAGGAAAAAATCGTTTTTAATTAATTTACCTGCACCTCAATCCTTTATGTAACATGTCACAGTATACGAACTGGTCTTATGTTCTTTCTGGATTGGTAGAATTGGTGCGTTACACAACAACTGTTCCAACTTTTGGAATTTAATTTCTTGCTGATCTTCCTAGTTGGACTTTGTTTCATTTTTGGTGCCAATATAGTTGGCGATGGAAAAGTTTCCGATGGATCTCCGGTAGTAGCCAACATAAATTCTTTTGTTGTTAAAATTCCAGCGTTCATTTCTTGGGAAGAAGTCTTCGCTTGATCTTCCACATTTGATTAAGTTCTTCACATTTTATCAAATTCTTCGATTTTATTGAGTCCTTCACATTTTATTAGATCGTAGTGAGAAGTTCACAATAGTCTATCATTTTATTTTTAGGATAAAGAGGAAGCTTTAGGTTTCTTTTCTCCAAATTGTCATCGTAAATGACCAAGTTTTCCTTGTTGGATAGGTTCAGTTGCACAACTTTTTCACAACACAAAATCTTGACATAATTGAGAGATATTCGATTCATACCTATGATAATGTCAAAGCATCCACTCAGAATTGGCTTAAGATCTTTGGAAAAAGGTTGATCTGGAACATCCGTTTTTACGATATAAGATTACATATATATATATATATATATATATATATATATATATATATATATCTGTTGTTATAAAATCATAATTAATTATACATTGTGTTTTAGCCAAAGTGTTGTAAATGGAAGTTGTAGTGCTCTAAAATCCCTATGCGTGGATATAAAGAACGTCGAAAACGAAGCTCCTATGAAGAAGTTATGAATTTTATAAGATCTTAAGAAACTACTCGACCAGCCAAACGCTAAGCGTTCTTGAGAGAACGCTAAGTGTTCATGATAGAACGCTAGGCATCCGTGGACGCTAAGCATCCATATACCGATGCTAGGTGTCCGTCGGCCAAACCTTCTTGATGTATGAAACATGAGGTAGTGCAGCACTAGCCGTTGCGGGGGACAAGAGTGCGACACTCGAGTAGTGGAGCGGGGGATGAACACCAAGCATCCAAGATCCGATGCTAAGCGTCGAGAACGCCAGGCGTCCAGATCCGGACACTAAGCGTCCATGCGTTGGGCTATAAATATGTGCCCGAGTTCTGGGGTTTGGGCAACGAGCTAAACTCTATTATACATGTCTTTCTCTTAGATTTATAGCCTTATTTCTCCTAGAAGCAAGGAAGAAAGGATATACATAGTGTAGAAGTTATTTTCAATAGTTCGTGTTGCTGTTCTGCAAACCAGGTGAGTTGTCGCAATATATCATGTATTCCAGTATGTGTTCATGTATGTTATGCGTGGTATTTATGTGTATATATGTTGTTACATTCAATATAGTAGTGTAGGTGTTGTCGGTGGAACAAAAAAGAGGTTGGGAGCCTATAGACCCGAGTGTTGAGGACGAAATGGCAAGTAGGCCTTAAGTCTAGATACACTTATTAATGGTGAAACAATAAACGTACGAGAGCCATTTTTTTGTATGCATTTGTATGTATTGTGATATATGATATATTGGGGAACTCACTAAGCTTTATGCTTACCCAATGGAATTTAAATGTTTTCAGGTACTTCTTAAGATAACGGGAAGGCTAAGGCATGATTGTACACACACATTGGAAAAACAAGACTTCCACTATTTTATTTACTTTGGATTAAATGTATTTGTTTTTAAAATGATTGTCACACTATGTTTTAATTAAACGTTTGGAATGGTTTATTTACTTTCAAAAAAATTGAAATTTTTGTATGAAATTTGGGGATGTTACAAGTTGGTATCAGAGTCTTGGTTTGAGTGAATTGGATAAACACTCGTGTGAATCTAGAATCAATCTAAGGATCTGAATTTTTTTATAAAACTTTTTGAAAAATAATTTTCTATAAAGGAGAAGATGAGATGCGTACAGTCAGTTGAAGCTGAGAATTTAATGTGAGTTCCAATATGACTATATCCGTTATTATGTGAATTGTTAAAAATGCATGCTAGTATAAAGGCTAAGAATCTTTTCAGGAATTGCATGTTAGAATTGTCTGATAAATAGGATGCCTTATAATCTTAGAAATTGTTTTTATGTGATACCTGAACTTGTGCTAATATTATATAGTGGTTAAATGTATGCTATATAGTCAAGCATGATTAGGATCTTATAGCCTTATAATATTTAATTCAACTTTACTTCTTATTCCTTGTTTAGTTGTGGGCTTAGGATATAATCATTTATTTTACCGTCTATTTAATCCTGGATTATGTACGACTTGCATACACAAGGCAACTATATATGTAAACAAAATTTCAATCATGTACATTAACATGGATGGAAGGAATTGATGGGTTTTGAGCATACTAACACTCCTATGGTGTACATGCAACCCTAGAAACCTTGGATCTATGTTTTCTCTAAAATACATGCAAATATGATTTCCAAGGTTCACAACCTAACTAGCATGTTATGGGGTACTTGTAATATAAAACTTTAAGTAGAATAACATACCTTTCTTTTGTGGTTGATTGCTTGGAGTTTTGAGCCTAGCACCAATAGTGTGGATGCCTCAAGTGGTGTCACAAATCACCAAAACAAGCTGGAAGCTCTTGAGAGAATAAGAACACTTATAGAAATCGACTCACTCTTATGCTCACACACACTAGTGCTAATTCTAGAACCAAGAACTCCTTTATATAGTATGGAGGATTAGGGTTAAACCCTAATACCCATGACTCTTCATTTACCTAGGATCTATGGGTTAAAAGCTCCATGGACTATCCATGGACTCCATATACTCTTAGCCCATTCTAAATAAATCTTAGCCCAATCCATATATATAAACATGAGTCCATATTTAATTAGCTCAATTTTGATCACTAAATTAATTCTAAATTAATTCTTGATCAATACTAATTAAATAATTATGATATCATATTAATATATTATACCTAATAATATATTAATATATCATAAACATCTCATTCTCAAAAGTATATCCATACAAGTTGTTAGGTGAAGTGCAACCCAAATGGACCATGCCGGGTCGGGTCAAGTTGATACCAAATATAGTTACAGACTTAGACACCTTATCCAACAGTCTCCCACTTGGATAAGTCTGATAACTATAGTTACAAGTATAACTTCAGGAACCAACCAGCAATCGTAGCTCTTTAAAACTCTGCTGAACTATGAAGCGCCATTTTAGATAAGTGATCATATATTCCTCTATTCTCAAGATATCAGCCGGACAAACACATGGCACATTGTCTAACTTATTGTCCAACATTTGTTTCTCGATCTCTGATTTGTTTGACATAGAACTAAATTGAACACATCAATTAGGTTCTGACCGGGCCCGACACATAAGTCAAAACCAAATCATCGAGGGGCCCAGATATCGCTTCTATTGCTAGAAGGAACAGATAAACTTCGACTCATATTCTTGTACTAACTACTCGTTGAATTATGCACAAAAGCACGTTTTATGACATCAAGTTACTGATGCGTTTTCGTACAATCAATGGATAACCAACCCATAGTCAACAACTCATATCTCTAGGTTTGAAGATATATATGATATTACCGTCTCGCGATCACTTGAGATAAATTCCATGAAGTGATACAAGCGAGCGTGGGTTTAATCCAATACTCAGACCTTATGAGCACTCATGAATGTTGCTGCAACCATTGCTATGTCTAATGCACCTTAGACAAATCTTACAAGCCATATTCATGATAGTCTTGATTCATATCTACTTCCGACATATGACCGACTGTGGAGAGTTTGAATAAAATAATTATTCTGGAAGTCAAAACATGCAAAATTGAAACAATAGTAAACGATCAACATAGGATAGTAACACTTTACTCATAAATAAATAATAAATTTTATTTAATTATCAAATGTCAATTACATTTTACAAGTTTCAGAAATCTAATTATTAAAACTAATATCGTCTCTTAGCCCGATGCTTCTTGCATGCTGCAAATGCCTAACCCTAGTCAGTCCCTTCGTGAGGGGATCTGCAGGGTTCTCTTCTGACGATACCCTTTTAGCCACGAGGAGTCCTTCTTCTATCTTATGTCTTATGAAGTGGTATTTTCTGTCAATGTGTCCAGATCTACCGTGATCTCTTGGCTCCTTGGCTAAGGCAACCGCACTATTGTTGTCACAGAAAATTTCCATAGGCTCTTGTATAGCTGGCATAACTCCAAGGTCTACAATAAAGTTCTTCAGCCATATCGCCTCCTTCTCCGCTTCACTCGCTGCTATGTACTCTGATTCACAAGTAGAATCAGCTACTGTCTCCTGCTTGGAACTTTCCAAGTAATTGCTCCTCCATTTAGGGTAAAGACCCAGCCTAACTGAGAGCGGAAATTATCCCTGTCAGTCTGAAAGCTAGCATCACTATACCCAATCACTCTCAAGTCATTACTCCCTCCAAGGGTAAGGACCCAGTCCTTAGTCCTCTGTAGGTACTTGAGAATATTCTTTACCGCAGTCCAGTGTGCGATGCCAGGATTTCCCTGAAATCTGCTAACCATGCTCAAAGCAAAGGCCACATCAGGGCAAGTACAAGTCATAGCATACATGATCGAGCCAACAGCGGAAGCATATGGAAATCGACTCATCTCAGTTATCTCAGCCTCTGTACTCGGACTCTGAGTCTTACTCAGCTTGGCATTGTGCTGGATCGGTAAATCCCCTTTCTTGGAATTCTGCATGTTGAATCTTTTCAACACCTTATCCAAGTAGGTACTCTGACTAAGTCCAATTAGTCTCTTACTCTTGTCTCTCAATATCCTTATCCCTAGGATATAAGTAGCTTCTCCAAGATCCTTCATAGCGAAACACTTCCCAAGCCAGGACTTAACCTCCTGCAAAGTTGGGATGTCATTTCCTATAAGTAGTATGTCATCCACATACAACACTAGAAAGCTAACTATACTCCCACTAACCCTAACATACACACAGGACTCATCCTCGCTCCTCGAAAAGCCAAACTCTTTGACTTTCTCATCGAAGCAAAGATTCCATCTGCGAGATGCTTGTTTTAATCCATAAATGGATTTATCAAGCTTACACACCCTATTAGGGTACTTTGCATCGACAAAACCCTCTGGCTGATCCATGTAAACATCCTCAGCCAACTTCCATTAAGGAAAGCGGTTTTGACATCCATTTGCCATATTTCATAATCATGAAATGCAGCTATGGCCAACAAAACTCTAATAGACTTAATCTTTGCTACTGGTGAGAAGGTCTCATTGTAGTCAACTCCCGGAGTTTGAGTAAAGCCCTTTGCCACCAGTCTTGCTTTGTAGGTCTGTACCATCCCATCCATGTCGGTCTTCTTTTTGAAGATCCATTTGCACCCAACTGTCTTACGACCTGGTACATTGTCAACCAAGTTCCAAACTTGATTGTCATACATGGACTGAATCTCGCTGTCCATAGCCTCCTTCCATTTAGCAGACTTAGGGCCTGCCATGGCTTCCCTGTAATTATTAGGTTCATCCAAATCTATTAGTGTACTATCACTAATAAATGTATCACCTTCAGTGGTGATGTGATAACCATAATAAAAATCAGGTGTGTTCCTAACCCTAGTGGAACGCCTCGGAGGTACGGACTCATCTATCGGCTCAACAGGAGTTTCCTCCTCAGGTTGGTTGATAGTGTTTGAGGTTCCTTCACCACTTGACTCTTGAAGCTCTTCAAGGTCAATTTTCCTCCCACTGTTTCCTTGGCTTATGAATTCTCTCTCACGAAAGACTCCCCTTCTTGCTACAAAGACCACATTTTCACTAGGCCTGTAGAAGAGGTAACCAAAGGATCTTTGTGGATAGCCGATGAAAATACACCTCTCACTTCGAGGTTCAAGCTTGTCATGAGACTCGCGCCTCACAAAAGCCTCGCAACCCTAAATCTTGATGTGGTCTAGATTGGGAACTTTCCCAGTCTACATTTCGTGAGGTGTTTTGGCAACCTTCTTAGTAGAGACTAGATTGAGGATATGGGCGGCAGTCTCTAAGGCATACCCCCTAGAATGAGATTGGTAACGAAGCTCGACTCATCATGGAACGAACCATGTCCAACAAGGTCCGATTGTGCCTCTCGGTAACACCATTCAGCTGTGGTGTTCTAGGAGGTGTCAATTGTGAGACTATCCCACATTCCTTAAGATAGTCAAGGAATTCAATACTAAGATACTCTCCTCCCCGATCGGATCGGAGCATCTTGATATTCCTGCCCAACCGATTCTCGACTTCCTGCTTAAACTCTTTGAATTTTTCAAAGGTTTCTGACTTATGCTTGATTAAGTAGATATATCCATATCTGCTATAATCATCAGTAAAAGTCACATAGTACCGATTAGCATCCCTTGTAGCTGATTTGAAGGGTCCACACACATCTGTGTGTATGAGATCCAACAAACCCTCACCCTTCTCACAAGTACCAGTGAAGGGTGACTTTTTCATTTTTCCAAGTAAACAAGACTCGCAACTATCATCCGACTTTAGGTCAAATGATTCCAAAACTCCAGCCTTCTGGAGTTGGCCTATGCGCTTCTTGTTAACATGTCCAAGACGACAATGCCACAAGGATGCTTTATCTAAGCTGATCGAAGAATCGATATGATATACATTATTTCCTAAGTTGTCTACATTCGACACAGTTTCATATACACCATCACAAGGTAATGCTTTAAAATAAAACACATTATTATAAAAAGCATCAATAGCACCAATTTTATTATCAAATGAAAATGTGAAACCTTGTTTGTACAAACTATGAAGGAAAATAATATTTCTCGCCATTTATGATGAGTAACAACATTTATTCAAATCTAAAGTTAACCCATTATTAAGCAATAAAGAATAAACTCCAATCTTGGTCACAGGTGATGCTTTCCTATTGCCCATGATTAGGTTTATCTTCCCGTGCTCCACTTCTTCACTAATTCTTAGGCCCTGCAAATCAGTATAAATGTGAATACCACAACCTGTATCAAGCACCCAAGAGTTAGTATGCAATGAGTTACCAGACAATATAGTATAAATACCTGCATGGGTGGGCTTAACTTTCCCATCCTTCACATCCTGCAAGTATTTGGGACAGCTTCGCTTCCAGTGCCCCTTTTCGTGGCAGTAGAAGCATTCTGCTTCCTTAGGGTTTGAAGAAGGAGGAATGAGACCTTTCTTGGTCCCACTTGAAGAGGAGCCAGCAAGGGACTTTCCCTTGGTACCCTTCGAAGGGGTCTTCCTCTTCTTCCCCTTTCCCTGCCCAATTGCCAGAACAAGGGCTGCTGTAGGAGTAGGAGTAGAAGTAACAGCCGACTTACCTTTAAGTCCACTTTGAGCGGTCCTTAAAAGTCCTTGAAGTTTGCTAAGTGTAACTTCCTCCTTGTTCATATGATAAATCATACGAAACTGATCATAACTTGGAGGTAAGGAATGGAGAATGATATCAATCTCCATGTCCTCAAGGAAGTCCACATTAAGCTTCAGCAACCGGTCCACGAACCTTTGCATCTTCTGCAAGTGACCGGTGATGGGTTCACCATCCTTCATCCTGGCTGTTATCATAGAGGAGATGATTTCATACCTATCTTGACGCGCGCTCTGATGGTACCTTTCCATCAGATCCAAATGCATCTCATAGGGGTAGAAATCTTCATAGGATTTCTAGAGTTCGGGAGTCATGGTAGCCAACATGATGCAGGACACTTTGGTAGCATCCCTTTCATGTGTAGTGTAATCCGCAACCTCCTCAGGAGTAGCAGTGGACTCATTGATAACCTTAAGCTCCTTATCAAGGACATATTCCTTGTCCTCATAGCGGGTAATCATCCTGATGTTTCTAATCCATTCATTGAAGTTAGACCCATCAAAAGTGACTTTCCCACACAAGTTCATGAGGGAAAAGGAGCCTGCAGGGTTTGAGCCAGTAGTAGTGTTGGAAGACATCTGAAAGAAAGAAGGACAAGTTTAATTAGATGAAGGATCCTTAATAAGTCACCCAAATGAAATATTAAGGCTAGGACCCTACAAACTATTTCATAACTTGGAAGAGGGATGCCGTAATCCAAGCTATAAAATATTTGAAGGTAGGTAAATGACGATTTACCAATTTCCACCATTATAAACGAAATAAATTATTAAGTTTTAATTGGATTTGAAACTCCTAGATCTTTTGAGATACATTGAACTTTCAATGGCATGTTTGAATCTCGATTGTGCCCTCTCAAGTTTGTGACTGGGATGCCGAGGATCACAAACAAGGTGTGAATAACCATGCAAATTGACTTGATACCCTTAATTTTATCACCTAATCGATGTGCCAGTTAACCACACGCGCTCCACTGATCTATGATAAAACTTAAGTCACCCTTTGCCACTCTTACTAGTCCTTGTTAGTGTGCCGGTTAACCACACACGCTCCACTAACGACTTGGTAAGGTACAAAGTGTAATTTCATGGGTTAGCACCTATTTCACATTTTCCTAAAGTAACTAAGATTGGGAATTAATAAAGGTTTAGTTACTTTATAATTTCATTATACTTTTAATGAGGATTAATGTCCTATCCTACCCGTTCGGCTAACGACCCTCCACCAGTCAAGGAAGCGGTGGGTGAGAGTGGACACCCATTAAACTGCCATTTTATAGGCAGTAACCTTATACCCCCCTTATAGACCGGCTTCGTGAATGAGGCCTACTAACGGTAAGACTGACTTATTCTTATACATATATATATATATATATATATATATATATATATATATATATAATAATTAAACTTTTAATATTATAGAAGTATAAGGGTTGAATTTTAAACTTTTAAAATTTCAAGGATCTATTTGGAATTAAAGTATTAATGTGTGAGACTTTACAAATTCCACGACTTGAGGGCAAGTATTGAAACTATTCAAGACTTTTCATTTAATAACTTATGAGTTTTAATGGTCCATCAAAAAGAAGACTCTTCATTTTATGTAACCTCTTATTCTTTAATGACACTTTTAAAGAAGTGACTTTTGGTTATCCATAACTTGGGGACAAGTTATGGACTCCATAATTAGCCATTAAGATCAAGAATTATACTACAAACAAATTACACATAATTCCTATGATCTTCTAAAAACTCATAAGAACATGAACATTCATATCAAAATTTCAAGAATCATATTAACACATATAAAACATGGAATTTTGATATTAGCCATTGTAAATGGATTAGCATAAACATTACACCATCTAAAACAAGTTTTAAAACACCAAAACAGTTTAGGGTAATGTTTCTAGTCCATTTCCAGCAGCAAAACTCGAAAAACTGCATTCTGGGGCTCCTACTCGTCGAGTGAAAGAACCTACTCGACGAGTAGGATGAATTTACACATGGACTCGTCGAGTCCTCCCATGGACTCGGCGACTTCATGCTGCAGAGTGTAGATTTTTGAGCTTTTTCAACAAGTTTGCATCAAGTATCAAGAAAACAAGCATAGGCTCTGATACCACTGATGGGTTTTGAGCATACTAACACTCCTATGGTGTACATGCAACCCTAGAAACCTTGGATCTATGTTTTCTCTAAAATACATGCAAATATGATTTCCAAGGTTCACAACCTAACTAGCATGTTATGGGGTACTTATAATACAAAACTTTAAGTAGAATAACATACCTTTCTTTTGTGGTTGATTGCTTGGTGTTTTGAGCCTAGCACCAATAGTGTGGAGGCCTCAAGTGGTGTCACAAATCACCAAAACAAGTTGGAAGCTCTTGAGAGAATAAGAACACTTATAGAAATCGGCTCACTCTTATGCTCACACACACTAGTGCCAATTCTAGAACCAAGAACTCCTTTATATAGTATGGAGGATTAGGGTTAAACCCTAATACCCATGAATCTTCATTTACGTAGGATCCATGGGTTAAAAGCTCCATGGACTATCCATGGACTCCATATACTCTTAGCCCATCCTAAATAAATCTTAGCCCAATCCATATATATAAACATGAGTCCATATTTAATTAGCTCCATTTTGATCACTAAATTAATTCTAAATTAATTCTTGATCAATACTAATTAAATAATTATGATATCATATTAATATATTATAACTAATAATATATTAATATATCATAAACATCTCATTCTCAAAAGTATATCCATACAAGTTGTTAGGTGAAGTGCAACCCAAATGGACCATGCCGGGTCGGGTCAAGTTGATACCAAATATAGTTACGGACTTAGACACCTTATCCAACAGGAATTGTATAAAAGTTTAGGATTTGGCTCTTATAACACTGAGCGTGTGGTAAATCCTATTAGTAAATGAGTGTAGTGACTTGGAAACAATGGGATAATTCTTGGATCACGTAAAGGTAAGTGTGGAAGGTAGTATAGGGCCGTACTACCGGAAGAAAAGGATCCGTACAAGAATCATGAAAAGTCACAAAGTTACTGAGGAACTAGAAAGAATTTTGAGTGATAGTACGAATTAGTGATGTAATTTGGTATTAATCTATTCTCATTGAAATCCTCAGTGTGGTGATGATCATAAGAGGAAGCGGTTCTGGATCAGGGTTGAAAAGATGAGGTCTAAGCGAGACCGACATACACGGTTGGATTGATGTGGAGGTATCAACATCAGTAAGAGGAATGATATCCAAAATGTTTCGAAATATCAAGGGCGAATTAATAGAATTGTTTGATGAAAAGTATGCTGTTGTCGCTATTACTACTGCCGTCCCAGCCACTACTGCTGTTTCTGCTGCAACTCCAACTAGAGGCAAGGAAATGCCTTACCGGGAATTCAACAACACCAAACCCCCAGAGTTTAATGGTATAAAACACCCAATCATGTCAATGATATACATGTCGGATGTAGAAGGATGCTTTTATACTTGTGCTTGTCCAAATAACTTGAAATTCAGATATGCACAAAACCTTCTTCGCATGGGGGCTAAGTATTGGTGGAAATTTATCACCATGAACGATTCACCTGTAGAAAAGAATGTAGTAACCTGGGAGCAGTTTTGTGGAACAGCTCAGGGAAGAATATGTTCCAATGGTAGAAAGGAAATGACTAGCCCAATAATATTTCTTGCTCAAGAAAATGATGAAATCAGTAACCGAGATTACCAAGAAGTTCATAGAGAGGGCTTTGTTTTGCCCAAAGTATGCATCTTCAGAATAGGTGCAAATGTCTCGGTATTTGAGTATGCTCAAGACGGAGATCCGAGAATTTGTATCCAACAATAAATACAAAACTTTGGCATAGATGCAAGAGCGCGCCAGGGGGAGAGAAATGGAGTTAGAGACCCAGACAAAGGAAAAGAGTCAGACTCCAGCCCCGTCTCTGCCAACAGACAAGAATTTCATAACTGTTGATCAAGATCAAGAGGACAAAGGGGTTTTAAATGTAACAAGTTTGGTGAAGCACACAAAGGAGTATGTCGTGTTTTCATATGCTACAAGTGCGGCAAGGAAGGACATTATAACCGAGGCTGTAAGCAAGGATCGCAGGGGATGTGCATTTGTTTCCTATTAGGAAATCAAACAATACTTGTCAAGACTCAGAACAAATCTGATGCCACTTGCAAAGTTCTGATGACCCTTGTTAGGAAGTAATGCGGATAACAAACAAAGCTATAAGCACACAAGACACAAGCCCTTAAAGATAATCTGAATCTAATGCTGGGCTTATCCCCACTTTGTCGTGAAGGGATAATTCATGATCTTGATATAGTACCAATCATGTACTACATATGCTAGTGCAAGATGAAGATCAAATTGATCTCCCAATTTCTCCCTATGGAAAATTCTAGATCAAGTTTGCTCCTCAAACTGATCCCCAAACGATTGTCAAAACAAAAAGAAAGATTGATGACTTTCTATTCCACGAATGTACAACCTCAAAAGGAAGTGTGGTATCGAAAGAGAATTACAAATTTTTTTTAGGTTCGGATGGAAAGTTCTAAGAAAATTTGACTTGAACTGCATTCTGCACAGGTACTACATCTATCGGAACAAATCAAAGCAGATCACCATCTCGGACGTAGACTTCTCTGTCATCAACCCACATGACATTCTGACTATCTCCGCTCACTTTCTAACTCTCCAGACCGATCAAATAAGCATCGCGACCTATAGTGCTGCAATGAACTATCTCAAGGACTACGTTGCAGAGTTTTGCAGATGCGACTACGAGCTTGCACATCTTTTTGGAACTGAAAAGTTCTTGGCCAAAATTAACTTCAAGTTGCCTGAAGCAGAACTCCTGGACGAGGAACCAATTGATGAACCAGTGCTTGGTTATGTCTACTTGCAAAATAAGACTAAAACAAAGGATTTCTTTCGAGTCCTAGACAAGCATCTTGTTCTTTCCAAGATTCTTCCAAAGTTCATCACCAGTGCAACCAAGTCCGATGCTCCGGAGCATGTAAAGAACAAATTCATTAGCCATCTCCAATGGTATCTGAAAGTCCTAAACTGGCTATACAGAGCTTATGTGTTTATCAATGAAGAAGCCAACTAATTCGACATGATTGCTAAATTCACTTAGGGCGAGATTTTTTAAACATGAAAAGTGAACCTCTAATCCTGAGCAGTCAAATTCCAAAGTCAGTATATGTTCTGAGATGTGTTGAAGTCCGAGGTTGAGATTGAGTATGAGATGAAGATTATTCCGAGATGAAGGGAAATTCCGAGATAAACAGACTATTCAAGCATTTAATGTATTTTGTCTTATTATTGATGTAACATTTCATTGGACTTACTTTTGTATATCTTTTAGATATCCGTTTGTCAAAGAATGATTATTATCTAGTCCTAGGAATGTTTCGTGGTTTGTACTATGTTCCTCCTTGCATTATAAATGGAGTGATTGTTTCACCATTAATATGATGGAAGGGAATTCAAGTTTTACTCCAAAGATAGCAATTATTCTCTTTCAAATCACTTTCACTTTTCCTCCAAGTCAAAGTTCTTTCACAATATTCTTCTTGTTTCTTAAATGTCTTTACATTTATTATTCTCCAAGTTTACTTCATTTAATATTAGAATACTTTATTGAATCTTCACTTTAATTCTTAACTTGTATTACCAGATTCGACTGGAACCTTACATTAAGAGCAGACATTGATCTTAAGCATTAATTCAACTTGTCTCTGCGCACTGTATCTTGATCACATAGCATGTCCATAAAGCACCGACTTTTATGATGAATTGGGTATAGGAAATCCTTCTGGAAGTTATGGACTTGTGGTTCTGGTGATTAATAATGGCTGAGTCCATGCCTTAAGTTGTCATTTTGGACCTAGGTTTAGAGATATTGACTTATTGGGATTTCTTAATGGATAAAGTTGCAAACTTTATCCATCAAGACCTTGGGAAGGACTAGATCTGAGCTTTGGAGCTCTAGGAGTAGAAGGAAAACAGCTTAATCCATTAAGCTGTTGAGACCCAGTTTCCACGACGTGGAATTTTGGTCGCCACGATGTGGAAACTGGGGAATGTGTAACGTCCCAAAAACATGGATAAAATTTTCATTTTTAGTTTAGTCGAAAACCATCAAGTATTCATAACAAACCCAACACAGTATGTCAAAAGAGAGTAATCATGAGAGTACAAATCCAAATCATAAAGAAAATGCAGAACATGGGTGAATGTGGTGCAATCATGTCGGGCCCTTCCCTTTTGTACTGGAAGTATCCGAAAACACAAACATAACTGTAATCGCAAAGCTTAGTGAGCTTCCCCAAAATACCATAGACATCAAACACATAATAACACCACGTGGCTCTGTTTGGTCTGTATCAACCCTCGGGTCCGCATCAACCCCGATGCCATAATGACTCCGAGCCCAGATTGGCTCCATATATAAATCATGCAATCACATTAGTCAAAATCATACGGTAGCATACATTCTATTCATACAATATAATGGGATGGCCTTGGTGCCTTCGACCCACTAAGGTGGAAAGAAGACTCACCTCTGACTGAAGATAACGTAATCAAACACTTGAGTTGCTGCAAACACGGATCCTTACACTAAACCTAATCCAATAAAGACCCCAATAAAAATTAGGGTTTTAACCCATAAATAATGGTCCAATTCATCATTCATCATATTAAGGGCAAAAAACCATTTTGGCCTTTCCATACATAACTCAACTAACGAAATCTCAAAACTCCTAATGGCTCAAGGCCTAAAAATCGTTCCACTGGGTTGCTGAGAGAATGCCTGGAGTCCACAATACGACGCCTGGAGTTCCAACACTTAGCGTTCTTAGGGTTACGCCTGGCGTAAACCCCTGAATGCCAACTTCTAAACTAAGGTCTTAATAGCTTAAGACCTAACGTGCAAACTGTTGGGTTTTTGAGCATTCTAACACTCCTATGATGTACATGCAAACCTAAATACCTTGGATCTATGTTTTCTCTATTATACATGCAAATATCAATTTTCCAAGGTATTGTTCTAACTAGCATAATATAAAGTACATGTAATATAAAATCTAGTAGAATTACATACCTCTTTGTTGTAGGTTGATTCCATGGAGCTTAAGAGCCTAGTTCCCTAAGTGTGACACCTCAAATGGTTCACACAACATCAAAACAACTTGGAATAACCATGAGAAGAGATACTTCACTCTAGAAATTGGCTTGCCCTCTTGTGTATGCACTAGTGCCAATTTCACCAACCAATGGGGTCTTTATATAGTGTACACATTAGGGTTACACCATGTACCCCATGACTTTACCCTTTCCTTATGCTCCATGGGTTTTAACCTCCATGGAGTATCCATGGGTCACCACATGGGTTAAACCCAACATATGGAATCATGGATCATAAGTTCACATATATAAGAATGAATGATTTACACAATCAATCTCCATATATTTAATTAGTCTATTTTGATCACTAAATTAGTTCCAAATTAATTCTTGATCAATACTAATTAAATAATATGATTTCATATTAATATATTAGAACTTATAATATATTAATATGTCACAAATATCCTCTTCTCACAAAAGGTCTATCCAAATGTCGCGATGCCATGCAACCCAAATGGACCATGTCTGGTCGGGTCAAGTATATACCAATTATAGCTATGGGCTTAGACACTAATCTAACAGTCTCCTACTTGGATAAGTCTAATAACTATTATTGCAAGTATGACTCCAACCTGACCAGCAATCGTAGCTCTTAAAAGCTGTTGTCGAACTCTTAACAAATCACTGACGCGTCCATTAGATAAGTTATCATATATTCCTCCATTCTAGATATCATATGGACCGAGACATGGATTATAATCATTCTCTCTATCCATTTATTGTTTCCCGATTTCTGATTTATGACGACCGACTAATTGAACAAATCAAATCAGTCCAGGCTTGGCCAAGCACTTAGGGTGTCATCACAAAATCATCGAGGGGCTCACAGATATCGCTTTTATCCCTTTAAGGGTAAAAGGAATGGTTAAATTTGACTCATATGCTTGTACTAACTACTTGTTGAATCATACACAAAGGCACGTTTTATAACATCTAGTTACCAATGTGTTTTCGTGCAATCAATGTATAACCAACTCATAGTCAACAACTCATATCTCTAGGTTTGAAGAATATAAGATATTATCATCTCATGATTCACTCGTGATAAAATCCATGAAGTGATTCAAATGAGCGTGGGTTTAATCCAATACTCAGAACTTATGAGCACTCATCAATGTTGTAGCAACTTATGTTATGTCCAACACCTTAGACATCTACAAACCAACTTCACGACAGTCTTGCCTTAATACCTACTTCCAATGTATTATCGACTGTGGATGGTTTGAATAACTTAGTTATCCGGGAAGTCAAAACATGCAAAGTGAAGCACAAGAATAATACTAATCCTATATGACCCCAACACTTTGAGTGTAAATAAAACACCTTTTATCTAAGCACCATATTGATTACTCATTATTCATTGTATACTGTTTCGAATTTATCAACTTTATACTTGAATTAAAACACTAGTCGTCCCATGCTCCAAGCATGTACACTATGTTTTCTAAACAATAGTTATGCAATACACCACGTATGCACACTATGTTTGTCTATGATCTTTACTTTGTGGAATATATCGATTGAACATAATTCCAATGATTCTCATTTCACAATCCCAAATCCTTATTGTAAATGTAAGAATTCCAAATTCCTACCATTTATCGGAATCTGTTAGATTTTAAAGTTATATGCACTGATCCTCTTGTAATGATTATGCACAAAGTCACAAAGACTTGTCAACAGTCATTACAGAGTATTCCAATGGAGATCAACTCCATGGAAACGAAGTCTCATATTCAAAGTACATTCCTTTGAACATCCTTCTTGCATTAAGTTTTCTAACCTTACACAGATTCAAAGAATAACTTCCACCTATAGAAACATTTCCATATGCCCATTTTCACTATCACTTGTGAACAAGAGTTGCCTCTTTTCAGAGTATGTCAATATGGTCCTATCTCTATACTTCCAACTGTCCATGAGCAACCAATGTTTGGTAAACCTCAGATTGTCCTCGACAATTGCTTAATCATTTTAGTCATATCCAATACTAGACCTTTTCTCCTCTTAATTCCTCCAGGCATTTGGAAAATTTAGAAAGGATAAATATTATAGCACATGTAATCGATCCTATACCCGAAGCATATGGGACCCGATTCATGCTATAATTTTTTTCTTATTTTCCATGTTCTCAAAATTCGAACTATGAAGAGGGATGCCGTAATCATAATCAAAATTTGAGAATGCAACATATATAGAATTTCCTTATGTTGAACCATTCCAACATAACATTCATATATATCATTGACTAAAGTTGATTAAAATCTCAATCTAAGCTTGTAGAATTAGAATGAAGTATAAAATCATCTCCCTTAATTATAGCAAAACAACTTTTCGAAGCGAATTGAAACTTTTGTTTTCTATAATTAACATTGCTAACTTGCACCACTTAACATAATAATCATGCTCCCACTAACATGATAATTATAATCTAACTAGCATAACACTTTATGCTCCCACTAGCTTTGACATGTACCCAGAAATCAGCTGGACTTCTAGAAATCAATACTTTATTGACTTTCTTTCCAAAGTTCAGATTTCTGATACGAGATGCTTTGATAAGATTTTATAAAAATCATACACCTTTCCTTAGATAGCTCACATGTTTGTCTAGACCTTTTGCCATTCTCACTAGTTAGTGTGTCGGTTAACCACACATGCTCCACTAACGACATGAGAATGCAAATATCACAATTGCTATCTACTTAAAATCTACTTAGTGAAAGCGTTTCCTCACCATCATTTTCATGAATTGGAGAGAAACCTTATGACACTTATATTTTTATGGTGTATGTATTCCTATCCATGTGAATTTGGCAAAAACATAATCACAAGACAGGGTTAGTGACAGACCCAAACTCATATGGAATGAACTTGTTCAATCTTAATTTCTTTCCACTTGGCAGCTCAAGGGCCTACCATTGCTTCCACATTGTTATGCAAACAATTGAGAACTCATAGAACTCACAAGCATATTCAACTTTAACTGGCATAGGCACAAAAATAAGAATATGTCAACAGGATAGGTTACAAACCTTAAGTCGTGGGCTAGTGATTAACAATACTCTTGATTAGTTCTTGAAACCATCTCAAGATTTTAAAGACTCCCACTGACCTCTTGACATACAAGATTCTCTTTTGTCAAGAATCATTCCTTGACAAAACAAATATTCAAGAGTTAGTGCGGATTCTTATCAATTTAAGCACTTCTCACAATTGGTCTTAGTTGGTCTTTGGCTTATCCAAAACATCACAACTTACCAATCTCAAATGTACAAGAGTAGAAAACATTTTACTCTACATTTGACAAGTGTTTTACACCTTTTTAATATTATGTCACTCAAGGCTCAATCTTGGAGTATGACTCTAAGATTTGATTTTGGAACGAAGTATGATTTATCTTTTGGTTTAACCATTTCAATAATTCACGATTCCTCTCCTTAGCCAAACAAATGCACTATGGTGTTCTTAGAGGATCAATTATGATATGGTTTCATAATCACCAAGATAACCATAAACCAAGATACTTAAGCACTCTCCCACCTTTTCAGATTGGAGAAACTTTTGTCTTTCTGCCTAATTTGATTCTTCTCATTCGTCCTGCCATACATTGAAACTTTTCCAATGTTTCAGAATTACACTTAAACTTGTAAGTATAACCATATTTACTAAACGTTAGTAAATCATGACAAATAATCTTATCATTCCTTGTGGTCGACTTGACCAGCGCACAACCAAGTGTACCCAATCCTTTAGTCCTTCACTTTACTCACATATACATGTGAGCAAGGACTTAGTCTTAATTTCCCAAAGATGAAAATTCTCATTCATCACACAATACAACTTGCATGATTCCAAGTTTCTATCCAACTGAAACTTCGGTGATGAGAATCTTTCCTTATTTGGTAAATTATGACACTACCACAAATGAAAGACTCAAATCCATTTTCCAATATTGCTTATCAATAGAAACATATAAACAACAATTTTCACAAATGTCATTGTAAGGATACTTAAAATAAATCAAAACTTTTTCTTTTATTTTAAAACTTGCGGAAAAATCTTATCCTTACAATGCAAATACATATGAAAACATGTTGTTATCTATTCCTAAGCAATATATCATAACTCTTAAGCAGCAACTCAAAATTCTGATCATCGAACCATGCGATCGAGATCCATCTTTGCGATCAGATCAGCATACTCTTTCTTTAGGTTTCCTTTGGTTCTTCCAAAACATCAAAATTTAATTTACATTACATCATGTATTAAGAATCTCCAAAAGAGACTTCATAGATTTAGATAATGGACTTTACCTGAAGCAAAGTCAAACTTTTTGACTTTTACCATCCTTATGAACTTTTTCAGGTAAATTCGGCAGCTTCGCAACCAATGTCCCTTCCTTTGGCAAAAGAAACATATGGACCTTTTGGAAATGGTACACTTGATTGTCTCAGACTTAGCCTCTCTCTTTACCATTGGTCAAATAACTTGAACATGGCCAATCCCTTTCTATTGGGAAGAGAAAGCTTTTCTGGACTTCCAATGTCACCATTGTCAATGCCCAAATAGGTTTGGGAAGTAGATCTTCCAATCTAATTTGCTTTACCAATGATCCAAATTATTGCTGATTTAGCAGCATCAAGCAAATAGGTAAGATCACTAAGGGTCATATGCCTGTCATCAGGGAGTGACTGAAGAACCAAGTCAACAGCCAGCTACCTCGAGACTTCGACACCCGACTCTCCCGGCTTGCCAAGATGTGACTTAACCTCCAAGATGTAAGCACATATAGTCTTTGCTTGCCAATAGGGATTGAGTGACTTAGAACTTTTCAAGTCTTGAAACTTGTGGGATAGGGAGAATTATTGGAGGAGGTGGAGGAAGTGAAGCATGATTTCCAGTCCCATTAATGCACAACAAAGGGATTAAGCTTTCACCTTGATTGCCATGTGGGATATCATATTCATTAGGAAGGCTTGTTCCTAAAGATTTGGGAAGACCATAGTTGTCTGAAATAGACATTTATGAGGGAGAAATTCAAGTTTAGTTGATTTAAGTCCTTAATATAACACCCAATATGAAATATTAAGGCTAGGACCCAACAAACTATTTATAACTGGAAGAGGGATGCCGTAATCCAAGTTATAAAATATTTGAAGGTAGGTAAATGACGATCTACCAATTTCCACCATGAAAAACAAAATAAATTATTAAGTTTTAATTGGTTGAAACTCCTAGATCTTTTGAGATTCATTGAACTTTCAATGGCATGTTTAAATCTCGATTGTGCCCTCTCAAGTTTGTGATTGGGATGCCGAGGATCACAAACAAGGTGTGAATAACCATGCAAATTTACTTGGTACCCTTAACTTTATCACCTAATTGATGTGCCGGTTAACCACACGCGCTCCACCAATCTATGATAAACATTAAGTTACCCTTTGCCACACATTGTCAGTCCCATGTTAGTGTGCCGGTTAACCACACACGCTCAACTAATGACTTAACAAAGGTGCAAAGTGCAATTTCAGGGGTTAGCACCTTTTCACATTTTCCTAAGTAACTAAGATTGAGAATTTATAAGTGTTTAGTTACTTAGTATTTATCATTATACTTTTAATGAAGGGAGAATTATAGTCCTTATCCTACCCGTTCGGCTAACGACCCTCCACCAGTCAAGGAAGCGGTGGGTGAGAGTGGACACCCATTAAACTGCCATTTTATAGGCAGTAACCTTATACCCCCCTTATAGACCGGCTTCGTGAATGAGGCCTACTAACGATAAGACTGACTTATTCTTATACATATCTATATAATTAAACTTTTAATATAATAATAGTATAAGGGTTGAATTTTAAACTTTTAAAATTCTAGGATTTGATTTGGAATTAAAGAATACATAAGGGGTAAACTTTACAAATTCCAAAACTTGAGGGCAAGTATTGAAACAATTCAAAACTCTTGGATTTTCATAACTTATGAGTTTAGTTAAAGTTTTAAAAACTTTAATGAAGAGACGCTTGAACATCCATAACTTGAGGACAAGTTATGAAGTCTATTAAACTATTTATGAGAAAAAGACTCCTCATTTTGTAACCTATGGCACTTTTATGAGTTTTAAGATTCATAAATGTGACTTTTCATATAACTTGAGGACAAGTTACAAAAACACATTTTACGAACTACTTTTAGATCAATTTGGCTTGAAAACAACTAACACATAATTTTTCATTAATCTAAATTAACTCATAAAACAAGGTGACACAAAAAGCTTGGTAATCCATAACTTTAGGACAAGTTATGGAGTCCATAAAATGTCATTAAGATCAAGAATTACACTAACAAACAATTTGCACATAATTCCTATGATCTACCAAAACTCATAAGCATGAACAATCCATATCAACAATTTTCAAGAATCATATAAACATATATAAAACTTGGAACTTTGATAACTGAAATTGGTTTATCATAACCATTACCACATTAAAAAAAACAAGTTTATAAGTTCAAAAACAGTTTAAGGTAATGATTCTAGACCAATTCCAGCCTTAAAACTCGAAGATATGCTGCCAGGGGGTCCAACTCGTCGAGTGCATGAACCAACTCGACGAGTTGGATGAATTTAGGCATGGAATCGTCGAGTCCCTTACTGGACTCGTCGAGTCAGTTGACCAGACTGCATATAAACTTCGATCTTCAGCAAATTGCATCAAGTATAAAAGAAAACAAGCCTAGGCTCTGATACCACTGTTGGGTTTTTGAGCATTCTAACACTCCTATGGTGTACATACAACCCTAAATACCTTGGATCTATGTTTTCTCTATTATACATGAAAATATCAATTTTCCAAGGTATTGTTCTAACTAGCATAATATAAAGTACATGTAATATAAAATCTAGTAGAATTACATACCTCTTTGTTGTAGCTTGATTCCATGGAGCTTAAGAGCCTAGTGCCCCAAGTGTGACACCGCAAATGGTTCACACAACATCAAAACAACTTGGAATAACCATGAGAAGAGATACTTCACTCTAGAAATCGGCTTGCCCTCTTGTGTATGCACTAGTGCCAATTTCACCAACCAATGGGGTCTTTATATAGTGTGCACATTAGGGTTACACCATGTAACCCATGACTTTACCCATTCCTTATGCTCCATGGGTTTTAACCTCCATGGAGTATCCATGGGTCACCACATGGGTTAAACCCAACATATGGAATCATGGATCATAAGCCCACATATATAAGAATGAATGATTTACACAATCAATCCCCATATATTTAATTAGTCTTTTTTTATCACTAAATTAATTCCAAATTAATTCTTGATCAATACTAATTAAATAATATGATTTCATATTAATATATTAGAACTTATAATATATTAATATGTCACAAATATCCTCTTCTCACAAAAGGTCTATCCAAATGTCCCGATGCCATGCAACCCAAATGGACCATGCCAGGTCAGGTCAAGTATATACCAATTATAGTGATGGGCTTAGACACTAATCCAACACAAACTTCAGATCCAAGAATAAAAGAACGCTTAAAGCCATAAATTCTCTAACTTTAAGCCTTTGCATGGCTAGAAGGAGCTAAAACCCAAAAACCCCAACTTTCTACTTCATTAAAGCCCCATATCTCTTGCATGGGAGAAAGGAAATGGCCAAGCTAACATTTTTATGACTTTAGACATCTTAGAATGTCTGAAAGGACGGATTAATAACTCTGGAGTACTCCATACTAACAAAGATCAAAGCTATGGGACAAAAAGTGCTGGATTTGGTGTCTAAGCCCATAACTATAACTGGTATGCACTTGACCCGATAGTAGCATGGTCCTTTTGGGTTGCCTTCACCAGTGCAATTTGATATGATGGTTTTATGAGAATAAGGTTATTCACGATTTATTAATAAATTATAAGTATAATATATTAATATGATTATTTAATTAGTATTGTCCAAGAATTAATTTAGAATTAATTTTGTGGTCAAAAGAGACTAATTAAATATGGAGGGATTGATTATGTAAATCAATCATACTTATTGTGTGGGCTAATTGATCCATGATTATGTAAGTGGGCTAAACTAATAATATAACCCATGGATAGTCCATGGAGATTAAACCCATGGATCATGGGAATATGGAAAGTCATGGATCATTAGGGTTTACCAAGTGTAACCCTAGCACTTGCCACAACTATAAAAAGCCCCCTCCATGCCCAAAATCGGTTGCAACTTACATAGAAACAAGTAACTTATTCTCTTAGAACCACCTCTTGCATATTGGTGTTTGTGAACCATTAGAGGCATCACACTTGAGGTGCTAAAACTTTCAAAGGTCAAGAACTCTATCCTACTCAAAAGGTATGTATCCTAACTATGTTTTGATTATATATATAGCTACAATTGTATGCTAGCTAAGGTGAATGCTTTGGAAAAAGAAATGCATGTATAATTATAAAAAACTTAGATCCAAAGCATTTAGGGTTGCATGTGCACTTAGGAAGTGTTATAGTGCTCAAAACCCAACAGTGGTATCAGAGCCTAAGATTGCTTTCTGTTATATATGATGCAAACTTGTTTTCAAAGCTGGAAAATCGACTTTTCTGCATTCTGACCGATGAACTCGTCGAGTCCATGAACAGGCTCGACGAGTCCACTCAGAAATGAGTCAACTCGATGAGTCCAGTAATGGTACTCGACGAGTTAGTGCTCCTGTGTGCAGAAAACTCGAGTTCTTGGCCAGAAATGGATAGAATCATTACCACAAACTGTTTTGTAATCATAAGAATTGTATTTTCTAAATTGGTAATGATAGTCTTCATCCATTTAAAAGGCAATTGTCAAATGTTTAGATAATAAAGTTATTATATGTAGTATTTGATATGAATTGTCTTGTTATGAGTTAGTTTAGATCAATAGAAAAGTTATATGATAATTGTGTTTGATCCAAAAATATGAGCTAATTGTTCATGTTATGTGTTATTGTAACTTGTCCTAAAGTTATATGAAAAGACTTAAAACTCATAATTGTTCATAAGTTATGAATATGAAAGGTATTGAAAAGTTTCAAAACTTGCCCTCAAGTTTTGGAATTTGTAAAGTCACATTAATATGAAAATTAATTCCAAAACCCTACAGTTTTAAAAGATTAAAATTCTACCCTTATACTATTATAATATTAATTGTTAATACTTATGTATAAGAAAAGTCAATCTTACCGTTAGTAGGCCTCATTCACGAAGCCAGTTGTAACGACATAGAATTTTGACCAAATTTTAAATTCCAAAACACATTGATTTTAATAATAAACCATAAATGTCACAAAACCAATTCACCAAAACTCATGTTTTAAAGAAAAACAGTTTATAAAACTCCAGGATCTCCTAAATCATAAAACAATCTCCGGTGGGTGTGTATAATCATGCCGGTGCCTTCCCGCTATCCTCGGAACTACCTGAAACACATAACACATAACACGGTAAGCACAAAGCTTAGTAAGTTCCCCAAAATACCACATACAACATATTAGCCACTTGAGGCTATAACTCGGTAAGACCCTTCGGTCTATGTGTCTTAGTAGGACCCTCAAGTCCCATGGTTTGTTTGACCCTCTGGTCCGGTCTCAGTGAGGACCCTCCGGTCTCACAGCTCGTTGGACCCTCCGGTCCGGTCTCAGTAACACATAAAATAACATATATATATATATATATATATATATATATATATATATATATATATATATATATATATATATATATATATATATATATATATCACACAGGCAATGCATAACTCAAGCAAACACATACGACCCTCTGGTCACACATAAATGCCACTCTAGGTAAAATATAGTGAGAAGACTCACATCGTAAACTAGCAAGTAAAAATCGGTTACTCGGAATCCTCGATCTAGCCTCTGCCTATCACAAGGATAATTTCTCTAATCAATACTTCCCTAGCACTCAAAAACACCAAACGTTGCTCTCTCTTTCATTCTAGCATTAGGAATGGGTAAAAGACCATTTTACCCCTCCCTGACCTCTAACCCTAAGGTCCACAAAAATCAACTCGAGTCAACATTCCAAGTTGACCAGAATCGCTGAGTGCACTTGTGCGACTCGTCGAGTCCCATCATTTCTCGACAATCTCATGAAGGTCCAGCTCGTCGAGTTAACCCCTAACTCGCCGAGCTCTCACATGATCCAGCTAATCGGGACAACCCTAATCTACTCGCCGAGTCGGCTCATCAACTCGGCGAGTCCATTCAGACCCAACTTGCATTCAGACGGTTTTAAGGCAGGATAATTTCTCAAACTCTAGATCCACACTCTCAGGTCTCATTTATCACGTAAAGTCATAGACTTTACGTCCATGCATGGCATTTTGGGCATGAAATGCCAAGAACATGTTCTAAAATGGGTTTTCACTCAAGAATTCCACCAAGGCTGAATAAAGCAGGAACCTTTAGATGCTAGGGACCTCCTAAGGTCCAGATCTGGAGTTCAAGCCTCCTCATGAACCCCAAATCCTCAAAGTCCCAAAATATATAGAAAAAGGAGCCCTAATCTTCAAAATGTGAGATCTACTCAAACAAAAGAGAAAGGATCGAACTTGATACCTCTAACAGAAGCTTTTGGATGAGAAACAACAGATCTAACAACCTTCTTTTGCTCCTTGCTTGAAAACGTTCTCCTTCCTTGCAAAGATACACCAAATTGCTCAAAGTTAGCTCTCTCTCTCTCTCTCTCTCTATATATATATATATATATATATATATATATATATATATATATATATATATATATATATATATATATATATATATAAGCTCAAGGATCATTTAGGGTTTCTCTCAGGGAGTGTGGCCGCAAAAGGAGGCTATAAGTGCCTTTAAATAGGCCCCAAACCCGGGGATTTATGGTTTCTCATCCCAGCGCCTACTCGGCGAGTCGACTCTCGGACTCGTCGAGTAGATCATTAAACCCACGGGGCCACTCGCAACACTACTCGGCAAGTTGTAGCACCAACTCGTCGAGTCACTCTATAGACTTCAAAAGTAAATAAGCAAAATGATATACCTGGGAATCCAAATGTTACAATTCTCCCCCACTAGAATCAGACTTCGCCCTCGAAGTCATGCTCCACAAATAATTCTGGATGCTGCTCCCGCATCTCAGACTCCTACTCCCAAGTCAACTCGGATCCTCTCCGATGTTGCCACTGGACTTGAACCAGGGGTACTTCTTTGTTCCTTAGAACTTTCACCTTTCGATCCAAAATCGTGATCGGCCTTTCAATAAAATTCAGGCTCGCATCCACCTGAATGTCCTTTAGCGGTACCACTGCCGTCTCATCGGCTACACACTTCCTCAACTGGGACACATGGAAGGTGTTATGGATTTGACTCAACTCCGTAGGTAGCTCCAACTGGTATGCTACCCTACCCACTCTGGAGGTCACTCTGAAAGGACCGATGTATCGGGGGCCCAACTTGCCCTGCTTCCTGAATCGAATCACCCCCTTCCATGGGGATGCCTTCAGGAGTACAAAGTCTCCGACCTGAAACTCCAGCTCGGATTGTCGCCTGTCTGAATAACTCTTCTGGCGACTCTGGGCCGTCAGTATCCTTTGTCTGACTTGCTGAATCTGCTCGGTCGTCTTCAGCACCATCTCGATGCTACCCATCACCCTCTGCCCCACTTCTCCCCAACAAATGGGAGTCCGACACCTCCTCCCATACAGGAGCTCAAAGGGAGGCATACCAATACTCGAATGATGGCTATTGTTGTAAGAAAACTCAGCCAATGGTATGTGGGTGTCCCAACTTTCTCCGAAGTCCATGACACATGCACGCAACATGTCCTCGAGCGTCTGAATCGTCCGCTCGCTCTGCCCGTCTGTCTGTGGATGATATGCAGTACTGAAATGTAAGCTCGTGCCTAACTCCTCATGAAATTTATTCCAAAACCTGGAAGTGAAACGCACGTCTCGATCCGACACGATAGAGATCGGCACCCCATGTCGTGCCACCACCTCTCTCACATAGATCTCAGCCAATCTCTCTGCAGAAGAGCTCTCACTAATGGCAAGGAAGTGAGCACTCTTCGTCAGTCGGTCCACAATCACCCAAATCGCGTCAACTCCACGCGCAGTCCTCGGTAACTTGGTGATAAAGTCCATCGAGATCTGTTCCCACTTCCACTGGGGAATCTCCAGAGGCTGCAATGGACCATGTGGACGCTGGTGCTCTGCCTTGACCCGACGGCATGTCAAGCACCTCTTGACTACCCAAGCAACATCCCTCTTCATACAGGGCCACCAGTAATCTCTCTTCAGGTCCAAATACATCTTAGTAACCTCGGGATGGATCAAGAATCTCGATCTATGCGCCTCCTCCACTAGTATATGCCGAGCTCCGCCCGAATAGGGCACCCAAATCCACCCTCGGAAAGTCATAAGCTCTCGGCTATCTGTCACAAACTCGGATACCTGCCCAATCACCCGCTCCCTCTTGCGGTTCTTCGGTCTCACAGCCTCCACCTGGGCCTCTCGAATGGTCTCCAAGACCGGAGTCATCACTGTCATCCTCATACACATATCTCAGATTGGGGCACTCTCTGCCCTACGGCTCAGGGCGTCGGCTACCACGTTAGCCTTGCCTGGATGATACAGGATCTCATAGTCATAGTCCTTTACCACATCCAACCATCTCCTCTGACGCATATTCAAGTTGGGTTGATCCATGAGATACTTCAGGCTCTTGTGGTCCGTGTATATGGTACACCGAACCTCGTACAAATAGTGGCGCCAAATCTTGAGGGCGAACATCACTGCCCCCATCCCTAGGTGGTGGCTGGGATACCTCGTCTCATGAAGCTTCAACTGCCTCGATGTGTATGTTATCACGTGCCCTCTCTGCATTAGCACCGCACCCAACCCGGATATAGATGCATCACAGTAAACCACAAAGTCCTCCATCCCCTCGGGAAGAGCTAACACCGGGGCTTCGCACAACTTCTGGCGAAGAGTCTCAAATGAGGTCTGCCGCTCGGGACCCCAAGAAAAAGTAACGCCCTTCCGTGTCAACCTGGTGAGGGGGACGATAATCTTGGAGAAATCTTTGATAAATCTATGATAGTAGCCAGCCAAACCCAGAAAACTCCTGATCTCGGTAGGGGACCACGGCACCTCCCATCTCATAACTGCCTCAATCTTGGCCGGATCGACCAAAATCCCATTCTGGTTAACGAGGTGTCCCAGGAACTGGACCTCTCGTAACGAGAAATCGCACTTGGAGAATTTGGCATAAAGCCTCTCCGATCTCAATACCCCAAGAATCTCTCTCAAATGCTCCTCATGCTACTCTCTGGATCTCGAATACACCAAGATATCGTCGATGAACATGATCACCGACCGATCCAACATGGGCCTGTACACCCGGTTCATGAGATCTATGAACGCTGCCGGTGCGTTGGTGAGTCCAAATGGCATCACCACGAACTCGTAACGCCCATAACGAGTCCTAAAGGCTGTCTTCTGGACATCCTCCTCCGGGACTCTCATCTGATGATATCCAGACCTCAAATTGATCTTGGAAAACCAAGACGTCCCCTGCAACTAATCGAACAGATCTTCGATCCTCGGAAGTGGATAACGGTTCTTGACCGTCAGCATGTTCAACTCCCGGTAATTAATGCACATCCGGAGTGACCCATCCTTCTTCTTGACAAAAAGGATCGACGCTCCCCACGGCGAACTGCTCGGCCTGATAAAACCCTTCCCCAACAGCTCCTGGAGCTGTAAGGATAACTCCTACATCTCTGGTGGCGCAAGGCGATAAGGCGCCTTGTCGATAGGTGCCGAACCCGGAACCAAATCAATCTGAAACTCCACTTGCCTCTCGGGAGGCACTCCCGACAACTCTTCAGGAAAAACATCCGGGAACTCGCATACTATCGGAACCTCGGAGATAGAACTCAGCCTCTCTAACACAGCCCGAGAATCCGTCACATACGCCAAAAACCCAATACAACCCTGATGCAAACTCTGCCTTGCCCTGGCGCCAGAGCAGAAAGCTGACCCATATCTGGTACCCTCGCCATACACCGTAAGCACTCCCCCACTAGGGTCTCGTATAGTCACCAACTGGCGCTCGCAGTCGATCACTGCTCCAAACCGACTCAACTAGTCCATGCCCACGATGACACAAACATCCCCCATCGCGATCGGTACCAGGTCTATCGGAAACTTGACTCCAAAAATCTCCATCGTACATCCTTGGAAAACATCAGTGGCAAAGACCGCATGCTCGTCGGCTATAGAAACCCTCAGAGGACGACTCAACGCCTCACGCCGAATACTGATATGACGACTAAAGGCTAAGGACACGAAGGACCGACTCGCACCCGAGTCAAATAACACCAAAGCAGGGACAGAACTCAAAAGGAAATTCCCTAAACATAATACAATAATAATCATTATCATAACTCAAAATAGCATAAGAAAAGGAATACATACCGGCCACGACGTCAGGTGCTGCGCGGACCTCCTCCGCTGTCAGCTGAAAAGCTCTCCCGCGAACCCCCGATACCTTGACCTTCACTGTCCGGCTCTCTGTAGCTCGTACAGCAGCAGGGGTAGATCCCTGTGTTGATCCCTGTCTTAACTACGGGCACTCGGCCTTCCGATGGCAGGTCTGGTTGCAGTGAAAACAAACTGCAAACCCCTTGGGGCAATCCCTCGTAATATGCCCCTCTTTGCCATACTTGTAGCAAACACCCGATTGACATACCCCCTCATGGCTCTTGCCGCACTTCCCACAAGTGCGGTCCAGATCTCGAATCAGCGGGCTTAGCCCGCTTGGCTGCCGGCTGAGACTGTGCCGGTCGCCGATCTCTCCCCTGAGACTCCGCCTCCTCCCTGGCCTGAGTCTCCAGCTCAATCTCCCTCTTCCGGGCATTTGCCTGGAGCTCAACAAATGTCCGATAAGACGAGTTCGCCACGAACTCACGGATATCCCTCCTCAAAATGCTCAAATACCAGCTCATACGTGCCTGCTCGGTAGATACGTGCTCAGGGCAGAACAATGCCCTCTCATGGAACATCCTAGTAATCACTATCACTAACTCTGTCCTCTGCTTGAGGGACAGAAACTCCTGAGCCAACCGTTCCCTCTCCAACATGGGAACATACTCCTCTCGAAACATCATGGTAAATCTCTCCCATGTCACTGCAGCGAGCTCTACAGGAGTGTAGCTGGCTGTCACAAACTTCCACCAGTCCTTCGCCTCCAAGCGAAGCTAGTTCAGTGCGAACCGTACCCTCAAGTGCTCCGGAAATGAACAAGTGTAGAAACACCCCACGATATCAGATATCCATCCCATCGTGGCAATCGGATCCTGAGTCCCATCAAAGTCTGGTGGCTTCATGTTGCTGAACTCCCGGTACAGAAACGAGTCACCCCCCTGCGGCCTGGCAGCAGCGACAGCTGCGGTGGCTGCAGCAGCAGCCGCCTCGGTGACGGCAGCATAACGCTCATCAAACTTCTCGATCAAGGTGGTCTTAATAGACCCAAACATCTCCGGGATAGCCTCTCGGATGGCTGCGACCACCTCATCAAGAATCATCCTGCGAATCTCATCATCGCTAGCTCCACTGCTCTCGGGGTTGTGGCGCGTACCCACCATGATGTCTCTGAAACATAACACAAAATAATCAGAGACTCGCTCGAGCATATTCACACTCGATCAGACACCTCTACTCGATCCTTAGCATGATAAGGATTCTTACTTGGACTGTTCACCGATCCGGTGCTTTCAGTAGTACGGGCCCAATACTACCTCCCACACCGCATCAGTATTCACCCCAAGTCGTCCTCCTAGGATCCCAGATCTCAAGTACTCTATATCTCACCGCACAGACTATTCTCCCAAAAGGCCTCTCATAGCTCATCTCTGCTACATACTCCTACTTAGCTCATACACAAAAGCAAATCACAGATAGCAGAAATCCCTAGGCTAAGGCATCACAAATCAGGCCACTCTAGTCCTAATATGAAATACCTAGCCTACTCTCTAGCATGCAAAATATCTCATAAATATCTCATGTAAATCTTATAACACAAGGTAAGGGTATTTTGGGAAATCACCGTTCGGGCTCTGGCTGATTGTACACACCGCTTCCACTCGTTTTCTCTTAAAACTCGTTCTCGTTTTAAAAATTTTCCTTTCCTTTGAAAACTCTTCTCAAATCCTCAGTTTGAGTTCAAACACACCAGGAGGTGCATCCGAATCCCTCAAACCAAGGCTCTGATACCAACTTGTAACGACATAAAATTTTGACCAAATTTTAAATTCCAAAACACATTGATTTTAATAATAAACCATAAATATGACAAAACCAATTCACCAAAACTCATGTTTTAAAGAAAAACAGTTTATAAAACTCCAGGATCTCCTAAATCATAAAAGAAATCTCCGGTGGGTGTGTACAATCATGCATGTGCCTTCTCGCGATCCTCGGAACTACCTGAAACGCATAACACATAACACGGTAAGCACAAAGCTTAGTGAGTTCCCCAAAATACCACATACAACATATTATCCACTCGAGGCTATAACTCGGTAAGACCCTCCGGTCTATGTGTCTTAGTGGGACCCTCCAGTCCCATGGTTCGTTGGACCCTCTGGTCCGGTCTCAGTGAGGACCCTCCGGTCTCACAGTTCGTTGGACCCTCCGGTCCGGTCTCAGTAACACATAAAATAGCATATATATCACACAGACAATGCATAACTCAAGAAAACACATACGACCCTCTGGTCACACATAAATACCACTCTAGGTAAAGTATAGTGAGAAGACTTACCTCGTAAACTAGCAAGTAAAAATCGTGTACTCGGAATCCTCGATCTAGCCTCCGCCTATCACAAGGATAATATCTCTAATCAATACTCCCCTAGCACTCAAAAACACCAAACGTTGCTCTCTCTTTCATTCTAGCATTAGGAATGGGTAAAAGACCATTTTCCCCCTCCCTGACCTCCAACCCTAAAGTCCACAGAAGTCAACTCGAGTCAACAGTCCAAGTTGACCAGACTCGCCGAGTGCACTTGTGCGACTCGTCGAGTCCCATCGTTTCTCGACAATCTCATGAAGGTCCAGCTCGTCGAGTTAACCCCTAACTCGCCGAGCTCTCGCATGATCCAGCTAATCGGGATAACCCTAATCTACTCGCCGAGTCGGCTCATCAACTCGGCGAGTCCATTCAGACCCAACTTGCATTCAGACGTTTTAAGGCAGGATACTTTCCTAAACTCTAGATCCACACTCTCAGGGCTCATTTATCATGTAAAGTCACAGACTTTACATATATGCATGACATTTTGGGCATGAAATGCCAAGAACATGTTATAAAATGGGTTTTCACTCAAGAATTCCACCAAGGTTGAATAAAGCAGGAACCTTTAGATGCTAGGGACCTCCTAAGGTCCAGATCTGGAGTTCAAGACTCCTCATGAACCCTAAATCTTCAAAGTCCCAAAATATATAGAAAAGGGAGCCCTAATCTTCAAAATGTGAGATCTACTCAAACAAAAGAGAAAGGTTCGAACTTGATACCTCTAACAGAAGCTCTTGGATGAGAAACAACAGATCTAACAACCTTCTTTTGCTCCTTGCTTGAAAACCTTCTCCTTCCTTGCAAAGATACACCAAATTGCTCAAAGTTAGCTCTCTCTTTCTCTCTCTCTCTCTCTCTCTCTCTCTCTCTCTATAAGCTCAAAGATCGTTTAGGGTTTCTCTTAGGGAAGTGTGGCCGCAAAAGGAGGCTATAAGTGCCTTTAAATAGGACCCAAACCCGGGGATTTAGGGTTTCTCATCCCAGCGCCTACTCGGCGAGTCGACTCTCGGACTCGTCGAGTAGATCATTAAACCCACGGGGCCACTCGCGACACTACGCGGCAAGTTGTAGCACCAACTCGTCGAGTCACTCTATAGACTTCAAAAGTAAATAAACAAAATGATATACCTGGGAATCCGGATGTTACACCAGTCTATATGGGGGGGGGTATTAGGTTACTGCCTATAAAATGAAAATTTAATGGGTGTCCATTCTCACCCACCGCTTCCTTGACTGGTGGAGGGTCGTTAGCGGAACGGGTAGGATAGGACTTTAATTCTCGTTAAAAGTATAATGAAATTATAAAGTAACTAAATTTTTTTATTAAATTCCCAATCTTAGTTACTTTAGAAAAAATATGAAAATGTGCTAATCCATGAAATTACACTTTACATTTTATTAAGTCGTTAGTTGAGCGTGTATGGTTAACCGGCACACTAATTTGGGACTAATAAAGAGTGGAAAAGGGTAGCTTAATGTTAATCATGGAATAATGGAGCATGTGAGGTTAACCGGCACATTGATTACGTGATTTGTAACATTAACAGTACCAAGTATATTTGCATGGTTATTCACACCTTGTTTGTGATCTTCGGCATCCTAGTCACAAAATTGATAGGGCGCAATCGAGATTTAAACATGCCATTGAAAGTTCAATGAATCTCAAAAGAATCTAGGAATTTCAAATCTAATTAAAACCTAATAAGTAATTTCGGTTTTCATGGTGGAAATTGGTAAATCGTCATTTACCTACCTTCAAATATTTTACAATTGGATTACGGCATCCCTCTTCACAATTGTAGAATATTGTGTTGGATCATAGCCTTAATCTTTCATTTGGGTGATTTATTAAGAATTTCTCATCTAATCTAAAACTTTGTTCCTTTTCTGTTTTACAGATGTCTATTCCAAACAATGCTTCAGGCTTAAACCCTTCAGGCTCTTTCTCCCTAATGAACTTCGTAGGGAGAACCATCTTCAATGGATCCAACTTCAATGATTGGATCAGAAACATTCGAATGACCCTTAGATATGAGGACAATGAATATGTCATTGACAAGGAGCTGAAGGAAATTGATGGGCAAACTGCTACTCCCGAACAAATTGAGGAGTACTGGGCTCATGAGAGGCACGCGACCAAAGTGTCGTGTATAATGATAGCTACCATGTCTGCTGAGCTGCAAAAGTCCTATGAGGACTATTGTGTAACGACCCGAATTTCCTTTCGTCGACGACATTATCTTCAGTTACACAAATAATTATTTATACATGTGATTCTAGTTTTATAACATTAACGGATTTAAGCGGTGGCAATATGCATGAGTATTATAGTAGGATCATTATGTCATTATAGTGAAAATAAGTCATGGTTGACGTCTCATGAAAGTTGAAGGGAGTATTATACAAGTTCCCAATCAAGAATAAACGGAATAATAATTATGATTTTTGGAATAAAGAGGGAAACTTCAAGGACTAAATTGGTAAATTGCATTTAAATTGCAATCAACAATACTTCGTTTAATCAATACCACCTTCCAGGTCCGTTTCCCTCATATGTTTATTGCATATCCGTTTCTCACTTTGTCACACATGTAATGTATCTGACGTTACGATCCTACCTATAGTCATTGAATATACTATTCATTGCAGTTGATGGCTAACTGGGCTAATAGATTGTATCGTGAGAGAGATGGATGGGTTGTCTTCTCTGGTTAGATCAGCAAGGGCTCTTACAAGTGGTATTAGAAAAAAAAAATCATTGACTTTGGTTCAATTTTCACCGGCGAGTTGGCGAAGTGAAAGAGACAATACGGGTAAGCTTGTGGTGGCTTAACGGGTATAGGAGATGGGTGCATGATGGTGTTGACGAGGATTTCTGGTGGCCAAATGAAATTAAGGAGGGGTGCACGCATGGGAAGGTGGAGACCGACTGTAAGAAACCAACCAATATATGACCAGGTTTACTTTTCTGGTGATGGGGCGGTAGACCCGATCAAAAGAACGGTTGCATGATTTCATCCATCCAGCTATACTAGGAGTATCTGGTGAAGTTACCTACAGGTAATTCTTACTGTGATTTCCACTGGCGGATAAGATTACCATGGATGTAACTAACACGTTTCATTGTTTGGTGGTTGTTCCATTGAGAGATGGCTTAATGGTAGTGGAACATGATTGTTGGGGGTCGGTGGCAGTAAAAGGCGGTTCAAGGTGGCAGTTAGAGGTATGATAATATGAGAGGGAGACACAAGGCATGAGCTCAGATGTCCGATGAGCAACCCCCTTAGACGTTCTTATGGTGACATATCCTACCTTGACTATGTCGTTTAGTACGAGTCTAATGAAATGGGTTCGGTGAATCATGTGTAATGACAAAAGGGTGAATGCAATTTTGAGCAGATCACATCTCTATATTCGATGGTGACGTCATGCAGGGGATAATATGGAAGTAAGGTTGCTTACATATTCACATGCAGTGGATGTGCAGGAGGTAAATTTCTCTAGTGTCGTATTATTTTACGAATAAACATGTGGCCAACATAGCATGTATGTAAACATACAATTGAAATAACAGTTAGGTAATGATTATTAAGTTATTATATATTCCTATTTTGTGGACTTATACATATAAGTCATATGATATATATAAACCAAGGTGTTTTTGTTATGATTGAATTAAGATGACGCATGCTAAAACATGGTGGAGTTTCATTATAAGCTAAATTATATAATAAAAGAATATGATTGCTTATCGACATGGAGATTTAGTGGATGATAATATGAAGATTATTGGCTTATTAGAATGCAATTTATATAAAAAAGTAATGATTTCTTGATGTGTTAAACTCGTACAGCAAAATTATCCTAACTTGTAAGGGTTGTAGCGACTAATCTGGACAAAATTTGACAAAACACGAGAGCGATAAAGTTGTAGGAAATTGAGTCTAGTTTCCAGAAAAATCTGATTATGCCCTATTTGGATCTACAAATTTAGATTTATACCCAAAACACTGAGCAAATGTCAATCTGGGAAATTATAAAAAAATAATATAAAATTTAGAATAAAGTAGTATTTTAGAAACATATACTTTATTTGTTTGTTGCTTGTTATGTGTGGTGTTTAGGTGAGGCCTTGAGAAATTCAAGTAAGTTCAAGACTTGGAATAGAAACGTGCAATCCGTAGATGGTGATTTGATTCACTTTAAGATGACCATGTCATTACTTGTGCTTGATAATGGTATGATATTTGTGGTGCCAATATATGCTTTGTGCTAATGCCATGTTATGACCTAATTGCTATGTTGTTTACACTTTGATGAACTTGATATATATAGCATGCTAGATTAAGTTGCTTGAAATATGATGTAAGGTTGGGTTTTGATGTGTTGGTTATGAATACATTGCATGTTTAATACACATTTATATGTTATACATTACATGCTTTACTTAATATAGAAATGACCTTGCGGGGTATAATGGTGTCATGGGTAGAACCTTGCAAGTTTAATCGGTTGAAAGAGCTTAAGCCATAACGATGATTAGTTACACGGTCTTTCTAGACAGCCGTGTGACACATGGTTCGTGTGCACCTCGGTGTAAGGGAACTAGAGTGGTGTTGGCTTTATGGTGTGGCCGGATCAAACATCACGTGGGAATCGGGAGGTGTATCGGTAGAATTGACACCGTTTGTACCGATCCTGAACGACACTGCGGGGTACTTGTACTTTGCAAAGTCGGAGTAGTGAAAGTGGAGTCACAGGGTTGGTGTTTCGGGTGGAAGTCATGAGACACTTAGAGCATCCGGCTGGCCATGCACACAAGTAGTGAACAGGGTGGTTCTCTTGGGTTAGGTAGCACTAAGGGACGCTTTTCTATCAATCGGTTGGATAGATATAATAAAAGGTGGAATATGTAACAAAAGGTTGGTTGCGTATTAAAAGGTTGAATATATAACAAAAGTTGGTTGTATATTAAAAGGTTGAAAATGTAACGAAATGTTGTTTATTAATAAAAGGTTGAACAATTAAATGTTGCTTATATATGAAATGTGATTAATTATATGCTATGCGGTTGCTTATGTGGTATTTGGTTGATCATATATGTTATGTGGTATAATTGTGGTTAAACATATATGCATGTATGCGGTTGAATATATGATTGAATAATTATGATATGCGGTTGAATAATTATGTTTGTATGTTTATGTGCAACTTTATGAACTCACTCAGCAGGGGCTGACACTTGTATCTTTTCTCTTTTGTGCCTTATGATTGGTGCAGACGGTTTAGAAGATTGGCTTTGGTGAGATGGGTTCTTATGGGTAGTAGATTTATATTAACGATACCACTCTTGGACACGTTTTTGATTATTTACTTTAAAGTACTTTTGTTTACGTTTTAAACGGAATGAAATTATATTTGAATTTTTTAAGTAACGTTGTGGTTTTGAAAATGTTTTGTATCAAAAACTAAGTCTTCCGCTAACGTATTCTGTTAAATAAATGTTTTACTAAAAAAAATTGTGGTGAAAATCACGACGTTATATATTGGCCCTATGAAATGCACTTTGATTTGATGGAAAGGTACCATCAATCTGCTTGGTAGGAAAGGTATGAGATCATAGCCTCCATGATCACCAATAAACTGAAGGATGGAGAGTCCATCACGGGCCACTTGCAGAAAATGCAAAGATATGTGGACCGCTTGCTATAGTTGAATGTCAACTTTGATGAAGAATTAGCAATTGATATTATTCTTCATTCCCTACCTCCTTGTTATGATCAGTTTCGTGTGACCTATCATATGAACAAGGAGGAGGTCACTCTTAGCAAGCTTCAAGGACTCCTCAGAACTGCTGAAAGCAATATGAAAGGTAAGTCTGTTGCAACTACCACTCCTACTCCTACTACTACTGCCCCTGTCCTGGCAATTGGACATGGTAAGGGTAAAAGGAGGAAAGTTCCTTCCAAGGGAAAGTCCCGGGATGGGTCCTCCTCTAGCAGAACCAAAGTTGGTTATGTTGTGCCCTCTACCAATTCGAAGGAAGCAGAGTGCTTCCATTGCCATGAAAAGGGGCACTGGAAACGAAGCTGCCCAAAGTACTTGCAAGATATTAACGATGGGAAAATTAAACCATCCTTTGCAGGTATTTACACTATTCATTCTAATGATACATCACATGCTAATTCTTGGGTCCTTGATACAGGTTGTGGATTTCACATTTGTTCTGATTTGCAGGCACTAAAAAGAAGTAGGGATGTGGAGCACGGGAAGATAAACTTAATCATGGGAAATAGGAAAATGTCGCATGTGACCAAGATTGGAGTTTATTATTTATTGCTTAGTAATGGTTTAAATTTAGAATTGAATAATTGTTGTTTCTCTGCCGATATGACAAGAAATATTATTTCCTTACACAGTTTGTATAAACAAGGTTTTACCTTTGTTTTTAATAATAATAATGGTGGTATTTGTGCTTATTATAATGGTGTTTATTATTTTGAAGCTTTACCGTGCAATGATGTGTATGAAACTGTGAATGTTGTAGATAACATAGGAAATAATGTGTTTCACATTGATTCATCCAATGATTTGGATAAAGCATGCTTATGGCATTGTCGTCTTGGACATGTTAACAAGAAACGCATAGGCCAACTCCAAAAGGCTGGAGTCTTGGGGTCATTCGATTTAAAATCAGATGATACTTGCGAGTCTTGTTTACTTGGAAAGATGACCAAGTTACCATTCATTGGTACTTGTGAAAGGGGTGAGAGTTTGTTGGATCTCATACACACTGATATGTGTGGTCCCTTCAGATCTGCCACAAGGGATGCTAACCGCTTCTATGTGACTTTTACTAATGATTATAGTATGTATGGCTATATCTACTTAATCAAGCATAAGTCAGAAACCTTAGATAAATTCAAAGAGTTTAAGGCATAAGTGGAGAATCAATTGGACAGGAAAATAAAGGTACTACGATCCGATCGAGGAGGAGAGTATCTTAGTATTGAGTTCCATGACTATCTTAAGGAATGTCGAATTGTTTCACAATTGACACCTCCTAGGACTGTAACACTGTAAATTTTTGAATAAATTTTCATTTTTAAAATCACATAATTCTTATAACACATTTCACAAAAATCTCATTTATTTAATTTTATAAAACACAACTCCATAATTGTTTGATTAATAATCTAGGATCCTCAAAACATAGCTTTTTCTCTGTTGTGTACAATCAAGCCGGTGCCTTCCCGCGATCCTGAGAAAACCTGAAACACATAACACATAACATGGTAAGCACGAAGCTTAGTGAGTTCCCCAAAATACCATGCACAAATAATTAGCCACCCGGGGCTATAGCTCTGTAAGACCCTCCGGTCAATGTGTCTCAGTGGGACCCTCCGGTCCCACAGCTCGTTGGACCCTCCGGTCCGGTCTAAGTGAGAACCTTTCGGTCTCACTACTCGTTGGACCCTCCGGCCCGGTCTAAGTGAGGACCCTCCGGTCTCGTCTCTGATGGCTCTGAGCAATATACAACATAAATCACAAATAAATAATGCAGGATATCACAATATGCAATATAAACACTTAAGACATCTCAGTCACACAAAATACCACTCATGGTAAGTACAATGAGAAGACTCACCTCTCAAGCAAGCTAGCAACAGTCTCGTACGCAGAAATCTCGAACTAGCCTCCGCCTAACACATAGGGTAAACATCTCTAATTAATACTCTATTCATACTCAAATACACCAGAGGCTATTCTCTCTCTCTCTCTGTCTAACTCTTGAAGTGGATAAAAGACCATTTTACCCCTCCATGGTCTCCATTACTCATGGATAACCCAACCCTAAAGTCAACTGAAGTCAAACTCAAGTCAGCAGTCCATGTTTGACCCGACTCGCCGAGTGCACCCTTGTGACTCGTCGAGTCCACTCATTTCCTCAGAAGTCTCGTGAAAGTCCGGCTCAGCTCGACGAGTTGACCCCCAACTCGCCGAGTTATCGCATGGTTCAGCCCTTCGGGACAAACCCTAACCAACTCGTCGAGTCGGCTCATCGACTCGGCGAGTCCATCCAAACTTATTTCTCAATCAAACGATTTCCAGGCAGAAAACCTTCCCAAACTCTAGATCCAGCCTCCCAAGGCTCGAATGTCACGTAAAGCTTTGATCTTTACGTTTATGTATGGCATAATAGCTCCATAACATCAACTACATGCTCTCACAAGGGTTGGACACACAAGATCTCACTTCTAACCCAATAAAGCTCAGGTCCTAGGGCTCACAAGTCCTCCTACATTCCAGATCTGAGGTTTCAACCTCAAACCATGTTTCATTTAACCTATAAGTACAAAAGAATGGGAGAGAAAAGCCCTAAAACTCCTAAAAATGAGATCAAGCACAAGGAATGGACAAGATGAGATTTTTGTACCTCCACACAGCAGCTAATGCACTAAAAACCATAGATCTACAACCTTTCTTTCATTCAAATCACGTAGCTCTTCATCCTCCTTCATAGAAGTGCACCAAGATTGCCCACAATGATCACACACTCACTCCACAAAGGATAGAACGGTTTTAGGGTTTCACTCAGGCTCTCAAGGGTGAGTGGAGGCTGAAATGAGGGCCTAAAGCCCCTTAAATAGGTCACAAACCCGGAGATTTAGGGTTTCTCTGCCCAGCACCTACTCGGCGAGTTAGCTCTCCGACTCGTCGAGTCCATTCATTAAATCCTTGCGAGCAACTCGACTCGACTCGGCGAGTCAGACTCACGACTCGTCGAGTCACTCTCTAAATCTCAAGGTTAAGCATTCATTAATATATATCTGAAAATTCGGATGTTACAATTCTCCCCCACTCGAATTTGATTTCGCCCTCGAAATCGCCCCTCCAATCACATAGATCGAACCTAAAAACCCGAAAAGCACAACTGAAAAGACCTCATACCACTCAGATATCTTTCTCATGCACACCTGAATCCAAACATGAACTTCCAATCAAGAAAAGATCAAACCCCTCTGCCGCCATGATACCCTCTCTGACTCCCCATAATCTGGATACTCTAGTGGCCTATGTCCCACCGCTAGGCCGCACTCTCAAGATATCACCATGTTATTCGTTCCTCGAATAACAGACCTCGATAACTCACTACCCCTCTGATTCTTTCGTTGCGGCTGCTAAAACAAGTCAATGCCCCAAAAATAAGCTTCCAATCACTTAAACCGGATATATTAAACAATCCAGGTCATACTCCAAAATGAAAGGATCACATCACACCAGGGACCCATCCACTGAACTGTAATCAAAACCCATCTGAACAATGAACTCTCAACACCCTGTCTTTGGACACAAGAGAAAAAAATCATGCTTGCTCAACAATATCCTCTGACTTCTTACAATCATGAGCCTCCGCTCCCTCCCAGATATCCCTTTCAACACTGAGCACCCGTTCAACTCTCGACCCCACAGTTGAACCTCCAAACGTTACCCATAACATGACCCAAAATGTCCCACTTACTTCCCTCTCTTAACAAATATCTCGGCCCACTGTGACACACAAGTCATGAAGTTCGCTTTACCCCAAGCGGATACTACAATCCCAACTGAACTCGTCTCACCCTCGACCTCTGTTGTCTACTATTCATTATATCCATGTGTCTCGAGGTCCTTCCCATACAAACGAACTGACCCACACAGGTCTAAGACATCAGATGACACACAATACCCCTCAAAAAGGAACCCACCTCTATGCTCGAAATCTCATCTCGCCTTCATAACACCACTAGAGCTAACTCAAACTCGAGAGTCTGGCCCGACGCAAAATTGGAACCACTCGTCCCAATGAAGCACTCAACTCATAACCCATGACTCGCAACTTTTGTGTACATCACTACATCCAATTCCTTCTGATTGCGATAACTCTCGACCAATATGATAACTCCCGACCATTAGGGAGACCCCAGTCTCGCCCATGGCCTGACCACCGGGTTCCTACAGACTCAAAGATAAGGCTACCCAAGCCTAGGAACTCCTCTGGGTCATGCTCTGGCTAGTGAAACTACGGCTCCCCGCAGTTGCACAACGCTCTCTCACTGACCAGTGAAAGCTACGGCTCCCTGCAGTTTCACGATGCTCTCACACTGCTTGGCAAATACTACGGCTCCCAGCAGTATCGCCACACCATCTCACTGACTGGTGGATACCACAGCTCCCCGTTGTATCACCACACCCCCTCGCACTAACTCATGGATGCTGCAGCTCCCCACAGTCTTACAACACCCTCTCTTACCACCCCATGATGTCATGCTCCAATCGACGCCACACTGTGTCCACTAACTCATGTTTCGCAGCCCATCATAGATAGGTGCACACACACACATCCAAAATAAGCATAACTACTCCTGACGGCAACCACCATGACATAACTCCTTTTCTCGCTGCAATTCACATTCTTAAATAATCTCGCTTGATATCAATTAGCCGAAAGGCTCCCACGGGAACCATAGGTACTTGCTACACCACTTGCCATCTCTTAACTAAAAACTCAAAATAATCCGAAATTTAGGACATCGTACTTCGATACCTCGGTACACCATCACAGAACCTCACGATGTCTTGCCTCTATCACTGGTCTTATACTTACGACATCATACTCAGATATCATATTGCTTTCTCGGAATCTCGCAACCGATCTTCCTCTAATACCACTTGTAACCACGGAATACTCCATCCCCTAATTTGAAACACATAGGCATCGTCAATGGCTCAGAACACGTTGACGAAAACTCGAAGCTTCACCCTCTACTGATCACCACCCATACGAAACTACCCATACCAACTCTGAACTTGGTTGACAAATCAACTGCTGCCCTACCTAGGGTATAGATCACAATCTACACCTATACCTGCAAATCTCTGCTATTGCACCCTGAATTCAGCGACCCAATCGCACTCGAACTCAACATTGCAAACCTGAAAAATCCCTGGCCAAAATAATTCTCTGACCAATGGCCACCTGCCGTGGATCCACTCATTCCTTCTTAAACACATACTCACACATCTTCTCATCTGACACTTCGCCTCATCCACCAATAACCCAGGTCTCTTGTGTTCGCACCGCAGATCTCCATAACCATTTCTCTAACACTGATCCCCTCACTAGAATACCCAATTCTCTCCCAATTAGGGTTCGAACCATCACTAGTTGGCATATCAACAATCTACTCCATGAACTGCTTCACCAGGCATATTACACTAGACTATTGAAACGTACTACATAATCACTCAAGGCCCTTCCCGGTGGAACCACGCAATCTCCAAATATCCTGTCCCTAACCAAAATCCCGAAATTATCCTCACGTGACTGCCTCTAATCATCTCGAAGCCTCAGACCGACACACCGCCGGGTACCCCATTATTCCGAATTAGTTCTAATTCTCGGTCCGGAAATAATGCACTATCACCCACTTCAACTTTGATACCTCGACCAGCTTCCCAATTTGGGAATAATCATGAAAGAAATAGACCTCACTCTCATTGTCGATACACAACATAGACCACGAGGGCCACCGCCCCGGTATACTCCTCTTTCCCACCTGGAACTGCTAACAACAGTCTGCCTTCCTCGATAAGTCACTTCCTAGTTCTCATCCATCTTAGTCCCACTAATGACTCTCTCATGGGATAGGAGTACCTTACAACAAACATACTGCCCAAATACTCTAGTGAAAAGGTTGCAACCCATTGCAACCCCACCAGGTCTACCTCCAACTCTGAAACCGGAAGCTCAAAATCCCTTCTGCTCCTTACAGAAAATAGCACAACTCTGGTCACAGAAAGTGACATCTCCGCTATCGGCTGACTGCTCAGCTCAGACCGTAATCCTCCATAAAGTACCACCTCTACTCATCCCTGAGTCTTGCGACTCTAACTGAACTCTCACAAAATCTTCTCGGAAACCAACTCGATTTCCCCCTCAAGGTACGCTCCATTGAAACTCGTTCAACATGGCCCTCTGGCCCCACACTCTATCACATCTGATCCCAGTCTAATCAATCTCAACGGGATAACTGGTAAAACCAGAGGCACTATCCGCCACGAATCATGGTACTCGAACCATGTTATTTGCTCTCAATCTGCTACAAATCATGGTACTCGAACCATGTTATCACCTCCTAATCTGCTACTTAGAACCTCTGGATTTCTCCCTGTATTGAGTATGGGTCCTCTGCTTTCAGTAGTACGGGCCCATACTACCTGCCACATCTACCTATACTTTCCACACGGATCATCCCAGATTTCCTAAATAGCTGCTCCACCTCCTCAATCACCAATCTCGTCATACCTGGTCGCTCTCCTGCGAATACTCTCCTTTATCAGCATACTCATCTGACAAAGGTCACTCTCTAGGCTCTTCCTAGGTTCTCACACTTCTCTGCCATCAGTTTCTGAAGAACTCCTTATGATGCCAGCCATCTACCTCCTGAATATCGTCATATTCACTTAGTAGCTGACTCCCATCATCAAGAGTTCCACAAAGCACGAAGCAAGCAGCATTCGAGCATCGAGTAATCTCCTCCAGCATGTAAAACCACTCTAGGTTACAACTCCACTTGCTTTGCTCACACTCAAAGGTGTCACCGAACTCAAGCAACTCTACCCCATGCGGGTATCTAACTACTCTCTCAGTAGGCTCCTCCGATGCTCGTCTAGGTATCTCTCCTAGATTACTCCTCTACTCAAAACTCTCTCTAAAAGGTTCCAGATGGATACTCTTACTTCATGCATACTTAAAGCACATCACAGATACCAACAACTCCTAGGCTAAGGCATCACAAATCAGGCAACTCTAGCCCTAATATATGAAATACCTAGCCTATCGTCTAGCATGCATCACTAATATCTCAATAATAACTCATAACACAAATAAGTAAGGGTATTTTGGGAAATCACCTTTCGGGCTCTGGTTAATTGTACACACTGCTCTTTCTCGTTTTTCCCTTAGAACTCTTGCTCATTTTAGAAAATCATTTATTTTTGAAAATTTTTTCATATCCTCAGTTTGAGTCCAGATTTGCCCGAAGGTGCACCCGAATCCCTCAAACGAAGGCTCTGATACCAACTTGTAACAACGTAAATTTTTAAATAAATTTTCATTTTTAAAATCACATAATTCTTATAACACATTTCACAAAAATCTCATTTATTTAAATTTATAGAACACAACTCCATAATTGTTTGATTAATAATCTAGGATCCTCAAAACATAGCTTTTTCTCTGTTGTGTACAATCAAGCCGGTGCCTTCCCGCGATCCTGAGAAAACCTGAAACACATAAAACATAACACGGTAAGCACGAAGCTTAGTGAGTTCCCCAAAATACCATGCACAAATAATTAGCCACTCGAGGCTATAACTCTGTAAGACCCTCCGGTCAATGTGTCTCAGTGGGACCCTCCAGTCCCACAGCTCGTTGGACCCTCCGGTCCGGTCTAAGTGAGAACCTTCTGGTCTCACTACTCGTTGGACCCTCCAGCCCGATCTAAGTGAGGACCCTCCGGTCTCGTCTCTGATGGCTCTGAGTAATATACAACATAAATCACAAAGAAATAATGCAGGATATCACAATACGCAATATAAACACTTAAGACATTTCAGTCACACATAATACCACTCATGGTAAGTACAGCGAGAAGACTCACCTCCCAAGCAAGCTAGCTGTAACATCCCAAAATTCAAGCCCGAAAATTTCATTTTTGAATTAATAATTTAGTAAACATTTTACCAAAACATTGTCAATAAAACAACACATTACAAAATCATAATGTTGTGTCCCAAACCATGACATCAAAAGTAATGAAAATCAGAGTACAATCCAGAAACTCAATGCGGAAACCATGTGTGTGTGTGTGATGCGCTGCTACACCGCCGACTCCTTCCCCTTCGACGATGAGGTACCTGAAACCAAAACCAAAACTGTAAGCACAAAGCTTAGTGAGTTCCCCCATCATACCACATACCATACAATATCGTCGGTATCTTTCAACCGGTAACTTTCATCGGTATCTTTCAACCGGTAATCACCATCGGTATCTTTCAACCGGTAATCATCGTCGATATCTTTGAACCGGTAATTATCATCGGTATCTTTCAACCGGTAATCATCATCGGTATCTTTCAACCGGTAACTGCCATTAGTATCTTTCAACTGGTAACTGCCATCGGTATCTTTCAACCGGTAACTGGGGACTATTCCACCCCCTATCACTAGCATACAACAACAGATATAAACATACAGTCAGGCATATCCAGGTACTGACCTACCCTTCGGTCCTAAGGACCGCTGATAGGGAAACTAATCCCTACTATACACATAACGTATCATACAGATAAATCTCATGACCAAAGCACATAACCAGACCAAGATAATTATCACAAAGACAATCATCTTCTAAATAACCCTTTTTGGTGGGCCTACATTGTGGCCTTAGACCCACCCCTACTGGAAGGTAACTCACCTCGTACAAGTAGTTGCTGATAATCTGTGCGGGAAACCTCTGTCTGCTGCTGCTCCGGAAATCCTCTGGCTATAATTCCCACAAAACAGTTAGTCAGAAACTGATATCTACTCTTAGGGTAAAATGACTATTTTACCCTCAACCAAATCCAAGTCAAAGTCAACTTCAAGTTGACCTGACTCGCGGAGTTGGGCCGTCAACTCGTCGAGTCCCTAACCCTTTACCCGTCCTTATCCACGACTCGACTCGTCGAGTTTGGCAACGACTCGACGAGTTCCTCTCTTATATGAACATCGCATGAACCTCATCCGACTCGCCGAGTTGTATGAACAACTCGTCGAGTTCACCTTCATCTGATGAACAAGTCCTGTCCTTGACTCGCCGAGTTATATGAACAACTCGCCGAGTTCATCTTCAACCATAAGGAGATTGCCTTGGACTCGCCGAGTCTGTTCTAGCACTCGTCGAGTCCCATGAACTCCAGGTCTAAAACTAAGTCCAATGTGTTGGGTCACTCCTTCTGACCTGCTACAACCCTTCTAACCCCCAACTGAGTTCTTTTGACCCTCAACAGATGTGGGACTTTATGCCTTGGACTCGTCGAGTCCTAAGAACGGACTCGCCGAGTCGATAACATTCACACCCTAAATCCTCGATTTCTGATGTACAACACTTGTCCAAATGATAGATCCAAGCCCCTAAGCTCGATCTAGCACGTAAAGTTACGAACTTTACGTGCATGCATGGGACTTTTGAGCCAAAAAGGCTCTAAAATGGCTCTTATATTGCATGAAGCCTTCCTTGAGTGCAAAAGCATCCCAAATCTGCCTTGTGACTCCTCCCAAGACTTAGATCCGAAGTCTTGACCCCCAACCATGATTGCAATCATGGTTGGTTACCCCATATGGCTTAAAAAGCCCTAAATCTTCCCCAAAAAGGTATCTAACAAACAAGCAAGCAAGATACAGACTTTATACCTTTCAAAGGCTGCAAATGATGAACCAAACTCGAATCCTTCAGTCTCATCTTGATCCTTCTATGCTCTTCCTTCTTCCTTGAGGTCAAAACCCACAAAAATCACTCAAAAGCCTTAGATCTTGCACCAAAACGCTTAGGGTTTGCTATGGAGGGTTTCTGGGAGCAATAGGGACGAGTGGTGGCTGAAAGAGATGATTAAATAGGGTGCAAACCCTCAGATTAGGGTTTTTATCAGTCAGGGCCTACTCGTCGAGTCCGGGACTCGACTCGCCGAGTCCAATACTTAAATCCCGTGTCCCGTCCCGCTTCTACTTGGCGAGTTGGTCCTTCAACTCGCCGAGTCCCAGGCCAAAAATGCAAAACACTTAGATAAAAATACATACCAGGAACCAGGTGCTACACTAGCAACAGTCTCGTACGCAGAAATCTCGAACTAGCCTCCACCTAACACACAGGGTAAACATCTCTAATTAATATTGTATTCATACTCAAATACACCATAGGCTATTCTCTCTCTCTCTCTCTCTCTTTCTAACTCTTGAAGTGGATAAAAGACCATTTTACCCCTCCATGGTCTCCACTACTCATGGATAACCCAAACCTAAAGTCAACCGAAGTCAAACTCAAGTCAACAGTCCATGTTTGACCCGACTCGCCGAGTGCACCCTTGTGACTCGTCGAGTCCACTCATTTCCTTAGAAGTCTCGTGAAAGTCCGGCTCAGCTCGGCGAGTTGACCCCCAACTCGCCTAGTTATCGCATGGTTCAGTCCTTCGGGATAAACCCTAACCAACTCGTCGAGTCGGCTCATCGACTCGGCGAGTCCATCTAAACTTATTTCTCAATCAAACGATTTCCAGGAAGAAAACCTTCCCAAACTCCAGATCCAACCTCCCAGGCTCGAATGTCACGTAAAGCTTTGATCTTTACGTTTATGTATGGCATAATAGCTCCATAACATCAACTACATGCTCTCACAAGGGTTGGACACACAAGATCTCACTTCTAACCCAATAAAGCTCAGGTCCTAGGGCTCACAAGTCCTCCTACATTCCAGATCTGAGGTTTCAACCTCAAACCATGTTTCATTTGACCCATAGGTATAAAATATTGGGAGAGAAAAGCCCTAAAACTACCAAAAATGAGATCAAGCACAAGGAATGGACAAGATGAGAATTTTGTACCTCCACACAGCAGCTAATGCACTCAAAACCATAGATCTACAACCTTTCTTTGATTCAAATCACGTAGCTCTTCATCCTCCTTCATAGAAGTGCACCAAGATTGCCCACAATGATCACACACTCACTCCACAAAGGATAGAACGGTATTAGGGTTTCACTCAGGCTCTCAAGGGTGAGTGGAGGCGGAAATGAGGGCCTAAAGCCCCTTAAATAGGTCACAAACCCGGAGATTTAGGGTTTCTCTGCCCAACACCTACTCGACGAGTCAGCTCTCCGACTCGTCGAGTCCATTCATTAAATCCTTGCGAGCAACTCGACTCGACTCGGCGAGTCGGACTCATGACTCGTCGAGTCACTCTCTAAATCTCAAGGTTAAGCATTCATTAATATATATCTGAAAATTCGGATGTTACAAGGACACCAGAGTTGAATGGTGTGGCTGAGCGCAATCAAACCTTGTTGGACATGGTTCGTTCTATGATGAGTCGAACTTCGTTACCTATCTCATTTTGGGGGTATGCCTTAGAGACTGCCACCCATATCCTTAATCTAGTTCCTACAAAGAAGGTTACTAAAACACCTCACGAGATGTAGACTGGGAAAGTTCCCACTTTAGACCACATCAAAGTTTAGGGTTGCGAGGCTTTCGTGAGACGCGAAACTCACGACAAGCTCGAACCTCATAGTGAGCGATGTATTTTCATCGGCTATCCACAAAAATCCTTTGGATATCTCTTCTATCGACCTAGTGGCAATGTTGTTTTCGTCGCAAGAAGAGGGTTCTTTCGTGAGAGAGAACTCATATGCCAAGGGGACAGTGGGAGGCAAATTGACCTTGAAGAGCTTCAAGAGTCAAGCGGTGAAGGAACCTCAAACACTAGCAATCAACCCGAGGAGGAAACTCCTGTTGAACCAATTGACGAACCCGTACCTCTGAGGCGTTCCAGTAGGGTTAATGTTCCACCTGTGTTATATGGTTTTCATATAACAGCTGAAGGTGATACATATATCAGTGATAGTACATTGATGAACCTAACAACTACAGGGAAGCAATGGCAGGCCCTGAGTCTGCTAAATGGAAAGAGGCTATGGATAGCGAGATTCATTCCATGTATGAAAATCAAGTTTGGAACTTGGTTGACAATGAACCGGGTCGAAAGACAGTCGGGTGCAAATGGATCTTCATGAAGAAGACCGACATGGATGGGAAAGTACACACATATAAGGCACGACAGGCTGCGAAAGGCTTCACTCAAACTCAGGGAGTTGACTATGATGAGACCTTCCCATCAGTAGCAAAGATTAAATCTATAAGGGTTATGTTGACCATAGCTGCATTTCATGACTATGAAATATGGCATATGGATGTCAAAACCGCTTTCCTTAATGGGAAGTTGGCTGGAGATGTTTACATGAATCAGCTAGAGTGTTTTGTCAATACAAGATACCCTAATAGAGTGTGTAAGCTTGAGAGATGCATTTATGGATTGAAACAAACATCTCGCAGTTGGAATCTTTGTTTTGATGAGAAAGTCAAAGAGTTTGGTTTTTCGAGAAGCGAGGATGAGTCCTATGTATATGTCAAAGCTAGTGGGAGCATAGTTAGCTTTCTCGTGTTGTATGTGGATGACATACTACTCATAGGAAATGACATTCCAACCTTGCAGGAGGTTAAGTCCTGGCTTGGGAAGTGTTTTGCTATGAAGGACCTTGGAGAAGCTACCTATATCCTAGGGATAAGGATTTTGAGAAACATGAGTAAAAGACTAATAGGACTTAGTCAGAGTACCTACTTGGATAAGGTGCTAAAGCGTTTTAGCATGGAGAATTCCAAGAAAGGTGATTTGCCTATCCAAAGCAATGCCAAACTAAGTAAGACTCAGAGTCCGAGTACAGAGGCTGAGATAGCAGAAATGAGTCACATACCATATGCTTCTGTAGTTGGTTCAATCATGTATGTTATGACTTGTACTCGCCCTGATGTGGCCTTTGCTTTGAGCATGGTCAGCAGATATCAAGGGAACCCTGGTAAAGCTCATTGGACTGCGGTTAAGAATATTCTTAAGTACCTGCGGAGGACTAAGGATTGGATCCTTACCCTTGGTGGGAGTGATGACTTAAGAGTGACAGGGTATAGCGATGCAAGCTTTCAGACCAACAGAGATAATTTCCGCTCTCAGTCGGGATGGATATTTACCCTGAATGGAGGAGCAGTGACATGGAAAAGTTCCAAACAGGAGACTGTAGCTGATTCAACGTGTGAATCAAAGTACATATCAGCAAGTGAAGCATCGAAAGAGGCAATATGGTTGAAGAACTTCATCGGAGATATTGGAGTTGTGCCATCCATAAAGGAGCCTATAGAAGTTTTCTGTGATAATGAAGGGTCGGTTGCCTTAACCAAGGAACCAAGAGATCATAGTAGATCAAGACATATTGACAGAAAGTACCACTTCATAAGACATCAGGTAAAAGAAGGACACCTCGTGATAAAGAGGATATCATCACAAGACAACCCAACGGATCCCCTTACAAAGGGATTAAATAGGGTTAACCACTTGAAACATGCAAGAGGCATTGGGCTAAAGGATGATATTAGTTTTAGTAATTAGATAAATCAGAAACTTGTAATAGCTAAATTGTAATTGACATTTTGATGTTTGAATAAAAGGAGTTTGTATTTACTAGTAAAGTTACTGTCTTGTGTCAATTATTTACTATTGTTTCATTTTGCATGTTTTGACTTCCTGAATAATTTAATTATTTAAACTATCCACAGTCGATCATACATTGGAAGTAGGTATGAATTAAGACTGTCATGAGTTGGCTTGTATGATTGTCTAAGGAGTTAGGCATTGCAACAGGTTTGCTACACCATTCATGAGTGCTTCTGAAATAAGATTTGAGTATTGGATTCAACCCTCACTCACCTGAATCACTTCATGGAATTTTATCACGAGTGATTGTAAGATGATAATATCATATTATCTTCAAACCAAGATATATGAGTTGTTGGCTATGAGTTGGTTATGCATTGATGGTACGAAAACGCATCAGTAACTTGATGTTATAAAATGTGTCGTTATGCATGATTTAATGAATAGTCAGTACAAGCATATAATGTCAAATTTTATATGTTCCTTTTATCCTAAGAAGATTAAAAGCGATATCTGGGCCCCTCGATGATTTGTTTTGACCTATGTATCGGGCCCGGTCAAAACTAAATTGATGTGTTCAATTATGTTCTATCTCAAACTAATCGGAAATCGGGAAACTAATTGCGGGACAATAGGTATGACTATGTTCCATGTATTTGTCCGCTGATATCTTGAGAACATAGGAGTATATGATCCCTTATCTAAAGGATGCGTCACTAACTGGGTCAGAGTTGACAACGACTTTTGGAAGCTTACGATTGCTAATCGGATCTTGAAGTCACATAGGCAGCTATAGTTATTAGACTTATCCAAGTGAGAGACTGTTGGATTTGGTGTCTAAGCCCATAACTATAACTGGTATGTACTTGACCCGTTAGTAGCATGGTCCTTTTGGGTTGCCTTCACCAGTGCAATTTGATAGGATAGTTTTATGAGAATAAGGTTATTTACGATTTATTAATATATTATAAGTATAATATATTAATATGATTATTTAATTAGTATTGTCCAAGAATTAATTTTGTGGTCAAAAGAGACTAATTAAATATGGAGGGATTGATTATGTAAATCAATCATACTTATTGTGTGGGCTAATTGATCCATGATTATGTAAGTGGGCTAAACCAATAATATAACCCATGGACAGTCCATGGAGGTTAAACCCGTGGATCATGGGAATATGGAAAGTCATGGATCATTAGGGTTTACCAAGTGTAATCCTAGCACTTGCCACAGCTATAAAAAGCCCCCTCCATGCCCAAAATCGGTTGCACCTTACATAGAAACAAGTAACTTATTCTCATAGAACCACCTCTTGCATATTGGTGTTTGTGAACCATTAGAGGCATCACACTTGAGGTGCTAAAGCTTTCAAAGGTCAAGAACTCTACCCTACTCAAAAGGTATGTATCCTAACTATGTTTTGATTATATATATAGCTATAATTGTATGCTAGATAAGGTGAATGCTTTGGAAAAAGAAATGCATGTATAATTAGAGAAAAGTTAGATCCAAAACATTTAGTGTTGCATGTGCACTTAGGAAGTGTTATAGTGATCAAAACCCAACAAAAAGAACGAAAATGCAAGGCTAAGTAAGATCTAACTAAATAAGCTCCAAGATTTGAACTTTATACCTTAAAAGGGTGCACAAAGAGATGAAGTTTATGGATCTACAAGCAAGAATGCACCACCACCACTTGAATGATCTTCCTTCTAACACAAAACATTGCAGCGTCACTTTTCAAGCTTCAAAACTCTCATACACAAGTTAGGGTTCGGTTTTAGGGTTTGGGGGATATGGAGGCTAGAGTTAAGAAAGGTTTTGTGGCCATAAGGATCTTTAAATAGGGTGAAAACACTAAAATTAGGGTTTGTCCTCTATGTGCAGACGCCTGGCATCCACAAACCAATGCATGGCGTTCCAACGCCCAACGTTCCCACTCGGACGCCTGGCGTTTGGGACCAAAATGCAAAATTATTAATAAACAAAGCCAAAATGTAAATACCTGGAAACTGGCGTTACAAATATCCCCCACTTGAATCAGACTTCCTCCTCGAAGTAGACTACTGCAAACAAGTCGGGAAGTTCTCCCTTATCTTATCCTCAGGCTCGCACGTCTGCTCAGAGCCCTTTCGGTGCTGCCATTGCACCTTTACTAGGTTCACCACCTTATTTCCCAGAGTCTTGGTCTTCCTGTCAAGGACTGCGATTGGCCTCACTACGTAGTTCAGGCTCTCATCAACTTGAATATCATCCAAGGAAATCACTATCGAATCATCGGCTACACAATTCCGTAACTGAGAGACATGGAAGGTGTTGTGGATTTGACTGAGGTCATCGGGCATAATCCAACCAATATGCAACCTTGCCCACCCGGGTGGAATCCCTGAATGAACCAATAAACTGGGGGCCTAGCTTGCCCCGCTTCCGAAACCGGATGACACCTTTCCAAGGTGACACCTTCAGAGGCACCAAGTCCTCCACCTGAAATTCGAGGTCCGAACGTCGTCGGCCTGCATAACTCTTTTCCCCGCTGTGCGCAACTCGCAACCTGTCGTGCATCTGCTGAATCAACTTAGTGCTATTGAGTACCACTTCAGTACTCCCCATGACCCGATGTTCGACCCCCTCCCCTAGCAAACCGGGGTTCTGCACCTCCTCCCATACAACATCTTAAACGATGGTCGGTCAATACTGACATGATAACTGTTATTGTAGGAGAACTTGGTCGGTGGAAGGTAAGTATCCCAACGCCCCCCAAAATCTAATACATATTCCCAGACCATATCCTCAAGCATTTGAATCGTCTGCTCGCTCTGACTGTCGGTCTGGGGTGGTATGATGTACTAAAATGCAATGGAGTACCCAACTCCTTATGAAACTTCCTCAAAAACCTAGAGGTGAAACGAACATCCCAGTCCGAAACCACTAAAAATGGGGGCCTAGCTTGCCCCGGGGTTCTGCACCTCCTCCCATACATATGCAACCTTGCCCACCCAGGCAGAATTCCTGAATGAACCAATAAAATGGGGGTCTAGCTTGCCCCACTTCTGAAACCGGACGACACCTTTCCAAGGTGAAACTTTGAAAGGAAAAAACCAAGTCCCCCACCTAAAATTTGAGGTCCGAACGTCGTCGGTCTGCATAAATTTTTTGCCCGATCTGCGCAACTCGCAACCTGTCGTGCATCTGCTAAATCAAATTAGTGGTATTGAGTACCACTTCAGTACTCCTCATGACCCGATGTCCGACCCCCCCTCCCCCAGCAAACTGGGATTCTACACCTCTTCCCATACAACATCTCAAACGATGGTCGGTCAATACTGACATGATAAATGTTGTTGTAGGAGAAATTGGTCGGTGGAAGGTAAGTATCCCAACTCCTCCCAAAATCTAATACATATGCCCGAAGCATATCCTCAAGCATTTGAATTGTCAGCTCGCTCTGACTGTCGGTCTGAGGTGGTATGATGTACTAAAATGCAATGGAGTACCCAACTCCTCATGAAACTTCCTACAAAACCTGGAGGTGAAACGAACATCCCAGTCCGAAACCACTAAAACTAGCACCCTGTGTCGAACCATCACCTCTCGAATGTAGATGTCAGCTAACTTCTCAGCAGATGAAAAGTGCACTCTTGGTCAATCTATCAACAATGACCCAAGCTTTGTGATGAAATCCATGGTAATATCCTCCCATTTCCACATGGGAACGGGTAATGGATGCATCTTTTCGTGGGGCCTCTGATGTTCGGCCTTGGCCTTCCTGCAAGTCAAGCACCGCTCTATAAACCATGTTATTTCCCTCTTCATACAGGGGGCACCAATAACTCGGATTCAGATCCTAATACATCTCCGTGGACCCTGGATGAATTAAAACTTTGACTTATGAGCCTCCTGTAGAACTGTGTGTCTCACCTCACCATTAGGCGGAACCCAAACTCTGCCACATTGAGTCAACAACCCCCTACTGTCTCTGACAAATAAAGGAATCTGCCCCCTGATTCGATCTGCCTTCCAATTATCATTTTTCAGTCGCTTTACCTGAGCCTTATTGATCGTATCCAACAAGGGAAAATAATAACTATCCTCAAGCAAACCTCCCTGATAGGTGTACTCACTGCGTTACAGCTCAAAGCATCGGCCGCCATATTGGCCTTCCCAAGGTGGTACAGAATCTCGCAATCATAATCCTTCACCACATCCAGCCATATTCGCTGCCTCATATTCAAGTTCGAATGATCCATCAGATACCTCAAACTCTTATGATCAGTGTATATAGTACATCTGACCCCATACAGATAATACCTCCAAATCTTGAGGGCAAAAACCATAGCCCCAACTCTAAATCATGCGTGGGATAATTCGCTTTATGAGGCTTATGTTGCCTCAAACCATAAGCAATCACGTGACCCCTCTGCATAAGACCAACTCCTAATCTTGAAATAGAGGCATCACAATAAACCACAAAGTCATCCATACCCTCTGGAAGCATGAGAATCGGGGCCTTTCACAATCTCTGCTTCAGCATCTCAAGACAAACTGCTGACCAGGCCTCCACCGAAAAGTAACATTCTTCTTTATCAGGTGGGTCAAAGGCACTGCAATCTTGAAGAAGTCTCAGATAAATCTCCGATAACACCCTGAGAGACCTAGGAAACTCCGAATCTCAAATGAAGTCCTCGGGAACTCCCATCGCATCACGACCTCGATCTTGGCCGGATCGACCAATATACCCTTATGGTTGACGATGTGTCCTAAAAAACCGCACCTTGCGCAACCGGAACTCACATTTAGAGAATTTTTGCATACAACCTCTCTCTCCTCAGGGTCTCCAATACCTCTCGCAAGTGATTCTCATGTTGTTCCTTGGTCTTGGAGTAGACCAGAATATCATCAGTAAATACTATCACCGATAGATCCAACATAGGCATACAAACCCGATTCATGAGATCCATGAATGTTGTTGGTGCATTGGTGAGCCCGAATGGAATCACCACGAACTTGTAATGACCATAACGAGTCCTAATGGTCGTCTACTGCACATCATCATCTCTGAACCTCATCTAGTGGTAACCTGAACGCAAATCAATATTAGAAAACCAAGATGCACCCTGAAGCTGATCAAATAAATCATCGATCCTCGGAAGTGGGTAACGATGTAAGGTTTTGAGAATTCTAACACTCCTAAGGTGTACATGTAACCCTAGAAACCTTGGATATATGTTTTACTAAGATACATGCAAATTTGATTTCCAAGGTTCATAACCTATCTAGCATGGCATGGGGAACTTGAATCATAAAAACTAGTAAGAATACATACCTTTCTTGTTGCTTTGATTCCTTGAGAACCTTGTGAGCCTAGCACCTCAAGTGTGATGCCTCAAATGTCCCACACAACACCACAACACTTGGAATAACCTTGAGAGAAGTTCAGTAACACTCAAAATCGGCTAGCCCTCTAGTTCTTCACTTAGTGGCCGATTTTGCTTACCATAGGGCTTCTTATATAGTGTGCCACATGTAGGGTTACCCCATGTAAACCCTAATGTGCATGGATTTTCATATTCCATGATCCATGGGTTTATAACCTCCATGGACTATCCATGGAGCACCTTATGGGTTTTAGCCCAATTCATATAAACCATGGATCATTAGCCCACTATACAAGAATGGATGATTTACACAATAAAGCCCATATATTTAATTAGTCTCCTTTTGATCACTTAATTAATTCCAAATTAATTTTTGATCAATAATTATCAAATATTATTATTATTATATTAGAACTTATAATATATTAATAAACCTTAAGTGTCCTTTCTCTCATTTGGTCTATCCAAGTATTGCAATGCCATGCAACCCAAATAGACCATGGCAACCGGGTCAAGTACATACCAGAAATAGTTATGGACTTAGACACCTTATCCAACAGTCACCCACTTGGCTAAGTCTAATAACTATAACTGCAAGTATGACTTCAGGAACCGATCAACAATCGTAGCTCTTTCAAGGTCTCGCGGAACTGAGATGATGATGATACGCTATTTAAGATAAGTTATCATATAATCCTCTGTTCTGGATATCAGCCGGACAAATACATGGAACAATGTCTTACTTATTATCCAGCTGTTTGTTTCCCGATTTCCGATTTGTTTGACATAGAACTTAATCGAACACATCAATTTAGTTCAGAATGGGCCCGGTACATGGGTCAACACAAAATCATCGAGGGGCCCAGATATCGCTTCTAATCCAAGAAGGAACAGATAAACTTCGACTCATATGCTTGTTCTACTACTTGTTGAATTATACATAAAGGCACGTTTTATAACATCGAGTTACCAGTGCGTTTTGGTACAATCAATGTATAACCAAATCATAGTCAATAACTCATATCTCTAGGTTTGAAGACTTATATGATATTACCGTCTCACGATCACTCGAGATAAATTCTATGAAGTGATACAAGTGAGCGTGGGTTGAATCCAATACTCAGAACTTATGAGCACTCATGAGTGTTGTAGCAACTCTTGCTATGTCCAACATCTTAGACATCTACAAGCCAACTCATGACAGTCTTGATTCATATCTACTTCCAACATACGACCGACTGTGGAGAGTTTGAATAATATGATATATCATAACATAATTATTCTGGAAGTCAAAACATGCAACATGAAATGATAGTAAACGATTGACAAAAGATAGCAACACTTTACTTATAAATAAACCACAACTTTTATTCATCATCAAATGTCAATTACATTTTACAAATTTCAAAAACTATCTAACTACTAAAACTAATATCATCCTTCAGCCCTATGTGCCTCGCATGCTGGAGATGCTTAACCCTACCCAGTCCTTTCATGAGGAGATCTGTTGGGTTCTCATCTGATGATACCTCCTTTGCCACGAGGAGTCCTTCTTTTATTCGATGTCTGATGAAATGGTATTTTTGGTCGATGTGTCTGGATCTCCCGTGATCCCTTGGTTCCTTGGCTAAGGCAACTGCACTTTCACTATCACAGAAAATCTCTATAGGCTCCTTTATAGCTGGTACAACTCCAAGGTCTCCAATGAAGTTCTTTAGCCATATAGCCTCCTTTGCTGCCTCGCTTGCCGCTATATACTCTGATTCACAAGTTGAATCAGTCATTGTCTCCTGCTTGGAACTTTTCCAAGAAATTGCTCCTCCGTTTAAGGTAAAGACCCAACCTAACTGAGAGCGGAAATTATCCCTATCAGTCTAAAAGCTAGCATCACTATACCCTGCTACTCTCAAGTCATCACTCCCATCGAGGGTAAGGACCCAGTCCTTAGTCCTCCGCAGGTACTTGAGAATGTTCATTACCGCAGTCCAGTGAGCCTTGCCAGGGTTCCCCTAATATCTGTTGACCATGTTCAACGCAAAGGCCACATCAGGACGAGTACAAGTCATAGCATACATGATCGAGCCTACAGCGGAAGCTTATGGTACTCGACTCATCTCAGCTATCTCAGCCTCTGTACTCGGGCTCTGAGTCTTACTCAATTTGGCGTTACTCTGGATCGGTAACTCTCCTTTCTTGGAATTCTGCATGCTGAACCTATTAAGCACCTTATCCAAGTAGGTACTCTGACTAAGTCCAATTAGTCTCTTACTCCTATCTCTCAAAATCCTTATCCCTAGGATATAGGCAACTTCTCCAAGGTCCTTCATAGCGAAACACTTCCCAAGCCAGGAGTTCACTTCCTGCAGAGTTGAGATGTCATTTCCTATGAGTAGTATGTCATCCACATACAATACCAAAAAGCTAACTATACTCCCACTAGCCTTGACATATACACAGGACTCATCTTCGCTTCTCGAAAAACCAAACTCTTTGACTTTCTCGTCGAAACAAAGATTTCATCTGCGAGGTGCTTGTTTCAATCCATAGATGGATTTATCAAGCTTACACACTCTATTAGGGTACTCTGTGCTGAAAAAACCCTCTGGCTGACTCATGTAAACATCCCCAGCCAACTTTCCATTAAGGAAAGCGGTTTTGACATCCATTTTCCATATTTCATAGTCTTGAAATGCAGCAATGGCTAACATAACCCTAATAGACTTAATCTTTGCTACTTGTGAAAAGGTCTCATCATAATCAAGTCCCGGAGTTTGAGAAAAGCCCTTTGCAACCAATCGCGCCTTATAAGTATGTACATTACCATCCATGTTAGTCTTCTTCTTGAAGATCCATTTGCACCCGACTGTCTTACGACCTGGCACATTGTCAACCAAGTTCCAAACTTGATTGTCATACATGGACAGTATCTCGCTGTCCATAGCCTCTTTCCATTTAGCAGCCTCAGGGTCTGCCATGGCTTCCGTGTAGCTGTTAGGTTCATCCAGACTTACCAGTGTGCTATTACTGATAAATGTATCACCTTCCGCAGTAATATGGAAACCATAGTAATGCTCAGGTGCATTCCTAACTCTCGTGGAATGCCTCAGAGGTATAGACTCATCTGTTGGATCAACAGGAGTTTCCTCCTCAGGTTGATTGCTAGGGTTTGAAGTTCCTTCACCACTTGACTCTTGAATTTCTTCAAGGTCAATTTGCCTCCCACTGTTTCCTTGGATTATGCACTCTCTCTCGCGAAAGACTCATCTCCTTTCTACAAAGACCACATTATCACTGGGTCTGTAGAAGAGGTAACCAAAGGATTTCTGTGGGTAGCCGATGGTTCGAGCTTATCATGAGCCTCGCACCTCACGAAAGGCTCGCAACCCCAAATCTTGATATGGTCCAGATTGGGAACTTTTCCAGTCTACATCTCGTGAGGTGTTTTGGCAACATTTTTGGTAGGGACTAGATTAAGGATATGGGCCGCAGTCTCTAAGGCATACCCCCAGAATGAGATTGGTAGCGAAGATCAACTCATCATGGAACGAACCATATCCAACAAGGTTCGATTGCGCCTCTCAGCCACACCACTCAACTGCGGTGTCCTGGGAGGTGTCAATTGTGAGACAATCCCACATTCCTTAAGATAGTCAAGGAACTTTGTACTAAGATACTCACCACCTCGATCGGATCGAAGCATCTTAATGTTCCTGCGCAACTGATTCTCCACTTCATGTTTAAACTCCTTGAACTTTTCAAAGGTTTCTGACTTATGCTTGATTAAGTAGACATATCCATATGTACTATAATCATCAGTAAAAGTCACATAGAAGCGGTTAGCATCTCTTGTGGCGGTTCTGAAGGGTCCACAAACATCTGTGTGTACAAAATCCAACAAACCTTCACCCCTAGCACAAGTACCAGTGAAGGGTGACTTTGTCATTTTCCCAAGCAAACAAGATTCACAACTATCATCTGACTTTAGGTCAAATGACTCCAAGACTCCATCCTTTTGGAGTTGGCCTATGCGTTTCTTGCTTACATGTCCAAGACGACAATGCCATAATGATGCTTTATCCAAGATAAAGGAAGAATCAATACACAACACATTATTTCCTAGGTTATCTACAACCGACACAGTTTCATACACACCATCACAAGGTAATGCTTTAAAATAAATAACATTATTAAAGAAAGCATTAATACCACCACATTCATTATCAAACGAAAAGGTAAAACCTTGTTTGTACAAACCAAGAAAGGAAATAATATTTCTTGCCATTTTAGGCGAGTAACAACATTTATTCAAATCTAATGTAAACCCACTACTTAGCAACAAAGAATAAACTCCAATCTTGGTGACAGGTGTAACTTTCCTATTCCCCATGATCAAGTTTATCTTCCCATGCTCCACATTCTCACTTCCTCTTAGTCCCTGCAAATAAGAACATATATGAATACCACAACCTGCATCAAGGACCCAAGAATTAGAATAAGGTGAGTTATTAGACAATATAGTGTAAATACCTGCATGGTTGGGTTTCACTTTCCCATCCTTAACATCTTGGAAGTACTTTGGGCAGTTTTGCTTCCAGTGCGACTTTTCATGGCAATAGAAGCATTCAGCCTCTTTAGGGTTAGCAGAAGGAGTGACAAAACCTTTCTTGGTTCCACTTGAAGAGGAGCCATCAAGGGACTTTCCCTTGGTACCCTTCGAAGGGCTCTTCCTCTTCTTTCCTTTGCCTTGCTTGATTGCCAAGACAGGGGCCGCGGTAGGAGTAGGAGTAGTAACAACTGATTTACCTTTAAGACCACTTTCAGCGGTCTTCAAGAGTCCTTGAAGCTTGCTGAGTGTAACTTCCTCCTTGTTCATGTGGTATGTCATTCGGAATTGATCATAACACGATGGTAAGGAGTGCAAAATGATATCAATTGCCAACTCCTCTGGAAAGTTCACATTCAGTTTCAGCAAACGGTCCACATACCTTTGCATTTTCTGCATCTGGCCTGTAATGGGTTCACCATCCTTCATCCGGGTTGTTATCATGGAGGAGATAATTTCATACCGCTCTTGACGAGCACTCTGATGGTAGCGGTCCATCAAGTCCTGGTGCATCTCAAAATGGTAATAGTCCTCATAGGACTTTTGGAGCTCAGCTGTCATTGTGGCCAACATGATACATGCCACTTTGGTGGCATATCTCTCATGTGCCTGGTATTCAGCGATCTCCTCAGGAGTAGCAGATGACTCATCAAGTTCCTTAAGCTCCTTGTCGAGGACATATTCCTTGTCCTCATACCGAGTGACCATCCTGATGTTCCTGATCCAATCCATAAAGTTGGATCCATCGAAGATGACTCTCCCACAAAGGTTCATGAGAGAGAAGGAGCCGGTAGGGTTTGAGCCAGAAGCAGCATTGTTGGAAGACATCTGAAAAAGAAGAAAGACAAGTTTAGATTAGATATAAATATAGTCCTTAATAAGACACCCAAATTTAATATTAAGGCTAGGACCCAACAAAATATTTTATAACTTAGAAGAGGGATGCCGTAATCTAAGCTATAAAATATTTGAAGGTAGGTGAATGAAGATTCACCAATTTCCACCATAAAAAAAACGAAATAAATTATTAGGTTTTAATTGGTTTTGAAACTCCTAGATTCTTTGAGATTCATTGAACTTTTCAATGGCATGTTTCAATCTCGAGTATCCCCTTCGGGTTTTGTGACTGGGATGCCGAGGATCACAAAACAAGGTGTGAAGTAACCATGCAAATTACTTGGTACTCTTAATGTTTATCACTCAATCGATGTGCCGGTTAACCACACGCGCTCCACCGACCTATGATAAACCTTAAGCCACCCTTTGCCTACCTTGTTAAGTCCAGGTTAGTGTGCCGGTTAACCACACACGCTCCACTAACGACTTAAACAAAGTGCAAAGTGTAATTTCATGGGTTTGCACCTTATTCACATTTTCCTAAAGTAACTAAGATTGTGAATTTATAAAATATTTAGTTACTTTACATTCATCATACTTTTAATGAGGTTTAAAGTCATTGTCCTACCCGTTCGGCTAACGACCCTCCACCAGTCATGGAAGCGGTGGGTGAGAGTGAACACCCATTAAGCTGCCATTTTATAGGCAACAACCTTATAACCCCCTTATAGACCGGCTTTGTGAATGAGGCCTACTAATGGTAAAACGACTTGTTCTTATACATACATATATATATATATATATATATATATATATATATATATATATATATATTATTAACTTATAATATTATAAAGTATAAGGGTCGAATTTTAACTTTTAAAATTCTAGGGGTTGGAACTAAAGTTTTTAAGGTGACTTTACATGTTCCAAAACTTGAGGGCAAGTTTTGTAACTTTCAAAACTTTTCATCTTTCATAACTTATGAGTTAATGTTTTATTAAAATGAGAGACTTTTCATTTTATGTAGCCTATGTGTTTATTAATGGACTTTAAAAGAATGACTTTTGGTAATCCATAACTTGAGGACAAATTATGGATTCCATTAAAACACATAATGATCAAGAATTAAACTAACAAGCAAGTTGCAAATAATTCCTATGATCTTCTAAACTCATAAGTGTATGAATATTCATATCAACAATTTCAAGAATCATAAAAAACACATATAAGACTTGAAATTTTGATAATAGCTATTGAAAATGGATTAGCATAACCATTACACCATCTAAAACAAGTTTTATAAGACCAAAACAGTTTAGGGTAATGTTTTTAGTCCATTTCCAGCAGCAAAACTCGAAAAACTGCACTCTGGGCATTCTACTCGTCGAGTGCATGAACCTACTCGACGAGTAGGATGATTTTACACATGGACTCGTCGAGTCCCCCAATGGACTCGGCGAGTTCCTTCAGCAGAATGCATATTTTTCGACTTGTTTCAACAATTTGCATCTAGTATCAAGAAAACAAGCCTAGGCTCTGATACCACTGTAGGGTTTTGAGCATTCTAACACTCCTAAGGTGTACATGCAACCCTAGAAACCTTGGATCTATGTTTTACTAAGATACATGCAAATTTTATTTCCAAGATTCATAACCTATCTAGCATGGCATGGGGAACTTGAATCATAAAAACTAGTAAGAATACATACCTTGCTTGTTGCTTTGATTCCTTGAGAACCTTGTGAGCCTAGCACCTCAAGTGTGATGCCTCAAATGTCTCACACAACACCACAACACTTGGAATAACCTTGAAAGAAGTTCACTAACACTCAAAATCGGCTATCCCTCTAGTGCTTCACTTAGTGGCCGATTTTTCTTACCATAGGGCTTCTTATATAGTGTGCTACATGTAGGGTTACCCCATGTAAACCCTAATGTGCATGGATTTTCATATTCCATGATCCATGGGTTTATAACCTCCATGGACTATCCATGGAGCACCTTATGGGTTTTAGCCCAATTCATATAAACCATGGATCATTAGCCCACTATACAAGAATGGATGATTTACACAATCAACCCCATATATTTAATTAGTCTCCTTTTGATCACTTAATTAATTCCAAATTAATTCTTGATCAATACTAATCAAATAATATTATTAATATATTAGAACTTATAATATATTAATAAACCTTAAGTGTCCTTTCTCTCATTTGGTCTATCCAAGTATTGCAATGCCATGCAACCCAAATGGACCATGCCAACCTGGTCAAGTACATACCATAAATAGTTATGGACTTAGACACCTTATCCAACAAACGGTTCATAACCGTTAGCTTATTCAACTCCCGATAATCAACGGACATCCTATGCGAACCGTCCTTCTTTTTCACGAGCCGGATCAGTGCTCCCCAAGGTGAGCTACTCGGTTGAATGAATCCCTTGTCTAGCAGCTCTTGAAGCTGTGTAGACAACTCATGCATCTCTGATAGCGCCAAACGATACGGTGCTTTGGCTATCTGGGCGACACCAGGAACTAGATCAATCCGAAACTCGACCTGCTTCTTTGCAAAATCCTCAAGAAACACATCAGGGAAATCCTAATCAATACGCACCTCACTCAACATTGTCGTGCCCTCGACCTAGGTATCTGCCACATATGCTAGAAACCCTGAACAACCTTGTTGAAGATACCTCCTAGCTCTTGCATCTGAACAGAGAGTCAGCCCATACGTACCTCTCTCGCCAGGAATAACTAGTTCTCCCCCACTTTGGGTTCAAACTCTCACCAGCTTGCACTCGCATTCAATCATGGACCCATTGGGACCTAACTAGTTCATCCCAATAATAACCTTCAATCCTCCCAGAGGAATCAGCACCAAATCAATAGAGTACCTCTCGCTGAACAGGTTCAATATACACCCACGATGAACCCTCGAAGCACTCACAAAATGATCATCAACAATCTCGATCTCCAACTGGTAATCTAAAATCCTGGGAGCATCACTAAACTTCTTGCTAAGCGCAAGAGATACAAAGGATTGGATAGCTCCTGAATCAAACAATACATGAGCGGTCATACCATTGACCAAAAAAGTCCCTATACATGAGCATAAATAATGAAAGAAATAAAAGATATGAATAAGTCACGTACCAGTAACCATATCTAGTGTTGCGCAGGCCTCATCGGTGGTTAGCTGAAATGCCCTGCTCTTTACCACGTGTGCCTCCGCCTTACCCCGGCGGCCATTTGTAATCCTCAAGGTGGCTGGTGCAGGTGCCGCCACTACCCCTCCCAACAACCTCAGATAAACGGCCTTTTTATGGCCTATCTGGTTGCAGTGAAAACAGATCAATGCACTTCTGGGGAAATCCCTACACATAAGACCAGTGTGCCCACATGTGTAACAACGCGAACCCGCCGATCGACAAGACCCACTATGCTGCTTTCCGCACTTGCTGCAGCGACCTCGACCCTACTAGCCCTTAGAATGCGAATTGGAAACCTTGGGCCTCTTTTCCTGTCTTACAACAGTCTGTAACTGCTCCGCCTTGCGCTTTGTCTAAAGCTCCTGCTCAATCTCCCGCTCCCCGGCCCTCTTAATCATATCATTAAGGTTCTTACACTGTAAAAAGCTCACGGACTCCCTGATGTCATCCCTTAGCATGTCATGATATCTCGTCTTCTTCATCTCCTCATTTGCAGTGTACTGCGGAACCAAAAGAGCCCTCTCCCGAAACTTGGCGGTGATCTCCGCCATAATCTCAGTAGTCTAGCGAAGGTCCTGAAACTCCCTCGCCAACTGTTGTAACTCAATCGCTAGTGCAAACTCCCTCTGGAATCTTGAAAAAAACTCCTCCCAAGTCATGGATGCCACAACCATAGACCCCACATCGCAGCTGAGCTCATCCCACCAGTCACGTGCCCGGTCCCTCAATAAACAGTATGCAAACCCTACATTTTCCCCCTCAGGGAAAAAACTCATATGCTGAGCATTCTCCATGTCAGTGATCCAACATCGACTAGCAATGGGGTCCTTGGCCCCAAGGAACTCAAGAGCTCCACAAGCCTTGAACTCTCAAAATGAGGTGTTCGTGCCCCTTTCTGACCTACAACAATCTCGGATCGAAAGGCTCTGAGTCGCTCATCCATGAGCTCCATAATCCCCTCCTTGATGGTACCAAACATCACAGGGGTACCATCCAAAATGCTATGGGTAACCTCGGCCACAATAAGCTTACGTAGCCTCTCATCAATCAGTTTTGTGCCCGAGCCAGAACCTAAACCAGAATTAGAGCTATAACCTCATCCTCGGGTAACCACCATCCTAAAACTAAAATACAACAGAGAAACAAACAATGTAAGAGTCAAGGGAATTCCCACTAAACAGGTCTCCTTAGAGTCTCGAGGTCTATCCTTATCTCAAGTACAGATCATGTGCTTCCAGTAGTACAAGCCCAATACTACCTTCCACACCTATCTGTACCTTCCTCAAGAATCGTCCTGGTTCCTCTGAGTCACCCCACTAGATCTATACACCAATCCTATGCTAATCAACATATATATTATTGGATCTATAAGCCCAAGAATCATTATTGAGTGATATTGCTAATAATATATGATCCTATAGGGTCACACCTTTATCAAGTTGGCACATTTTGTATATTTATTATTAATGTGATTATTAATAAATAATATCGATTCTTGTACTTTAATTAGGGAATAATTCTTGTTTTGTGAAAATAATAATTATAAGAGAGTATTACTGGTTATTATTTCATATGTTATGAATTAATAAGTCATGCACAATATTTTGGAATAGTTAGATTCTTTTGTATTTTACCTAAAGACAAAGTTTATAATTTAAAAACTTGGAGTTTATAACAAAATATAGAATCTTACTTTTTAAAAGGCATAATGTGGTGTGGGAGGTTGCTTTTTCAACCTTCCATCTTTTGTCTCCCATGTTTCTAAAGGCTACCATTACTTTAGGTTATTTTAAAGGTTAGGCCTTACTTTTCATGGGCTATAAAAGAGATGCACGAAGCTTGCATTTTTGTATGGGTGAAACTCTTCTTCTTCCTCTCTTTTCTCTCTAGAACTGTGGGTTCTTCTTCTCTTCTTCCCCTCTCTCTTTTGAAGTTAGTTTGGTGTTTAGAAGATCTCTTGAGTTGTTCCCGTTAGTGATTAATTGAGTTAAGCACTTAAAGGCTTTAGACACTCAAGAATACAAGAAGGAACTAGCATTCCAAGTGCCTTACTCTTGATGGTGGATACTTGTAGAGAAATCATACACTTTGATTTTTGCTATCTTCATCAACAACCCAAAACCAAGTGGGTTCAAAGGCTTCAAAGGTTATCTCTAAAACATCCTATGGTTGATTTTATTTCATTCTAACCTCTATAAATGGATCCATGAAGGTGTGGTTTTGTTATAAACTAAAAATAAACTTGTTATTTTTAAAGTCTTCTATTGTCGGTTTTTGTGACACCAGTCAAATTTTGGTCAAAAATAAATTGATCAATAATCGTAATTGGGATGAACCAAGTGGTAGAGTTAGTAACAAGGTTTCCAAAAACATAAAGAACACTGAAATCCGAGTTATAACGAATAAGTTATGACCAATCGAAAATCCACGTCAAAACCGGCAAAACACTATTCAGTGTAAAAAGTGAATTTTCGATAAAAGGCTTTTTAGCCTTAACAATCTAAATGAAACTTGTAGAATATGTTAAACCGAGAACGTTCATAAAAAGAACGTGAAAATCCGACTTCGTATGAGGAAGTTATGATTTTTCGAAGTTTCGGTTTAGTAGTAGACAGCTAAAAATTCGAAATATAAATCGATCGATATTTAGCCCACGCAACTTAAACGAGAATCGAAGGTCTCGTCAAAAGTAGCACAACGGTAAAAAGACAGACAAAAACGGACGTCGGATGAAGAAGTTATGAATTATTAACGGATTCCCGTCCCGGTCTGTTTAAAATAATAATATTAAAAATCAAATCAAAATCAGCCGACGAAGTCTAAACTAAAGTCGTAGAGTATGATTTTACCTACGCGTGCATATAAAGAACGTCAAAAACGGAGCTCGTATGCGAAAGTTATGATTTTCGCAAGTTTTTGGCACGAAAATCAAGAAAATCTTGAAAACCGGGAAATTTCGCATGCAAGGCTTCGGACACGTCATCATCACGTGCGAGACTCCACGTGTCCTCCTCTGGTTGGACCGCAGTACACGTGTAGCCTTCTCATTGGACCGCAGCCGAGGTCCAATAATCTTTGGACACCCTCGCATCGGACACCCCGGAGACACCCCCTTCGCACGTACCTTCTCCCTATTGGACCGAAGCCTGACCAATCAGAAGCTGCCAGATCCGAACCTTCGCCCTGTGGACCTCGCTGCTGACCGACGCATGTGCTATTGACTCCTCGCCCTCGCCACCTGTCCGATGACTAAGCAGCTTCGGCCGAACCCCCGCACCAATATATAAAGGGTGCGAGCCTTCTCGGATGGAGGAGATTTTTCACCCCAAAACTTTCCCTTTTTCACATTTTAGCCCCGTAAACTTTCTCACGACCCCCGAAGGCCCCGATATCGCATCTAAAGCCCGAAGCAAGCCCTGGAGCCCCGGAATTCTCGAGAATTCATCCTCTGTCCTGTCGAAACTCTGCCCGATTGGAGCCGGTTTTTCGTCAAACAAACTCTTTTCCGGGAAACGAAACGCTGCCCGAATCACCGCTTATCAAAGTGAGTTCATACCCCTATAATTTACTTTTTCAATGGTTTTTAAATGCTTTTTAGGGGGGGGGGGAATACAAGTTTAACACAATATTAAATTGTGTTAATAACTGTATGTGATAATAATCACAGAAAACGTTTCCGTATGCTTTTAAGAATTATCAAATACTTTCAAAATAACGTGAAGCCATGTTAAATCTTAAAAGTCATGTAAACTCTGTTAAATTCTTTGAAAAATGTTTTATAAACTATTTCAAATTATATATGCCAAAATCATGTGTATATATCTATAAATATATAAATAAGATTTGAAGGGCTTAGGACTAATGAATTATCTTATTTTCTTTTCCTTGTTTGGATGTGGAATTAAGGTTGTATTATTTTTCCGAAGGTCGTTTCCTTCTTAATTATATATATATTATACACATATTAGTACAAAAGGTTACTCCTTTTAGTATCATTACCTTTGTATTAGGCTGAGCAAAGGTGATATTCCATGAGAATTCATGCTAATCAGATAGAACATATAAATTATAATAGGTATAATTTATGATTCAAAACTAAATATACAAGTATGATTCATGACTGTATACTTTCTAAGGAAATTATCAAATACATGTTTGGAAAACTAAAAATATACTGTCAATCATTATTTCCGAATGATTGGGTTTTCAAAACTAATATACATGAACGTTTAATATGCTTTTTATGAGACTCTGTATTCAGGTTGTTTAATTCATTTTAGACAACATAGGAAGTCCTGACATTATAACCAGAATCTCCAGCCGGGGATCAAAACAAGTGTGTGTAGATCTATATCGAGAATTGACAACCCCGCACTCAGGCTGCTAGCTACAGTTTGATGAGTGACAATTGTTATCACCAGTTTAAACGCTCACAAAGCGTTTGTTTCAGGCCATCCGTCATAATATGGTTATAATAAAAACTACTCATTAAAAAGGTATTAACAATACGTTAGTGTATAAACAAATAAACGAAAGTACACCTTCAAAGTACCAGTTTATAGAATACAAAAATACAATGGTTTAATACAGTTTTCATTAACACCTGGTGGAGCCAGGCACACTCTCAGTTTCAAGTTTTCATAAAGGAATACAAATACAAAACAGTAATACAAAGAGAACAGTTTATGGGATTAAACCACTTATCCAATGGAACTTAGTCACTCAATCTCGGTAAACTAGTATAACATAAAAGACCTTTAGTGGTTAATTCTATAATTCCTTAGTTGATACATCATAGTTATACATAAATGATGTCCGATTGACAGTAAAGTGTGTGACTTCCGCCTTACTTCCTGTTCTTTGTTTGGTTGTGGGCTTAGGGCAGATACACCCAGTTGACTGTCAATTCGATATTATGTTATGTATAATCAGTATAAATTAAGTAAATACAGAGGGAAACCATTGAGGTTACCAGTTAATCACCTTAGGAGATATAGGATTTCCTAGAGAAACCAGTAAACTTATTCAAAGAACTTAGGGTATACTTAACAGAACTAAAATACTTATGAACTCACCAGCTTAAATGTTGATCTACTCTTTCCAAATAACTTGTATTCTCAGGAATCCAGTAGACAGGTACACTCCCGAAGCTTTTGAGAAGACTATCTAGTACCGTACCGCGACTCTTGTCTTCTCCTGTACCTACTTCAGTGTTTGAATATGTAATGTTTAAACGCTTATGTAAAACTTATACTTATTAATGCAATGGTTGTTTGTACTTTGATTACTATATTGCATGTGTTGTGATACTTACCTAAAGTCCTCCGCCCCCGAACGTTTCCGCCGTTCTGGTTTGGGGGTGCGACAGATTGGTATCAGAGCAGTGTTTATAGTGAACTCAGTATATCAGTCATAAAAGATATACAACTATAAACCCATTGGGATAAAAACACTCTGACCAAGAGTTATACTTTAAAAATATATCAATATTTTATAAAAGTATAAGTACATGCAGAGTATATATACCATAATGAGTATCACAAGAAGAACAAAACTAAAGTATTTAGATGTTGGACATTGCAGCTAAACCTAGACAGTGATGTAATCACATCTGGGATCAATATAGCCTGATCAACTATATTCATCCGAGATATGACCACCATGTGTTTAGGGGAGTGATTGTAATGTTGCGACTGGTCTAAAACTTACCTAAACACCAAAAGAATTCTAGAACCAAAGACTAAAATACTATGGGAGTATTTTTGGATGCTATAACAAGAAAACTGAAAACCTGTTAAGTTCTTGAATCTAGAAGTCCAAGAATCAAACTCATAACTAAAATAACATGGAGGTATGTTACATACCTCTGGGGAAATGTTAAAAAGATCTTTTCTGATAAGTCTATAATTACTAAGTGGATACGTTAAGATCATATATAACCAAGATCTTATAGACTTAGAATATGTGATTTTCACTCTACTTCATTTTCCTTGTTTGGATATGGTTTTAGAGTAGGATTACTTATTCAAAGGTCTATTTGATATGGATTATATATAATCGGTACACACCATGTGATTATAGAAGGACCAGAAAGAATCACCTTCGTAAAATTTTTCTCATAGATTATTTAGACATTCCCATTCTCGTATAAACCCGTTAGTTAAACATAGTTACTCCAGCAATCAATAGAAGAGTCAAGGAGGATCCAACAGAATTTCATTAGGAGAATTCCAAGGAAAGAAACAGATAAACTATAGAAATCATTTAGTGCCTTTACCCTATTAAGAACACCAATGAGATATTCGCATGAACTTCCGAGATTCAAAATCTTCATTTCGAAGTAATGGGGATCAGTGTCAGAATTGGAAGTAAGACAGCCCGGGAATTCAATATACCTACAAAGGAGAAGTACACCCTATAGATACCAGGAGAGAACAAATCATTACCACCTAGAATAGAACAAAGGAAAACCACGCATGATGCATGTGAAGTGTTCGAGCACCTTTTCATCTAAGTAATAACTAGTAAATCGGTTCAACCTAGTGAGTTAGTGATTTCATTACTCACATTAGGTTTTGAGCTTATCCTCTTTTCCTGTCACGGCTAATAACAATAAATCAGATCACGGAATCTTAATTGATAGTGATTACTTCTCAAATTCATAAGTCTATTTTATGTAGACACTGTTATGAATTATTTTCGAATATTTTCGAAAATTGGGAAAACGATATCCACCAGACAAAGGTAACTTAGTTGGATAATACTCGGTTCATAACCATTCTAGAAACTTATTCTTGTTCCTCACCAGGACTGCATCATAGGGATGCAGGTCGAATCATTAAGAACTATATAACAAAACGAAAGATTAATACATAGATACAAATGGTTAGAATACATCTAGAGACACGATAATTGCTCACGAACTCATTTTCTTATCATGTAACAGAATCATGCCTCCAAAGAAGTGTAACCAACCCTCCAGCGAAACACCAGTCCTTCAGATAGATACGGCTACGTTTCAAGCTGCGATCACAGCAGCTGTAACAGCTGTCATGGCACACCTTAATACTAACAATACAAATGTTAGTAGTAATGCTATCGGTAACCCCGATCGTGGTGATGGCCAAGTACAGCAACGAGCACCTACTTGTAAGAACACTTTGAACCTTAAGCCTAAAATCCTTAAACGAAAGTTCAAAAACAAGAAAGGGAGTTGTTCAACTCAAGAACCTAACAGAGGGCAACGAACTGAGGCAGTCAATACCCCTATCAGCCCTGTTATTCTAGCACCGACTAAGCCGTACTTAGGAAACCTCCCACACTGCAACAAGTGCAACTACCATCATCATGGAGTTTGCTGAGAGCTGCATTGCAATAAATGCAACATGAAGGGGCATACCGCCCGCATCTGTAGAACTCCGGTTGAGTTCATCACTTCAACTACCGATGTTGGAACCATTCCCATATGTCACCTTTGTGGTGAAATAGGACATTACAAGAGGGATTGTCCAACAGAGAAGAACGACGGGGGAGCAGGAGGATTTTGATCCCAATACATGGGAAAGCATCAAAGAACCCTGCTATATTTTGGTACGCTTCCAAACCCCGACAATTATTTATAATTATGATTACTCTTCCGTTCAAATTAAATCATAACACTTATATAACATTTGAAACCCTAACAGGTAAGCTATGATGACTTAGTGCATACATAAGGGTCATTTATAATTAAGATTTGTAGACTTAGAGTGAGTAATCCCGCCTCATTTGCTGTTCCTTGTTTGGTTGTGGATTTAGGGCAGGGTTGCTCAGTCAAAAGTCTTACCAATATTAATTATACATGACTTTTATACACCAAGCGATTATAGAGAGACCTAGTAAGGATCGTTTCATGAAAGTTCATAATTTCAAATTAACAGAACCCTCGTATTGGTAGTACCCGCCAATTTTGAATCAAAAAGGGGTTCGTAGTGATAATAACAGAAGAAAACCAGAAGCGCTGAAAACTTAGGTACATAGGATATCATTCTAGTAATCATTCGTCCCAGAATGACTTAATATCTATTTCATCGAGAAAATTCTGACATCCTCATTCGACATGGTTTGGCCTGGCCCTTACCATGTGAAAATTCTTATGCTGTATAAGAGAACTTTTCCTTAATCAGCCGTAAGATGAAATTCTTCCAATCTATAATGCAAAACTCTTAGGTTGTCTCTCATTTCAAAACTTCAGAAGTATCCATGCGAAGAGTACCATGCCATTCTAGCCTACTCAGTAGACATGAAACTTCAAACGAAAAGCACCGAAGTAGTCATAGAAGTCAGTAACTACAGAAGTACCTCAATAGATCTCACAGGAAAATCATTGTACCGCAGGTCAAGTTCAAGAATAGAGACTAATAACTCATTAAGTTAATCTATCACTGCTAATTGTATACACGAGAGTGGTATATAAGTTAGACTTAACAAGATTAAGGATGTGTGATTCCGCCTTATCTCCTGTTCCTTGTTTGGTTGTGGACCTGGGGCAGAGTCACCCATCCGAACGTTTTGTGAAATCTAAATTATATGCGACTTGTATACACGAGGTGATGGTAGATGAGCCAGGTATGAGTCTTATCATGAACTTCGGAGCAAAAGCCTGCATCATGTATTCTACCAAGTGGAATTCAACATGAGACCACGACAGTGGGTCGAGCTACTAAATGACTACGAATTTGAAATTCGTTATCATCTCGACAAAGCCAATATAGTAGCTAACACCATAAGTCGGAAAAAGTACCCAGGTCATAGTTCCAATCATGGACTATGATAACCCTTTCAAATCTCTCAACACAAAGTAAGGAGGCTCAATAGGAAGCCTTGAAACCTGAAAATGTGGCAAGTAGAGAAGATAACTAGAATGTGTGAGTACACGGTGTGCCAATATCTGTTATCTCCACTGAGATAGTAGAATAATCTCCCAGTTCAGGCCGTCACTCAAAAACCTCTAGGAACCAGAGTAGTCATGATTCTATGGGATCGACTATGGTAAAGAATGGGATATCCATTTACCAATTAGTCGAGTCCTTTAACACGCTAGCATTTAAGTTGCTCCATTCGAAACCTTTTGTGGTCACAAGTGCAGATTCTATCTGCACTGGACTAAAGTAGGTAATATGCAACTAACTATAGATCCAATTTCCACACAGCACCCTCGCTGATCTGGAAATTATCCGAGAAACTACCAAAAACAAAATACGAATCAGGAAATGCCATAAAGCTTCCAGAGTTAACCAGAGAAGCTACGGCTTCGATAAAAGAAAACCCTTGGAATTCCAGGATTGATGACCTTGTCATATGAAGGTCTCACTCAGGAAGGACAAGATGCGCTTGAGAAAGTGTGAAATAGAAAACTCAAAGTACATAGGACCATTTGAGGTTCTTACCAGAATCGGTCTTGTACTTTTAAACTAAAACTACCACCAAAAACTTAATAGCATTCATCCCATCTTTCACATATCGAATCTAAAGAGGTGTCTATCCGATAAAACACTTGTTATTTCACTTAATGAAATCAAGTTAAATAAAAGTCTACACTCTGTAGAAGAAACAAAAAAAAACCATGGATAGGGAAATCTGAAGAACCACGCTAAGTCTTATCCCGTTAGTGAAGGTTCACTGGAGTACAAACTAGGGACCTGAATTCACTTGGGAAGGAAAGATTAGACCTAGTCCATGAGTATCACTTTAGACTTAATTTCGGGACGAAATTCCCTCTAACGGGGGGATAATGTGACACCAGTCAAATTTTGGTCAAAAATAAATTGATCAATAATCATAATTGGGACGAACCAAGTGGTAGAGTTTGTAACAAGGTTTCCAAAAACATAAAGAACACTGAAATCCGAGTTATAACGAAGAAGTTATGACCAATCGAAAATCCGCGTCAAAACCGGCAAAACACTATTCAGTGTAAAAAGTGAATTTTCGATAAAAGGCTTTTTAGCCTTAACAATCTAAATGAAACTTGTAGAATATGTTAAACCGAGAACGTTCATAAAAAGAACGTGAAAATCCGACTTCGTATGAGGAAGTTATGATTATTCGAAGTTTCGGTTTAGCAGTAGACAGCTAAAAATTCGAAATATAAATCGATCGATATTTAGCCCACGCAACTTAAACGAGAATCGAAGGTCTCGTCAAAAGTAGCACAACGGTAAAAAGACAGACAAAAACGGACGTCGGATGAAGAAGTTATGAATTATTAACGGATTCCCGTCCCGGTCTGTTTAAAATAATAATATTAAAAATAAATTCAAAATCAGCCGACGAAGTCTAAACAAAAGTAGTAGAGTATGATTTTACCTACGCGTGCATATAAAGAACGTTAAAAACGGAGCTCGTATGCGAAAGTTATGATTTTCGCAAGTTTTTGGCACGAAAATCAAGAAAATCTTGAAAACCGGGAAATTTCGCATGCAAGGCTTCGGACACGTCATCATCACGTGCGAGACTCCACGTGTCCTCCTCTGGTTGGACCGCAGTACACGTGTAGCCTTCTGAGTGGACCGCAGCCGAGGTCCAATAATCTTCGGACACCCTCGCATCGGACACCCCAGAGACACCCCCTTCGCACGTACCTTCTCCCTATTGGACTGAAGCCTGACCAATCAGAAGCTGCCAGATCCGAACCTTCGCCCTGTGGACCTCGCTGCTGACCGACGCGTGTGCTACTGACTCCTCGCCCTCGCCACCTGTCCGATGACTAAGCAGCTTCGGCCGAACCCTCGCACCAATATATAAAGGGTGCGAGCCTTCTCGGATGGAGGAGATTTTTCATCCCAAAACTTTCCCTTTTTCACATTTTAGCCCCGTAAACTTTCTCACGACCCCCGAAGGCCCCGGTATCGCGTCTAAAGCCCGAAGCAAGCCCTGGAGCCCCGGAATTCTCGAGAATTCATCCTCTCTCTTGTCGAAACTCTGCCCGATTGGAGCCGGTTTTTCGTCAAACAAACTCTTTTCCGGGAAACGAAACGCTGCCCGAATCACCGCTTATCAAAGTGAGTTCATACCCCTTTAATTTACCTTTTCAATGGTTTTTAAATGCTTTTTAGGGGGGAATACAAGTTTAACACAATATTAAATTGTGTTAATAACTGTATATGATAATAATCACATAAAAAGTTTCCGTATGCTTTTAAGAATTATCAAATACTTTCAAAATAACGTGAAGCCATGTTAAATCTTAAAAGTCATGTAAACTCTGTTAAATTCTTTGAAAAATGTTTTATAAACTATTTCAAATTATATATGCCAAAATCATGTGTATATATGTATAAATATATAAATAAGATTTGAAGGGCTTAGGACTAATGAATTATCTTATTTTCTTTTCCTTGTTTGGATGTGGAATTAAGGTAGTATTATTTTTTCGAAGGTCGTTTCCTTCTTAATTATATATATATATATATATATATATATATATATATATATATATATATATATATATATATATATATATTATACATATATTAGTACAAAAGGTTACTCCTTTTAGTATCATTACCTTTGTATCAGGCTGAGCAAAGGTGATATTCCATGAGAATTCATGCTAATCAGATAGAACATATAAATTATAATAGGTATAATTTATGATTCAAAACTAAATATACAAGTATGATTCATGACTGCATACTTTCCAAGGAAATTATCAAATACATGTTTGGAAAACTAAAAATATACTGTCAATCATTATTTCCGAATGATTGGGTTTTCAAAACTAATATACATGAACGTTTAATATGCTTTTTATGAGACTCTGTATTCAGGTTGTTTAATTCATTTTAGACAACATAGGAAGTCCTGACATTATAACCAGAATCTCCAGCCGGGGATCGAAACAAGTGTGTGTAGATCTATATCGGGAATTGACAACCCCACACTCAGGCTGCTAGCTACAGTTTGATGAGTGACAATTGTTATCACCAGTTTAAACGCCCACAAAGCGTTTGTTTCAGGCCATCCGTCATAGTATGGTTATAATAAAAACTACTCATTAAAAAGGTATTAACAATACGTTAGTGTATAAACAAATAAACGAAAGTACACCTTCAAAGTACCAGTTTATAGAATACAAAAATACAATGGTTTAATATAGTTTTCATTAACACCTGGTGGAGCCAGGCACACTCTCAGTTTCAAGTTTTCATAAAGGAATACAAAGACAAAACAGTAATACAAAGAGAACGGTTTATGGGATTAAACCACTTATCCAATGGAACTTAGTCACTCAATCTCGGTAAACTAGTATAACATAAAAGACATTTAGTGGTTAATTATATAATTCCTTAGTTGATACATCATAGTTATACATAAATGATGTCCGATTGACAGTAAAGTGTGTGACTTCCGCCTTACTTCCTGTTCCTTGTTTGGTTGTGGGCTTAGGGCAGATACACCTAGTTGACTGTCAATTCGATATTATGTTATGTATAATCAGTATAAATTAAGTAATTACAGAGGGAAACCATTGAGGTTACCAGTTAATCACCTCAGGAGATATAGGATTTCCTGGAGAAACTAGTGAACTTATTCAAAGAACTTAGGGTATACTTAACAGAACTAAAATACTTATGTACTCACCAGCTTAAATGTTGATCTACTCTTTCCAAATAACTTGTATTCTCAGGAATCCAGTAGACAGGTACACTCCCGAAGCTTTTGAGAAGACTATCTAGTACCGTACCGCGACTCTTGTCTTCTCCTGTACCTACTTCAGTGTTTGAATATGTAATGTTTAAACGCTTATGTAAAACTTATACTTATTAATGCAATGGTTGTTTGTACTTTGATTACTATATTGCATGTGTTGTGATACTCACCTAAAGTCCTCCGCCCCCGAACGTTTCCGCCGTTCTGGTTTGGGGGTGCGATAGTTTTTTGTGAAAAACAAACTTATATTTCGTATCAAAGCTCAACAGTGGTATCAAAGCTCAACAGTGGTATCAGAGCCATCTTGTTGGATTAGGTGTCTAAGCCCATAACTATAATTGGTATGTACTTGACCCGAGAGTAGCATGGTCCATTTCGGGTTGCCTTCACCAGGACAATTTGATAGGATGGATATTTGAGAAAGAGGTTATTTGTGATTTGTTAATATATTATAAGAATAATACATTAATTGAGAAATCATATTATTTAATTAGTATTGATCAATAATTAATATGGAATTAATTTAGTGATCAAAAGAGACTAATTAAATTTGCAAGGACTGATTATGTAAATCGGTGATATTTATAGTTTGGGCTAATGATCCATGTTGATTAGGAATGGACTAATTCTTTGTCAGAGTCCATGAAGAGTTAGTCCATAAGGCTAATGAGTTATTGGATTAAAAGCCCAAGTGAATTAGGTTTACAAGTTTAAACCCTAAGGATTCCAAACTATAAATTGAACCCCTAAGCTTGCAAAATCGGCCACTAAGACTTCAAGGTGTAAACCTAGCCGTTTTTGGTGCTCCTAGCCCTTCTCTCATTATTCTCCACTTATTCATGGTGTTTGTGACTTGTTTGAGGCATCACACTTGGGGTGCTAAGCTCTTGAAATGCCAAGTTCTACAAGCTACAACAAAGAGGTAATCTTCAAACTAGTTTTTATGTTGCTTATGTCAAATTGCATGCTAGTTAGGCTTTATGCTTTGGAAATGAATATTGCATGTATATTTAGAGAAAACTTAGATCCAAAGCTTTAGGGTTGTATGTGCACCATAGGAGTGTTATAGTACTCAAAACCCAACAGTGGTATCAGAGTCATGGGTGTTTTCTCTCATATATATGCATTTGTTTATTGTTCAGAGTTAAAAAAAACTGCATTGCTGCACTCTGCTAGGGTAAAGTCGACGCGTCCATGCCCTGACTCGACGAGTTGGGTAGTCTGGTTGCAGAATTTTCGAGTTTTTGGCCTATTTTGGATTAGAATCATTACCACAAACTGTTTTGGTTCATAAAATTTGATTTTGTTGATATGGTAATGATTATCCTCATCCAAGAACATGATAATTGCCAAATTTTAAGATAATTACTTGATTTTGTGAAAAACTAATTATTTGTAAAATTTGAATCATTTTGCTACAAGAGTTGAATTAGATCAATTTAGTAAAAGATAAAATGATATGATTATTTTATTAGTTTAAAGGGTTTATCTAAAGAGTTTATGAAACCTCCATAAGTTATGGATATGAAAAGTCTCATTCATGAAACATTAACTCCATAAGTTATGAATTCCAAGAGTCATGAAAGGTTACAAAATTTGATCTAAATGGCTTTGAAGAGTTTCATAACTTGTTCTCAAGTTATGGAACTTGGAAAGTCTCTTTTATGGAACAAAGAGAGTTTCAAATTTTGCCCTCAAGTTTTGGAATTTAAAATTTGATTAAAAAAGTTATAATTGAGAAATATTAAATACTAAACCTTTTGGTTTCATAACTTAAACTGAGAATTAAAAGTTTTTAATTATGGCTTTGTTGATAATTAATTGAAAAGGTATTAATAAATCCATAATTATATAGTTTGAGTTTAATTAAATTAAAAGTCTAGTTTAATTAATAGATTTAACCACCTAGTATTTTAAATGTTTAAAATACACCCTTATACTATATAACATTAAAAGTTTAATTTATCATATATATATATATATATATATATATATATATATATATATATATATATATATATAAGTAAAAAGTCAGTCTTACTGTTAGTAGGCCTCATTCACGAAGCTAGTCTATAAGGGGTGTTTAAGGAAGCGGCCTATAAAATGACTGTCATTGGGTATACATTCTTATCCACCGCACTCTTGACTAGTGGAGGGTCGTTAGCCGAACGGGTAGGTTATGACATTCTCATTAAAATTATAATGAATATTTAAAGTAACTAAATGTCTTACAAATTCCCAATATTAGTTACTTTAGGAAAAATGTGAATTGATGATAACCCATGAAATTGCACATTGCACCTTATTAGTCGTTAGTGGAGTGTGTGTGGTTAACCGACATACTAATATGGGACTAATGTAGGATGGCAATGGGTAGCTTGGTGATTATCATAGATCAATGGAGCGTGTGTGGTTAACCGGCACATTGATTAGGTGATAGATGTCTTCGATAGTACCAAGATAATTTGCATGGTTATTCACACCTTGTTTGTGATCCTCAGTATCCTCGTCACAAACTTGAAGGGCATGATCGGGATTAAACATGCCATTTAAAAGTTCAATGAATCTCAAAGAATCTAGGAATTTCAATTCATTTAAAACCTAATATTTATTTTAGTTTTTCATGGTGGAAATTGGTAAATCGTCATTTACCTACCTTCAAATAATTTGCAATTGGATTACGACAACCCTCTTCCGAATTGTAAATTATTGTGATGGGTCCTAGGCTTAATATTTCATTTTGGGTGCTATATTAAGGATTAAATTAACTCACTTGAATTTCTCCCCTTGTAGATGTCTAATTATGACAACTATGGTCTTCCCAGATCTTTTGGAAAAAGTTTTTCCTATAAAGATGATGTGTTTGGATTGTGGAAATGGAAATCATACTTCACTTCCTCCACCTCCTCCAATAGTTCTCCCTGACCCACGTGTTCGAAGACTTGAAAAGTTCAAGGTCACTCAAGCCCTTTTGGCAAGCAAACACGAATATGGAAAGTCTGTATGTGCTCACGTATTGGAGATGAAGTTGCATATTTACAGATTGGGAATGTTGGGTGTTGATGTCTCAAGGAAGTTGGCTGTTGACTTGGTTCTTCAGTCACTCCCTGAGTCATATAGCGGGTTCATTAAGGACTACTATATGACAGACCACGACGTGACCCTCATTGATCTTACTTATTTGCTTATTGCTGCTGAATCAACAATGATTTGGCGCACTGGTAAAGCAAATTTTATTGGAAGATCTACTCCCCAAACTTCCATGAACATTGAAAATGGCAACATTGGAAGTCCATAAAAGCTTTCTCTTCCCAATGGAAAGGGATTGGCCAAAGTGAAACCGTTTGACCAAATGGTAAAGAGAAAGGCTAAGTCTGAGATTGTCCCATGTGCCATTGCAAAAGAGTCTGTTTGTTTCTACTGCCAAGAGAATGGGCATTGGATGCGAAGCTGCCGTATCTACCTGAAGGACCACAAGGATGGTAAAGTCAAAATGTTTGACTCTGCTTCAGGTAAAGTCCACTATCTAACTCTATTAAGTTCCTATTTGTAGATTTTTAATACATTGCATTTTGATGTTTTGTAGGATCAAAGAAGAGAAAGGAAGCTTAAAGGAAGAGTGAGCTGAGTCTGATCGCGAAGAGATGGATTTCGATCGCATGGTTTGATGATCGGATTTTTGAGCTACTACTTAGGAGTTATGATAGATTGCTTAGAAATATTTAGCAACATAGTTTTCATTTGTAACTGCATTGTAAGGACAAGTTTTCCGCAATTTTTATGAATAAAGAAAAATTTTGATTTTATCTTATTGTATATTTCCATGCAATGGCATTTGTGATAATTGATGTTTGTATGGTTAGAAATGTTGAAATTAGATTTAATTCTTTCGTTTGTGGTAGTGTCAAAATTTACCAAACAAGGAAAGATTCTCACCACCCAAGTTTCAATTGGACAAAAACTTGGAATCATGCGACTTGTATTGTATGATGAATGAGAACCTTCATCTTTGGGAAATAAAGACTAATTCCTTATTCACATAAAGATGTGAGTCAAGTGAAGGACTAGGGGATCTAGTACACATTGTTGTGCACTGGTCAGGTCCGCCACAAAGAACAATAAGATTATTCGTCATGATTTACTAAAAGTTTAGTAAACATGGTTATACTTACAAGTTTAAGTGTAAATCTGAATCATTGAAAAAGTTTCAATGTATAGCAGAACGAATAAGAAGAATCAATTAGGCAGAAAGATAAAGGTTTCTCCAATCTGAAAGGAAAGGAGAGTACTTTAGTATCGTGTTTTATGATCACCTTAATGATTATGAAAACCATATCACGATTGATCCTCTAAGGACACCTTAGTGCACTTATATGGCTATGAAGAGGAATCGGGAATTGTTGAAATGGTTAAAATCAGAAAAAGGTGAATCATACTTCGTTCCAAAATCGAGTCTTAGAGTCATTCTCCAAGATTGTGACTTGAGTCACATATCTTAAGTAGGTTTAAAACACATCATGAAATGTGGAGTAAGAAATGGTTCTTGCTCATGCACATTTCAAATTGGTAGTTGTGATGTTTTGGCTAAAACAAAGACCAACTAAGACCAATTATATGAAGTGTCATTCTTGATAAGAATCCACACTAACTCTTAAATATTTGTTTGTCAAGGAATGTTTCTTGACAAGAGAATCTTATATGTCAAGAGGTCAGTGGGAGTCCTAAAGATCTTGAAAAGTTTCAAGAACTAATCAAGAATAAAACCTATTGTTTATCACTAGCACATGACTTGAGGTTTGTAACCAATCGTGTTGACATATTCTTTTTTTTTGTACCCATTCCAGTTGAAGTTGACTACGCATGTGAGTTATATGAGTTCTCAATTGATTGCATAAGGCAAAGCACCTTGATCAGTGAAAGTTCATTGATCAGTAACGGTGATCTGCTCAACAACTTGGAAGACATAGTAGGCCCTTGTGCTACCATATGGCAAGAAATTAAGATTGAGTAATTTCAGTCCATATGAGTTTGGATTTGTCACTAACCTTGTCTTGTGATTATGGTTATGAAAAATTCACATGGATAGGAACACATAAACCATAAAATCTAAGTGGTAAAGGTTTCTTTCCACTTCATGAAAATAAGTGTGAGGAAACGCTTTCAATAAGTATCATTTGAGGAGATAGCAGTTGTGTTAATTGTGTTCTCAAATTCGATTTTGATTACGACATCCCTCTTCATAGTTTGAATTGTGAGAAATGGAAAATAGTCTGAACATTCTGGATTTACTGCTGTAAGTTCTAAAATAGTTTAGACACACATATGAGCTTTCTAAAAAGTGTATGAGCTTAGATAAAGGCTTATCGAAGCATCTCGAGTAAGAAATCTGAACCTTGGTAAGAAAGCTAATAAGTACTGTTTTCTAGAGGTCCAACTGATTTCTGGATACATGACAAAGCTAGGGGGAGCATAAGTATTATGCTAGTAAGAATGTAATTATTATGCTAGTGGGAGCACAATTATTAAGTTAAGTGTTGCGAGTTAGCAATGCTAATTATAGAAAATAAAAGTTTCAATTCGCAAAGTTGCAGAGTTTGAAAAGTTGTTTTGCTATAATTAAGAAAGAGGACACTTATACTTTATTTCTAATCTAAAAGGTTTAGATTGAAGTATTAACCGGACTTAGTCATGAGCATATATGAATACCATGTTTAAATTGTTTCGACATTGGAAATTTAATATATGGCAATATTATAGCAAGAGACTGGTAAGTATCATGTCTTTATGTAAGACATTATGAATCGTGTCCCATATGCTTCAGATATAGGATCGATTGCATATGTTATAATATTTGGCCGTTCTGTCTATTCCAAATGCCTAGGGCATTAAGAGGGAAAAAGAGACTGGAACCGGATATGACTAAAGTAGTTAAACAACTGTCAAGGACGATTTAAGGTTCGCTAAGGATTGGTTGCTTAAGGACAGTTGGAAGTATAGTAATGGATGGATCATATTGACATTATTATGAATAGACAAGATTCTATTAATAATGAGTTGTCATATGGAAAATATGGAAATGTTTCCATAATGGGAGTTGGAAAGTAAAGAATCTATGTGTAGATTAGTAACTTTTATGCAAGAAAGATGTTCAAAGGAATGTACTTTGAATTTGAGACTTCGCTTCCTTTGAATTGTTTTGTTATCAATCTCCAGTGGAAAGTTTAGTAATTTCATTATCCAAGTCTCTGTGACTTTGGTGCATTGACATTACAAAAGGATCATTGCATGATAGTCTAGAATCTAACACATTCTTATAGTGGCAAGAATTAGGTATTCTTACACTAAGGATTTGGAATTGTGAAATGAGCATCATTGAAATGTTTTCAATTGATCTATTTCACAATGTTAGGACCATAGGTAAACATAGTGTGCATGCTTGGTTCATGGGATAACTATTGTTTTAATTCAAATATTAAGTTGATTAATCGAAACATTATACAATGAATAATGTGTAATCAATATGGTGATTAAATAAAAGGTGTTTTATTTATATTCAAAAGTTTTGAGACCATATTGGATTTGATTATTCTTGTGTTTCACTTCGCATGTTTTGACTTCCCGAATAATAAGATTATTCAAACATCCACAGTCGATCATACTTTGGAAGTAGGTATTGAGGCAAGAGTGTCATGAATCCGTCTGTAGATTGTCTAAAGTGTTTAGACAAAGCAAAAGTTTGTTGCAGTATTCATGAGTACTCCTGTAATAAGATTTGAGTATTGGATTAAACCCACGCTCATCTAATAACTTCATGGATTTTATCATGAGTGATTAGTGAGACGATAATATCTTATATTCTTGAAACGAAGACATATAGTTGCAGTTTACAAGTCGGTTGCACATTGATAATATGTAAACGCACCAGTAACTTGGTGTTATAAAACATATTATTGTGTGTGATTTGATGAGTAAATAGAGCAAGCATATGAGTCGAAGTTTATCTGTTCCTTTTACCTTAAGAGGGATAAAAGCGATATTAGTGGGCCCTTCGATGATTTAGTGATGACACTCTAAGCGCTTGGCCAAGCCTGAACTTATTTGATTGTTCAATTAGTCAACCATCATAAATCGGAAATCGGGAAACAACAGATGGACATAGAGAATGATTATAATCCATGTCTCAGTCCATATGATATCTTGTAGAATAGAGGAATATATGATCCCTTATCTAATGGACGCGTCATTGATTTGTTCACAGTTCGACAACGACTTTTTGAGAGCTACGATTGTTGGTCGGTTCTTCAATTCGTACTTTCAGTTATAGTTATTAGACTTATCCAAGTGGGAGACTGTTCGATTAGGTGTCTAAGCCCATAACTATAATTGGTATGTACTTGACCCGAGAGTAGCATGGTCCATTTCGGGTTGCCTTCATCAGGACAATTTGATAGGATGGATATTTGAGAAAGAGGTTATTTATGATTTGTTAATATATTATAAGAATAATACATTAATTGAGAAATCATATTATTTAATTAGTATTGATCAAGAATTAATTTAGTGATCAAAAGAGACTAATTAAATTTGTAGGGACTGATTATGTAAATCAGTGATATTTATAGTTTGGGCTAATGATCCATGTTGATTAGGAATGGACTAATTCGTGGTGAGAGTCCATGAAGAGTTATTCCATAAGGACAAATGAGTTATTGGATTAAAATCCCAAGTGAATTAGGTTTACAAGTTTAAACCCTAAGGATTCTAAACTATAAATTGAACCCCTAAGCTTGCAAAATCAGCCACTAAGACTCCAAGGTGTAAACCTAGCCGTTTTTGGTGCTCCTAGCCTCTCTCTAATTATTCTCCACTTGTTCATGGTGTTTGTGACTTGTTTGAGGCAACACACTTGAGGTGCTAAGCTCTTGAAAGGCCAAGTTCTACAAGCTACAACAAAGAGGTAATCTTCAAACTAGTTTTTATGTTGCTTATGTCAAATTGCATGCTAGTTAGGCTTTATGCTTTGGAAATGAATATTGCATGTATATTTAGAGAAAACTTAGATCCAAAGCTTTAGGGTTGTATATGCACCATAGGAGTGTTATAGTTCAAAACCCAACAAATCTTTGGTTTTTGGAAAACAAGCACGGATTTCTTATGGTTAAGAAAAAACCATATTTGTCTTCTTTGGCAACTTCTTGATTAAAATTGTTTATTATATATATATATATAACCATTTTTCATGCATTTTGGTTATATAAAAGTTGCCTTAGAAAAAACAAAGAGTTTTTTGTTGTAATATTTGATATGTTGTTGTGTATAAACAAGCCATATGGACCTTTGTGTTGTGTTTGGTTGATATTTATTTATTCATAAGATGTAATAGATAAATATGTATTTTTCATTTATTGATTTGTTGTAATAAATTAGTTAGACTAGTTGTATTCCTTTTAAATGTAACAAGATGAAGAAATGAGCTCCTTGAAGATGACTTAACCATTTAAGACCACAATCCAAACCATAAGCTTCTACTTTTGGTTTTGGGATAAATTATAGTCTTAATGGTTTAAGTGTTGCAACTTTCACAACATGAAGTTTTGAAGTCCTTTAGGAAGCAAGAGTTGACTTGGCAAGTGGGAGCTTGAAGACCTTTTGAATTATCCCTTAAGTCCTTTAGGACAGACTTAATAATTCTTGAGATGGCTCACAAAAATTAATACTAGACATGGCTTGGTTTATACACATTATAATGCATGCATGTGATGTTTATTTTATGTTAAATGTATGTTATGTTTGATGGGTTTTGAGCAAATCATCAATCCTATGGTGCACATGCAAAACCCTAAAGCTTTGGATCTAGGTTTCTCTATTGTACATGCAAATCATCCAAAGCTTATAAACCCTAAATCTAGAATATCAAAAATTGAAATCTATAACTAAAGAAGTTCAGATGATTACCTTTTGATTGTTGCAAGAATCTTCAAGCTTTGAGAGCCTAGTATCACAAATACAATACCTCTAATCTATCACAAATACCAAGGCAAGAAGGATGATCTTGGAGAGGGGATATGGAGGCTCAAATTCGGCTCTATGAACTCTAGGGAACAAGTGGTATCCGAAATCTGATTCCCTGGGGTCCTTTATATAGGTGTGCTACTAGGGTTTCAGTCAAAACCCTAATTGGATAGCTTAGCCGTTAAGCGGTCCAATGGAACCTTCTGGAATAAGGCCCATGTACGATTTCAAGGTGGGCTTCCACCCTAAATTCGTCCACCCCTTGATCCATAGGGATCCACAACCCAAAATCCAATTATCTTATAATTTCAATTTCAGTCCCCTTTATTTAATTAATCTCTTTTAGCCACAAAACTAATTCTTAATTAATTCTTGACTAATATTAATTAAACAATATGATTTCTCTTTTAATATATTATTCATATAATATATTAATAAACCATAATATCCTCTCTCTCCATAAATCATCCAGTCAAGTTGCTTTGGTGAAGGCAACCCAAAAGGACCATGCTACAATCGGGTCAAGTACATACCAAATATAGTTATGGACTTAGACACTAATCTAACAGTCTTCCACTTGGATAAGTCTAATAACTATAATTGCAAGTACGAATTCAGGATCCGATTAGCAATCGTAGCTCTCAAAAGCCGTTGTCAACTCTGATCTTATCAGTACCTCGTCCTTTAGATAAGGGATCGTATAGTCCTCCGTTCTCAAGATATCGTGTGGACAATCACATGGAACATAGTCATACTTATTGTCCATCAGTTTGTTTCTCGATCTCTGATTTGTTTGACATAGAACTTAATTGAACACATCAACTTAGTTCTGACCGGGCCCAGCACATAAGTCAAACCAAATCATCGAGGGGCCCAGATATCGCTTTTACCATCGTAGGATAAAAGGAACAGATAAACTTCGACTTATATGCTTGTACCTTTTGCTCATCGAATCATGCACAACAACACGTTTTATAACATCAAGCTACTGATGTGTTTACGTATTATCAATGTACAACCAACTCGCAAACAACAAATCATATATCTAGGTTTAAATACTATATGATATTATCGTCTTACGATCACTCGTGATAAATTCCATGAAGTGATACTAGTAAGCGCGAGTTTATTCCAATGCTCAAATCTTATTTCATAAGCACTCATGAACGTTGCAGCAAAATTTTGCTATGTCTAAACACCTTAGACAGTCTACAAGCCAATTCATGACAGTCTTCATTCATACTTACTTCCAACGTATGATCAACTGTGGACGGTTTAAATAATCATATTATTTGGGAAGTCAAAACATGCAAAACGAAACAATAGTAAATAATTAACATAAGACAGTAACTTTACTCATAAATAAAGCGCCTTTATTTAATCATCAAATGTTAATTACAATTTATCTATTACAAGTTTCTAAACTATCTAATCACTAAAACTAATATCGTCTTTCAGCCCAATGCTCCTAGCATGTTGCAAGTGCTTAACCCTAATCAGTCCCTTCGTAAGGGGATCTACTGGGTTATCCTCTGACGATACCCTCTTCACTACGAGGAGTCCCTCTTCCACTGTGACAACTGTCAATTCAGGTCATTCTCGGACTCATGCATCTTTATAATAACCATTCATGCACATCATGCCATGGCCTAGTAGTATAAATTAGGTCAAAATCTTGCATAAACTAGGATCCATCTAAGACCTAGGACTAATATACTTGACACTTACGATTCTAGTAAGTTGGTTAACTACAATAGGAAATGTCAATGCTATAATTTGAATGAAACTTTCAAGCTTTGTTATAATTGAAAAAGGGTATAAAACCCTAAAAATAAATTAAAATATTCTAATTATACTTCATTATGATGATGAATATCAAACAATATACCAAAAACCCTAAAAGAGCTAAAAATCCAAATTTATAAATCATAAAGCTTAAAAACCTTATAAAATTTGGCTATAAACTTTCTAATATCAAATTTTTATTAATCAAATTATGGATTTTAATCAATGAAATAGAAATTAAATTATCATGCAATAATCATAATTTATTAGTTAAAAACAAGATTTTAAAATAAATCAAGAATTGCTTAATAAATGCTTTTATAAAAATTGGGGTTTTTATAAAAATAATGGAGGGAATTTTATAAAATTTGAAATTAGGAGAGAGGAGGCCTAATGCATGATAGAGCCAGCCATTCTCCCCTCCCCATGCACTCTCTCTTCCCAAAACTCAATCATTAGACTTAAACCCTCACTCTACCTCTTCTCTCTTCACTCTCTCACACTCCACCCTCCTAACACATAAACTCTCTTCCTCTCTCTCTCTAACCCATGAAATTTCTCTCATTCCTCTGCCAAATTTCGAGATTTTGAAGACCTTGAAGTGTTCTTACTTCCCTCAAGATCAAAACCAAGGTAAACAACAACATCTTCTCCCATAGTTTCATGATTCTACTTCCTCTTCTTCTTAGTTTTCTCTTCTTTTCGGATTCTATGCCTTTCCATGGCTAGAAATCTTTATTTTTCCCTTGTGGTTTGTAGATTCTCACCATAACACAATGTATGTGTTTGAAATGGTGAAAATCCGGGATCAAACCCATGCAAGGAGTGAAAATGATGCACATATGTTCATGTGACTTCAAAAACAAGTATTACATCTTCTTCTCCATTTCTTTTGTGTTCTTGCATGATCAAAAGCATTTAAACCATTTCTAGTACATCTTGGATGCTCATTCACTCCATGCATGTGCTAGAAATCGGACCTTATCAAAGGCATGCATGATGTTCTTGTCAAAATGTCCTAAGGATGCACTCAAAGCAAACATGCAATCTGCCAGATTACTTTATTCAGCTTTGAACGACCATATCTCGGTCATTACTTAACCAAATCATGATATTCTTTTTGTATTGGATATTTCCATGAGTTAACTTTCAAACCCAACTGGTCTCACTGTAAAATATTAAATATCCGATTTTTGGCAATTTTTACAAAATGGTTGCGCAAACAGCTCTTTTTCTATGATCACCATTTTTGCCTTGCATGATCAATGGCCTTAAACCCAACCATAAATCTGGGGAAAAATACTTTAGAAACTTAACATATCCAGTGAATGATGGTTGAAATTTCGTGGCTTAAAACCCCACAGAATGTGCTTCATAAATTCATGAACTTCAGCCACATTTACATCTCATGCACCATTGCATGCAACATTTCTTATCTTGTTTGGGTTCAATACCCCTATTTCCCTTCTGATTAAATTTTTAACATTTTTCCTTTTGAAAGCCCTCACATGCATGTGATAATCTGTAAAATACCAAAAGCTTTTATTATTTCTTTGATTTATTTAAATTATTACTAGAAACCAAGGGCATAAATCACATAAAATACTTCCAGAGGTCAATAAATCCGGAACAAATTCATGGATGACCCTTATGATGGATAATGACCCCTCACTAAATTTCATTAATTTTTGTTGCTGTTTGGTATGATTTCCGATTTTCTTTTTGTTAGGATATAATAAATCACAAAACCACTTTAGAGAGTGTGAAAATTTTATCTAACAATTTTCGCATACCTTACCTGTGATGGATGACTCAGAAAAATAATTTCAACATTTTTCATCATGCCTTGCTATTTTTCCCAAGTTTTGGTAATTATAATGGTTTAAAAATAGGAAAAATAGTTATGATTATCCAAAATTCATGAACATTTACCAGAACATCATGTTGTACAGTAGGAGGTTACATAAAAATTTTGAGGATTTTTCTCCACTGTAAACTATTTTTCTCTTAATTTCTAAAGATAATTACACTTAAATTCACATAAATACCCAAAACAGGATTATACAATATAAAAACCACTTTTGGCATTTTTCTCAGGTTATTTTTACTGTAAATGATGTTACAAAAATTTTTGGTAAATTATTTTAAGTGTTTAATATTATTTCTTCAATTAATGATTATTTAAAGGAATAAAACAAGGAAAAATAGAAATACCCACTGAAAAATATCTTTTATATTTTTCCCAGCCTATTTATGTACAATAACAGTTAATTAAAAAGTTTGGGTAATTTTGGAAACTGTTTTCTATTTATTTCAATTTTTATTGGAATAAATGCTCAAAAATCATAAAATATAATTAAACAGCTTGGAAATCCATTTTTATAATTTTCCCAGCTTAGTATTGTGTAATAACAGTTAAATAAAAAGTTTGAGAATTTTTATCCTTTGAATGCTATTTTCGTGAATTTATGTTGTAATAAGGACTTAAAAATTTGGAAAATTTATATTCCAATGTTGTAATTAATCGCACGATTTGTAGAATTTCATTATTTCAGAAAAAGTGTAACCAATTAATATAAAATCAAATACAAAAACATAAATTGGCATTTCACTATATGTAGAATTTAGTATATTAGCATTAGATTTCGACATGGAAACTCACTAGTGTGTGTTTGATGTCGTAGGATCCCGGTAGTAAGACGTTGGTGCATTCCGAAGTACCCCTTGTACCTACTCGAAACGTTGTGAGTATTCACGCACTCCCCTATTTTCGGTTTTTAAATGTTTTGGGGTGGAAAAGCATGTCCTAAACTATTTATGCTCATTGTATTTATTGACTCGTATAAACTTGGTTGCTATATTTTGCATATTGTGAGTATTCACCACTCCCCTATTTTCGGTTTTTAAATGTTTTGGGGTGGAAAAGCATGTCCTAAACTATTTATGCTCATTGTATTTATTTGACTCGTATAAACTTGGTTGCTATATTTTGCATATTGTGAGTATTCACCACTCCCCTATTTTCGGTTTTTAAATGTTTTGGGGTGGAAAAGCATGTCCTAAACTATTTATGCTCATTGTATTTATTTGACTCGTATAAACTTGGTTGCTATATTTTGCATATTGTGAGTATTCACCACTCCCCTATTTTCGGTTTTTAAATGTTTTGGGGTGGAAAAGCATGTCCTAAACTATTTATGCTCATTGTATTTATTTGACTCGTATAAACTTGGTTGCTATATTTTGCATATTGTGAGTATTCACGCACTCCCCTATTTTCAGTTTTTATGTTTTGGGGTGGAAAAGCATGTCCAGAAAAACTATAATTTGCATGTTGTATTTAAATTGATTTGTATCAAACATGATTGCTATTTTATTGCTATATCTCTCTATGTATGTCTATGCAACACGGAACATGAGAACTTATCGTATTAAGGCCCTTCCCTTATCTCTAACCATTAACTCTTTGAGCCAATGGTCATTATGGATAGCGCTATTAGGAATTGACAACTCCTCACTCGCCCGAATCGCTGGAGTGCATGATACCATATTCATCTATGGAACGATAAGCATAGATCTCGATAGGGCTTCAGTCATAGGTTTGGTTGAGACTCATTGTTTGCTCATACACATACAAACTCGTTTCTCGTTATAGCAATAATCTTGTATTCATTAATAGCAATCAACTTTGTTTATCATCAAAGCAATGTACTTGTATTTACGAAAAGCCTTATTCCAAGCTCGATTTTATAAACTTGTGAACTCACCAACTATTTTCATAGTTGACGCTCGTTTTACATGCTTTTTCAGGAAATAATTAGTAAGTGGATATAAAGATTCATCATCATAGAGCATGCTGCATCGTGTTGAAGTTAATTGTGGAGTTTTCTTTGAACAATGTTATTTTGGAAAAACTTGTATTTTGTTTCTTTTGAAGCTATGGGTTGTAAACTTTTAAATACTGCTATGGTGATGTATCATTATCTTTTGCAATGAAACCGTTATCGCTGTCATACCTTGCGTTTCCGCTTTAGCGGGGTGTGACATCCACGCGATGTCTAATAAAGTGATATTTCCTATCGATATGCCTGGATCTGCCATGATCCCTTGGTTCCTTGATCAAGGCAACCGCACCTTCATTATCGCAGAAAATTTCCATAGGCTCCTTTATAGCTGGTACAACTCCAAGGTCTCCAATGAAGTTCTTCAGCCATATCGCCTCCTTTGACGCTTCGCTCGCTGCTATGTACTCTGATTCGCACGTTGAATCAGCTATTGTCTCCTGCTTGGAACTTTTCCAAGTTACTGATCCTCCATTTAGGGTAAAGACCCAGCCTGACTGAGATCGTTAGTTATCTCGGTCTGTCTGAAAACTGGCTTCACTGTACCCTCGTACTCTCAAGTCGTCACTCCCACCGAGGATAAGGTACCATTCCTTAGTCCTTCGTAGGTACTTAAGAATATTCTGGACTGCGGTCCAATGGGCTCTACCAGGGTTCCCTTGATATCTACTGACCATGCTCAAGGCCAAGGCCAGATCAGGGCGAGTACAAGTCATAGCATACATGATTGAGCCAACTGCGGAAGCATAAGGTACTCGACTCATCTCTGCTATCTCAGCTTCGGTACTCGGGCTCTGAGTCTTACTCAGCTTGGTATTTCTTTGGATTGGTAACTCCCCTTTCTTGGAATTCTCCATGCTGAAACGTTTCAGCACTTTATCTAAGTAAGTACTTTGACTAAGTCCTATTAGTCTCTTACTCCTATTTCTCATTATCCTTATTCCCAGAATATAGGCAGCTTCTCCGAGGTCCTTCATAGCGAAGCACTTCCCAAGCCAGGACTTAACCTCCTGCAAGGTTAGGATGTTGTTTCCTATGAGTAGTATGTCATCCACATACAAAACGAGAAAGCTAACTATACTCCCACTAGCTTTGACATATACGCAGGACTCATCCTCGCTTTTCGCAAAGACAAACTCTTTGACTTTCTCATCGAAACAAAGATTCCATTTGTGAGATGCTTGTTTCAATCCATTAATGGATTTCTCAAGCTTGCACACTCTATTAGGATGCTTCGCATCGACAAAACCCTCTGGATGACTCATGTAAACATCCTCAGCCAACTTCCCATTAAGGAAAGCAGTTTTGACATCCATCTGCCATATTTCATAGTCATGAAATGCAGCTATGGCTAGC